>NW_026061782.1:0-629496 GCF_023897955.1 Schistocerca gregaria | reverse complement strand
CATATCGCTTCTGGCAGACGCCGCAGTAAGAAAAAATGGCAGACTGGGTGAGCAATTGGGACAAGTAACTATGACTCTCTTAAGGTAGCCAATGCCAAGTTACTAGGGATTTGGATTAAGAAATCTCGAATAACCTCTGGGAGGAGAAATCACGACTTTTTTATGATACACAACTAGTGACATATCGCTTCTGGCAAACTGGATACAGTATGAAAAAATGGGAGTCTTGGTGACTCTCTTGAGGTAACAAATGCCTCGTTACTAGGGTTTTGGATTAAGAAATCTCGAATAACCTTTATGAGAAGTACTGATGACTCTTTTATGATACACTACTATTGACATATCGCTTCTGGCAGACTGGCCGCAGTAAGAAAAAATGGCAGACTGGGTGAGCAATTGGAACGAGTAACTATGACTCTCTTAACGTAGCCAATGCCTCGTTATTGGGGTTGGATTAAGAAATCTCGAATAACACCTGGGAGGAGTAACGATGAGTCTTTTATGATATACAACTAGTGACATATCGCTTCTGGCAAACTGGCCACAGTATGAAAAAATGGGAGACTTGGTGACCCTCTTGAGGTAACCAATGCCTCGTTACTAGTGGTTTGGATTAAGAAATCTCGAATAACCCCAGGGGGAAGTAACGATGACTCTTTTATGTTTCATTACTATTGACATATCACTTCTGTCAGACTGGCCGCAGTAAGAAAAAATGGCAGACTGGGTGAGCAATTGGGACGAGTAACTATGACTCTTTTAAGGTAACCAATGCCTCGATACTAGGGTTTTGGATTAAGAAATCTCGAATAACCTTTGGGAGAAGTAAGGATAACTTGTTTATGATACACTACTATTGACATTATCGCTTCTGGCAGACGCCGCAGTAGGAAAAAATTGCGAAATGGGTGAGCAATTGGGACGAGTAACTATGACCCTCTGAACGTAGCCAATGCCTCGTTATTGGTGGTGGATTAATAAATCTCGAATAACCCCTGGGAGGAGTAACGATGACTCTTTTATGATACACAACTAGTGACATATCGCTTCTGGCAGACGCCGCAGTAAGAAAAAATGGCAGACTGGGTGAGCAATTGGGACACTTAACTATGACTCTCTTAAGGTAGCCAATGCCATGTTACTAGGGATTAGCATTAAGAAATCTCGAATAAACTCTGGGAGGAGTAATCATGTTTCTTTTATGTTACATAACTAGTGACGTATCGCTTCTGGCAAACTGCATACAGTATGAAAAAATGGGAGACTTGGTGACTCTCTTGAGGTAACCAATGCCTCGTCACTAGGGTTTTGGATTAAGATATCTCGAATAACCTTTGGGAGAAGTAACGATGACTCTTTTATGATACACTACTATTGACATATCGCTTCTGGCAGACGCTGCAGTAAGGAAAAATAGCAGACTGGGTGAGCAATTGAGACGAGTAACTATGACTCTCTTAAGGTTACCAATGTCTTGTTACTAGGGATTTGGATTAAGAAATCTCGTATAACCTCTGGGAGGAGTAACGATGTCTCTTTTATGATACACAACTAGTGACATACCGCTGCTGGCAAACTGGCCGCAGTAAGAAGAAATGGGAGACTGGGTGAGCAATTGGGACGAGTAACTATGACACTCTTAAGTTAGCGAATGCTTCGTTACTAGGTGTTTGGATTAAGAAATTTCGAATAACCCTATGGAGGAGTAACGATGACTCTTTTATGATACATAACTAATGATATATCGATTCTGGCAGACTGGACAAGTTCACAAAAAGTAATAAACTGTGAGCACCTGGGAGGAAGAACTACGGCACTATTAAAATAGCCAATGCTTCGTCACGAGTAGTATTGAATCAGAGAATACCAGTAACCTATGGAAGGAGTAACGATGACTCTCTTAAGATACACAACGAGTGACATATCGATTCTGGCAGACTGGCCGCAGTAAGAAAAAATGCCAGACTGGGTGAGCAATTGGGACGAGTAACTATGACTCTCTTGAGGTAGCCAATGCCACGTTACTAGTGGTTTGGATTAAGAAATCTCGAATAAACAGTGGGAGGTGTAACGCTGACTCTTTTATGATACACAACTAGTGACATATCGCCTCTGGCAGACTGGCCGCAGTAAGAAAAAATGGCAGACTGGGTGAGCAATTGGGACAAGTATGTATGACACTCTTGAGGTAGCCAATAACTCGTTACTAGTGGTTTGGATTAAGAAATCTCGAATAACCTCTGGGAGGAGTAATCATGACTCTTTTATGATACACAACTAGTGACATATCACTTCTGGCAAACTGGCCACAGTATGAAAAATGGGAGACTTGGTGAGCAATTGGGACGAGTAACTACGATTCTCTTGAGATAGCCAATGCCTCTTTACTAGTGGTTTGGATTAAGAAATCTTTAATAACCCCAGGGGGATGTAACGATGAGTCTTTTATGATACACAACTAGTGACATATCGCTTCTGGCAAACTGGCCACAGTATGAAAAAATGTGATACTTGGTGAGCAATTGGGACGAGTAACTATGACTCTCTTGAGGTAGCCAATGTCTCGTTACTAGTGGTTTGGATTAAGAAATCTCGAATAACCCCAGGGGGAAGTAACGACGACTCTTTTATGATACACTACTATTGACATATCGCTTCTGGCAGACTGGCCGCAGTAAGAAAAAATGGCAGACTGGGTGAGCAATTGGGACGAGTAACTATGACTCTCTTAACGTAGCCAATGCCTCGTTATTGGGGTTGGATTAAGAAATCTCGAATAACACCTGGGAGGAGTAACGATGAGTCTTTTATGATATACAACTAGTGACATATCGCTTCTGGCAAACTGGCCACAGTATGAAAAAATGGGAGACTTGGTGACCCTCTTGAGGTAACCAATGCCTCGTTACTAGTGGTTTGGATTAAGAAATCTCGAATAACCCCAGGGGGAAGTAACGATTACTCTTTTATGTTTCATTACTATTGACATATCACTTCTGTCAGACTGGCCGCAGTAAGAAAAAATGGCAGACTGGGTGAGCAATTGGGACGAGTAACTATGACTCTTTTAAGGTAACCAATGCCTCGATACTAGGGTTTTGGATTAAGAAATCTCGAATAACCTTTGGGAGAAGTAAGGATAACTTGTTTATGATACACTACTATTGACATTATCGCTTCTGGCAGACGCCGCAGTAGGAAAAAATGGCGAAATGGGTGAGCAATTGGGACGAGTAATTATGACCCTCTGAACGTAGCCAATGCCTCGTTATTGGTGTTGGATTAATAAATCTCGAATAACCCCTGGGAGGAGTAACGATGACTCTTTTATGATACACAACTAGTGACATATCGCTTCTGGCAGACGCCACAGTAAGAAAAAATGGCAGACTGGGTGAGCAATTGGGACACGTAACTATGACTCTCTTAAGGTAGCCAATGCCATGTTACTAGGGATTAGGATTAAGAAATCTCGAATAACATTTGGGAGGAGTAATCATGTTTTTTTTTATGATACATAACTAGTGACGTATCTCTTCTGGCAAACTGCATACAGTATGAAAAAATGGGAGACTTGGTGACTCTCTTGAGGTAACCAATGCCTCGTTACTAGGGTATTGTATTAAGAAATCTCGAATAACATTTGGGAGAAGTAACGATGACTCTTTTATGATACGCTACTATTGACATATCGCTTCTGGCAGACGCCGCAGTAAGAAAAAATGGCAGAATGGGTGAGCAATTGGGACGAGTAACTATGAGTCTCTTAACGTAGCCAATGCGTCCTTATTGGGGTTGGATGAAGAAATCTCGAATAACCCCTGGGAGGAGTAACGATGACTCTTTTATGATATACAACTAGTGACATATGGCTTCTGGCAAACTCGCCACAGTATGAAAAAATAGGAGACTTGGTGACTCTCTTGAGGTAACCAATGCCTCGTTACTAGGGTTTTGGATTAAGAAATCTCGAATAACCTTTGGGAAAAGTAACGATGACTCTTTTATGATACACTACTATTGACATATCGCTTCTGGCAGACGCTGCAGTAAGGAAAAATACCAGACTGGGTGAGCAATTGAGACGAGTAACTATGACTCTCTTAAGGTTACCAATGTCTTGTTACTAGGGATTTGGATTAAGAAATCTCGTATAACCTCTGGGAGGAGTTACGATGTCTCTTTTATGATACACAACTAGTGACATACCGCTGCTGGCAAACTGGCCGCAGTAAGAAGAAATGGGAGACTGGGTGAGCAATTGGGACGAGTAACTATGACACTCTTAAGTTAGCGAATGCTTCGTTACTAGGTGTTTGGATTAAGAAATTTCGAATAACCCTATGGAGGAGTAACGATGACTCTTTTATGATACATAACTAATGATATATCGATTCTGGCAGACTGGACAAGTTCACAAAAAGTAATAAACTGTGAGCACCTGGGAGGAAGAACTACGGCACTATTAAAATAGCCAATGCTTCGTCACGAGTAGTATTGAATCAGAGAATACCAGTAACCTATGGAAGGAGTAACGATGACTCTCTTAAGATACACAACGAGTGACATATCGATTCTGGCAGACTGGCCGCAGTAAGAAAAAATGCCAGACTGGGTGAGCAATTGGGACGAGTAACTATGACTCTCTTGAGGTAGCCAATGCCTCGTTACTAGTGGTTTGGATTAAGAAATCTCGAATAAACAGTGGGAGGTGTAACGCTGACTCTTTTATGATACACAACTAGTGACATATCGCCTCTGGCAGACTGGCCGCAGTAAGAAAAAATGGCAGACTGGGTGAGCAATTGGGACAAGTATCTATGACACTCTTGAGGTAGCCAATAACTCGTTACTAGTGGTTTGGATTAAGAAATCTCGAATAACCTCTGGGAGGAGTAATCATGACTCTTTTATGATACACAACTACTGACATATCACTTCTGGCAAACTGGCCACAGTATGAAAAATGGGAGACTTGGTGAGCAATTGGGACGAGTAACTACGATTCTCTTGAGATAGCCAATGCCTCTTTACTAGTGGTTTCGATTAAGAAATCTTTAATAACCCCAGGGGGATGTAACGATGAGTCTTTTATGATACACAACTAGTGACATATCGCTTCTGGCAAACTGGCCACAGTATGAAAAAATGGGAGACTTGGTGACCCTCTTGAGGTAACCAATGCCTCGTTACTAGGGTTTTGGATTAAGAAATCTCGAATAACCTTTGGGAGAAGTAACGATGACTCTTTTATGATACACTACTACTGACATATCGCTTCTGGCAGACGCCGCAGTAAGAAAAAATGGCAGACTGGGTGAGCAATTGGGACAAGTAACTATGACTCTCTTAAGGTAGCCAATGCCAAGTTACTAGGGATTTGGATTAAGAAATCTCGAATAACCTCTGGGAGGAGAAATCACGACTTTTTTATGATACACAACTAGTGACATATCGCTTCTGGCAAACTGGATACAGTATGAAAAAATGGGAGTCTTGGTGACTCTCTTGAGGTAACAAATGCCTCGTTACTAGGGTTTTGGATTAAGAAATCTCGAATAACCTTTATGAGAAGTAATGATGACTCTTTTATGATACACTACTATTGACATATCGCTTCTGGCAGACTGGCCGCAGTAAGAAAAAATGGCAGACTGGGTGAGCAATTGGGACGAGTAACTATGACACTCTTAACGTAGCCAATGCCTCGTTATTGGGGTTGGATTAAGAAATCTCGAATAACACCTGGGAGGAGTAACGATGAGTCTTTTATGATATACAACTAGTGACATATCGCTTCTGGCAAACTGGCCACAGTATGAAAAAATGGGAGACTTGGTGACCCTCTTGAGGTAACCAATGCCTCGTTACTAGTGGTTTGGATTAAGAAATCTCGAATAACCCCAGGGGGAAGTAACGATGACTCTTTTATGTTTCATTACTATTGACATATCACTTCTGTCAGACTGGCCGCAGTAAGAAAAAATGGCAGACTGGGTGAGCAATTGGGACGAGTAACTATGACTCTTTTAAGGTAACCAATGCCTCGCTACTAGGGTTTTGGATTAAGAAATCTCGAATAACCTTTGGGAGAAGTAAGGATAACTTGTTTATGATACACTACTATTGACATTATCGCTTCTGGCAGACGCCGCAGTAGGAAAAAATGGCGAAATGGGTGAGCAATTGGGACGAGTAACTATGACCCTCTGAACGTAGCCAATGCCTCGTTATTGGTGTTGGATTAATAAATCTCGAATAACCCCTGGGAGGAGTAACGATGACTCTTTTATGATACACAACTAGTGACATATCGCTTCTGGCAGACGCCGCAGTAAGAAAAATGGCAGACTGGGTGAGCAATTGGGACACGTAACTATGACTCTCTTAAGGTAGCCAATGCCATGTTACTAGGGATTAGGATTAAGAAATCTCGAATAAACTCTGGGAGGAGTAATCATGTTTCTTTTATGTTACATAACTAGTGACGTATCGCTTCTGGCAAACTGCATACAGTATGAAAAATGGGAGACTTGGTGACTCTGTTGAGGTAACCAATGCCTCATCACTAGGGTTTTGGATTAAGATATCTCGAATAACCTTTGGGAGAAGTAACGATGACTCTTTTATGATACACTACCATTGACATATCGCTTCTGGCAGACGCTGCAGTAAGGAAAAATAGCAGACTGGGTGAGCAATTGAGACGAGTAACTATGACTCTCTTAAGGTTACCAATGTCTTGTTACTAGGGATTTGGATTAAGAAATCTCGTATAACCTCTGGGAGGAGTAACGATGTCTCTTTCATGATACACAACTAGTGACATACCGCTGCTGGCAAACTGGCCGCAGTAAGAAGAAATGGGAGACTGGGTGAGCAATTGGGACGAGTAACTATGACACTCTTAAGTTAGCGAATGCTTCGTTACTAGGTGTTTGGATTAAGAAATTTCGAATAACCCTATGGAGGAGTAACGATGACTCTTTTATGATACATAACTAATGATATATCGATTCTGGCAGACTGGACAAGTTCACAAAAAGTAATAAACTGTGAGCACCTGGGAGGAAGAACTACGGCACTATTAAAATAGCCAATGCTTCGTCACGAGTAGTATTGAATCAGAGAATACCAGTAACCTATGGAAGGAGTAACGATGACTCTCTTAAGATACACAACGAGTGACATATCGATTCTGGCAGACTGGCCGCAGTAAGAAAAAATGCCAGACTGGGTGAGCAATTGGGACGAGTAACTATGACTCTCTTGAGGTAGCCAATGCCTCGTTACTAGTGGTTTGGATTAAGAAATCTCGAATAAACAGTGGGAGGTGTAACGCTGACTCTTTTATGATACACAACTAGTGACATATCGCCTCTGGCAGACTGGCCGCAGTAAGAAAAAATGGCAGACTGGGTGAGCAATTGGGACAAGTATCTATGACACTCTTGAGGTAGCCAATATCTCGTTACTAGTGGTTTGGATTAAGAAATCTCGAATAACCTCTGGGAGGAGTAATCATGACTCTTTTATGATACACAACTAGTGACATATCACTTCTGGCAAACTGGCCACAGTATGAAAAATGGGAGACTTGGTGAGCAATTGGGACGAGTAACTACGATTCTCTTGAGATAGCCAATGCCTCTTTACTAGTGGTTTGGATTAAGAAATCTTTAATAACCCCAGGGGGATGTAACGATGAGTCTTTTATGATACACAACTAGTGACATATCGCTTCTGGCAAACTGGCCACAGTATGAAAAAATGTGATACTTGGTGAATAATTGGGACGAGTAACTATGACTCTCTTGAGGTAGCCAATGTCTCGTTACTAGTGGTTTGGATTAAGAAATCTCGAATAACCCCAGGGGGAAGTAACGACGACTCTTTTATGATACACTACTATTGACATATCGCTTCTGGCAGACTGGCCGCAGTAAGAAAAAATGGCAGACTGGGTGAGCAATTGGGACGAGTAACTATGACTCTCTTAACGTAGCCAATGCCTCGTTATTGGGGTTGGATTAAGAAATCTCGAATAACACCTGGGAGGATTAACGATGTGCCTTTTATGATATACAACTAGTGACATATCGCTTCTGGCAAACTGGCCACAGTATGAAAAAATGGGAGACTTGGTGACCCTCTTGAGGTAACCAATGCCTCGTTACTAGTGGTTTGGATTAAGAAATCTCGAATAACCCCAGGGGGAAGTAACGATGACTCTTTTATGTTTCATTACTATTGACATATCACTTCTGTCAGACTGGCCGCAGTAAGAAAAAATGGCAGACTGGGTGAGCAATTGGGACAAGTATCTATGACACTCTTGAGGTAGCCAATAACTCGTTACTAGTGGTTTGGATTAAGAAATCTCGAATAACCTCTGGGAGGAGTAATCATGACTCTTTTATGATACACAACTAGTGACATATCGCCTCTGGCAAACTGGCCACAGTATGAAAAATGGGAGACTTGGTGAGCAATTGGGACGAGTAACTACGATTCTCTTGAGATAGCCAATGCCTCTTTACTAGTGGTTTGGATTAAGAAATGTTTAATAACCCCAGGGGGATGTAACGATGAGTCTTTTATGATACACAACTAGTGACATATCGCTTCTGGCAAACTGGCCACAGTATGAAAAAATGGGAGACTTGGTGACCCTCTTGAGGTAACCAATGCCTCGTTACTAGGGTTTTGGATTAAGAAATCTCGAATAACCTTTGGGAGAAGTAACGATGACTCTTTTATGATACACTACTACTGACATATCGCTTCTGGCAGACGCCGCAGTAAGAAAAAATGGCAGACTGGGTGAGCAATTGGGACAAGTAACTATGACTCTCTTAAGGTAGCCAATGCCAAGTTACTAGGGATTTGGATTAAGAAATCTCGAATAACCTCTGGGAGGAGAAATCACGACTTTTTTATGATACACAACTAGTGACATATCGCTTCTGGCAAACTGGATACAGTATGAAAAAATGGGAGTCTTGGTGACTCTCTTGAGGTAACAAATGCCTCGTTACTAGGGTTTTGGATTAAGAAATCTCGAATAACCTTTATGAGAAGTACTGATGACTCTTTTATGATACACTACTATTGACATATCGCTTCTGGCAGACTGGCCGCAGTAAGAAAAAATGGCAGACTGGGTGAGCAATTGGAACGAGTAACTATGACTCTCTTAACGTAGCCAATGCCTCGTTATTGGGGTTGGATTAAGAAATCTCGAATAACACCTGGGAGGAGTAACGATGAGTCTTTTATGATATACAACTAGTGACATATCGCTTCTGGCAAACTGGCCACAGTATGAAAAAATGGGAGACTTGGTGACCCTCTTGAGGTAACCAATGCCTCGTTACTAGTGGTTTGGATTAAGAAATCTCGAATAACCCCAGGGGGAAGTAACGATGACTCTTTTATGTTTCATTACTATTGACATATCACTTCTGTCAGACTGGCCGCAGTAAGAAAAAATGGCAGACTGGGTGAGCAATTGGGACGAGTAACTATGACTCTTTTAAGGTAACCAATGCCTCGATACTAGGGTTTTGGATTAAGAAATCTCGAATAACCTTTGGGAGAAGTAAGGATAACTTGTTTATGATACACTACTATTGACATTATCGCTTCTGGCAGACGCCGCAGTAGGAAAAAATTGCGAAATGGGTGAGCAATTGGGACGAGTAACTATGACCCTCTGAACGTAGCCAATGCCTCGTTATTGGTGGTGGATTAATAAATCTCGAATAACCCCTGGGAGGAGTAACGATGACTCTTTTATGATACACAACTAGTGACATATCGCTTCTGGCAGACGCCGCAGTAAGAAAAAATGGCAGACTGGGTGAGCAATTGGGACACTTAACTATGACTCTCTTAAGGTAGCCAATGCCATGTTACTAGGGATTAGGATTAAGAAATCTCGAATAAACTCTGGGAGGAGTAATCATGTTTCTTTTATGTTACATAACTAGTGACGTATCGCTTCTGGCAAACTGCATACAGTATGAAAAAATGGGAGACTTGGTGACTCTCTTGAGGTAACCAATGCCTCGTCACTAGGGTTTTGGATTAAGATATCTCGAATAACCTTTGGGAGAAGTAACGATGACTCTTTTATGATACACTACTATTGACATATCGCTTCTGGCAGACGCTGCAGTAAGGAAAAATAGCAGACTGGGTGAGCAATTGAGACGAGTAACTATGACTCTCTTAAGGTTACCAATGTCTTGTTACTAGGGATTTGGATTAAGAAATCTCGTATAACCTCTGGGAGGAGTAACGATGTCTCTTTTATGATACACAACTAGTGACATACCGCTGCTGGCAAACTGGCCGCAGTAAGAAGAAATGGGAGACTGGGTGAGCAATTGGGACGAGTAACTATGACACTCTTAAGTTAGCGAATGCTTCGTTACTAGGTGTTTGGATTAAGAAATTTCGAATAACCCTATGGAGGAGTAACGATGACTCTTTTATGATACATAACTAATGATATATCGATTCTGGCAGACTGGACAAGTTCACAAAAAGTAATAAACTGTGAGCACCTGGGAGGAAGAACTACGGCACTATTAAAATAGCCAATGCTTCGTCACGAGTAGTATTGAATCAGAGAATACCAGTAACCTATGGAAGGAGTAACGATGACTCTCTTAAGATACACAACGAGTGACATATCGATTCTGGCAGACTGGCCGCAGTAAGAAAAAATGCCAGACTGGGTGAGCAATTGGGACGAGTAACTATGACTCTCTTGAGGTAGCCAATGCCTCGTTACTAGTGGTTTGGATTAAGAAATCTCGAATAAACAGTGGGAGGTGTAACGCTGACTCTTTTATGATACACAACTAGTGACATATCGCCTCTGGCAGACTGGCCGCAGTAAGAAAAAATGGCAGACTGGGTGAGCAATTGGGACAAGTATCTATGACACTCTTGAGGTAGCCAATAACTCGTTACTAGTGGTTTGGATTAAGAAATCTCGAATAACCTCTGGGAGGAGTAATCATGACTCTTTTATGATACACAACTAGTGACATATCACTTCTGGCAAACTGGCCACAGTATGAAAAATGGGAGACTTGGTGAGCAATTGGGACGAGTAACTACGATTCTCTTGAGATAGCCAATGCCTCTTTACTAGTGGTTTGGATTAAGAAATCTTTAATAACCCCAGGGGGATGTAACGATGAGTCTTTTATGATACACAACTAGTGACATATCGCTTCTGGCAAACTGGCCACAGTATGAAAAAATGTGATACTTGGTGAGCAATTGGGACGAGTAACTATGACTCTCTTGAGGTAGCCAATGTCTCGTTACTAGTGGTTTGGATTAAGAAATCTCGAATAACCCCAGGGGGAAGTAACGACGACTCTTTTATGATACACAACTAGTGACATACCGCTGCTGGCAAACTGGCCGCAGTAAGAAGAAATGGGAGACTGGGTGAGCAATTGGGACGAGTAACTATGACACTCTTAAGTTAGCGAATGCTTCGTTACTAGGTGTTTGGATTAAGAAATTTCGAATAACCCTATGGAGGAGTAACGATGACTCTTTTATGATACATAACTAATGATATATCGATTCTGGCAGACTGGACAAGTTCACAAAAAGTAATAAACTGTGAGCACCTGGGAGGAAGAACTACGGCACTATTAAAATAGCCAATGCTTCGTCACGAGTAGTATTGAATCAGAGAATACCAGTAACCTATGGAAGGAGTAACGATGACTCTCTTAAGATACACAACGAGTGACATATCGATTCTGGCAGACTGGCCGCAGTAAGAAAAAATGCCAGACTGGGTGAGCAATTGGGACGAGTAACTATGACTCTCTTGAGGTAGCCAATGCCTCGTTACTAGTGGTTTGGATTAAGAAATCTCGAATAAACAGTGGGAGGTGTAACGCTGACTCTTTTATGATACACAACTAGTGACATATCGCCTCTGGCAGACTGGCCGCAGTAAGAAAAAATGGCAGACTGGGTGAGCAATTGGGACAAGTATCTATGACACTCTTGAGGTAGCCAATAACTCGTTACTAGTGGTTTGGATTAAGAAATCTCGAATAACCTCTGGGAGGAGTAATCATGACTCTTTTATGATACACAACTAGTGACATATCACTTCTGGCAAACTGGCCACAGTATGAAAAATGGGAGACTTGGTGAGCAATTGGGACGAGTAACTACGATTCTCTTGAGATAGCCAATGCCTCTTTACTAGTGGTTTGGATTAAGAAATCTTTAATAACCCCAGGGGGATGTAACGATGAGTCTTTTATGATACACAACTAGTGACATATCGCTTCTGGCAAACTGGCCACAGTATGAAAAAATGTGATACTTGGTGAGCAATTGGGACGAGTAACTATGACTCTCTTGAGGTAGCCAATGTCTCGTTACTAGTGGTTTGGATTAAGAAATCTCGAATAACCCCAGGGGGAAGTAACGACGACTCTTTTATGATACACTACTATTGACATATCGCTTCTGGCAGACTGGCCGCAGTAAGAAAAAATGGCAGACTGGGTGAGCAATTGGGACGAGTAACTATGACTCTCTTAACGTAGCCAATGCCTCGTTATTGGGGTTGGATTAAGAAATCTCGAATAACACCTGGGAGGAGTAACGATGAGTCTTTTATGATATACAACTAGTGACATATCGCTTCTGGCAAACTGGCCACAGTATGAAAAAATGGGAGACTTGGTGACCCTCTTGAGGTAACCAATGCCTCGTTACTAGTGGTTTGGATTAAGAAATCTCGAATAACCCCAGGGGGAAGTAACGATTACTCTTTTATGTTTCATTACTATTGACATATCACTTCTGTCAGACTGGCCGCAGTAAGAAAAAATGGCAGACTGGGTGAGCAATTGGGACGAGTAACTATGACTCTTTTAAGGTAACCAATGCCTCGATACTAGTGTTTTGGATTAAGAAATCTCGAATAACCTTTGGGAGAAGTAAGGATAACTTGTTTATGATACACTACTATTGACATTATCGCTTCTGGCAGACGCCGCAGTAGGAAAAAATGGCGAAATGGGTGAGCAATTGGGACGAGTAATTATGACCCTCTGAACGTAGCCAATGCCTCGTTATTGGTGTTGGATTAATAAATCTCGAATAACCCCTGGGAGGAGTAACGATGACTCTTTTATGATACACAACTAGTGACATATCGGTTCTGGCAGACGCCACAGTAAGAAAAAATGGCAGACTGGGTGAGCAATTGGGACACGTAACTATGACTCTCTTAAGGTAGCCAATGCCATGTTACTAGGGATTAGGATTAAGAAATCTCGAATAACATTTGGGAGGAGTAATCATGTTTTTTTTTATGATACATAACTAGTGACGTATCTCTTCTGGCAAACTGCATACAGTATGAAAAAATGGGAGACTTGGTGACTCTCTTGAGGTAACCAATGCCTCGTTACTAGGGTATTGTATTAAGAAATCTCGAATAACATTTGGGAGAAGTAACGATGACTCTTTTATGATACGCTACTATTGACATATCGCTTCTGGCAGACGCCGCAGTAAGAAAAAATGGCAGAATGGGTGAGCAATTGGGACGAGTAACTATGAGTCTCTTAACGTAGCCAATGCGTCCTTATTGGGGTTGGATGAAGAAATCTCGAATAACCCCTGGGAGGAGTAACGATGACTCTTTTATGATATACAACTAGTGACATATGGCTTCTGGCAAACTCGCCACAGTATGAAAAAATAGGAGACTTGGTGACTCTCTTGAGGTAACCAATGCCTCGTTACTAGGGTTTTGGATTAAGAAATCTCGAATAACCTTTGGGAAAAGTATCGATGACTCTTTTATGATACACTACTATTGACATATCGCATCTGGCAGACGCTGCAGTAAGGAAAAATACCAGACTGGGTGAGCAATTGAGACGAGTAACTATGACTCTCTTAAGGTTACCAATGTCTTGTTACTAGGGATTTGGATTAAGAAATCTCGTATAACCTCTGGGAGGAGTTACGATGTCTCTTTTATGATACACAACTAGTGACATACCGCTGCTGGCAAACTGGCCGCAGTAAGAAGAAATGGGAGACTGGGTGAGCAATTGGGACGAGTAACTATGACACTCTTAAGTTAGCGAATGCTTCGTTACTAGGTGTTTGGATTAAGAAATTTCGAATAACCCTATGGAGGAGTAACGATGACTCTTTTATGATACATAACTAATGATATATCGATTCTGGCAGACTGGACAAGTTCACAAAAAGTAATAAACTGTGAGCACCTGGGAGGAAGAACTACGGCACTATTAAAATAGCCAATGCTTCGTCACGAGTAGTATTGAATCAGAGAATACCAGTAACCTATGGAAGGAGTAACGATGACTCTCTTAAGATACACAACGAGTGACATATCGATTCTGGCAGACTGGCCGCAGTAAGAAAAAATGCCAGACTGGGTGAGCAATTGGGACGAGTAACTATGACTCTCTTGAGGTAGCCAATGCCTCGTTACTAGTGGTTTGGATTAAGAAATCTCGAATAAACAGTGGGAGGTGTAACGCTGACTCTTTTATGATACACAACTAGTGACATATCGCCTCTGGCAGACTGGCCGCAGTAAGAAAAAATGGCAGACTGGGTGAGCAATTGGGACAAGTATCTATGACACTCTTGAGGTAGCCAATAACTCGTTACTAGTGGTTTGGATTAAGAAATCTCGAATAACCTCTGGGAGGAGTAATCATGACTCTTTTATGATACACAACTAGTGACATATCGCTTCTGGCAAACTGGCCACAGTATGAAAAATGGGAGACTTGGTGAGCAATTGGGACGAGTAACTACGATTCTCTTGAGATAGCCAATGCCTCTTTACTAGTGGTTTGGATTAAGAAATCTTTAATAACACCAGGGGGATGTAACGATGAGTCTTTTATGATACACAACTAGTGACATATCGCTTCTGGCAAACTGGCCACAGTATGAAAAAATGTGATACTTGGTGAGCATTTGGGACGAGTAACTATGACTCTCTTGAGGTAGCCAATGTCTCGTTACTAGTGGTTTGGATTAAGAAATCTCGAATAACCCCAGGGGGAAGTAACGACGACTCTTTTATGATACACTACTATCGACATATCGCTTCTGGCAGACTGGCCGCAGTAAGAAAAAATGGCAGATTTTGTGAGCAATTGGGACGAGTAACTATGACACTCTTAACGTAGCCAATGCCTCGTTATTGGGGTTGGATTAAGAAATCTCGAATAACACCTGGGAGGAGTAACGATGACTCTTTTATTATATACAACTAGTGACATATCGCTTCTGGCAAACTGGCCACAGTATGAAAAAATGGGAGACTTGGTGACCCTCTTGAGGTAACCAATGCCTCGTTACTAGGGTTTTGGATTAAGAAATCTCGAATAACCTTTGGGAGAAGTAACGATGACTCTTTTATGATACACTACTACTGACATATCGCTTCTGGCAGATGCCGCAGTAAGAAAAAATGGCAGACTGGGTGAGCAATTGGGACAAGTAACTATGACTCTCTTAAGGTAGCCAATGCCAAGTTACTAGGGATTTGGATTAAGAAATCTCGAATAACCTCTGGGAGGAGAAATCACGACTTTTTTATGATACACAACAAGTGACATATCGCTTCTGGCAAACTGGATACAGTATGAAAAAATGGGAGTCTTGGTGACTCTCTTGAGGTAACAAATGCCTCGTTACTAGGGTTTTGGATTAAGAAATCTCGAATAACCTTTATGAGAAGTAATGATGACTCTTTCATGATACACTACTATTGACATATCTCTTCTGGCAGACGCCGCAGTAAGAAAAAATGGCAGACTGGGTGAGCAACTGGGACGAGTAACTATGACTCTCTCAATGTAGCCAATGCCTCGTTATTGGAGTTGGATGAAGTAATCTCGAATAACCCCTGGGAGGAGTAACGATGACTCTTTTATGATATACAACTAGTGACATATCGCTTCTGGCAAACTGGCCACAGTATGACTAAATGGGAGACTTGGTGATTCTCTTGAGGTAACCAATGCCTCGTTACTAGTGGTTTGGATTAAGAAATCTCGAATAACCTTTGAGAGAAGTAAGGATAACTTGTTTATGATACACTACTATTGACATTATCGCTTCTGGCAGACGCCGCAGTAGGAAAAAATGGCAGAATGGGTGAGCAATTGGGACGAGTAACTATGACCCTCTGAACGTAGCCAATGCCTCGTTATTGGTGTTGGATTAATAAATCTCGAATAAACTCTGGGAGGAGTAATCATGCTTCTTTTATGTTACATAACTAGTGACGTATCGCTTCTGGCAAACTGCATACAGTATGAAAAAATGGGAGACTTGGTGACTCTCTTGAGGTAACCAATGCCTCGTCACTAGGGTTTTGGATTAAGATATCTCGAATAACCTTTGGGAGAAGTAACGATGACTCTTTTATGATACACTACTATTGAAATATCGCTTCTGGCAGACGCTGCAGTAAGGAAAAATAGCAGACTGGGTGAGCAATTGAGACGAGTAACTATGACTCTCTTAAGGTTACCAATGTCTTGTTACTAGGGATTTGGATTAAGAAATCTCGTATAACCTCTGGGAGGAGTAACGATGTCTCTTTTATGATACACAACTAGTGACATACCGCTGCTGGCATACTGGCCGCAGTAAGAAGAAATGGGAGACTGGGTGAGCAATTGGGACGAGTATCTATGACACTCTTGAGGTAGCCAATGACTCGTTACTAGTGGTTTGGATTAAGAAATCTCGAATAACCCCTGGGAGGAGTAACGATGACTCTTTTATGATACACAACTAGTGACATATCGCTTCTGGTAGACGCCGCAGTAAGAAAAAATGGCAGACTGAGTGGCAATTGGGACACGTAACTATGACTCTCTTAAGGTAGCCAATGCCATGTTACTAGGGATTTTTATTAAGAAATCTCGAATAATCTCTGGGAGGAGTAATCATGACTCTTTTATGATACATAACTAGTGACAAATCGCTTCTGGCAAACTGGATACAGTATGAAAAAATGGGAGACTTGGTGACTCTCTTGAGGTATCCAATGCCTCGTTACTAGGGTATTGGATTAAGAAATCTCGAATAACCTTTGGGAGAAATAACGATGACTCTTTTATGATACACTACTATTGACATATCGCTTCTGGCAGACGCCGCAGTAAGAAAAAATGGCAGACTGTGTGAGCAATTGAGACGAGTATCTATGACTCTCTTAATGTTACCAATGTCTTGTTACTAGGGATTTGGATTAAGAAATCTCGTATAACCTCTGGGAGGAGTAACGATGTCTCTTTTATGATACACAACTAGTGACATACCGCTGCTGGCAAACTGGCCGCAGTAAGAAGAAATGGGAGACTGGGTGAGCAATTGGGACGAGTAACTATGACTCTCTTAAGTTAGCGAATGCTTCGTTACTTGGTGTTTGGATTAAGAAATCTCGAATAACCCTATGGAGGAGTAACGATGACTCTTTTATGATGCATTACTAATGATATATCGATTCTGGCAGACTGGAAAAGTTCACAAAAAGTAGGAAACTGTGAGCAACTGGGAGGAAGAACTACGACACTATTAAAATAGCCAACGCTTCGTCACGAGTAGTATTGAATCAGATAATATCAGTAACCTATGGAAGGAGTAATGATGACACTCTTAAGATACACAACGAGTGACATATCGGTTCTGGCAGACTGGCTACAGTAAGAAAACATCTCAGACTGGGTGAGCAATTGGGACGAGTAACTATGACTCTTTTAAGGTAACCAATGCCTCGTTACTAGGGGTTTGCATTAAGAAATCTCGAATAACCCGTGGGATGTGTAACGCTGACTCTTTTATGATACAGAACTAGTGACATATAGCTTCTGGCAGACTGGCCGCAGTAAGAAAAAATGGCAGACTGGGTGAGCAATTGGGACAAGTATCTATGACACTCTTGAGGTAGCCAATGACTCCTTACTGGTGGTTTGGATTAAGAAATCTCGAATAACCCCTGGGAGGAGTAACGATGACTCTTTTATGATACACAACTAGTGACACATCGCTTCTGGCAGACGCCGCAGTAAGAAGAAATGGCAGACTGAGTGAGCAATTGGGACACGTAACTATGAATCTCTTAAGGTAGCCAATGCCATGTTACTAAGGATTTGGATTAAGAAATCTCGAATAACCTCTGGGAGGAGTAATCATGACTCTTTTATGATACACAACTAGTGACATATCTCTTCTGGCAAACTGGCCACAGTATGAAAAACAAGAGGCTTGGTGAGCAATTGGGACGAGTAACTATGACTCTCTTGAGGTAGCAAATTACTCGTTACTAGTGGTTTGGATTAAGAAATCTCGAATAACCCCAGGGGAAATAACGATGAGTCTTTTATGATACACAGCTAGTGACATATCGCTTCTGACAAACTGGCCACAGTATGAAAAAATGGGAGACTTGGTGAGCAATTGGGACGAGTAACTATGACTCTCTTGAGGTAGCCAATGACTCGTTACTAGTGGTTTGGATTAAGAAATCTCGAATAACCCCAGGGGGAGTAACGATGACTCTTTTATGATACACTACTATTGACATATCGCTTCTGGCAGACTGGCCGCAGTAAGAAAAAAATGGCAGACTGGGAGAGCAATTGGGACGGGTAATTATTACTCTCTTAACGTAGCCAATGCCTCGTTATTGGGGTTGGATTAAGAAATCTCGAATAACAAATAGGAGGAGTAACGCTGACTCTTTTATGATATACAACTAGTGACATATCGCTTCTGGCAAACTGGCCACAGTATGAAAAAATGGGAGACTTGGTGACTCTCTTGAGGTAACCAATGCCTCGTTACTAGGGTTTTGGATTAAGAAATCTCGAATAACCTTTGGGAGAAGTATCGATGACTCTTTTATGACACACTACTATTGACATATCGCTTCTGGCAGACGCCGCAGTCAGACAAAATGGCAGACTGTGTGAGCAATTGGTACAAGTAACTATGACTCTCTTAAGGTAGCCAATGCCATGTTACTAGGGATTTGGATTAAGAAATCTCGAATAACCTCTGGGAGAAGTAATCATGACTATTTTATGATACACAACTAGTGACATATCGCTTCTGGGACACTGGATACAGTATGCAAAAATGGGAGACTTGGTGACTCTCTTGAGGTAACCAATGCCTCGTTACTAGGGTTTTGGATTAAGATATCTCGAATAACCTTTGGGAGAAGTAACGATGAGTCTTTTTTGATACACTACTATTGACATACCGTTTCTGGCAGACACCGCAGTAAGAAAAAATGGCAGAATGGGTGAGCAATTGGGACAAGTAACTATGACCCTTTAAACGTAGCCAATGCCTCGTTATTGGGGTTGGAGTAATAAATCTCTAATAACCCCTGGGAGGAGTAACGATGACTTTTTTATGATACACAACTAGTGACATTTCGCTTCTGGCAGACTGGCCGCAGTAAGAAAAAATGGCAGACTGGGTGAGCAATTGAGACGAGTAACTAAGACTCTCTTAAGGTTACCAATGTCTTGTTACTAGGGATTTGGATTAAGAAATCTCGTATAACCTCTGGGAGGAGTAACGATGTCTCTTTTATGGTACACAACTAGTGACATACCGCTGCTGGCAAACTGGCCGCAGTAAGAAGAAATGGGAGACTGGGTGAGCAATTGGGACGAGTAACTATGACTCTCTGAAGTTATCGAATGCTTCGTTACTAGGTGTTTGGATTAAGAAATCTCGAATAACCCTATGGAGGAGTAACGTTGACTCTTTTATGATACATAACTAATGATATATCGATTCTGGCAGAGTGGATAAGTTCACAAAAAGTAGGAAACTGTGAGTAATTGGGAGGAAGAACTACGGCACTATTAAAATAGCCAATGCTTCGTCACGAGTAGTATTGAATCACAGAATACCAGTAACCTATGGAAGGAGTAACGATGACTCTCTTAGGATACACAACGAGTGACATATCGGTTCTGGCAGACTGGCCGTAGTAAGAAAAAATGACAGACTGGGTGAGCAATTGGGACGAGTAACTATGACTCTTTTAAGGTAACCAATGACTCTTTACTAGGGGTTTGGATTAAGAAATCTAGAATAACCCGTGGGAGGAGTAACGCTGACTCTTTTATGATACACAACTAGTGACATATCGCTTCTGGCAGACTGGCCGCAGTAAGAAAAAATGGCAGACTGGGTGAGCAATTGAAACAAGTAACTATGACCCTCTTAAGGTAGCCAATGCCATGTTACTAGGGATTTGATTTAAGAAATCTCGAATAACCTCTGGGAGGTGTAATCATGACTCTTTTATGATAAACAACTAGTGACATATCGCTTCTGGCCAATTGGCCACAGTATGAAAAAATGGGAGACTTGGTGACTCTCTTGAGGTAACCAATGGCTCGTTACTAGGGTTTTGGATTAAGAAATCTCGAATAACCTATCGGAGAAGTAACGATGACTCTTTTGTGATACACTGCTATTGACATATCGCATCTGGCAGACGCCGCAGTAAGAAAAAATGGCAGACTGGTTGAGCAATTGGGACGAGTAACTATGACTCTCTTAAGTTAGCGAATGCTTCGTTACTAGGTGTTTGGATTAAGAAATGTCGAATAACCCTATGGAGGAGTAACGATGACTCTTTTATGATACATAACTAATGATATATCGATTCTGGCAGACTGGACAAGTTCACAAAAAGTAGGAAACTGTGAGTGATTGGGAGGAAGAACTACGGCACTATTAAAATAGCCAATGCTTTGTCACGAGTAGTATTGAATCAGAGAATACCAGTAACCTATGGAAGGAGTAACGATGACTCTCTTAAGATACACAACGAGTGACATATAGGTTCTGGCAGACTAGCCGCAGTAAGAAAAAATGGCAGACTGGGTGAGCAATTGGGACGAGTAACTATGACTCTTTTAAGGTAACCAATGCCTCGTTACTAGGGGTTTGGATTAAGGAATCTCGAATAACCCGTGGGAGGAGTAACGCTGACTCTTTTATGATACACAACTAGTGACATATCGCTTCTTTCAAACTGGATACAGTATGAAACAATGGGAGACTTAGTGACTCTCTTGACGTAACCAATGCTCGTTACTAGGGTTTCGTATTAAGAAATCTCGAATAACCTTTAGGAGAAGTAACGATGACTCTTTTATGATACACTACTATTGACATATCGCTTCTGGCAGACGCCGCTGTCAGAAAAAATGGCAGGCTGGGTGAGCAATTGGGACAAGTAACTATAACCCTCTTAAGGTAGCCAATGCCATGTTACTATGGATTTGGATTAAGAAATCTCGAATAACCTCTGGGAGAAGTAATTATGACTCTTTTATGATACACCACTAGTGACATATCGATTCTTTCAAACTGGATACAGTATGAAAAAATGGGAGACTTAGTGACTCTCTTGAGGTAACCAATGCCTCGTTACTAGGGTTTTGGAATAAGAAATCTCGAATACCCTTTGGCAGAAGTAACGATGACTCTTTTATGATACACTACTATTGACATATCGTTTCTGGCAGACGCCGCAGTAAGAAAAAATGGCAGAATGGGTGAGCAATTGGGACGAGTAACTATGACCCTTTCAACGTTGCCAATGCCTCGTTATTGGGGTTGGATTAATAAATCTCGAATAACCCCTGGGAGGAGTAACGATGACTCTTTTATGATACACAACTAGTGACATTTCGCTTCTGGCAGACTGGCCGCAGTAAGAAAAAATGGCAGATTGGGTGAGCAATTGAGACGAGTAACTATGACTCTCCTAAGGTTACCAATGTCTTGTTACTAGGGGTTTAGATTAAGAAATCTCGTATAACCTCTGGGAGGAGTAACGATGTCTCTTTTATGATACACAACTAGTGACATACTGCTGCTGACAAACTGGCCGCAGTAAGAAGAAATGGGAGACTGGGTGAGCAATTGGGACGAGTATCTATGACTCTTTTAAGGTAACCAATGCCTCGTTACTAGGGGTTTGGATTAAGGAATCTCGAATAACCCGTGGGAGGAGTAACGCTGACTCTTTTATGATACACAACTAGTGACATATCGCTTCTGGCAGACTGGCCTCAGTAAGAAAAAATGGCAGACTGGGTGAGCAATTAAAACAAGTAACTATGACTCTCTTAAGGTTGCCAATGAAATGTTACTAGGGATTTGATTTAAGAAATCTCGAATAACCTCTGGGAGGAGTAATCATGACTCTTTTATGATACACAACTAGTGACATATCGCTTCTTTCAAACTGGATACAGTATGAAAAAATGGGAGACTTAGTGACCCTCTTGAGGTAACCAATGCCTCGTTACTAGGGTTTCGTATTAAGAAATCTCGAATAACCTTTGGGAGAAGTAACGATGACTCTTTTATGATACACTACTATTGACATATCGCTTCTGGCAGACTCCGCAGTCAGAAAAAATGGCAGACTGGGTGAGCAATTGGGACAAGTAACTATGACCCTCTTAAGGTAGCCAATGCCATGTTACTAGGGATTTGAATTAAGAAATCTCGAATAACCTCTGGGAGAAGTAATCATGACTCTTTTATGATACACAACTAGTGACATATCGCTTCTGGGAAACTGGATACAGTATGAAAAAATGGGAGACTTGGTGACTCTCTTGAGGTAACCAATGCCTCGTTACTAGGGTTTTGGATTAAGAAATCTCGAATAACCTTTGGGAGAAGTACCGATGACTCTTTTATGATACACTACCATTGACATATCGCTTCTGCAGACGCCGCAGTAAGAAAAAATGGCAGACTGAGTGAGCAATTGGGACGAGTAACTATGTCTCTCTTAACGTTGCCAATGCCTAGTTATTGGGGTTAGATGAAGAAACCTCGAATAACCCCTGGGTGGAGTAACGATGACTCTTTTATGATTTACAACTAGTGCCATATCGCCTCTGGCAAACTGGCCACAGTATGAAAAAATAGGAGACTTGGTGACACTCTTGAGGTAACCAATGCCTCGTTACTAGGGTTTTGGAGTAAGAAATCTCGAATAACCTTTGTGAGAAGTAACGATGACTCTTTTATGATACACTACTATTGACATATCGTTTCTGGCAGTCGCCGCAGTAAGAAAAAATGGCAGAATGGGTGAGCAATTGGGACGAGTAACTATGACCCTTTGAACGTAGCCAATGCCTCGTTATTGGGGTTGGATTAATAAATTTCGAATAACCCCTGGGAGGAGTAACGATGACTCTTTTATGATACACAACTAGTGACATTTCGCTTCTGGCAGACTGGCCGCAGTAAGAATAAATGGCAGACTGGGTGAGCAATTGAGACGAGTAACTATGACTCTCTTAAGGTTACCAATGTCTTGTTACTAGGGATTTGTACTAAGAAATCTCGTATAACCTCTGGGAGGAGTAACGATTTCTCTTTTATGATACACAACTAGTGACATACCGCTGCTGGCAAACTGGCCCAGTAAGAAGAAATGGGAGACTGGGTGAGCAATTGGGACTAGTAACTATGACTCTCTTAAGTTAGCGAATGCTTCGTTACTACGTGTTTGGATTAAGAAATGTCGAATAACCCTATGGAGGAGTAGCGATGACTCTTCTATGATACATAACTAATGATATATCGATTCTGGCAGACTGGACAAGTTCACAAAAAGTAGGAAAGTGTGAGTAATTGGGTTGGAAGAACTACGGCACTATTAAAATAGCCAATGCTTCGTCACGAGTAGTATTGAATCAGAGAATACCAGTAATCTATGGAAGGAGTAACGATGACTCTCTTAAGATACAAACGAGTGACATATAGGTTCTGGCAGGCTGGCCGCAGTAAGAAAAAATGGCAGACTGGGTGAGCAATTCGGACGAGTAACTATGACTCTTTTAAGGTAACCAATGCCTCGTTACTAGGGGTTTGGATTAAGAAATCTCGAATAAGCCGTGGGAGGAGTAACGCTGACTCTTTTATGATACACAACTAGTGACATATCGCTTCTGGCAGACTGGCCGCAGTAAGAAAAAATGGCAGACTGGGTGAGCAATTAAAACAAGTAACTATGACTCTTTTAAGGTAACCAATGCCTCGTTACTAGGCGTTTGGATTAAGAAATCTCGAATAACCTCTGGGAGGAGTAATCATGAGTCTTTTATGATACACAACTAGTGACATATCGCTTCTTTCAAACTGGATACAGTATGAAAAAATGGGAGACTTAGTGACCCTCTTGAGGTAACGAATGCCTCGTTACTAGGGTTTCGTATTAAGAAATCTCGAATAACCTTTTGGAGAAGTAACGATGACTCTTTTATGATACACTACTATTGACATATCGCTTCTGGCAGACGCCGCTGTCAGAAAAAATGGCAGACTGGGTGAGCAATTGGGACAAGTAACTATAACCCTCTTAAGGTAGCCAATGCCATGTTACTATGGATTTGGATTAAGAAATCTCGAATAACCTCTGGGAGAAGTAATTATGACTCTTTTATGATACACCACTAGTGACATATCGATTCTTTCAAACTGGATACAGTATGAAAAAATGGGAGACTTAGTGACTCTCTTGAGGTAACCAATGCCTCGTTACTAGGGTTTTGGAATAAGAAATCTCGAATACCCTTTGGCAGAAGTAACGATGACTCTTTTATGATACACTACTATTGACATATCGTTTCTGGCAGACGCCGCAGTAAGAAAAAATGGCAGAATGGGTGAGCAATTGGGACGAGTAACTATGACCCTTTCAACGTAGCCAATGCCTCGTTATTGGGGTTGGATTAATAAATCTCGAATAACCCCTGGGAGGGGTAACGATGACTCTTTTATGATACAGAACTAGCGACATTTCGCTTCTGGCAGACTGGCCGCAGTAAGAAAAAATGACAGACTGGGTGAGCAATTGAGACGAGTAACTATGACACTCTTAAGGTTACCAATGTCTTGTTACTAGGTGTTTGGATTAAGAAATCTCGAATAACCCTATGGAGGAGTAACGATGACTCTTTTATGATACATAACTAATGATATATCGATTCTGGCAGACAGGACAAGTTCACAAAAAGTAGGAAACTGTGAGTAATTGGGAGGAAGAACTACGGCACTATTAAAATAGCCAATGCTTCGTCACGAGTAGTATTGAATTAGAGAATACCAGTAACCTATGGAAGGAGTAAGATGACTCTCTTAAGATACACAACGAGTGACATATCGGTTCTGGCAGACTGGCCGCAGTAAGAAAAAATGGCAGACTGGGTGAGCAATTGGGACGAGTAACTATGACCCTTTTAAGGTAACCAATGTCTCGATACTAGGGGTTTGGATTAAGAAATCTCGAATAACCTTTGGGAGAAGTAACGATGACTCTTTTATGATACACTACTATTGACATATCGCTACTGGCAGACGCCGCAGTCAGAAAAAAATGGCAGACTGTGTGAGCAATTGGGACAAGTTGTTATGATCCTCTTAAGGTAGCCAATGCCATGTTACTAGGCATTTGGATTAAGAAATCTCGAATAACCTCTGGGAGAAGTAATCATGACTCTTTTATGATACACAACTAGTGACATATCGCTTCTGGCAAACTGGCCACAGTATGAAAAAATGGGAGACTTGGTGACTCTCTTGAGGTAACCAATGCCTCGTTACTAGGGTTTTGGAATAAGAAATCTCGGATAACCTTTGGGAGAAGTAACGATGACTCTTTTATGATACACTACTATTGACATACCGTTTCTGGCAGACGCCGCAGTAAGAAAAATGGCAGAATGGGTGAGCAATTGGGACGAGTAACTATGACCCTTTGAACGTAGCCAGTGCCTCGTTATTGGGGTTGGATTAATAAATCTCGAATAATCCCTGGGAGGAGTAACGATGACGCTTTTATGATACACAACTAGTGACATTTCGCTTCTGGCAGACTGGCCGCAGTAAGAAAAAATGACAGACTGGGTGAGCAATTGAGACGAGTAACTATGACTCTCTTAAGGTTACCAATGTCTTGTTACTAGGGATTTGGATTAAGAAATTTCGTATAGCCTCTGGGTGGAGTAACGATGTCTCTTTTATGATACACAACTAGTGACATACCGCTGCTGGCAAACTGGCCGCCGTAAGGAGAAATGGGATACTGGGTGAGCAATTGGGACTAGTAACTATGACTCTCTTAAGTTAGCGAATGCTTCGTTACTACGTGTTTGGATTAAGAAATGTCGAATAACCCTATGGAGGAGTAGCGATGACTCTTCTATGATACATAACTAATGATATATCGATTCTGGCAGACTGGACAAGTTCACAAAAAGTAGGAAAGTGTGAGTAATTGGGTTGGAAGAACTACGGCACTATTAAAATAGCCAATGCTTCGTCACGAGTAGTATTGAATCAGAGAATACCAGTAATCTATGGAAGGAGTAACGATGACTCTCTTAAGATACAAACGAGTGACATATAGGTTCTGGCAGGCTGGCCGCAGTAAGAAAAAATGGCAGACTGGGTGAGCAATTCGGACGAGTAACTATGACTCTTTTAAGGTAACCAATGCCTCGTTACTAGGGGTTTGGATTAAGAAATCTCGAATAAGCCGTGGGAGGAGTAACGCTGACTCTTTTATGATACACAACTAGTGACATATCGCTTCTGGCAGACTGGCCGCAGTAAGAAAAAATGGCAGACTGGGTGAGCAATTAAAACAAGTAACTATGACTCTTTTAAGGTAACCAATGCCTCGTTACTAGGCGTTTGGATTAAGAAATCTCGAATAACCTCTGGGAGGAGTAATCATGAGTCTTTTATGATACACAACTAGTGACATATCGCTTCTTTCAAACTGGATACAGTATGAAAAAATGGGAGACTTAGTGACCCTCTTGAGGTAACGAATGCCTCGTTACTAGGGTTTCGTATTAAGAAATCTCGAATAACCTTTTGGAGAAGTAACGATGACTCTTTTATGATACACTACTATTGACATATCGCTTCTGGCAGACGCCGCTGTCAGAAAAAATGGCAGACTGGGTGAGCAATTGGGACAAGTAACTATAACCCTCTTAAGGTAGCCAATGCCATGTTACTATGGATTTGGATTAAGAAATCTCGAATAACCTCTGGGAGAAGTAATTATGACTCTTTTATGATACACCACTAGTGACATATCGATTCTTTCAAACTGGATACAGTATGAAAAAATGGGAGACTTAGTGACTCTCTTGAGGTAACCAATGCCTCGTTACTAGGGTTTTGGAATAAGAAATCTCGAATACCCTTTGGCAGAAGTAACGATGACTCTTTTATGATACACTACTATTGACATATCGTTTCTGGCAGACGCCGCAGTAAGAAAAAATGGCAGAATGGGTGAGCAATTGGGACGAGTAACTATGACCCTTTGAACGTAGCCAGTGCCTCGTTATTGGGGTTGGATTAATAAATCTCGAATAATCCCTGGGAGGAGTAACGATGACGCTTTTATGATACACAACTAGTGACATTTCGCTTCTGGCAGACTGGCCGCAGTAAGAAAAAATGACAGACTGGGTGAGCAATTGAGACGAGTAACTATGACTCTCTTAAGGTTACCAATGTCTTGTTACTAGGGATTTGTACTAAGAAATCTCGTATAACCTCTGGGAGGAGTAACGATTTCTCTTTTATGATACACAACTAGTGACATACCGCTGCTGGCAAACTGGCCCAGTAAGAAGAAATGGGAGACTGGGTGAGCAATTGGGACTAGTAACTATGACTCTCTTAAGTTAGCGAATGCTTCGTTACTACGTGTTTGGATTAAGAAATGTCGAATAACCCTATGGAGGAGTAGCGATGACTCTTCTATGATACATAACTAATGATATATCGATTCTGGCAGACTGGACAAGTTCACAAAAAGTAGGAAAGTGTGAGTAATTGGGTTGGAAGAACTACGGCACTATTAAAATAGCCAATGCTTCGTCACGAGTAGTATTGAATCAGAGAATACCAGTAATCTATGGAAGGAGTAACGATGACTCTCTTAAGATACAAACGAGTGACATATAGGTTCTGGCAGGCTGGCCGCAGTAAGAAAAAATGGCAGACTGGGTGAGCAATTCGGACGAGTAACTATGACTCTTTTAAGGTAACCAATGCCTCGTTACTAGGGGTTTGGATTAAGAAATCTCGAATAAGCCGTGGGAGGAGTAACGCTGACTCTTTTATGATACACAACTAGTGACATATCGCTTCTGGCAGACTGGCCGCAGTAAGAAAAAATGGCAGACTGGGTGAGCAATTAAAACAAGTAACTATGACTCTTTTAAGGTAACCAATGCCTCGTTACTAGGCGTTTGGATTAAGAAATCTCGAATAACCTCTGGGAGGAGTAATCATGAGTCTTTTATGATACACAACTAGTGACATATCGCTTCTTTCAAACTGGATACAGTATGAAAAAATGGGAGACTTAGTGACCCTCTTGAGGTAACGAATGCCTCGTTACTAGGGTTTCGTATTAAGAAATCTCGAATAACCTTTTGGAGAAGTAACGATGACTCTTTTATGATACACTACTATTGACATATCGCTTCTGGCAGACGCCGCTGTCAGAAAAAATGGCAGACTGGGTGAGCAATTGGGACAAGTAACTATAACCCTCTTAAGGTAGCCAATGCCATGTTACTATGGATTTGGATTAAGAAATCTCGAATAACCTCTGGGAGAAGTAATTATGACTCTTTTATGATACACCACTAGTGACATATCGATTCTTTCAAACTGGATACAGTATGAAAAAATGGGAGACTTAGTGACTCTCTTGAGGTAACCAATGCCTCGTTACTAGGGTTTTGGAATAAGAAATCTCGAATACCCTTTGGCAGAAGTAACGATGACTCTTTTATGATACACTACTATTGACATATCGTTTCTGGCAGACGCCGCAGTAAGAAAAAATGGCAGAATGGGTGAGCAATTGGGACGAGTAACTATGACCCTTTCAACGTAGCCAATGCCTCGTTATTGGGGTTGGATTAATAAATCTCGAATAACCCCTGGGAGGGGTAACGATGACTCTTTTATGATACAGAACTAGCGACATTTCGCTTCTGGCAGACTGGCCGCAGTAAGAAAAAATGACAGACTGGGTGAGCAATTGAGACGAGTAACTATGACACTCTTAAGGTTACCAATGTCTTGTTACTAGGTGTTTGGATTAAGAAATCTCGAATAACCCTATGGAGGAGTAACGATGACTCTTTTATGATACATAACTAATGATATATCGATTCTGGCAGACAGGACAAGTTCACAAAAAGTAGGAAACTGTGAGTAATTGGGAGGAAGAACTACGGCACTATTAAAATAGCCAATGCTTCGTCACGAGTAGTATTGAATTAGAGAATACCAGTAACCTATGGAAGGAGTAAGATGACTCTCTTAAGATACACAACGAGTGACATATCGGTTCTGGCAGACTGGCCGCAGTAAGAAAAAATGGCAGACTGGGTGAGCAATTGGGACGAGTAACTATGACCCTTTTAAGGTAACCAATGTCTCGATACTAGGGGTTTGGATTAAGAAATCTCGAATAACCTTTGGGAGAAGTAACGATGACTCTTTTATGATACACTACTATTGACATATCGCTACTGGCAGACGCCGCAGTCAGAAAAAAATGGCAGACTGTGTGAGCAATTGGGACAAGTTGTTATGATCCTCTTAAGGTAGCCAATGCCATGTTACTAGGCATTTGGATTAAGAAATCTCGAATAACCTCTGGGAGAAGTAATCATGACTCTTTTATGATACACAACTAGTGACATATCGCTTCTGGCAAACTGGCCACAGTATGAAAAAATGGGAGACTTGGTGACTCTCTTGAGGTAACCAATGCCTCGTTACTAGGGTTTTGGAATAAGAAATCTCGGATAACCTTTGGGAGAAGTAACGATGACTCTTTTATGATACACTACTATTGACATACCGTTTCTGGCAGACGCCGCAGTAAGAAAAATGGCAGAATGGGTGAGCAATTGGGACGAGTAACTATGACCCTTTGAACGTAGCCAGTGCCTCGTTATTGGGGTTGGATTAATAAATCTCGAATAATCCCTGGGAGGAGTAACGATGACGCTTTTATGATACACAACTAGTGACATTTCGCTTCTGGCAGACTGGCCGCAGTAAGAAAAAATGACAGACTGGGTGAGCAATTGAGACGAGTAACTATGACTCTTTTAAGGTAACCAATGCCTCGTTACTAGGGTTTTGGATAAGAAATCTCGAATAACCTTTGGGAGAAGTAACGATGACTCTTTTATGATACACTACTATTGACATATCGCTTCTGGCAGACGCCGCAGTCAGAAAAATTGGCAGACTGGGTGAGCAATTGGGACAAGTAACTATGACCCTCTTAAGGTAGCCAATGACATGTTACTAGGGATTTGGATTAAGAAATCTCGAATAACCTCTGGAAGAAGTAATCATGACTCTTTTATGATACACAACTAGTGACATATCGCTTCTGGGAAACTGGATACAGTATGAAAAAATGGGAGACTTGGTGACTCTCTTGGGGTAACCAATGCCTCGTTACTAGGGTTTTGGATTAAGAAATCTCGAATAACCTTTGGGAGAAGTAACGATGATTCTTTTATGATACACTACTATTGACATATCGCTTCTATCAGACGCCGCAGTAAGAAAAAATGGCAGACTGGGTGAGCAATTGGGACGAGTAACTATGACTCTCTTAACGTAGCCAATGCCTCGTTATTGGGGTTGGATTAATAAATCTCGAATAACCCCTGGGAGGAGTAACGATGACTCTTTTATGATACACAACTAGTGAAATTTCGCTTCTGGCAGACTGGCCGCAGTAAGAAGAAATGGGAGACTGGGTGAGCAATTGGGACGAGTAACTATGACTCTCTTAAGTTAGCGAATGCTTCGTTACTAGGTGTTTGGATTAAGAAATCTCGAATAACCCTATGGAGGAGTAACGATGACTCTTTTATGATACATAACTAATGATATATCGATTCTGGCAGACAGGACAAGTTCACAAAAAGTAGGAAACTGTGAGTAATTGGGAGGAAGAACTACGGCACTATTAAAATAGCCAATGCTTCGTCACGAGTAGTATTGAATTAGAGAATACCAGTAACCTATGGAAGGAGTAACGATGACTCTCTTAAGATACACAACGAGTGACATTTCGGTTCTGGCAGACTGGCCGCAGTAAGAAAAAATGGCAGACTGGGTGAGCATTTGGGACGAGTAACTATGACGCTCTTGAGGTAGCCAATGCCTCGTTACTAGGGTTTTGGAATAAGAAATCTCGAATAACCTTTGGGAGAAGTAACGATGACTCTTTTATGATACACAACTAGTGACATACCATTTCTGGCAGACGCCGCAGTAAGAAAAAATGGCTGACTGGGTGAGCAATTGGGACGAGTAACTATGACCCTTTGAATGTAGCCAATGCCTCGTTAATGGGGTTGGATATATAAATCTCGAATAACCCCTGGGAGGAGTAACGATGACTCTTTTATGATACACAACTAGTGACATTTCGCTTCTGGCAGACTGGCCGCAGTAAGATAAAATGACAGACTGGGTGAGCAATTGGGACGAGTAACTATGACGCTCTTGAGGTAGCCAATGACTAGTTACTAGTGGTTTGGATTAAGAAATCTCGAATAACCCCAGGGGGAAGTAACGATGACTCTTTTATGATACACAACTAGTGACATATCGCTTCTGGCAGTCTGGCCGCAGTAAGAAAAAATGGCAGACTGGGTGAGCAATTGGGACGAGTAACTATGACTCCCTTAACTTAGCCAATGATTCGTTATTGGGGTTGGATGACGAAATCTCGAATAACCCCTGGGAGGAGTAACGATGACTCTTTTATGATACACAACTAGTGAATTACCGCTGCTGGCAAACTGGCTGCAGTAAGAAGAAATGGGAGACTGGGTGAGCAATTGGGACGAGTAACTATGACTCTCTTAAGTTAGCGAATGCTTCGTTACTAGGTGTTTGGATTAAGAAATGTCGAATAACCCTATGGAGGAGTAACGATGACTCTTTTATGATACATAACTAATGATATATAGATTCTGGCAGACTGGACAAGTTCACAAAAAGTAGGAAACTGTGAGTAATTGGGAGGAAGAACTATGGCACTATTAAAATAGCCAATGCTTCGTCACGAGTAGTATTGAATCAGAGAATACCAGTAACCTATGGAAGTAGTAACGATGACTCTCTTAAGATACACAACGAGTGACATATCGGTTCTGGCAGACTGGCCGCAGTAAGAAAAAATGGCAGACTGGGTGAGGAATTGGGACGAGTAACTATGACTCTTTTAAGGTAACCAATGCCTCGTTACTAGGGGTTTGAATTAAGAAATCTCGAATAACCTTTGGGAGAAGTAACGATGACTCTTTTATGATACACTACTATTGACATATCGCTTCTGGCAGACGCCGCAGTAAGAAAAAATGGCAGACTGGGTGAGCAATTGGGACGAGTAACTATGACGCTCTTGAGGTAGCCAATGACTAGTTACTAGTGGTTTGGATTAAGAAATCTCGAATAACCCCAGGGGGAAGTAACGATGACTCTTTTATGATACACAACTAGTGACATATCGCTTCTGGCAGTCTTGCCGCAGTAAGAAAAAATGGCAGACTGGGTGAGCAATTGGGACGAGTAACTATGACTCCCTTAACTTAGCCAATGATTCGTTATTGGGGTTGGATGACGAAATCTCGAATAACCCCTGGGAGGAGTAACGATGACTCTTTTATGATACACAACTAGTGACATATCGCTTCTGGCAAACTGGCCACAGTATGAAAAAATGGGAGACTTGGTGACTCTCTTGAGGTAACCAATGCCTCGTTACTACGGTTTTGGATTAAGAAATCTCGAATAATCTATCGGAGAAGTAACGATGACTCTTTTAGGATACACTACTATTGACATATCGCATCTGGCAGACGCCGCAGTAAGAAAAAATGGCAAACTGGGTGAGCAATTGGTACGAGTAACTAGGACCCTCTTTAAGTTAGCGAATGCTTCGTTACTAGGTGTTTGGATTAAGAAATCTCGAATAACCCTATGGAGAAGTAACGATGACTCTTTTATGATACATAACTAATGATATATCGATTGTGGCAGACTGGACAAGTTCACAAAAAGTTGTAAACTGTGTGAGCAACTGGGAGGAAGAACTACGGCACTATTAAAATAGCCAATGATTCGTCACGAGTTGTATTGAATCAGAGAATACCAGTAACCTATGGAAGGAATAACAATGACTCTCTTAAGATACACAACTAGTGACATATCGCTCCTGGCAGACTGGCCGCAGTAAGAAAAAATGGCAGACTGGGTGGGCAATTGAGACAAGTAACTATGACTCTCTTAAGGTAGCCAGTGCCATTTTACTAAGGATTTCGATTAAGAAATCTCGAATAACCTTTGGGAGAAGTAACGATGACTCTTTTATGATACACAACTAGTGACATCCCGTTTCTGGCAGACGCCGCAGTAAGAAAAAATGGCAGACTGGGTGAGCAATTGGGACGAGTAACTATGACCCTTTGAACGTAGCCAATGCCTCGTTATTGGGGTTGGATGAAGAAATCTCTAATAACCCCTGGGAGGAGTAACGATGACTCCTTTATGATACAGAACTAGTGACATATCGCTTCTGGCAGACTGGCCGCAGTAAGAAAAAATGGCAGACTGGGTGAGCAATTGAGACGAGTAACTATGACTCTCTTAAGGTTAACAATGTCTTGTTACTAGGGATTTGGATTAAGAAATCTCGTATAACCTCTGGGAGGAGTAACGATGTCTGTTTTATGATACACAACTAGTGACATACCGCTGCTGGCACACTGGCCGCAGTAAGAAGAAATGGGAGACTGGGTGAGCAAGTGGGACGAGTAACTATGACTCTCTTAAGTTAGCGAATGCTTCGTTACTAGGTGTTTGGATTAAGAAATCTCGAATAACCCTATGGAGGAGTAACGATGACTCTTTTATGATACATAACTAATGATATATCGACTTTGGCAGACTGGACAAGTTCACAAAAAGTAGTAAACTGTGTGAGCAACTGGGTGGAAGAACTACGGATTATTAAAATAGCCAATGCTTCGTCACGAGTTGTATTGAATCAGAGAATACCAGTAACCTATGGAAGGAGTAACGATGACTCTCTTAAGATAAACAACGAGTGACATATCGGTTCTGGCAGACTGCCAGAAGTAAGAAAAAATTGCAGACTGGGTGAGCAATTGGGACGAGAAACTATGACTGTTTTAAGGTAACCAATGCATCATTACTAGGGGATTGGATTACGAAATCTCGAATAACCCGTGGGAGGTGTAACGCTGCCTCTTTTATGATACACAACTAGTGACATATCGCTTCTGACAAACTGGCCACAGTATCAAAAAATGGGAGATTTGGTGAGCAATTGGGACGAGTAACTATGACTCTCTTGAGGTAGCCAATGACTCGTTACTAGTGGTTTGAATTAAGAAATCTCGAATAACCCCAGGGGGAAGTAACGATGACGCTTTTATGATACACTTTTATTGACATATCGCTTCTGGCAGACTGGCCGCAGTAAGAAAAAATGGCAGCCTGCGTGAGCAATTGGGACGAGTAACTATGACTCTCTTAACGTAGCTAATGCCTCGTTATTGGGGTTGGATTAAGAAATATCGAATATCCCCTGCGAGGAGTAACTATGACTCATTTTTGATATACAACTAGTGACATATCGCTTCTGGCAAACTGGCCACAGTATGAAAAAATGGGAGACTTTTTGACTCTCTTGAGGTAACCAATGCCTCTTTACTAGGGTTTTGGATTAAGAAATCTCGAATAACCTTTGGGAGAATGAACGAAGACTCTTTTATGATACACTACTATTGACATATCGCTTCTGGCAGACGCCGCAGTAAGATAAAATGGCAGACTGGGTGAGCAATTGGGACAAGTAACTATGACTTTCTTAAGGTGCCAATGCCATGTTACTAGGGATTTGGATTAAGAAATTTCGAATAACCTCTGGGAGGAGTAATCATAACTCTTTTATGATACACAACTAGTGACATATCGCTTCTGGCAAACTGGCCACAGTATGAAAAATGGGAGACTTGGTGAGCAATTGGGACGAGTAACTATGACTCTCTTAACTTAGCCAATGCCTCGTTATTGAGGGTTGGATGAAGAAATCTCGAATTAGCCCTGGGAGGAGTAACGATGACTTTTTTATGATTTACAACTAATGACATATCGCTTCTGGCAAACTGGCCACAGTATGAAAAAATTGGAGACTTGGTGACTCTCTTGAGGAAACCAATGCCTCGTTACTAGGGTTTTGGAATAAGAAATCTCGAATAACCTTTGGGAGAAGTAACGATGACTCTTTTATGATACACATCTAGTGACATTTCGCTTCTGGCAGACTGGCCGCAGTAAGAAAAAATGGCAGAATGGGTGAGCAATTGGGACGAGTAACTATGACCCTCTGAACGTAGCCAATGCCTCGTTATTGGGGTTGGATAATAAATCTCGAATAACCCCTGGGAGAAGTAACGATGACTCTTTTATGATACACAACTAGTGACATTTCGCTTCTGGCAGACTGGCCGCAGTAAGAAAAAATGGCAGACTGTGTGAGCAATTGAGACGAGTAACTATGACTCTCTTAAAGTTACCAATGTCTTGTTACTAGGAATTTGGATTAGGAAATCTCGTATAACCTCTGGGAGGAGTAACGATGTCTCTTTTATGATACACGATTAGTGACATACCGCTCCTGGCAAACTGGCCTCAGTAAGAAGAAATGGGAGACTGAGTGAGCATTTGGGACAAGTAACTCTGACTCTCTTAAGTTAGCGAATGCTTCGTTACTTGGTGTTTGGATTAAGAAATCTCGAATAACCCTATGCAGAAGTATCGATGACTATTTTATGATACATAACTAATGATATATCGATTCTGGCAGACTGGACAAGTTCACAAAAAGTAGGAAACTGTGAGTAATTGGGAGGAAGAACTACGGCACTATTAAAATAGCCAATGCTTCGTCACGAGTAGTATATAATCAGAGAATACCAGTAACCTATGGAAGGAGTAACGATGATTCTCTTAAGATACACAACGAGTGACATATCGGTTCTGGCAGACTGGCCGCAGTAAGAAAAAATGGCAGACTGGGTGAGCAATTGGGACGAGTAACTATGACTCTTTTAAGGTAACCAATGCCTTGTTACTAGGGGTTTGGATTAAGAAATCTCGAATAACCTCTGGGAGGAGTAATCATGACTCTTTTATGATACACAACTTGTGACATATCGCTTCTTGCAAACTGGATACAGTATGAAAAAATGGGAGACTTAGTGACTCTCTTAAGGTAGCCAATGCCATTTTACTAAGGATTTCGACTAAGAAATCTCGAATAACCTGTGCGAGGAGTAATCATGACTCCTTCGTGATACACAACTAGTGACATATCGCTTCTGACAAACTGGCCACAGTATGAAAATGGGAGACTTGGTGAGCAATTGGGACGAGTAACTATGACTCTCTTGAGGTAGCCAATGACTCGTTACTAGTGGTTTGGATTAAGAAATCTCGAATAACCCCAGGGGGAAGTAACGATTACTCTTTTATGATACACTTTTATTGACATATCGCTTCTGGCAGACTTACCGCAGTAAGAAAAAATGGCAGACTGCGTGAGCAATTGGGACGAGTAACTATGACTCTCTTAACGTAGCTAATGCCTTGTTATTGGGGTTGGATTAAGAAATATCGAATAACCCCTGCGAGGAGTAACGATGACCCTTTTTTGATATACAAGTAGTGACATATCGCTTCTGGCAAACTGGCCACAGTATGAAGAAATGGGAGACCTGTTGACTCTCTTGAGATAACCAATGCCTCGTTACTATGGTTTTGGATTAACAAATGTCGAATAACCTTTGGGAGAATTAACGAAGACTCTTTTATGATACACTACTATTGACATATCGTTTCTGGCAGACGCCGCAGTAAGAAAAAATGGCAGAATTTGTGGGCAATTGGGACGAGTAACTATGACCCTCTGAACGTAGCCAATGCCTCGTTATTGGGGTTGGATTAATAAATCTCGAATAACCACTGGGAGGAGTAACGATGACTCTTTTATGATACACAACTAGTGACATATCGCTTCTGGCAGACTGGCCGCAGTAAGAAAAAATGGCAGACTGGGTGAGCAACTGAGACGAGTAACTATGACTCTCTTAATTTTACCAATGTCTTGTTACTAGGGATTTGGATTAAGAAATCTCGTATAACCTCTGGGAGGAGTAACGATGTCTCTTTTATGATACACAACTAGTGACATACCGCTGCTGGCACACTGGCCGCAGTAAGAAGAAATGGGAGACTGGGTGAGCAATTCTGACGAGTAACTATGACTCTCTTAAGTTAGCAAATGCTTCGTTACTAGGTGTTTGGATTAAGAAATCTCGAATAACCCAATGGAGGAGTAACGATGACTCTTTTATGATACATAACTAATGATATGTCGATTCTGGCAGACTGGACAAGTTCACAAAATGTAGTAAACTGTGTGAGCAACTGGGAGGAAGAACTACGGCACTATTAAAATAGCCAATGCTTCGTCACGAGTTGTATTGAATCAGAGAATACATGTAACCTATGGAAGGAGTAACGATGACTCCCTTAAGATACACTACGTGTGACATATCGGTTCTGGCAGACTGGCCGCAGTAAGAAAAAATGGCAGACTTGGTGAGCAATTGGGACGAGTAACTATGACTGTTTTAAGGTAACCAATGCATCGTTACTAGGGGATTGGATTAAGAAATCTCGAATAACACGTGGGAGGTGTAACGCTGACTCTTTTATGATACACAACTAGTGACATATCGCTTCTGGCAGACTGGCCGCAGTAAGGAAAAATGGCAGCCTGGGTGAGCAATTGAAACAAGTAACTATGACTCTCTTAAGGTAGCCAATGCCATTTTACTAAGGATTTCGACTAAGAAATCTCGAATAACCTGTGTGAGGAGTAATCATGACTCTTACGTGATACACAACTAGTGACATATCGCTTCTGACAAACTGGTCACAGTATGAAAATGGGAGACTTGGTGAGCAATTGGGACGAGTAACTATGACTCTCTTGAGGTAGCCAATGACTCGTTACTAGTGGTTTGGATTAAGAAATCTCGAATAACCCCAGGGGGAAGTAACGATTACTCTTTTATGATACACTTTTATTGACATATCGCTTCTGGCAGACTTACCGCAGTAAGAAAAAATGGCAGACTGCGTGAGCAGTTGGGACGAGTAACTATGACTCTCTTAACGTAGCTAATGCCTCGTTATTGTTGTTGGATTAAGAAATATCGAATAACCCCTGCGAGGAGTAGCGATCACTCTTTTTTGATATACAACTAGTGACATATCGCTTCTGGCAAACTGTCCACAGTTTGAAAAAATGGGAGACCTGTTGACTCTCTTGAGATAACCAATGCCTCGTTACTAGGGTTTTGTATTAAGAAATCTCGAATAACCTTTGGGAGAATTAACGAAGACTCTTTTATGATACACTACTATTGACATATCGCTTCTGGCAGACGCCGCAGTAAGAAAAAATGGCAGACTGGGTGAGCAATTGGGACAAGTAACTATGACTTTCTTAAGGTAGCCAATGCCAAGTTACTAGGGATTTGGATTAAGATATCTCGAATAACCTCTGGGAGGAGTAATCATAACTCTTTTATGACACACATCTAGTGACATATCGCTTCTGGCAAGCTGCCCACAGTATGAAAAATGGGAGACTTGGTGAGCAATTGGGACGAGTATCTATGACTCTCTTACCGTAGCCAATGCCTCGTTATTTGGGGTTGGATGAAGAAATCACGAATAACCCCTGGGAGGAGTAACGATGACTCTTTTATTATTAACAACTAGTGACTTATCGCTTCTGGGAAACTGGCCACAGTATTAAAAAATAGGAGACTTGGTGACTCTCTTGAGGTAACGAATGCCTCGCTACTAGGGTTTTGGAATAAGAAATCTCGAATAACCCTTGGGAGAAGTAACGATGACTCATTTATGATAGCCGGCCGCGGCGGTCTCGCGGTTCTAGGCGCTCAGTCCGGAACCGTGCAACTGCTACGGTCGCAGGTTCGAATCCTGCCTCGGGCATGGATGTGTGTGATGTGCTTAGGTTAGTTAGGTTTAAGTAGTTCTAAGTTCTAGGGGACTAATGACCACAGCAGTTGAGTCCCATAGTGCTCAGAGCCATTTGAACCATTTCATTTATGATACACTACTATTGACATATAGTTTCTGGCAGACGCCGCAGTAAGAAAAAATGGCAGAATGGGTGAGCAATTGGGACGAGTAACTATGACCCTCTGAACGTAGCCATTGCCTCGTCATTGGGGTTGGATTAATAAATCTCGAATAACCACTGGGAGGAGTAACGGTGACTCTTTTATGATACACAACTAGTGACATATCGCTTCTGGCAGACTTGCCGCAGTAAGAAAAAATGGCAGACTGGGTGAGCAATTGAGACGAGTAACTATGACTCTCTTAAGGTTACCAATGTCTTTTTACTATTGATTTGGATTAAGAAATCTCGCATAACCTCTGGGAGGAGTAACGATGTCTCTTTTATGATACACAACTAGTGACATACCGCTGCTGGCACACTGGCCGCAGTAAGAAGATATGGGAGACTGGGTGAGCAATTGGGACGAGTAACTATGACTCTCTTAAGTTAGCAAATGCTTCGTTACTAGGTGTTTGGATTAAGAAATATCGAATAACCCTATGGAGGAGTAACGATGACCCTTTTATGATACATAACTAATGATATGTCGATTCTGGCAGACTGGACAAGTTCACAAAATGTAGTAAACTGTTTGAGCAACTGGGAGGAAGAACTACGGCACTATTAAAATAGCCAATGCTTCGTCACGAGTTGTATTGAATCAGAGAATACCAGTAACCTATGGAAGGAGTAACGATGACTCTCTTAAGATACACTACGTGTGACATATCGGTTCTGGCAGACTGGCAGCAGTAAGAAAAAATGGCAGACTGGGTGAGCAATTGGGACGAGTAACTATGACTGTTTTAAGGTAACCAATGCATCGTTACTAGGGGATTGGATTAAGAAATCTCGAATAACACGTGGGAGGTGTAACGCTGACTCTTTTATGATACACAACTAGTGACATATCGCTTCTGGCAGACTGGCCGCAGTAAGATAAAATGGCAGACTGGGTGAGCAATTGAAACAAGTAACTATGACTCTCTTAAGGTAGCCAATGCCATTTTACTAAGGATTTCGATTAAGAAATCTCGAATAACCTGTGCGAGAAGTAATCATGACTCTTTCATGATACACAAATAGTGACATATCGCTTCTGACAAACTGGCCACAGGATGAAAATGGGAGACTTGGTGAGCAATTGGGACGAGTAACCATGACTCTCTTGAGGTAACCAATGACTCGTTACTAGTGGTTTGGATTAAGAAATCTCGAATAACCCCAGGGGGAAGTAACGATTACTCTTTTATGATACACTTTTATTGACATATCGCTTCTGGCAGACTTACCGCAGTAAGAAAAAATGGCAGACTGCGTGAGATTTGGGACGAGTAACTATGACTCTCTTAACGTAGCTAATGCCTCGTTATTGTTGTTGGATTAAGAAATATCGAATAACCCCTGCGAGGAGTAGCGATCACTCTTTTTTGATATACAACTAGTGACATATCGCTTCTGGCAAACTGTCCACAGTTTGAAAAAATGGGAGACCTGTTGACTCTCTTGAGATAACCAATGCCTCGTTACTAGGGTTTTGTATTAAGAAATCTCGAATAACCTTTGGGAGAATTAACGAAGACTCTTTTATGATACACTACTATTGACATATCGCTTCTGGCAGACGCCGCAGTAAGAAAAAATGGCAGACTGGGTGAGCAATTGGGACAAGTAACTATGACTTTCTTAAGGTAGCCAATGCCAAGTTACTAGGGATTTGGATTAAGATATCTCGAATAACCTCTGGGAGGAGTAATCATAACTCTTTTATGACACACATCTAGTGACATATCGCTTCTGGCAAGCTGCCCACAGTATGAAAAATGGGAGACTTGGTGAGCAATTGGGACGAGTATCTATGACTCTCTTACCGTAGCCAATGCCTCGTTATTTGGGGTTGGATGAAGAAATCACGAATAACCCCTGGGAGGAGTAACGATGACTCTTTTATTATTAACAACTAGTGACTTATCGCTTCTGGGAAACTGGCCACAGTATTAAAAAATAGGAGACTTGGTGACTCTCTTGAGGTAACGAATGCCTCGCTACTAGGGTTTTGGAATAAGAAATCTCGAATAACCCTTGGGAGAAGTAACGATGACTCATTTATGATAGCCGGCCGCGGCGGTCTCGCGGTTCTAGGCGCTCAGTCCGGAACCGTGCAACTGCTACGGTCGCAGGTTCGAATCCTGCCTCGGGCATGGATGTGTGTGATGTGCTTAGGTTAGTTAGGTTTAAGTAGTTCTAAGTTCTAGGGGACTAATGACCACAGCAGTTGAGTCCCATAGTGCTCAGAGCCATTTGAACCATTTCATTTATGATACACTACTATTGACATATAGCTTCTGGCAGACGCCGCAGTAAGAAAAAATGGCAGAATGGGTGAGCAATTGGGACGAGTAACTATGACCCTCTGAACGTAGCCATTGCCTCGTCATTGGGGTTGGATTAATAAATCTCGAATAACCACTGGGAGGAGTAACGGTGACTCTTTTATGATACACAACTAGTGACATATCGCTTCTGGCAGACTTGCCGCAGTAAGAAAAAATGGCAGACTGGGTGAGCAATTGAGACGAGTAACTATGACTCTCTTAAGGTTACCAATGTCTTTTTACTATTGATTTGGATTAAGAAATCTCGCATAACCTCTGGGAGGAGTAACGATGTCTCTTTTATGATACACAACTAGTGACATACCGCTGCTGGCACACTGGCCGCAGTAAGAAGATATGGGAGACTGGGTGAGCAATTGGGACGAGTAACTATGACTCTCTTAAGTTAGCAAATGCTTCGTTACTAGGTGTTTGGATTAAGAAATATCGAATAACCCTATGGAGGAGTAACGATGACCCTTTTATGATACATAACTAATGATATGTCGATTCTGGCAGACTGGACAAGTTCACAAAATGTAGTAAACTGTTTGAGCAACTGGGAGGAAGAACTACGGCACTATTAAAATAGCCAATGCTTCGTCACGAGTTGTATTGAATCAGAGAATACCAGTAACCTATGGAAGGAGTAACGATGACTCTCTTAAGATACACTACGTGTGACATATCGGTTCTGGCAGACTGGCAGCAGTAAGAAAAAATGGCAGACTGGGTGAGCAATTGGGACGAGTAACTATGACTGTTTTAAGGTAACCAATGCATCGTTACTAGGGGATTGGATTAAGAAATCTCGAATAACACGTGGGAGGTGTAACGCTGACTCTTTTATGATACACAACTAGTGACATATCGCTTCTGGCAGACTGGCCGCAGTAAGATAAAATGGCAGACTGGGTGAGCAATTGAAACAAGTAACTATGACTCTCTTAAGGTAGCCAATGCCATTTTACTAAGGATTTCGATTAAGAAATCTCGAATAACCTGTGCGAGAAGTAATCATGACTCTTTCATGATACACAAATAGTGACATATCGCTTCTGACAAACTGGCCACAGGATGAAAATGGGAGACTTGGTGAGCAATTGGGACGAGTAACCATGACTCTCTTGAGGTAACCAATGACTCGTTACTAGTGGTTTGGATTAAGAAATTTCGAAATACCCCAGGGGGAAGTAATGATGAGTCTTTTATGATACACAAATAGTGACATATCGCTTCTGGCAAACTGGCCACAGTATGAAAAAATTGGAGACTTGGTGAGCAATTGGGACGAGTATCTATGACTCTCTTGAGGTAGCCAATGACTCGTTACTGTGGTTTGGATTAAGAAATCTCGAATAACCCCAGGGGGAAGTAACAATGACTCTTTTATGATACACTACTATTGACATATCGTTTGTGGCAGACGCCGCAGTAAGGAAAAATGGCAGAATGGGTGAGCAATTGGGACGAGTAACTATGACCCTCTGAACGTAGCCAATGCCTCGTTATTGGGGTTGGATTAATAAATCACGAATTACCCCTGGGAGGAGTAACGATGACTCTTTTATGATACACAACTAGTGACAAATCGCTTCTGGCAGACCGGCCGCAGTAAGAAAAAATGGCAGACTGGGTGAGCAATTGAGACGAGTAACTATGACTCTCTTAAGGTTACCAATGCCTTGTTACTAGGGATTTGGATTAAGAAATCTCGTATAACCTCTGGCAGGAGTAACGATGTCTCTTTTATGATATACTACTAGTGACATAACGCTGCTGGCAAACTGGCCGCAAGTAAGAAGAAATGGGTGACTGGGTGAGCAATTGGTACGAGTAACTATGACTCTCTTAAGTTAGCGAATGCTTCGTTACTAGGTGTTTGGATTAAAAAATCTCGAATAACACTATGGAGGAGTAGCAATGACTCTTTTATGATACATAACTAATGATATATCGATTCTGGCAGACAGGACAAGTTCACAAAAAGTATAAACTCTGTGAGCAACAGGGAGGAAGAAATACGGCACTATTAAATTAGCCAACGCTTCGTCACGAGTTGTATTGAATCAGAGAATACCAGTAACCTATGGAAGGAGTAACGATGACTCTCTTAAGATACACAACGAGTGACATATCGCTTCTGCCTGACTGGCCTCAGTATGAAAAAATGGCAGACTGGGTGAGCAATTGGGACGAGTAACTATGACTCCCTTAACGTAGCCAATGCTCGTTATTGGGGTTGGATGAAGAAATCTCGAATAACCCCTGGGAGGTGTAACGATGGCTCATTTATGATACACAACTAGTGACATATCGCTTCTGGTAAACTGGGTACAGTATGAAAAACTGGGAGGCTTGGTGACTCTCTTGAGGTAACCAAAGCCTCGTTACTAGGGTTTTGGATTAAGAAATCTCAAATAACCTTTGGGAGAAGTAACGATGACTCTTTTATGATACAGTACTATTGACATATCGCATCTGGCAGACGCCGCAGTAAGAAAAAATGGCAGACTGGGTGAGCAATTGGGACGAGTAACTATGACGCTCTTGAGGTAGCCAATGACTAGTTACTAGTGGTTTGGATTAAGAAATCTCGAATAACCCCAGGGGGAAGTAACGATGACTCTTTTATGATACACAACTAGTGACATATCGCTTCTGGAAGACTGGCCGCAGTAAGAAAAAGTGGCAGACTGGGTGAGCAATTGGGACGAGTATCTATGACTCCCTAAATCGTAGCCAATGCTCGTTATTGGGGTTGGATGAAGAAATCTCGAATAGCCCCTGGGAGGAGTAACGATGACTCTTTTATGATACACAACTAGTGACATATCGCTTCTGGCAAACTGGCCACAGTATGAAAAAATGGGAGACTTGGTACTCTCTTGAGGTAACCAATGCCTCGTTACTAGGGTTTTGGATTAAGAAATCTCGAATAACCTATCGGAGAAGTAACGATACTCTTTTATGATACACTACTATTGACATATCGCATCTGGCAGACGCTGCAGTAAGAAAAAATGGCAGACTGGGTGAGCAATTGGGACGAGTAACTATGACTCTATTAACGTAGCCAATGCCTCGTTATTGGGGCTGGATTAATAAATTTCGAACAACCACTGGGAGGAGTAACGATGACTGTTTTATGATACACAACTAGTGACATATCGCTTCTGGCATACTGGCCGCAGTAAGAAAAAATGGCAGACTGGGTGAGCAATTGAGACGAGTAACTATGACTCTCTTAAGCTTACCAATGTCTTGTTACTAGGGATTTGGATTAAGAAATCTCGTATAACCTCTGGGAGGAGTAACGATGTCTCTTTTATGATACACAACTAGTGACATACGGCTGCTGGCACACGGGCCGCAGTAAGAAGAAATGGGAGACTGGGTGAGCAATTGGGACGAGTAACTATGAGTCTCTTAAGTTAGCGAATGCTTCGTTACTAGGTGTTTGGATTAAGAAATCTCGAATAACCCTATGGAGGAGTAACGATGACTCTTTTATGATACATAACTAATGATATATCGATTCTGGCAGACTGGACAAGTTCACAAAAAGTAGGAAACTGTGAGTAACTGGGAGGAAGAACTACGGCACTATTAAAATAGCCAATGCTTCGTCACGAGTAGTATTGAATCAGAGAATACCAGTAACCTATGGAAGGAGTAACGATGATTCACTTAAGATACACAACGAGTGACATATCGGTTCTGGCAGACTGGCAGCAGTAAGAAAAAATGGCAGACTGGGTGAGCAATTGGGACGAGTAACTATGACTCTATTAATGTAGCCAATGCCTCGTTATTGGGGCTGGATTAATAAATTTCAAACAACCCCTGGGAGGAGTAACGATGACTGTTTTATGATACACAACTAGTGACATATCGCTTCTGGCAGACTGGCCGCAGTAAGAAAAAATGGCAGACTGCGTGAGCAATTGAAACCAGTAACTATGACTCTCTTAAGGTAGCCAATGCCATTTTACTAAGGATTTCGATTAAGAAATCTCGAATAACCTCTGCGAGGAGTAATCATGACTCATTCATGATACACAACTAGTGACATATCGCTGCTGGCAAACTGGCCGCAGTAAGAAGAAATGGGGGACTGGGTGGGCAATTGGGACGAGTAACAATGACTCTCTTAATTTAGCGAATACTTCGTTACTAGGTGTTTGGATTAAGAAATCTCGAATAACCCTATGGAGGAGTAACGATGACTATTTTATGATACATAACTAATGATATATCGATTCTGGCAGACTGGACAAGTTCACAAAAAGTAGAAAACTGTGAGTAACTGGGAGGAAGAACTACGGCACTATTAAAATAGCCAATGCTTCGTCACGAGTAGTATTGTATCAGAGAATACCAGTAACCTATGGAAGGAGTAACGATGATTCTCTTAAGATACACAACGAGTGACATAACGGTTCTGGCAGACTGGCCGCAGTAAGAAAAAATGGCAGACTGGGTGAGCAATTGAAACAAGTAACTACGACTCTCTCAAGGTAGCCAATGCCATGTTACTAGGGATTTGGATTAAAAAATCTCTAATAACCTCTGGGAGAAGTAATCATGACTCGTTTATGATACACAACTAGTGACATATCGCATCTGGCAAACTGGCCACAGTATGAAAAAATAGGCGACTTGGTGACTCTCTTGAGGTAACCAATGGCTGGTTACTAAGGTTTTGGAATAAGACATCTCGAATAACCTTTGGGAGAAGTAACGATGTCTCTTTTATGATACACTACTATTGACGTATCGTTCCTGGCAGACGCCGCAGTAAGAAAAAATGGCAGAATGGGTGAGCAATTGGGACGAGTAACTATGACCCTCTGAACGTAGCCAATGCCTCGTTATTGGGACTGGATTAATAAATATCGAATAACCCCTGGGAGGAGTAACGATGACTCTTTTATGATACACAACTAGTGACATATCGCTTCTGGCAGACTGGCCGCAGTAAGAAAAAATGGCAGACTATGTGAGCAATTGAAACAAGTAACTATGACTCTCTTAAGGTAGCCAATGCCATGTTACTAGTGATTTGATTTAAGAAATCTCGAATAACCTCTGGGAGGAGTAATCATGACTCTTTTATGATACACAACTAGTGACATACGCTTCTTGCAAACTGGATACAGTATGAAAAAATGGGAGACTTAGTGACTCTCTTGAGGTAACCAATGCCTCGTTACTAGGGTTTTGGATTAAGAAATCTCGAATAACCTTTGGGCGAAGTAACGATGACTCTTTTATGATACACTACTATTGACATATCGCTTCTGGCAGACGCCGTAGTAAGAAAAAATGGCAGACTGGGTGAGCAATTGGGACGAGTAACTATGACGCTCTTGAGGTAGCCAATGACTAGTTACTAGTGGTTTGGATTAAGAAACCTCGAATAACCCCAGGGGGAAGTAACGATGACTCTTTTATGATACACAACTAGTGATATATCGGTTCTGGCAGACTGGCCGCAGTAAGAAAAAATGGCAGACTGGGTGAGCAATTGGGACGAGTAACTATGACTCTCTTAACGAAGCCAATGCCTCGTTATTGGGGTTGGATTAAGAAATCTCGAATAATACGTAGGAAGAATAACGATGACTCTTTTATGATATACAACTAGTGACATATCGCTTCTGACAAACTGGCCGCAGTAAGAAAAAATGACAGACTTGGTGACTCTCTTGAGGTAACCAAAGCCTCGTTACTAGGGTTTTGGATTAAGAAATCTCAAATAACCTTTGGGAGAAGTAACGATGACTCTTTTATGATACAGTACTATTGACATATCGCATCTGGCAGACGCCGCAGTAAGAAAAAATGGCAGACTGGGTGAGCAATTGGGACGAGTAACTATGACGCTCTTGAGGTAGCCAATGACTAGTTACTAGTGGTTTGGATTAAGAAATCTCGAATAACCCCAGGGGGAAGTAACGATGCCTCTTTTATGATACACAACTAGTGACATATCGCTTCTGGAAGACTGGCCGCAGTAAGAAAAAATGGCAGACTGGGTGAGCAATTGGGACGAGTAAGTATGACTCCCTAAACGTAGCCAATGCTCGTTATTGGGGTTGGATGAAGAAATCTCGAATAGCCCCTGGGAGGAGTAACGATGACTCTTTTATGATACACAACTAGTGACATATCGCTTCTGGCAAACTGGCCACAGTATGAAAAAATGGGAGTCTTGGTACTCTCTTGAGGTAACCAATGCCTCGTTACTAGGGTTTTGGATTAAGAAATCTCGAATAACCTATCGGAGAAGTAACGATACTCTTTTATGATACACTACTATTGACATATCGCAACTGGCAGACGCCGCAGTAAGAAAAAATGGCAGACTGGGTGAGCAATTGGGACGAGTAACTATGACTCTATTAACGTAGCCAATGCCTCGTTATTGGGGCTGGATTAATAAATTTCGAACAACCCCTGGGAGGAGTAACGATGACTGTTTTATGATACACAACTAGTGACATATCGCTTCTGGCAGACTGGCCACAGTAAGAAAAAATCGCAGACTGGGTGAGCAATTGAGACGAGTAACTATGACTCTCTTAAGCTTACCAATGTCTTGTTACTAGGGATTTGGATTAAGAAATCTCGTATAACCTCTGGGAGGAGTAACGATGTCTCTTTTATGATACACAACTAGTGACATACGGCTGCTGGCACACGGGCCGCAGTAAGAAGAAATGGGAGACTGGGTGAGCAATTGGGACGAGTAACTATGAGTCTCTTAAGTTAGCGAATGTTTCGTTACTAGGTGTTTGGATTAAGAAATCTCGAATAACCCTATGGAGGAGTAACGATGACTCTTTTATGATACATAACTAATGATATATCGATTCTGGCAGACTGGACAAGTTCACAAAAAGTAGGAAACTGTGAGTAACTGGGAGGAAGAACTACGGCACTATTAAAACAGCCAATGCTTCGTCACGAGTAGTATTGAATCAGAGAATACCAGTAACCTATGGAAGGAGTAACGATGATTCTCTTAAGATACACAACGAGTGACATATCGGTTCTGGCAGACTGGCCGCAGTAAGAAAAAATGGCAGACTGGGTGAGCAATTGGGACGAGTAACTATGACTCTATTAACGTAGCCAATGCCTCGTTATTGGGGCTGGATTAATAAATTTCGAACAACCTCTGGGAGGAGTAACGATGACTGTTTTATGATACACAACTAGTGACATATCGCTTCTGGCAGACTGGCCGCAGTAAGAAAAAATGGCAGACTGGGTGAGCAATTGAAACAAGTAACTACGACTCTCTTAAGGTAGCCAATGCCATGTTACCAGGGATTTGGATTAAAAAATCTCTAATAACCTCTGGGAGAAGTAATCATGACTCTTTTATGATACACAACTAGTGACATATCGCTTCTGGCAAACTGGCCACAGTATGAAAAAATAGGAGACTTGGTGACTCTCTTGAGGTAACCAATGGCTCGTTACTAAGGTTTTGGAATAAGACATCTCGAATAACCTTTGGGAGAAGTAACGATGCCTCTTTTATGATACACTACTATTGACATATCGTTCCTGGCAGACGCCGCAGTAAGAAAAAATGGCAGAATGGGTGAGCAATTGGGACGAGTAACTATGACCCTCTGAACGTAGCCAATGCCTCGTTATTGAGGTTGGATTAATAAATATCGAATAACCCCTGGGAGGAGTAACGATGACTCTTTTATGATACACAACTAGTGACATAACGCTTCTGGCAGACTGGCCGCAGTAAGAAAAAATGGCAGACTATGTGAGCAATTGAAACAAGTAACTATGACTCTCTCAAGGTAGCCAATGCCATGTTACTAGTGATTTGATTTAAGAAATCTCGAATAACCTCTGGGAGGAGAAATCATGACTCTTTTATGATACACAACTAGTGACATAAGCTTCTTGCAAACTGGATACAGTATGAAAAAATGGGAGACTTAGTGACTCTCTTGAGGTAACCAATGCCTCGTTACTACGGTTTTGGATTAAGAAATCTCGAATAACCTTTGGGCGAAGTAACGATGACTCTTTTATGATACACTACTATTGACATATCGCTTCTGGCAGACGCCGTAGTAAGAAAAAATTTCAGACTGGGTGAGCAATTGGGACGAGTAACTATGACGCTCTTGAGGTAGCCAATGACTAGTTACTAGTGGTTTGGATTAAGAAATCTCGAATAACCCCAGGGGGAAGTAACGATGACTATTTTATGATACACAACTAGTGACATATCGCTTCTGGCAGACTGGCCACAGTAAGAAAAAACGGCAGACTGGGTGAGCAATTGAAACAAGTAACTATGACTCTCTTAAGGTAGCCAATGATATTTTACTAAGGATTTCGATTAAGAAATCTCGAATAACCTCTGCGAGGAGTAATCATGACTCTTTCATGATACACAACTAGTGACATATCGCTTCTGACAAACTGGCCACAGAATGAAGTAATGGGAAACTTGGTGAGGAATTGGGACGAGTAACTATAACTCTCTTGAGGTAGCCAATGACTCGTTACTTGTGGTTTGGATTAAGAAATCTCGAATAACCCCAGGGGGAAGTAACGATGACTCTTTTATGATACACAACTAGTGACATATCGCTTCTGGCAGACTGGCCGCAGTAAGGAAAAATGCTAGACTGGGTGAGCAATTGGGACGAGTAACTACGACTCTATTAACGTGGCCAATGCCTCGTTATTGGGGTTGGATTAATAAATCTCGAATAACCCCTGGGAGAGGTAACGATGACTCTTTTATGATACACAACTAGTGACATATCGCTTCTGGCAGACTGGCCGCAGTAAGAAAAAATATCACACTTGGTGAGCAATTGAGACGATTAACTATGACTCTCTTAAGGTTACCAATGTCTTGTTACTAGGGATGTGGATTAAGAAATCTCGTATAACCTCTGGGAGGAGTAACGATGTCTCTTTTATGATACACAACTAGTGACATACCGCTGCTGGCAAACTGGCCGCAGTAAGAAGAAATGGGAGACTGGGTGAGCAATTGGGACGAGTAACTATGACTCTCTTAAGTTAGCGAATGCTTCGTTACTAGGTGTTTGGATTAAGAAATCTCGAATAAACCTATGGAGGAGTAACGATGACTATTTTATGATACATAACTAATGATATATCGATTCTGGCAGACTGGACAATTTCACAAAAAGTAGGAAACTGTGAGTAACTGGGAGGAAGAACTACGGCACTATTAAAGTAGCCAATTCTTCGTCACGAGTAGTATTGAATCAGAGAATACCAGTAACCTATGGAAGGAGTAACAATGATTCTCTTAAGATACATGACGAGTGACATATCGGTTCTGGCAGACTGGCCGCAGTAAGAAAAAATGGCAGACTGGGTGAGCAATTGGGACGAGTAGCTATGACTCTTTTAAGGTAACCAATGCCTCGTTACTAGGGGTATAATTAAGAAATCTCGAATAACCCGTGGGAGGAGTAACGCTGACTCTTTTATGATACACAACTAGTGACATAACGCTTCTCGCAGACTGACCGCAGTAAGAATAAATGGCAGACTGGGTGAGCGATTGGGACGAGTAACTATGACTCCCTTAACGTAGCCAATGCCTCGTTATTGGGGTTGGATGAAGAAATCTCGAATAACCCCTGGGAGGAGTAACGATGACTTTTTTATGATGCACAAGTAGTGACATATCGCTTCTGGCGAACTGGCCACAGTATGAAAAAATGAGAGACTTGGTGACTCTCTTGAGGTAACCAATGCCTCGTTACTAGAGTTTTGGATTAAGAAATCTCGAATAACCTATCGGAGAAGTAACGATGACTCTTTTATGATACACTACTATTGACATATCGCTTCTGGCAGACGCCGCAGTAAGAAAAAATGGCAGACTGGGTGAGCAATTGGGACGAGTAACTATGACTCTCTTAACGTAGCCAATGCCTCCTTATTGGGGTTGGATGAAGAAATCTCGAATAACCCCTGGGAGGAGTAACGATGACTCTTTTATGATACACAACTAGTGACATATCGCTTCTGGTAGACTGGCCGCAGTAAGAAAAAATGGCAGACTGGGTGAGCAATTGAGACGAGTAACTATGACTCTCTTAAGGTTACCAATGTCTTGTTACTAGGGATTTGGATTAAGAAATCTCGTATAGCCTCTGGGAGGAGTAACGATGTCTCTTTTATGATACACAACTAGTGACATACCGCTGCTGGCAAACTGGCCGCAGTAAGAAGGAATGGGAGACTGGGTGAGCAATTGGGACGAGTAACTATGACTCTCTTAAGTTAGCGAATGCTTCGTTACTAGGTGTTTGGATTAAGAAATCTCGAATAACCCTATGGAGGAGTAACTATGACTCTTTTATGATACATAACTAATGATATATCGATTCTGGCAGACTGGACAAGTTCACAAAAAGTAGGAAACTGTGAGTAACTGGGAGGAAGATCTACGGCACTATTAAAATAGCCAATGCTTCGTCACGAGTAGTATTGCATCAGAGAATACCAGTAACCTATGGAAGGAGTAACGATGACTCTCTTAAGATACACAACGAGTGACATATCGGTTCTGCCAGACTTTCCGCAGTAAGAGAAAATGGCAGACTGGGTGAGCAATTGGGACGAGTAACTATGACACTTTTAAGGTAACCAATGCCTCGTTACTATGGGTTTGGATTAAGAAATCATGAATAACCCGTGGGATGAGTAACGCTGACTCTTTGATGATACACAACTAGTGACTCATCGCTTTTGGCAGACTGGCCGCAGGAAGAAAAAATGGCAGACTGGGTGAGCAATTGGGACGAGTAACTATGACTCACTTAACGTAGCCAATGCCTCGTTATTGGGGTTGGATGAAGAAATCTCGAATAACCCCTGGGAGGAGTAACGATGACTCTTTTATGATGCACAAGTAGTGACATATCGCTTCTGGCGAACTGGCCACAGTATGAAAAAATGGGAGACTTGGTGACTCTCTTGAGGTAACCAATGCCTCGTTACTAGGGTTTTGGATTAAGAAATCTCGAATAACCTATCGGAGAGGTAACGATGACTCTTTTATGATACACTACTATAGACATATCGCTTCTGGCAGACGCCGCAGTAAGTAAAAATGGCAGACTGGGTGAGCAATTGGGAGGAGTAACTATGACTCTCTTAACGTAGCCAATGCCTTCTTATTGGGGTTGGATGAAGATAACTCGAATTACCCCTGGGAGGAGTAACGTTGACTCTTTTATGATTTACAACTAGTGACATATCGCTTCTGGCAAACTGGCCACAGCATGAAAAAATAGGAGGCTTGGTGACTCTCTTGAGGAAGCCAATGCCTCGTTACAAGGTTTTGGAATAAGAAATTTCGAATAACCTTTGGGAGAAGTAACGATGACTCTTTTATGATACACTACTATTGACATATCGTTTCTGGCAGACGCCGCAGTAAGAAAAAAATGGCAGAATGGGTGAGCAATTGGGACGAGTAACTATGACTGTTTTAAGGTAACCAATGCATCGTTACTAGGGGATTGGATTAAGAAATCTCGAATACCACGGGGGAGGTGTAACGCTGACTCTTTTATGATACAAAACTAGTGACATATCGCTTCTGGCAAACTGGCCACAGTATGAAAAAATGGGAGGCTTGGTGACTCTCTTGAGGTAATCAATGCCTCGTTACTAGTGGTTTGGATTAAGAAATTTCGAATAACCCCAGGGGGAAGTAATGATGAGTCTTTTATGATACACAACTAGTGACATATCGCTTCTGGCAAACTGGCCACAGAATGAAAAAATGGGAGACTTGGTGAGCAATTGGGACGAGTATCTATGACTCTCTTGAGGTAGCCAATGACTCGTTACTAGTGGTTTGGATTAAGAAATCTCGAATAACCCCAGGGGGAAGTAACAATGACTCTTTTATGATACACTACTATTGACATATCGCTTCTGGCCGACTGGCCGCAGTAAGAAAAAATGGCAGACTGGGTGAGCAATTGAAACAAGTAACTATGACTCTCTTAAGGTAGCCAATGATATTTTACTAAGGATTTCGATTAAGAAATCTCGAATAACCTCTGCGAGGAGTAATCATGACTCTTTCGTGATACACAACTAGTGACATATCGCTTCTGACAAACTGGCCACAGTATGAAATAATGGGAAACTTGGTGAGGAATTGGGACGAGTAACTATAACTCTCTTGAGGTAGCCAATGACTCGTTACTTGTGGTTTGGATTAAGAAATCTCGAATAACCCCAGGGGGAAGTAACGATGACTCTTTTATGATACACATCTAGTGACATATCGCTTCTAGCAGACTGGCCGCAGTAAGGAAAAATGCTAGACTGGGTGAGCAATTGGGACGAGTAACTACGACTCTATTAACGTGGCCAATGCCTCGTTATTGGGGTTGGATTAATAAATCTCGAATAACCCCTGGGAGAGGTAACGATGACTCTTTTATGATACACAACTAGTGACATATCGCTTCTGGCAGACTGGCCGCAGTAAGAAAAAATATCACACTTGGTGAGCAATTGAGACGATTAACTATGACTCTCTTAAGGTTACCAATGTCTTGTTACTAGGGATGTGGATTAAGAAATCTCGCATAACCACTGGGAGGAGTAACGATGTCTCTTTTATGATACACAACTAGTGACATACCGCTGCTGGCAAACTGGCCGCAGTAAGAAGAAATGGGAGACTGGGTGAGCAATTGGGACGAGTAACTATGACTCTCTTAAGTTAGCGAATGCTTCGTTACTAGGTGTTTGGATTAAGAAATCTCGAATAAACCTATGGAGGAGTAACGATGACTATTTTATGATACATAACTAATGATATATCGATTCTGGCAGACTGGACAATTTCACAAAAAGTAGGAAACTGTGAGTAACTGGGAGGAAGAACTACGGCACTATTAAAGTAGCCAATTCTTCGTCACGAGTAGTATTGAATCAGAGAATACCAGTAACCTATGGAAGGAGTAACAATGATTCTCTTAAGATACATGACGAGTGACATATCGGTTCTGGCAGACTGGCCGCAGTAAGAAAAAATGGCAGACTGGGTGAGCAATTGGGACGAGTAACTATGACTCTTTTAAGGTAACCAATGCCTCGTTACTAGGGGTATAATTAAGAAATCTCGAATAACACGTGGGAGGAGTAACGCTGACTCTTTTATGATACACAACTAGAGACATAACGCTTCTCGCAGACTGACCGCAGTAAGAATAAATGGCAGGCTGGGTGAGCGATTGGGACGAGTAACTATGACTCTCTTAACGTAGCCAATGCCTCGTTATTGGGGTTGGATGAAGAAATCTCGAATAACCCCTGGGAGGAGTAACGATGACTTTTTTATGATGCACAAGTAGTGACATATCGCTTCTGGCGAACTGGCCACAGTATGAAAAAATGAGAGACTTGGTGACTCTCTTGAGGTAACCAATGCCTCGTTACTAGAGTTTTGGATTAAGAAATCTCGAATAACCTATCGGAGAAGTAACGATGACTCTTTTATGATACACTACTATTGACATATCGCTTCTGGCAGACGCCGCAGTAAGAAAAAATGGCAGACTGGGTGAGCAATTGGGACGAGTAACTATGACTCTGTTAACGTAGCCAATGCCTCCTTATTGGGGTTGGATGAAGAAATCTCGAATTACCCCTGGGAGGAGTAACGTTGACTCTTTTATGATTTACAACTAGTGACATACCGCTTCTGGCAAACTGGCCACAGTATGAAAAAATAGGAGACTTGGTGACTCTCTTGAGGTAACCAATGCCTCGTTACTAGGGTTTTGGAATAAGAAATATCGAATAACCTTTGGGAGAAGTAACGATGACTCTTTTATGATACACTACTATTGACATATCGTTTCTGGCAGACGCCGCAGTAAGAAAAAAATGGCAGAATGTGTGAGCAATTGGGACGAGTAACTATAACCCTCTGAATGTAGCCAATGCCTCGTTATTGGGGTTGGATTAATAAATCTCGAATAACCCCTGGGAGGAGTAACGATGACTCTTTTATGATACACAACTAGTGACATATCGCTTCTGGTAGACTGGCCGCAGTAAGAAAAAATGGCAGACTGGGTGAGCAATTGAGACGAGTAACTATGACTCTCTTAAGGTTACCAATGTCTTGTTACTAGGGATTTGGATTAAGAAATCTCGTATAGCCTCTGGGAGGAGTAACGATGTCTCTTTTATGATACACAACTAGTGACATACCGCTGCTGGCAAACTGGCCGCAGTAAGAAGGAATGGGAGACTGGGTGAGCAATTGGGACGAGTAACTATGACTCTCTTACGTTAGCGAATGCTTCGTTACTAGGTGTTTGGATTAAGAAATCTCGAATAACCCTATGGAGGAGTAACTATGACTCTTTTATGATACATAACTAATGATATATCGATTCTGGCAGACTGGACAAGTTCACAAAAAGTAGGAATCTGTGAGTAACTGGGAGGAAGATCTACGGCACTATTAAAATAGCCAATGCTTCGTCACGAGTAGTATTGCATCAGAGAATACCAGTAACCTATGGAAGGAGTAACGATGACTCTCTTAAGATACACAACGAGTGACATATCGGTTCTGCCAGACTTTCCGCAGTAAGAGAAAATGGCAGACTGGGTGAGCAATTGGGACGAGTAACTATGACTCTTTTAAGGTAACCAATGCCTCGTTACTATGGGTTTGGATTAAGAAATCATGAGTAACCCGTGGGATGAATAACGCTGACTCTTTGATGATACACAACTAGTGACTCATCGCTTTTGGCAGACTGGCCGCAGGAAGAAAAAATGGCAGACTGGGTGAGCAATTGGGACGAGTAACTATGACTCCCTTAACGTAGCCAAAGCCTCGTTATTGGGGTTGGATGAAGAAATCTCGAATAACCCCTGGGAGGAGTAACGATGACTCTTTTATGATGCACAAGTAGTGACATATCGCTTCTGGCGAACTGGCCACAGTATGAAAAAATGGGAGACTTGGTGACTCTCTTGAGGTAACCAATGCCTCGTTACTAGGGTTTTGGATTAAGAAATCTCGAATAACCTATCGGAGAAGTAACGATGACTCTTTTATGATACACTACTGTTGACATATCGCTTCTGGCAGACGCCGCAGTAAGAAAAAATGGCAGACTGGGTGAGCAATTGGGAGGAGTAACTATGACTCTCTTAACGTAGCCAATGCCTCCTTATTGGGGTTGGATGAAGAAAACTCGAATTACCCCTGGGAGGAGTAACGTTGACTCTTTTATGATTTACAACTAGTGACATATCGCTTCTGGCAAACTGGCCACAGCATGAAAAAATACGAGACTTGGTGACTCTCTTGAGGTAACCAATGCCTCGTTACAAGGTTTTGGAATAAGAAATTTCGAATAACCTTTGGGAGAAGTAACGATGACTCTTTTATGATACACTACTATTGACATATCGTTTCTGGCAGACGCGGCAGTAAGAAAAAAATGGCAGAATGGGTGAGCAATTGGGACGAGTAACTATGACTGTTTTAAGGTAACCAATGCATCGTTACTAGGGGATTGGATTAAGAAATCTCGAATACCACGGGGGAGGTGTAACGCTGACTCTTTTGTGATACACAACTAGTGACATATCGCTTCTGGCAAACTGGCCACAGTATGAAAAAATGGGAGGCTTGGTGACTCTCTTGAGGTAATCAATGCCTCGTTACTAGTGGTTTGGATTAAGAAATTTCGAATAACCCCAGGGGGAAGTAATGATGAGTCTTTTATGATACACAACTAGTGACATATCGCTTCTGGCAAACTGGCCACAGTATGAAAAAATGGGAGACTTGGTGAGCAATTGGGACGAGTATCTATGACTCTCTTGAGGTAGCCAATGACTCGTTACTAGTGGTTTGGATTAAGAAATCTCGAATAACCCAAGGGGGAAGTAACAATGACTCTTTTATGATACACTACTATTGACATATCGCTTCTGGCCGACTGGCCGCAGTAAGAAAAAATGGCAGACTGGGTGAGCAATTGGGACGAGTAACTATGACTCTCTTAACGTAGCCAATGCCTCGTTATTGGGGTTGGATTAAGAAATCTCGAATAATACGTAGGAAGAATAACGATGACTCTTTTATGATATACAACTAGTGACATATCGCTTCTGGCAAACTGGCCGCAGTAAGAAAAAATGACAGACTTGGTGACTCTCTTGAGGTAACCAAAGCCTCGTTACTAGGGTTTTGGATTAAGAAATCTCAAATAACCTTTGGGAGAAGTAACGTTGACTCTTTTATGATACACTACTATTGACATATCGCATCTGGCAGACGCCGCAGTAAGAAAAAATGGCAGACTGGGTGAGCAATTGGGACGAGTAACTATGACGCTCTTGAGGTAGCCAATGACTAGTTACTAGTGGTTTGGATTAAGAAATCTCGAATAACCCCAGGGGGAAGTAACGATGACTCTTTTATGATACACAACTAGTGACATATCGCTTCTGGAAGGCTGGCCGCAGTAAGAAAAAGTGGCAGACTGGGTGAGCAATTGGAACGAGTAAGTATGACTCCCTAAACGTAGCCAATGCTCGTTATTGGGGTTGGATGAAGAAATCTCGAATAGCCCCTGGGAGGAGTAACGATGACTCTTTTATGATACACAACTAGTGACATATCGCTTCTGCCAGACTGTCCGCAGTAAGAAAAAATTGCAGACTGGGTGAGCAATTGAAACAAGTAACTATGACTCTCTTAAGGTAGCCAATGCCATGTTACTAGGGTTTTGATTTAAGAAATCTCGAATAACCTCTGGGAGGAGTAATCATGACTCTTTTATGATACACAACTAGTGACATATCGCTTCTTGCAAACTGGATACAGTATGAAAAAGTGAGAGACTTAGTGACTCTCTTGAGGTAACCAATGCCTCGTTACTAATGTTTTGGATTAAGAAATCTCGAATAACCTTTGGGAGAAGTAACGATGACTCTTTTATGATACACTACTATTGACATATCGCTTCTGGCAGACGCCGCAGTACGAAAAAATGGCAGACTGGGTGAGTAATTGGGACGAGTAACTATGACTCTCTTAACGTAGCCAATGCCTCCTTATTGGGGTTGGATGAAGAAATCTCGAATAACCCCTGGGAGGAGTAACGTTGACTCTTTTATGATTTACAACTAGTGACATATCGCTTCTGTCAAACTGGCCACAGTATGAAAAAATAGGAGACTTGGTGACTCTCTTGAGGTAACCAATGCCTCGTTACTAGGGTTTTGGAAAAAGAAATCTCGAATAACCTTTGGGAGAAGTAACGATGACTCTTTTATGATACACTACTATTGACATATCTTTTGTGGCAGACGCCGCAGTAAGAACAAATGGCAGAATGGGTGAGCAATTGGGACGAGTAACTATGACACTCTGAACGTAGCCAATGCCTCGTTATTGGGGTTGGATTAATAAATCTCGAATTACCCCTGGGAGGAGTAACGATGACTCTTTTATGATACACAACTAGTGACATATCGCTTCTGGCCGACCGGCCGCAGTAAGAAAAAATGGCAGACTGGGTGAGCAATTGAGACGAGTAACTATGACTCTCTTAAGGTTACCAATGCCTTGTTACTAGGGATTTGGATTAAGAAATCTCGTATAACCTCTGGCAGGAGTAACGATGTCTCTTTTATGATACACAACGAGTGACATATCGCTTCTGGCAGACTGGCCTCAGTAAGAAAAAATGGCAGACTGGGTGACCAATTGGGACGAGTAACTATGACTCCCTTAACGTAGCCAATGCTCGTTATTGGGGTTGGATAAAGAAATCTCGAATAACCCCTGGGAGGAGTAACGATGACTCATTTATGATACACAACTAGTGACATATCGCTTCTGTTAAACTGGCTACAGTATGAAAAAATGGGAGGCTTGGTGACTCTCTTGAGGTAATCAATGCCTCGTTACTAGTGGTTTGGATTAAGAAATTTCGAATAACCCCAGGGGGAAGTAATGATGAGTCTTTTATGATACACAACTAGTGACATATCGCTTCTGGCAAACTGGAATCAGTATGAAAAAATGGGAGACTTGGTACTCTCTTGAGGTAACCAATGCCTCGTTACTAGGGTTTTGGATTAAGAAATCTCGAATAACCTATCGGAGAAGTAACGATGACTCTTTTATGATACACTACTACTGACATATCGCTTCTGGCAGACGCCGCAGTAAGAAAAAATGGCAGACTGGGTGAGCAATTGGGACAAGTAACTATGACTCTCTTAAGGTAGCCAATGCCAAGTTACTAGGGATTTGGATTAAGAAATCTCGAATAACCTCTGGGAGGAGAAATCACGACTTTTTTATGATACACAACTAGTGACGTATCGCTTCTGGCAAACTGGATACAGTATGAAAAAATGGGAGTCTTGGTGACTCTCTTGAGGTAACAAATGCCTCGTTACTAGGGTTTTGGATTAAGAAATCTCGAATAACCTTTGGGAGAAGTAACGATGACTCTTTTATGGTACACTACTATTGACATATCGCTTCTGGCAAACTGGCCGCAGTAAGAAAAAATGGCAGACTGGGTGAGCAATTGGGACGAGTAACTATGACTCTCTTAACGTAGCCAGTGCCTCGTTATTGGGGTTGGATTAAGAAATCTCGAATAACACCTGGGAGGAGTAACGATGAGTCTTTTATGATATACAACTAGTGACATATCGCTTCTGGCAAACTGGCCACAGTATGAAAAAATGGGAGACTTGGTGACCCTCTTGAGGTAACCAATGCCTCGTTACTAGTGGTTTGGATTAAGAAATCTCGAATAACCCCAGGGGGGAAGTAACAATGACTCTTTTATGTTTCATTACTATTGACATATCACTTCTGTCAGACTGGCCGCAGTAAGAAAAAATGGCAGACTGGGTGAGCAATTGGGACGAGTAACTATGACTCTTTTAAGGTAACCAATGCCTCGATACTAGGGTTTTGGATTAAGAAATCTCGAATAACCTTTGGGAGAAGTAAGGATAACTTGTTTATGATACACTACTATTGACATTATCGCTTCTGGCAGACGCCGCAGTAGGAAAAAATGGCGAAATGGGTGAGCAATTGGGACGAGTAACTATGACCCTCTGAACGTAGCCAATGCCTCGTTATTGGTGTTGGATTAATAAATCTCGAATAACCCCTCGGAGGAGTAACGATGACTCTTTTATGATACACAACTAGTGACATATCGCTTCTGGCAGACGCCGCAGTAAGAAAAAATGGCAGACTGGGTGAGCAATTGGGACACGTAACTATGACTCTCTTAAGGTAGCCAATGCCATGTTACTAGGGATTAGGATTAAGAAATCTCGAATAAACTCTGGGAGGAGTAATCATGTTTCTTTTATGTTACATAACTAGTGACGTATCGCTTCTGGCAAACTGCATACAGTATGAAAAAATGGGAGACTTGGTGACTCTCTTGAGGTAACCAATGCCTCGTCACTAGGGTTTTGGATTAAGATATCTCGAATAACCTTTGGGAGAAGTAACGAGGACTCTTTTATGATACACTACTATTGACATATCGCTTCTGGCAGACGCTGCAGTAAGGAAAAATAGCAGACTGGGTGAGCAATTGAGACGAGTAACTATGACGCTCTTGAGGTAGCCAATGACTAGTTACTAGTGGTTTGGATTAAGAAATCTCGAATAACCCCAGGGGGAAGTAACGATGACTCTTTTATGATACACAACTAGTGACATATCGTTTCTGGCAGACGCCGCAGTAAGAAAAAAATGGCAGAATGGGTGAGCAATTGGGACGAGTAACTATGACCCTCTGAACGTAGCCAATGCCTCGTTATTGGGGTTGGATTAATAAATCTCGAATAACCCGTGGGAGGAGTAACGATGACTCTTTTATGATACACAACTAGTGACATATCGCTTCTGGCAGACTGGCCGCAGTAAGAAAAAATGGCACACTGGGTGAGCAATTGAGACGAGTAACTATGACTCTCTTAAGGTTACCAATGTCTTGTTACTAGGGATTTGGATTAACAAATCTCGTATAACCTCTGGGAGGAGTAACGATGCCTCTTTTATGATACACAACTAGTGACATACCGCTGCTGGCAAACTGGCCGCAGTAAGAAGAAATGGGAGACTGGGTGAGCAATTGGGACGAGTAACTATGACACTCTTAAGTTAGCGAATGCTTCGTTACTAGGTGTTTGGATTAAGAAATTTCGAATAACCCTATGGAGGAGTAACGATGACTCTTTTATGATACATAACTAATGATATATCGATACTGGCAGACTGGACAAGTTCACAAAAAGTAATAAACTGTGAGCACCTGGGAGGAAGAACTACGGCACTATTAAAATAGCCAATGCTTCGTCACGAGTAGTATTGAATCAGAGAATACCAGTAACCTATGGAAGGAGTAACGATGACTCTCTTAAGATACACAACGAGTGACATATCGATTCTGGCAGACTGGCCGCAGTAAGAAAAAATGCCAGACTGGGTGAGCAATTGGGACGAGTAACTATGACTCTCTTGAGGTAGCCAATGCCTCGTTACTAGTGGTTTGGATTAAGAAATCTCGAATAAACAGTGGGAGGTGTAACGCTGACTCTTTTATGATACACAACTAGTGACATATCGCCTCTGGCAGACTGGCCGCAGTAAGAAAAAATGGCAGACTGGGTGAGCAATTGGGACAAGTATCTATGACACTCTTGAGGTAGCCAATAACTCGTTACTAGTGGTTTGGATTAAGAAATCTCGTATAACCTCTGGGAGGAGTAACGATGCCTCTTTTATGATACACAACTAGTGACATATCGCATCTGGCAAACTGGCCACAGTATGAAAAAATGTGATACTTGGTGAGCAACTGGGACGAGTAACTATGACTCTCTTGAGGTAGCCAATGTCTCGTTACTAGTGGTTTGGATTAAGAAATCTCGAATAACCCCAGGGGGAAGTAACGACGACTCTTTTATGATACACTACTATTGACATATCGCTTCTGGCAGACTGGCCGCAGTAAGAAAAAATGGCAGACTGGGTGAGCAATTGGGACGAGTAACTATGACTCTCTTAACGTAGCCAATGCCTCGTTATTTGGGTTGGATTAAGAAATCTCGAATAACACCTGGGAGGAGTAACGATGAGTCTTATATGATATACAACTAGTGACATATCGCTTCCTGCAAACTGGCCACAGTATGAAAATATGGGAGACTTGGTGACCCTCTTGAGGTAACCAATGCCTCGTTACTAGTGGTTTGGATTAAGAAATCTCGAATAACCCCAGGGGGAAGTAACGATGATTCTTTTATGTTTCATTACTATTGACATATCACTTCTGTCAGACTGGCCGCAGTAAGAAAAAATGGCAGACTGGGTGAGCAATTGGGACAAGTATCTATGACACTCTTGAGGTAGCCAATAACTCGTTACTAGTGGTTTGGATTAAGAAATCTCGAATAACCTCTGGGAGGAGTAATCATGACTCTTTTATGATACACAACTAGTGACATATCGCTTCTGGCAAACTGGCCACAGTATGAAAAATGGGAGACTTGGTGAGCAATTGGGACGAGTAACTACGATTCTCTTGAGATAGCCAATGCCTCTTTACTAGTGGTTTGGATTAAGAAATGTTTAATAACCCCAGGGGGACGTAACGATGAGTCTTTTGTGATACACAACTAGTGACATATCGCTTCTGGCAGACGCCGCAGTAAGAAAAAATGGCAGACTGGGTGAGCAATTGGGACACGTAACTATGACTCTCTTAAGGTAGCCAATGCCATGTTACTAGGGATTAGGATTAAGAAATCTCGAATAAACTCTGGGAGGAGTAATCATGTTTCTTTTATGTTACATAACTAGTGACGTATCGCTTCTGGCAAACTGCATACAGTATGAAAAAATGGGAGACTTGGTGACTCTCTTGAGGTAACCAATGCCTCGTCACTAGGGTTTTGGATTAAGATATCTCGAATAACCTTTGGGAGAAGTAACGATGACTCTTTTATGATACACTACTATTGACATATCGCTTCTGGCAGACGCTGCAGTAAGGAAAAATACCAGACTGGGTGAGCAATTGAGACGAGTAACTATGACTCTCTTAAGGTTACCAATGTCTTGTTACTAATGATTTGGATTAAGAAATCTCGTATAACCTCTGGGAGGAGTAACGATGTCTCTTTTATGATACACAACTAGTGACATACCGCTGCTGGCAAACTGGCCGCAGTAAGAAGAAATGGGAGACTGGGTGAGCAATTGGGACGAGTAACTATGACACTCTTAAGTTAGCGAATGCTTCGTTACTAGGTGTTTGGATTAAGAAATTTCGAATAACCCTATGGAGGAGTAACGATGACTCTTTTTTGATACATAACTAATGATATATCGATTCTGGCAGACTGGACAAGTTCACAAAAAGTAATAAACTGTGAGCACCTGGGAGGAAGAACTACGGCACTATTAAAATAGCCAATGCTTCGTCACGAGTAGTATTGAATCAGAGAATACCAGTAACCTATGGAAGGAGTAACGATGACTCTCTTAAGATACACAACGAGTGACATATCGATTCTGGCAGACTGGCGGCAGTAAGAAAAAATGCCAGACTGGGTGAGCAATTGGGACGAGTAACTATGACTCTCTTGAGGTAGCCAATGCCTCGTTACTAGTGGTTTGGATTAAGAAATCTCGAATAAACAGTGGGAGGTGTAACGCTGACTCTTTTATGATACACAACTAGTGACATATCGCCTCTGGCAGACTGGCCGCAGTAAGAAAAAATGGCAGACTGGGTGAGCAATTGGGACAAGTATCTATGACACTCTTGAGGTAGCCAATAACTCGTTACTAGTGGTTTGGATTAAGAAATCTCGTATAATCTCTGGGAGGAGTAATCATGACTCTTTTATGATACACAACTAGTGACATATCACTTCTGGCAAACTGGCCACAGTATGAAAAATGGGAGACTTGGTGAGCAATTGGGTAGAGTAACTACGATTCTCTTGAGATAGCCAATGCCTCTTTACTAGTGGTTTGGATTAAGAAATCTTTAATAACCCCAGGGGGATGTAACGATGAGTCTTTTATGATACACAACTAGTGACATATCGCTTCTGGCAAACTGGCCACAGTATGAAAAAATGTGATACTTGGTGAGCAATTGGAACGAGTAACTATGACTCTCTTGAGGTAGCCAATGTCTCGTTACTAGTGGTTTGGATTAAGAAATCTCGAATAACCCCAGGGGGAAGTAACGACGACTCTTTTATGATACACTACTATTGACATATCGCTTCTGGCAGACTGGCCGCAGTAAGAAAAAATGGCAGACTGGGTGAGCAATTGGGACGAGTAACTATGACTCTCTTAACGTAGCCAATGCCTCGTTATTGGGGTTGGATTAAGAAATCTCGAATAACACCTGGGAGGAGTAACGATGAGTCTTTTATGATATACAACTAGTGACATATCGCTTCTGGCAAACTGGCCACAGTATGAAAAAATGGGAGACTTGGTGACCCTCTTGAGGTAACCAATGCCTCGTTACTAGTGGTTTGGATTAAGAAATCTCGAATAACCCCAGGGGGAAGTAACGATGACTCTTTTATGTTTCATTACTATTGACATATCACTTCTGTCAGACTGGCCGCAGTAAGAAAAAATGGCAGACTGGGTGAGCAATTGGGACGAGTAACTATGACTCTTTTAAGGTAACCAATGCCTCGATACTAGGGTTTTGGATTAAGAAATCTCGAATAACCTTTGGGAGAAGTAAGGATAACTTGTTTATGATACACTACTATTGACATTATCGCTTCTGGCAGACGCCGCAGTAGGAAAAAATGGCGAAATGGGTGAGCAATTGTGACGAGTAACTATGACCCTCTGAACGTAGCCAATGCCTCGTTATTGGTGTTGGATTAATAAATCTCGAATAACCCCTGGGAGGAGTAACGATGACTCTTTTATGATACACAACTAGTGACATATCGCTTCTGGCAGACGCCACAGTAAGAAAAAATGGCAGACTGGGTGAGCAATTGGGACACGTAACTATGACTCTCTTAAGGTAGCCAATGCCATGTTACTAGGGATTAGGATTAAGAAATCTCGAATAACCTTTGGGAGGAGTAATCATGTTTTTTTTATGATACATAACTAGTGACGTATCTCTTCTGGCAAACTGCATACAGTATGAAAAAATGGGAGACTTGGTGACTCTCTTGAGGTAACCAATGCCTCGTTACTAGGGTATTGTATTAAGAAATCTCGAATAACCTTTGGGAGAAGTAACGATGACTCTTTTATGATACGCTACTATTGACATATCGCTTCTGGCAGACGCCGCAGTATGAAAAAATGGCAGATTGAGTGAGCAATTGGGACGAGTAACTATGAGTCTCTTAACGTAGCCAATGCGTCCTTACTGGGGTTGGATGAAGAAATCTCGAATAACCCCTGGGAGGAGTAACGATGACTCTTTTATGATATACAACTAGTGACATATCGCTTCTGGCAAACTCGCCACAGTATGAAAAAATAGGAGACTTGGTGACTCTCTTGAGGTAACCAATGCCTCGTTACTAGTGTTTTGGATTAAGAAATCTCGAATAACCTTTGGGAGAAGTAACGATGACTCTTTTATGATACACTACTATTGACATATCGCTTCTGGCAGACGCTGCAGTAAGGAAAAATACCAGACTGGGTGAGCAATTGAGACGAGTAACTATGACTCTCTTAAGGTTACCAATGTCTTGTTACTAGGGATTTGGATTAAGAAATCTCGTATAACCTCTGGGAGGAGTTACGATGTCTCTTTTATGATACACAACTAGTGACATACCGCTGCTGGCAAACTGGCCGCAGTAAGAAGAAATGGGAGACTGGGTGAGCAATTGGGACGAGTAACTATGACACTCTTAAGTTAGCGAATGCTTCGTTACTAGGTGTTTGGATTAAGAAATTTCGAATAACCCTATGAAGGAGTAACGATGACTCTTTTATGATACATAACTAATGATATGTCGATTCTGGCAGACTGGACAAGTTCACAAAAAGTAGTAAACTGTGAGCACCTGGGAGGAAGAACTACGGCACTATTAAAATAGCCAATGCTTCGTCACGAGTAGTATTGAATCAGAGAATACCAGTAACCTATGGAAGGAGTCACGATGACTCTCTTAAGATACACAACGAGTGTCATATCGGTTCTGGCAGACTGGCCGCAGTAGGAAAAAATGCCAGACTGGGTGAGCAATTGGGACGAGTAACTATGACTCTCTTGAGGTAGCCAATGCCTCGTTACTAGTGGTTTGGTTTAAGAAATCTCGAATAAACAGTGGGAGGTGTAACGCTGACTCTTTTATGATACACAACTAGTGACATATCGCCTCTGGCAGACTGGCCGCAGTAAGAAAAAATGGCAGACTGGGTGAGCAAATGGGACAAGTATCTATGACACTCTTGAGGTAGCCAATAACTCGTCACTAGTGGTTTGGATTAAGAAATCTCGAATAACCTCTGGGAGGAGTAATCATGACTCTTTTATGATACACAACTAGTGACATATCGCTTCTGGGAAACTGGCCACAGTATGAAAAATGGGAGACTTGGTGAGCAATTGGGACGAGTAACTACGATTCTCTTGAGATAGCCAATGCCTCTTTACTAGTGGTTTGGATTAAGAAATGTTTAATAACCCCAGGGGGATGTAACGATGAGTCTTTTATGATACACAACTAGTGACATATCGCTTCTGGCAAACTGGCCACAGTATGAAAAAATGTGATACTTGGTGAGCAATTGGGACGAGTAACTATGACTCTCTTGAGGTAGCCAATGTCTCGTTACTAGTGGTTTGGATTAAGAAATCTCGAATAACCCCAGGGGGAAGTAACGACGACTCTTTTATGATACACTACTATTGACATATCGCTTCTGGCAGACTGGCCACAGTAAGAAAAAATGGCAGACTGGGTGAGCAATTGGGACGAGTAACTATGACTCTCTTAACGTAGCCAATGCCTCGTTATTGGGGTTGGATTAAGAAATCTCGAATAACACCTGGGAGGAGTAACGATGAGTCTTTTATGATATACAACTAGTGACATATCGCTTCTGGCAAACTGGCCACAGTATGAAAAAATGGGAGACTTGGTGACCCTCTTGAGGTAACCAATGCCTCGTTACTAGTGGTTTGGATTAAGAAATCTCGAATAACCCCAGGGGGAAGTAACGATGACTCTTTTATGTTTCATTACTATTGACATATCACTTCTGTCAGACTGGCCGCAGTAAGAAAAAATGGCAGACTGGGTGAGCAATTGGGACGAGTAACTATGACTCTTTTAAGGTAACCAATGCCTCGATACTAGGGTTTTGGATTAAGAAATCTCGAATAACCTTTGGGAGAAGTAAGGATAACTTGTTTATGATACACTACTATTGACATTATCGCTTCTGGCAGACGCCGCAGTAGGAAAAAATGGCGAATTGGGTGAGCAATTGGGACGAGTAACTATGACCCTCTGAACGTAGCCAATGCCTCGTTATTGGTGTTGGATTAATAAATCTCGAATAACCCCTGGGAGGAGTAACGATGACTCTTTTATGATACACAACTAGTGACATATCGCTTCTGGCAGACGCCACAGTATGAAAAAATGGCAGACTGGGTGAGCAATTGGGACACGTAACTATGACTCTCTTAAGGTAGCCAATGCCATGTTACTAGGGATTAGGATTAAGAAATCTCGAATAACCTTTGGGAGGAGTAATCATGTTTTTTTTATGATACATAACTAGTGACGTATCTCTTCTGGCAAACTGCATACAGTATGAAAAAATGGGAGACTTGGTGACTCTCTTGAGGTAACCAATGCCTCGTTACTAGGGTATTGTATTAAGAAATCTCGAATAACCTTTGGGAGAAGTAACGATGACTCTTTTATGATACACTACTATTGACATATCGCTTCTGGCAGACTGGCCGCAGTAAGAAAAAATGGCAGACTGGGTGAGCAATTGGGACAAGTAACTATGACTCTCTTAAGGTAGCCAATGCCAAGTTACTAGGGATTTGGATTAAGAAATCTCGAATAACCTCTGGGAGGAGAAATCACGACTTTTTTATGATACACAACTAGTTACATATCGCTTCTGGCAAACTGGATACAGTATGAAAAAATGGGAGTCTTGGTGACTCTCTTGAGGTAACAAATGCCTCGTTACTAGGGTTTTGGATTAAGAACTCTCGAATAACCTTTATGAGAAGTAATGATGACTCTTTTATGATACACTACTATTGACATATCTCTTCTGGCAGACGCCGCAGTAAGAAAAAATGGCAGACTGGGTGAGCAATTGGGACGAGTAACTATGACTCTCTTAATGTAGCCAATGCCTCGTTATTGGAGTTGGATGAAGTAATCTCGAATAACCCCTGGGAGGAGTAACGATGACTCTTTTATGATATACAACTAGTGACATATCGCTTCTGGCAAACTGGCCACAGTATGACCAAATGGGAGACTTGGTGATTCTCTTGAGGTAACCAATGCCTCGTTACTAGTGGTTTGGATTAAGAAATCTCGAATAACCTATCGGAGAAGTAACGATGACTCTTTTATGATACACTACTATTGACATATCGCATCTGGCAGACGCCGCAGTAAGAAAAAATGGCAGACTGGGTGAGCAATTGGGACGAGTAACTATGACTCTATTAACGTAGCCAATGCCTCGTTATTGGGGCTGGATTAATAAATTTCGAAAAACCCCTAAGAGGAGTAACGATGACTGTCTTATGATACACAACTAGTGACATATCGCTTCTGGCAGACTGGCCGCAGTAAGAAAAAATGGCAGACTGGGTGAGCAATTGAGTCGAGTAACTATGACTCTCTTAAGCTTACCAATGTCTTGTTACTAGGGATTTGGATTAAGAAATCTCGTATAACCTCTGGGAGGAGTAATCATGACTCCTTTATGATACACAACTAGTGACATATCGCTTCTGGGAAACTGGCCACAGTATGAAAAATGGGAGACTTGGTGAGCAATTGGGACGAGTAACTACGATTCTCTTGAGATAGCCAATGACTCGTTACTAGTGGTTTGGATTAAGAAATCTCGAATAACCCCAGGTGGAAGTAACGATGAGTCTTTTATGATACACAACTAGTGATATATCGCTTCTGGCAAACTGGCCACAGTATGAAAAAATTGGAGACTTGGTGAGCAATTGGGACGAGTAACTGAGACTCTCTTGAGGTAGCCAATGACTTGTTACTAGTGGTTTGGATTAAGAAATCTCGAATAACCCCAGGGAGAAGTAACGATGAGTCTTTTATGATACACTACTATTGACATATCGCTTCTGGCAGACTGGCCGCAGTAAGAAAAAATGGCAGACTGGGTGAGCAATTGGGACAAGTAACTATGACTCTCTTAAGGTAGCCAATGCCATGTTAAAAGCGATTTGGATTAAGAAATCTGGAATAACCTCTGGGAGGAGTAATCATGACTCTTTTATGATACACAACTAGTGGCATATCGCTTCTTGCAAACTGGATACAGTATGAAAAAATGGGAGACTTAGTGACTCTTTTGAGGTAACCAATGCCTCAATACTAGGGTTTTGGATTAAGAAATCGCGAATAACGTTTGGGAGAAGTAACGATGACTCTTTTATGGTACACTACTATTGACATATCGCTTCTGGCAGACGCCGCAGTAAGAAAAAATGGCAGAGTGTGAGAGCAATTGGGACAAGTAACTGTGACTCTCTTAAGATAGCCAATGCAATGTTACTAAGGATTTGGATTAAGAAATATCGAATAACCTCTGGGAGGAGTAACGATGACTCTTTTATGATACACAACTAGTGACATATCGCTTCTGGCAAACTGGCCACAGTATGAAAAAATTTGAGACTTGGTGACTCTCTTGAGGTAACCAATGCCTCGTTACTAGGGTTTTGGATTAAGAAATCTCGAATAACCTATCGGAGAAGTAACGATGACTCTTTTATGATACACTACTATTGACATATCGCTTCTGGCAGACGACGCAGTAAGAAAAAATGGCAGACTGGGTGAGCAATTGGGACGAGTAACTATGACTCTTTTAAGGTAACCAATGCCTCGTTACTAGGTAATTGGATTAAGAAATCTCGAATAACCCGTGGGAGGTGTAACGCTGTCTCTTTTATGATACACAACTAGTTACATATCGCTTCTGGCAGACTGGCCGCAGTAAGAAAAAATGGCCGACTGGGTGAGCAATTGGGACGAGTAACTATGACTCTCTTAACGTAGCCAATGCCTCGTTATTGGGGTTGGATTAAGAAATCTCGAATAACGCCTAGGAGGAGTATTGATGACTCTTTTATGATACACAACTAGTGACATATCGCTTCTAGCAAACGCCACAGTATGAAAAATGGGAGACTTGGTGAGGAATTGGGACGAGTAACTATGACTCTCTTTAGGTAGCCAATGACTCGTTACTAGTGGTTTTGATTTAGAAATCTCGAATGTCCACAGGGGGAAGTAACGATGAGTCTTTTATGATACACAACTAGTGACATATCGCCTCTGGCAAACTGGCCACAGTATGAGAAAATGGAAGACTTGGTGAGCAATTGGGACGCGTAACTATGACTCTCTTGAGGTAGCCAATGACTCGTTACTAGTGGATTGGATTAAGAAATCTCGAATAACCCCAGGGGTAAGTAACGATGACTCTTTTATGATACACTACTATTGACATATCGCTTCTGGCAGACGCCGCAGTAAGAAAAAATGGCAGACTGGGTGAGCAATTGGGACGAGTAACTATGACTTTTTTAAGGTAACCAATGCCTCGTTACTAGGTAATTGGATTAAGAAATCTCGAATAACCCGTGGGAGGTGTAACGCTGACTCTTTTATGATACACAGCTAGTTACATATCGCTTCTGACAGACTGGCCGCAGTAAGGAATAATGGCCGACTGGGTGAGCAATTGGGACGAGTAACTATGACTCTCTAAACGTAGCTAATGCCTCGTTATTGGGGTTGGATTAAGAAATCTCGAATAACACCTAGGTGGAGTAACGATGACTCTTTTTTGATACACTACTATTGACATATCGCTTCTGGCAGACGCCGCAGTAAGAAAAGTGGCAGAATGGGTGAGCAATTGGGACGAGTAACTATGACCCTCTGAACGTAGCCAATGCCTCGTTATTGGGGTTGGATTAAGAAATCTCGAATAACATCTGGGAGGAGTAACGATGACTCTTTTTTGATACACTACTATTGACATATCGCTTCTGGCAGACGCCGCAGTAAGAAAAAATTGCAGACTGGGTGAGCAATTGGGACAAGTAACTATGACTCTCTTGAGGTAGCCAATTACTCGTTACTAGTGGTTTGGATCAAGAAATCTCGAATAACCCCAGGTGGAAGTAACGATGAGTCTTTTATGATACACAACTATTGACATATCGCTTCTGGCAGACGCCGCAGTAAGAAAAAATGGCAGAATGGGTGAACAATTGAGACGAGTAACTATGACTCTCTTAAGGTTACCAATGCCTTGTTACTAGGGATTTGGATTAAGAAATCTCGAATAACCTCTGGGAGGAATAATCTTGACTCTTTTATGATACACAACTAGTGACATATCGCTTCTGGCAGACTGGCCGCAGTAGGAAAAAATTGCAGACAGGATGAGCAATTGAGACGAGTAACTATGAGTCTCGTAAGGTTACCAATGTCTTGTTACTAGAGATGTGGATTAAGAAGTCTCGTATAACCTCTGGGAGGTGTAACGATGTCTCTTTTATGATACACAACTAGTGACATACCGCTGCTGGCAAACTGGCCGCAGTAAGAAGAAATGGGAGACTGGGTGAGCAATTGGGACGAGTAACTATGAGTCTCTTAAGTCAGCGAATGCTTCGTTACTAGGTGTTTGGGTTAAGAAATCTCGAATAACCCTATGGAGGAATAATCTTGACTCTTTTATGATACACAACTAGTGACATATCGCTTCTGGCAAACTGGCCACAGTATGAAAAATGGGAGACTGGGTGAGCAATTGGGACAAGTAACTATGACTCTCTTAAGGTAGCCAATGCCATGTTACTAGGGATTTGGATTAAGAAATCTCGAATAACCTCTTGGAGGAATAATCTTGACTCTTTTATGATACACAACTAGTGACATATCGCTTCTGGCAAACTGGCCACAGTATGAAAAATGGGAGACTTTGTGAGCAATTGGGACGAGTAACTATGACTCTCTTGAGGTAGCCAATGACTTGTTACTAGTGGTTTGGATTAAGAAATCTCGAATAACCCCAGGGGGAAGTAACGATGACTCTTTTATGATACACTACTATTGACATATCGCTTCTGGCAGACTGGCCGCAGTAAGAAAAAATGGCCGACTGGGTGAGCAATTGGGACGAGTAACTATGACACTCTTAACGTAGCCAATGCCTCGTTATTGGGGTTGCATTAAGAAAACTCGAATAACACCTAGGAGGAGTAACGATGACTCTTTTATGATGCACAACTAGTGACATATCGCTTCTGGCAAACGCCACAGTATGAAAATTGGGAGACTTGGTGAGCAATTGGGACGAGTAACTATAACTCTCTTGAGGTAGCCAATGACTTGTTACTAGTGGTTTGGATTAAGAAATCTCGAATAACCCCAGGGGGAAGTAACATTGAGTCTTTTATGATACACAACTAGTGACATATCGCTTCTGGCAAACTGGCCACAGTATGAAAAAATTGGAGACTTGGTGAGCTATTGGGACGAGTAACTATGACTCTCTTGAGGTAGCCAATGACATGTTACTAGTGGTTTGGATTAAGAAATCTCGAATAACCACAGGGGGAAGTAACGATGACTCTTTTATGATACACTACTATTGATATATCGCTTCTGGCAGACTGGCCGCAGTAAGAAAAAATGGCAGACTGGGTGAGCAATTGGGACGAGTAACTATGACTCTCTTAACGTAGCCAATGCCTCGTTATTGGGGTTGGATTATGAAATCTCGAATAACACCTAGGAGGAGTAACGATGACTCTCTTATGATATACAACTAGTGACATATCGCTTCAGGCAAACTGGCCGCAGTAAGAAAAAATGGCAGACTGGGTGAGCAATTGGGACAAATAACTATGACTCTCTTAGGTAGCCAATGCCATGTTACTAGGGATTTGGATTAAGAAATCTCGAATAACCTCTGGGAGGAATAATCTTGACTCTTTTATGATACACAACTAGTGACATATCGCTTCTGGCAGACTAGCCGCAGTAGGAAAAAATTGCAGACAGGATGAGCAATTGAGACGAGTAACTATGAGTCTCGTAAGGTTACCAATGTCTTGTTACTAGAGATTTGGATTAAGAAGTCTCGTATAACCTCTGGGAGGTGTAACGATGTCTCTTTTATGATACACAACTAGTGACATACCGCTTCTGGCAAACTGGCCGCAGTAAGAAGAAATGGGAGACTGGGTGAGCAATTGGGACGAATAACTATGACTCTTTTAAGTCAGCGATTGCTTCGTTACTAGGTGTTTGGGTTAAGAAATCTCGAATAACCTTATGGAGGAATAATCTTGACTCTTTTATGATACACAACTAGTGACATATCGCTTCTGGCAAACTGGCCACAGTATGAAAAATGGGAGACTTTGTGAGCAATTGGGACGAGTAACTATGACTCTCGTGAGGTAGCCAATGACTTGTTACTAGTGGTTTGGATTAAGAAATCTCGAATAACCACAGGGGGAAGTAACGATGACTCTTTTATGATACACTACTATTGACATATCGCTTCTGGCAGACTGGCCGCAGTAAGAAAAAATGGCAGACTGCGTGAGCAATTGGGACGAGTAACTATGACTCTCTTAACGTAGCCAATGCCTCGTTATTGGGGTTGGATTAAGAAATCTCGAATAACACCTAGGAGGAGTAACGATGACTCTTTTATGATATACAACTAGTGAAATATCGCTTCAGGCAAACTGGCCACAGTATGAAATAATGGGAGACTTGGTGACTCTCTTGAGGTAACCAATGCCTCGTTACTAGGGTTTTGCATTAAGAAATCTCGAATAACCTTTGGGAGAAGTAACTATGACTCTTTTATGATACACTACTATTGACATATCGCTTCTGGCAGACGCCGCAGTAAGAAAAAATGGGAGACTTGGTGAGCAATTGGGACAAGTAACTATGACTCTCTTAAGGTAGCCAATGCCATATAACTAGGGATTTGGATTATGAAATCTCGAATAACATCTGGGAGGAGTAATTATGACTCTTTTATGATACACAACTAGTGACGTATCGCTTCTGGCAAACTGGATACAGTATGAAAAAATGGGAGACTTGGTGACTCTCTTGAGGTAACCAATGCCTCGTTACTAGGGTTTTGGATTAAGAAATCTCGAATAACCTTTGGGAGAAGTAACGATGACTCTTTTATGATACACTACTATTGACATATCGCTTCTGGCAAACGCCACAGTAAGAAAAAATGGCAGACTGGGTGAGCAATTGGGACGAGTAACTATGACTCTCTTAAGTCAGCGAATGCTTCGTTACTAGGTGTTTGGGTTAAAAAATCTCGAATAACCCTATGGAGGAATAATCTTGACTCTTTTATGATACACAACTAGTGACATATCGCTTCTGGCAAACTGGCCACAGTATGAAAAATGGGAGACTGGGTGAGCAATTGGGACAAGTAACTATGACTCTCTTAGGGTAGCCAATGCCATGTTACTAGGGATTTGGATTAAGAAATCTCGAATAACCTCTTGGAGGAATAATCTTGACTCTTTTATGATACACAACTAGTGACATATCGCTTCTGGCAAACTGGCCACAGTATGAAAAATGGGAGACTTTGTGAGCAATTGGGACGAGTAACTATGACTCTCTTGAGGTAGCCAATGACTTGTTACTAGTGGTTTGGATTAAGAAATCTCGAATAACCCCAGGGGGAAGTAACGATGACTCTTTTATGATACACTACTATTGGCATATCGCTTCTGGCAGACTGGCCGCAGTAAGAAAAAATGGCCGACTGGGTGAGCAATTGGGACGAGTAACTATGACCCTCTTAACGTAGCCAATGCCTCGTTATTGGGGTTGGATTAAGGAATCTCGAATAACACCTAGGAGGAGTAACGATGACTCTTTTATGATACACAACTAGTGACATATCGCTTCTGGCAAACGCCACAGTATGAAAAAATGGGAGACTTGGTGAGCAATTGGGACGAGTAACTATGACTCCCTTAACGTAGAAAGTGCCTCATTATTGGGGTTGCATTAAGAAAACTCGAATAACACCTAGGAGGAGTAACGATGACTCTTTAATGATACACAACTAGTGACATATCGCTTCTGGCAAACTGGCCACAGTATGAAAAATGGGAGACTTGGTGAGCAATTGGGACGAGTAAGTATGACTCTCTTGAGGTAGCCAATGACTCGTTACTAGTGGTTTGGATTAAGAAATCTCGAATAACCACAGGGGGAAGTAACGATGACTCTTTTATGTTACACTACTATTGACATATCGCTTCTGGCAAACTGCCCACAGTATGAAAAAATTGGAGACTTGGTGAGCAATTGGGACGAGTAACTATGACTCTCTTAACGTAGCCAATGCCTCGTTATTGGGGTTGGATTAAGAGATCTCGAATAACACCTCGGAGGAGTAACGATGACTCTATTATGATATACAACTAGTGACATATCGCTTCAGGCTAACTGGATACATTATTAAATAATGGGAGACTTGGTGACTCTCTTGTGGTAACCAATGCCTCGTTACTAGGGTTTCGGATTAAGATATCTCGAATAACCTTTGGTAGAAGTAACGATGACTCTTTTATGATACACTACTATTGACATATCGCTTCTGGCAGACGCCGCAGTAAGATAAAATGGCAGACTGGGAGAGCAATTGGGGCAAGTAACTATGACTCTCTTAAGGTAGCCAAAGCCATATTACTAGGGATTTGGATTAAGAAATCTCGAATAACATCAGGGATGAGTAATTATGACCTTTTATGATACACAACTAGTGACATATCGCTTCTGGCAAACTGGATACAGTATGATAAAATGGGAGACTTGGTGACTCTCTTGAGGTAACCAATGCCTCGTTACTAGGGTTTTGGATTAAGAAATCTCGAATAACCTTTGGGAGAAGTAACGATGACTCTTTTATGATACACTACTATTGACATATCGCTTCTGGCAAACGCCGCAGTAAGAAAAAATGGCAGACTGGGTGAACAATTGGGACGACTAACTATGACTCTCTTGAGGTAGCCAATGACTTGTTACTAGTGGTTTGGATTAAGAAATCTCGAATAACCCCAGGGGAAAGTAACGATGACTCTTTTATGATACACTACTATTGACATATCGCTTCTGGCAGACTGGCCGCAGTAAGAAAAAATGGCAGACTGGGTGAGCAATTGGGACGAGTAACTATGACCCTCTTAACGTAGCCAATGCCTCGTTATTGGGGTTGGATTAAGGAATCTCGAATAACACCTAGGAGGAGTAACGATGACTCTTTTATGATACACAACTAGTGACATATCGCTTCTAGCAAACGCCACAGTATGAAATAATGGGAGACTTGGTGACTCTCATGAGGTAACCAATGCCTCGTTACTAGGGTTTTGGATTAAGAAATCTCGAATAACCTTTGGGAGAAGTAACGATGACTCTTTTATGATACACTACTATTGACATATCGCTTTTGGCAAACGCCGCAGTAAGAAAAAATGGCAGACTGGGTAAGCAATTGGTACAAGTAACTATGACTCTATTAAGGTAGCCAATGCCATATTACTAGGGTTTTGGATTAAGTAATCTCGAATAACATCTGGGAGGAGTAATCATGACTCTTTTATGATACACAACTAGTGACATATCGCTTCTGGCAAACTGGATACAGTATGAAAAAATGGGAGACTTGGTGACTCTCTTGAGGTAACCAATGCCTCGTTACTAGGGTTTTGGATTAAGAAATCTCGAAAAACCTTTGGGAGAAGTAACGATCACTGTTTTATGATACACTACTATTGACATATCGCTTCTGGCAAACGTCGCAGTAAGAAAAAATGGCAGACTGGGTGAGCAATTGGGACGAGTAACTATGACTCTATTAACGTAGCCAATGCCTCGTTATTGGTGTTGGATTAAGAAATCTCGAATAACACCTAGGAGGAGTAACGATGTTTCTTTTATGATACACAACTAGTGACATATCGCTTCTGGCAAACTGGCCACAGTATGAAAAATGGGAGACTTGGTGAGGAATTGGGACGAGTAACTATGATTCTCTTTAGGTAGCCAATGACTCGTTACTAGTGGTTTGGATTAAGAAATCTCGAATAACCCCAGGGGGAAGTAACGATGAGTCTTTTATGATACACAACTAGTGACATATCGCTTCTGGCAAACTGGCCACAGTATGAAAAAATGGGAGACTTGGTGAGCAATTGGGACGAGTAACTATGACTCCCTTAACGTAGAAAATGCCTCATTATTGGGGTTGCATTAAGAAAACTCGAATAACACCTAGGAGGAGTAACGATGACTCTTTAATGATACACAACTAGTGACATATCGCTTCTGGCAATCTGGCCACAGTATGAAAAATGGGAGACTTGGTGAGCAACTGGGACGAGTAAGTATGACTCTCTTGAGGTAGCCAATGACTCGTTACTAGTGGTTTGGATTAAGAAATCTCGAATAACCACAGGGGGAAGTAACGATGACTCTTTTATGATACACTACTATTGACATATCGCTTCTGGCAAACTGCCCACAGTATGAAAAAATTGGAGACTTGGTGAGCAATTGGGACGAGTACTATGACTCTCTTAACGTAGCCAATGCCTCGTTATTGGGGTTGGATTAAGAAATCTCGAATAACACCTCGGAGGAGTAACGATGACTCTTTTATGATATACAACTAGTGACATATCGCTTCAGGCAAACTGGATACAGTATTAAATAATGGGAGACTTGGTGACTCTCTTGAGGTAACCAATGCCTCGTTACTAGGGTTTCGGATTAAGATATCTCGAATAACCTTTGGGAGAAGTAACGATGACTCTTTTATGATACACTACTATTGACATATCGCTTCTGGCAGACGCCGCAGTAAGATAAAATGGCAGACTGGGTGAGCAATTGGGACAAGTAACTATGACTCTCTTAAGGTAGCCAATGCCATATTACTAGGGATTTGGATTAAGAAATCTCGAATAACATCTGGGAGGAGTAATTATGACCTTTTGTGATACACAACTAGTGACATATCGCTTCTGGCAAACTGGATACAGTATGAAAAAATGGGAGACTTGGCGAGTCTCTTGAGGTAACCAATGCCTCGTTACTAGGGTTTTGGATTAAGAAATCTCGAATAACGTTTGGGAGAAGTAACGATGACTCTTTTATGATACACTGCTATTGACATATCGCTTCTGGCAAACGCCGCAGTAAGAAAAAATGGCAGACTGGGTGAGCAATTGGGACGAGTAACTATGACTCTCTTGAGGTAGCCAATGCCATATTACTAGGGATTTGGATTAAGAAATCTCGAATAACATCTGGGAGGAGTAATTATGACTCTTTTATGATACACAACTAGTGACATATCGCTTCTGGCAAACTGGATACAGTATGAAAAAATGGGAGACTTGGTGACTCTCTTGAGGTAACCAATGCCTCGTTACTAGGGTTTTGGATTAAGAAATCTCGAATAACCTTTGGGAGAAGTAACGATGACTCTTTTATGATACACTACTATTGACATATCGCTTCTGGCAAACGCCACAGTAAGAAAAAATGGCAGACTGTGTGAGCAATTGGGACGAGTAACTATGACTCTCTTGAGGTAGCCAATGACTTGTTACTAGTGGTTTGGATTAAGAAATCTCGAATAACCCCAGGGGGAAGTAACGATGACTCTTTTATGATACACTACTATTGACATATCGCTTCTGGCAGACTGGCCGCAGTAAGAAAAAATGGTAGACTGGGTGAGCAATTGGGACGAGTAACTATGACCCTCTTAACATAGCCAATGCCTCGTTATTGGGGTTGGATTAAGGAATCTCGAATAACACCTAGGAGGAGTAACGATGACTCTTTTATGATACACAACTAGTGACATATCGCTTCTGGCAAACGCCACAGTATGAAATAATGGGAGACTTGGTGACTCTCATGAGGTAACCAATGCCTCGTTACTAGGGTTTTGGATTAAGAAATCTCGAATAACCTTTGGGAGAAGTAACGATGACTCTTTTATGAGACACTACTATTGACATATCGCTTTTGGCAAACGCCGCAGTAAGAAAAAATGGCAGACTGGGTAAGCAATTGGGACAAGTAACTATGACTCTCTTAAGGTAGCCAATGCCATATTACTAGAGTTTTGGATTAAGAAATCTCGAATAACATCTGGGAGGAGTAATCATGACTCTTTTATGATACACAACTAGTGACATATCGCTTCTGGCAAACTGGATACAGTATGAAAAAATGGGAGACTTGGAGACTGTCTTGAGGTAACCAATGCCTCGTTACTAGGGTTTTGGATTAAGAAATCTCGAAAAACCTTTGGGAGAAGTAACGATGACTGTTTTATGATACACTACTATTGACATATCGCTTCTGGCAAACGTCGCAGTAAGAAAAAATGGCAGACTGGGTGAGCAATTGGGACGAGTAACTATGACTCTCTTAACGTAGCCAATGCCTCGTTATTGGTGTTGGATTAAGAAATCTCGAATAACACCTAGGAGGAGTAACGATGACTCTTTTATGATACACAACTAGTGACATATCGCTTCTGGCAAACTGGCCACAGTATGAAAAATGGGAGACTTGGTGAGGAATTGGGACGAGTAACTATGATTCTCTTTAGGTAGCCAATGACTCGTTACTAGTGGTTTGGATTAAGAAATCTCGAATAACCCCAGGGGGAAGTAACGATGAGTCTTTTATGATACACTACTATTGACATATCGCTTCTGGCAGACTGGCCGCTTTAAGAAAAAATGGCAGACTGGGTGAGCAATTGGGACGAGTAACTATGACCCTCTTAACGTAGAAAATGCCTCATTATTGGGGTTGCATTAAGAAAACTCGAATAACACCTAGGAGGAGTAACGATGACTCTTTAATGATACACAACTAGTGACATATCGCTTCTGGCAATCTGGCCACAGTATGAAAAATGGGAGACTTGGTGAGCAATTGGGACGAGTAAGTATGACTCCCTTGAGGTAGCCAATGACTCGTTACTAGTGGTTTGGATTAAGAAATCTCGAATAACCACAGGGGGAAGTAACGATGACTCTTTTATGGTACACTACTATTGACATATCTCTTCTGGCAAACTGCCCACAGTATGAAAAAATTGGAGACTTGGTGAGCAATTGGGACGAGTAACTATGACTCTCTTAACGTAGCCAATGCCTCGTTATTGGGGTTGGATTAAGAAATCTCGAATAACACCTCGGAGGAGTATCGATGACTCTTTTATGATATACAACTAGTGACATATCGCTTCAGGCAAACTGGATACAGTATTAAATAATGGGAGACTTGGTGACTCTCTTGAGGTAACCAATGCCTCGTTACTAGGGTTTCGGATTAAGATATCTCGAATAACCTTTGGGAGAAGTAACGATGACTCTTTTATGATACACTACTATTGACATATCGCTTCTGGCAGACGCCGCAGTAAGATAAAATGGCAGACTGGGTGAGCAATTGGGACAAGTAACTATGACTCTCTTAAGGTAGCCAATGCCATATTACTAGGGATTTGGATTAAGAAATCTCGAATAACATCTGGGAGGAGTAATTATGACCTTTTGTGATACACAACTAGTGACATATCGCTTCTGGCAAACTGGATACAGTATGAAAAAATGGGAGACTTGGTGACTCTCTTGAGGTGACCAATGCCTCGTTACTAGGGTTTTGGATTAAGAAATCTCGAATAACGTTTGGGAGAAGTAACGATGACTCTTTTATGATACACTGCTATTGACATATCGCTTCTGGCAAACGCCGCAGTAAGAAAAAATGGCAGACTGGGTGAGCAATTGGGACGAGTAACTATGACTCTCTTGAGGTAGCCAATGACTTGTTACTAGTGGTTTAGATTAAGAAATCTCGAATAACCCCAGGGGGAAGTAACGATGACTCTTTTATGATACACTACTATTGACATATCGCTTCTGGCAGACTGGCCGCAGTAAGAAAAAATGGCAGACTGGGTGAGCAATTGGGACGAGTAACTATGACCCTCTTAACGTAGCCAATGCCTCGTTATTGGGGTTGGATTAAGGAATCTCGAATAACCCCAGGGGGAAGTAACGATGAGTCTTTTATGATACACAACTAGTGACATATCGCTTCTGGCAAACTGGCCACAGTATGAAAAAATGGGAGACTTGGTGAGCAATTGGGACGAGTAACTATGACTCTCTTGAGGTAGCCAATGACCCGTTACTAGTGGTTTGGATTAAGAAATCTCGAATAACCCCAGGGAGAAGTAACGATGGCTCTTTTATGAGACACAACTAGTGACATATCGCTTCTGGCAAACTGGCCACAGTATGAAAAATGGGAGACTTGGTGAGCAATTGGGACGAGTAACTATGACTCTCTTGAGGTAGCCAATGACCCGTTACTAGTGGTTTGGATTAAGAAATCTCGAATAACGCCACTGAGAAGTAACGATGAGTCCTTTATGATACACTACTATTGACATATCGCTTCTGGCAGACTGGCCGCAGTAAGAAATAATGGCAGACTTGGTGTGCAAATGGGACGAGTAACTATGACTCCCTTAACGTAGCCAATGCCTCGTTATTGATGTTGGATTAAGAAATCTCGAATAACACCTAGGAGGAGTAATGATGAATCTTTTATGATACACAACTAGTGACATATCGCTTCTGGCAAACTGGCCACAGTATGAAAAATGGGAGACTTGGTGAGCAATTGGGACGAGTAACTATGACTCTCTTTAGGTAGCCAATGACTCGTTACTAGTGGTTTGGATTAAGAAATCTCGAATAACCACAGGGGGAAGTAACGATGAGTCTTTTATGATACACAACTAGTGACATATCGCTTCTGACAAACTGGCCACAGTAAGAAAAAATGGGAGACTTGGTGAGCAATTGGGACGAGTAACTATGACTCCCTTAACGTAGAAAATGCCTCATTATTGGGTTGCATTAAGAAAACTCGAATAACACCTAGGAGGAGTAACGATGACTCTTTAATGATACACAACTAGTGACATATCGCTTCTGGCAAACTGGCCACTCTATGAAAAATGGGAGACTTGGTGAGCAATTGGGACGAATAAGTATGACTCTCATGAGGTAGCCAGTGACTCGTTACTAGTGGTTTGGATTAAGAAATCTCGAATAACCACAGGGGGAAGTAACGATGACTCTTTTATGATACACTACTATTGACATATCGCTTCTGGCAAACTGCCCACAGTATGAAAAAGTTGGAGACTTGGTGAGCAATTGGGACGAGTAACTATGACTCTCTTAACGTAGCCAATGCCTCGTTATTGGGGTTGGATTAAGAAATCTCGAATAACACCTCGGAGGAGTAACGGTGACTCTTTTATGATATACAACTAGTGACATATCGCTTCAGGCAAACTGGCCACAGTATTAAATAATGGGAGACTTGGTGACTCTCTTGAGGTAACCAATGCCTCGTTACTAGGGTTTCGGATTAAGATATCTCGAATAACCTTTGGGAGTAGTAACGATGACTCTTTTATGATATACTACTATTGACATATCGCTTCTGGCAGACGCCGCAGTAAGATAAAATGGCAGACTGGGTGAGCAATTGGGACAAGTAACTATGACTCTCTTAAGGTAGCCAATGCCAATTTACTAGGGATTTGGATTAAGAAATCTCGAATAACATCTGGGAGGAGTAATTATGACCTTTTATGATACACAACTAGTGACATATCGCTTCTGGCAAACTGGATACAGTATGAAAAAATGGGAGACTTGGTGACTCTCTTGAGGTAACCAATGCCTCGTTACTAGGGTTTTGGATTAAGAAATCTCGAATAACCCCAGGCGGAAGTAACGATGAGTCTCTTATGATACACAACTAGTGACATATCGCTTCTGGCAAACTGGATACATTATGAAAAAATTGGAGACTTGGTAAGCAATTGGGACGAGTAACTATGACTCTCTTGAGGTAGCCAGTGACTTGTTACTAGTGGTTTGGATTAAGAAATCTCGAATAACCACAGGGGGAAGTAACGATGACTCTTTTATGATACACTACTATTGACATATCGCTTCTGGCAAACTGCCCACAGTATGAAAAAGTTGGAGACTTGGTGAGCAATTGGGACGAGTAACTATGACTCTCTTAACGTAGCCAATGCCTCGTTATTGGGGTTGGATTAAGAAATCTCGAATAACACCTCGGAGGAGTAACGGTGACTCTTTTATGATATACAACTAGTGACATATCGCTTCAGGCAAACTGGCCACAGTATTAAATAATGGGAGACTTGGTGACTCTCTTGAGGTAACCAATGCCTCGTTACTAGGGTTTCGGATTAAGATATCTCGAATAACCTTTGGGAGTAGTAACGATGACTCTTTTATGATATACTACTATTGACATATCGCTTCTGGCAGACGCCGCAGTAAGATAAAATGGCAGACTGGGTGAGCAATTGGGACAAGTAACTATGACTCTCTTAAGGTAGCCAATGCCAATTTACTAGGGATTTGGATTAAGAAATCTCGAATAACATCTGGGAGGAGTAATTATGACCTTTTATGATACACAACTAGTGACATATCGCTTCTGGCAAACTGGATACAGTATGAAAAAATGGGAGACTTGGTGACTCTCTTGAGGTAACCAATGCCTCGTTACTAGGGTTTTGGATTAAGAAATCTCGAATAACCCCAGGCGGAAGTAACGATGAGTCTCTTATGATACACAACTAGTGACATATCGCATCTGGCAAACTGGCCACATTATGAAAAAATTGGAGACTTGGTAAGCAATTGGGACGAGTAACTATGACTCTCTTGAGGTAGCCAGTGACTTGTTACTAGTGGTTTTTATTAAGATACCTCGAATAACCACAGGGGAAAGTAACGATGACTCTTTTATGATACACTACTATTGACATATCGCTTCTGGCAGACTGGCCGCAGTAAGAAAAAATGGCAGACTGGGTGAGCAATTGGGACGAGTAACTATGACTCTCTTAACGTAGCCAATGCCCCGTTATTGGGGTTGGATTAAGAAATCTCGAATAACACCTAGGAGGAGTAACGATGACTCTTTTATGGTATACAACTAGTGACATATCGCTTCAGGCAAACGGGCCACAGTATGAAATAATGGGAGACTTGGTGACTCTCCTAATGTAACCAATGCCTCGTTACTAGGGTTTTGGATTAAGAAATCTCGAATAACCTTTGGGAGAAGTATCGATGTCTCTTTTATGATACACTACTATTGACATATCGCTTTTGGCAGACGCCGCAGTACGAAAAAATGGCAGACTGGGTGAGCAATTGGGACAAGTAACTATGACTCTCTTAAGGTAGCCAACGCCATATTACTAGGGATTTGGATTAAGAAATCTCGAATAACATCTGTGAGGAGTAATTATGACTCTTTTATGATACACAACTAGTGACATATCGCTTCTGGCAAACTGGATACAGTATGAAAAAATGGGAGACTTGGTGACTCTCTTGAGGTAACCAATGCCTCGTTACTAGGGTTTTGGATTAAGAAATCTCGAATAACCTTTGGGAGAAGTAACGATGACTCTTTTATGATACACTACTATTGACATATCGCTTCTGGCAAACGCCGCAGTAAGAAAAAATGGCAGACTGGGTGAGCAGTTGGGACGAGTAACTATGACTCTCTTGAGGTAGCCAATGACTTGTTACTAGTGGTTTGGATTAAGAAATCTCGAATAACCCCAGGGGAAAGTAACGATGACTCTTTTTATGTTTTTGGATAGGGTCCGCCTTTAGCAAAACACAGTTTTGTTTTTTAACCCAAACATGTTTCACTGCAGTTGCAGCATCCTCAGTGGGCTTTTATTTTCCATCTGTTAAAGATAAAGAACGTTCTTTGTTGTTTTGTATACATGTAGCTATTAGTCTTTTTTATAAAAATGTAATTATAGATATTTGAAAAAACACATAAATTATGAAAATCCATACCTTTTTACCACATGGTGTGGTTTTTCTGACGTCTTGTGTTTCTACAATGACCGACAGTTTGTCATCTGCAACCACTTATACCTTAAAGTAGATAAATTGTTTAAGCCAAAATTACGATTTGAAGAACTATGTTATTATTATGCCTGAAATTATTTAATTCTATGTGTTTGTGTGTGTGTGTGTGTGAGAGTGTCTATTTACATGGTGTTTCACTTACTTTTTTTTCGTCTTCATCTCTGTCAAACACTGAATATTGAGTTGCCACTGCCACTGTCACTGTCACTCACTGTTTCACTGTTTATCAGCTATAAAAACAAAACATGGCTGGCAGTGGAACAGCTGGAGGTGTAAAAACAAGATGGCTGACAGTGGAACAGTTGAAGGTGTTCTTGGCGGCTGTTTTGAACCTTTCAGAGGTGACAGATACATTTACTTTTTCATTTTTTTTTTTTTTTTTTAGTGTGTGTTTGTGTGTGTGTGTGTGTGTGTGTGTGTGTGTGTGTAAAAGGGGGAGACAGAGAGAGAAAGAGAGGGAGAGAGAAAGGGAGGGAGAGAGAGATTTTAGGTTTCAGGATTTTTTTTTTTTTTTTTTGGTGGTTGGGGGAGGGGGGTTAAGATCTCTATAGGTTGGTTTTGTCTGTTAATTCTTTGAGGGCAGAGAACAGAGTGCCATTGCAGAGAGCTGTGTATTCATTTATTATTTGTTTGCCTTCTACTATGGCTTTTTGTATCTGGTAATTTTCTTCGATTATCAGTTTCTGTGAGGGGCTGTTGCTGCATTTGAGAATTTTCAAATCCGTGTTGATGTTTGTTGGGCTATGTTTCTTGTCCATGAGGTGTTCAGCAAATGTGGAATGACAGCTGTTACTTTTTAATGCTCTTTTGTGTTCTGTATATCTGGTATTAAAGTTTCTGGTTGTCTGTCCTATATAAACTGCTTTGCAATCCTGGCATGTTAATTGGTAAATACCAGATGTGTTGTGTTTGTCTGTGCTTGTGTTGGTTGTCCTTAGTTTTTTCTGTGTTGAGTTGTCTGTCCTGTAGGCTATTTTTATCCCTTGTTTTTTGAGTATGTTGCCTACTCTGTGTACTGTTTTGTTGTTATAGGTGAGAGTGAACCATCTGTTTGTCATTGTGGGTGTTTCCTGTTCATGTGTGTTTGTAGGTTGAGGCTTTTGTTTTTGACTTTGTGTGTTGGGTGTCCTTTTTAGTTTTGCTTTAATTTTGTGGTTTAGTTTATCTATAGTGTTTGTGTCATATCCATTCTCCACTGCTATTTGTCTGATTGTCTGCAATTCATTCTTGTAGTTGTTATCAGTGAGTGGGGTTTTGTTTAGTCTGTGTAGCATGTATTGGAAGCTGGCTAGTTTGTGTGTAATCGGATGATTAGAGTCTTTGTGAATGGTTGTGCTAGTGGTGGTCGCTTTCCTGAATATGGAGAATTGGTGTTGATTGTTGTGTCTGTATATTGTGAGGTCAAGGAAGTTTAGCCTTTTGTCATGTTCTGTTTCTATGGTGAATTTTATTTTTGGGTGTACTTTGTTTATATCACTGTGGAGTTGTTGGATGCGACTTGGTGTTTCATCTATAAGGCATATGATGTCATCTACATAACGGTACCAATATATTATCCGGTATTGTTTGGGTCTAACTATTGTTTCGAATATTTTATTTTCAATGTGATTGAGAAAGATGTTGGCTAGGACTCCACTGACTCGTGACCCCATTGGAAGCCCATCTTCTTGTGAGTAAAACTGATTGTCAAAGGAAAAGTAGTTTTGTTGTGTGATAAGTTTTAGGATGCTAGCTATTTCTTTTATGTGGGGTTCGGGAATTTTGGCTTGTTCTTCTAATTGTTGTCTGATGATGTTGATGGTTTCAGTGGTGGGGATATTGGTGTACATGGATGTGATGTCAAATGATGTGAGTGTGGCTGTTGTGGGTATGTTGATGTCTTTGATTTGCTGTACCAGCTCTTCGGTGTTGCGTATGCTTCTGTTATTTGTGTATATGTAATGTTTCTGTATGTATGTGTGAATTTCTCTGGCTAAGTGGTATGTGGGTGCACTTCTGAAATTGACTACAGGGCGTATAGGAATGCCATCCTTGTGGAGCTTTAGTAGGCTGTTCAGTGTGGGTGCTTGGGGGTTCTTTTGTTTCAACCATTTTGCTTTCTGATTTGTGAATATGTGTGATATATTTTTTAGGATTGTTATTGTGTTTTTCTGGTATCTTTGTGTTGGGTCACTGGTTAGCTTTGTTATGTTGTTGTCTTCCAGGAATTTTAAGGTTTTTTGCTTGTATTCATCCTGTTTAATTAAACAATCAACACCAATTCTCCATATTCAGGAAAGCGACCACCACTAGCACAACCATTCACAAAGACTCTAATCATCCGATTACACACAAACTAGCCAGCTTCCAATACATGCTACACAGACTAAACAAAACCCCACTCACTGATAACAACTACAAGAATGAATTGCAGACAATCAGACAAATAGCAGTGGAGAATGGATATGACACAAACACTATAGATAATCTAAACCACAAAATTAAAGCAAAACTAAAAAGGACACCCAACACACAAAGTCAAAAACAAAAGCCTCAACCTACAAACACACATGAACAGGAAACACCCACAATGACAAACAGATGGTTCACTCTCACCTATAACAACAAAACAGTACACAGAATAGGCAACATACTCAAAAAACAAGGGATAAAAATAGCCTACAGGACAGACAACTCAACACAGAAAAAACTAAGGACAACCAACACAAGCACAGACAAACACAACACATCTGGTATTTACCAATTAACATGCCAGGATTGCAAAGCAGTTTATATAGGACAGACAACCAGAAACTTTAGTACCAGATATACAGAACACAAAAGAGCATTAAAAAGTAACAGCTGTCATTCCACATTTGCTGAACACCTCATGGACAAGAAACATAGCCCAACAAACATCAACACGGATTTGAAAATTCTCAAATGCAGCAACAGCCCCTCACAGAAACTGATAATCGAAGAAAATTACCAGATACAAAAAGCCATAGTAGAAGGCAAACAAATAATAAATGAATACACAGCTCTCTGCAATGGCACTCTGTTCTCTGCCCTCAAAGAATTAACAGACAAAACCAACCCATAGAGATCTTAACCCCCCTCCCCCAACCACCAAAAAAAAAAAAAAAAAAAAATCCTGAAACCTAAAATCTCTCTCTCCCTCCCTTTCTCTCTCCCTCTCTTTCTCTCTCTGTCTCCCCCTTTTACACACACACACACACACACACACACACACACACACAAACACACACTAAAAAAAAAAAAATGAAAAAGTAAATGTATCTGTCACCTCTGAAAGGTTCAAAACAGCCGCCAAGAACACCTTCAACTGTTCCACTGTCAGCCATCTTGTTTTTACACCTCCAGCTGTTCCACTGCCAGCCATGTTTTGTTTTTATAGCTGATAAACAGTGAAACAGTGAGTGACAGTGACAGTGGCAGTGGCAACTCAATATTCAGTGTTTGACAGAGATGAAGACGAAAAAAGAGTAAGTGAAACACCATGTAAATAGACACTCACACACACACACACACACAAACACATAGAATTAAATAATTTCAGGCATAATAATAACATAGTTCTTCAAATCGTAATTTTGGCTTAAACAATTTATCTACTTTAAGGTATAAGTGGTTGCAGATGACAAACTGTCGGTCATTGTAGAAACACAAGACGTCAGAAAAACCACACCATGTGGTAAAAAAGGTATGGATTTTCATAATTTATGTGTTTTTTCAAATATCTATAATTACATTTTTATAAAAAAACTAATAGCTACATGTATACAAAACAACAAAGAACGTTCTTTATCTTTAACAGATGGAAAATAAAAGCCCACTGAGGATGCTGCAACTGCAGTGAAACATGTTTGGGTTAAAAAACAAAACTGTGTTTTGCTAAAGGCGGACCCTATCCAAAAACATATATATTGTTAAAGCAAACACGGAAAAAAGAGCTTCAATACCAAGATGATTATTTCGACGCCTTGCCAGGCATTTCCGAGCAAGCTCTACAACAAATTCCGGAACACCACAGCAAAGTTACATCAAACTATTTTAAATATAAAATTCAATAGACTTTGTCTTTCATATAATGTAATACCAAACTATATACATGTAAATGTAAACAGTATGTCACCTGCAGCTCGTCATGCCAAACATAAAGCTGAAATTGAGTGGCTGAAGCAAGAAATTAGAAACCTACATACAAAAAAGCAAGAACTCAATGCTGAACTATTCAAAATTCACCTGGAACTAGGAAACCACATTAAAGTCTCTGAAATATTCAACGATATCATGAATACAGTCAAACAAAACACAGAAACACAAATAAAATCAAAATGGAATAAACAACAACAAAAACTAAACACTCTTTTAAAACAAAACAAAGCTTTTGCACATAAAAATAGAAAGCAAGCAAACCACACATTCCACAAACGTCTGGTAAACCTTACTGACATACCACTAACCAACCAAGAAATAAGTTTTCTAGAAAAAGGCCCAAAATACAATGTCAACACACACATCACACACAAGACAGTGGAGAATCTTATCACAGAAAGTGAGTACATCATAAAACAACAAGAAAGAAACAATAATCAAAACTTCAATGCAGGTCTGACAAGAGAATTAATCACAGAAGAAATAAGATACATAATAAAAGAAAACAAAAACAACATATTGACAGGAACAAAAACTGAGGAAGAAAAAACCTCTGGAAAAATAAAGGACAAACTTAAAAACAATGAGGCACTCATCACAAGATCAGACAAGGGCAACACCATGATAATAATTAAACAGGATGAATACAGGCAAAAAACCTTAAAATTCCTGGAAGACAACAACATAACAAAGCTAACCAGTGACCCAACACAAAGATACCAGAAAAACACAATAACAATCCTAAAAAATATATCACACATATTCACAAATCAGAAAGCAAAATGGTTGAAACAAAAGAACCCCCAAGCACCCACACTGAACAGCCTACTAAAGCTCCACAAGGATGGCATTCCTATACGCCCTGTAGTCAATTTCAGAAGTGCACCCACATACCACTTAGCCAGAGAAATTCACACATACATACAGAAACATTACATATACACAAATAACAGAAGCATACGCAACACCGAAGAGCTGGTACAGCAAATCAAAGACATCAACATACCCACAACAGCCACACTCACATCATTTGACATCACATCCATGTACACCAATATCCCCACCACTGAAACCATCAACATCATCAGACAACAATTAGAAGAACAAGCCAAAATTCCCGAACCCCACATAAAAGAAATAGCTAGCATCCTAAAACTTATCACACAACAAAACTACTTTTCCTTTGACAATCAGTTTTACTCACAAGAAGATGGGCTTCCAATGGGGTCACCAGTCAGTGGAGTCCTAGCCAACATCTTTCTCAATCACATTGAAAATAAAATATTCGAAACAATAGTTAGACCCAAACAATACCGGATAATATATTGGTACCGTTATGAAGATGACATCATATGCCTTATAGATGAAACACCAAGTCGCATCCAACAACTCCACAGTGATATAAACAAAGTACACCCAAAAATAAAATTCACCATAGAAACAGAACATGACAAAAGGCTAAACTTCCTTGACCTCACAATATACAGACACAACAATCAACACCAATTCTCCATATTCAGGAAAGCGACCACCACTAGCACAACCATTCACAAAGACTCTAATCATCCGATTACACACAAACTAGCCAGCTTCCAATACATGCTACACAGACTAAACAAAACCCCACTCACTGATAACAACTACAAGAATGAATTGCAGACAATCAGACAAATAGCAGTGGAGAATGGATATGACACAAACACTATAGATAAACTAAACCACAAAATTAAAGCAAAACTAAAAAGGACACCCAACACACAAAGTCAAAAACAAAAGCCTCAACCTACAAACACACATGAACAGGAAACACCCACAATGACAAACAGATGGTTCACTCTCACCTATAACAACAAAACAGTACACAGAATAGGCAACATACTCAAAAAACAAGGGATAAAAATAGCCTACAGGACAGACAACTCAACACAGAAAAAACTAAGGACAACCAACACAAGCACAGACAAACACAACACATCTGGTATTTACCAATTAACATGCCAGGATTGCAAAGCAGTTTATATAGGACAGACAACCAGAAACTTTAATACCAGATATACAGAACACAAAAGAGCATTAAAAAGTAACAGCTGTCATTCCACATTTGCTGAACACCTCATGGACAAGAAACATAGCCCAACAAACATCAACACGGATTTGAAAATTCTCAAATGCAGCAACAGCCCCTCACAGAAACTGATAATCGAAGAAAATTACCAGATACAAAAAGCCATAGTAGAAGGCAAACAAATAATAAATGAATACACAGCTCTCTGCAATGGCACTCTGTTCTCTGCCCTCAAAGAATTAACAGACAAAACCAACCTATAGAGATCTTAACCCCCCTCCCCCAACCACCAAAAAAAAAAAAAAAAAAATCCTGAAACCTAAAATCTCTCTCTCCCTCCCTTTCTCTCTCCCTCTCTTTCTCTCTCTGTCTCCCCCTTTTACACACACACACACACACACACACACACACACACAAACACACACTAAAAAAAAAAAAAAAAATGAAAAAGTAAATGTATCTGTCACCTCTGAAAGGTTCAAAACAGCCGCCAAGAACACCTTCAACTGTTCCACTGTCAGCCATCTTGTTTTTACACCTCCAGCTGTTCCACTGCCAGCCATGTTTTGTTTTTATAGCTGATAAACAGTGAAACGGTGAGTGACAGTGACAGTGGCAGTGGCAACTCAATATTCAGTGTTTGACAGAGATGAAGACGAAAAAAGAGTAAGTGAAACACCATGTAAATAGACACTCACACACACACACACACACACACACACAAACACATAGAATTAAATAATTTCAGGCATAATAATAACATAGTTCTTCAAATCGTAATTTTGGCTTAAACAATTTATCTACTTTAAGGTATAAGTGGTTGCAGATGACAAACTGTCGGTCATTGTAGAAACACAAGACGTCAGAAAAACCACACCATGTGGTAAAAAGGTATGGATTTTCATAATTTATGTGTTTTTTCAAATATCTATAATTACATTTTTATAAAAAAAACTAATAGCTACATGTATACAAAACAACAAAGAACGTTCTTTATCTTTAACAGATGGAAAATAAAAGCCCACTGAGGATGCTGCAACTGCAGTGAAACATGTTTGGGTTAAAAAACAAAACTGTGTTTTGCTAAAGGCGGACCCTATCCAAAAACATATATATTGTTAAAGCAAACACGGAAAAAAGAGCTTCAATACCAAGATGATTATGATGACTCTTTTATGATACACTACTATTGACATATCGCTTCTGGCAGACTGGCCGCAGTAAGAAAAAATGGCAGACTGGGTGAGCAATTGGGACGAGTAACTATGACCCTCTTAACGTAGCCAATGCCTCGTTATTGGGGTTGGATTAAGGAATCTCGAATAACACCTAGGAGGAGTAACGATGACTCTTTTATGATACACAACTAGTGACATATCGCTTCTGGCAAACGCCACAGTATGAAATAATGGGAGACTTGGTGACTCTCATGAGGTAACCAATGCCTCGTTACTAGGGTTTTGGATTAAGAAATCTCGAATAACCTTTGGGAGAAGTAACGATGACTCTTTTATGATACACTACTATTGACATATCGCTTTTGGCAAACGCCGCAGTAAGAAAAAATGGCAGACTGGGTAAGCAATTGGGACAAGTAACTTTGACTCTCTTAAGGTAGCCAATGCCATATTACTAGGGTTTCGGATTAAGAAATCTCGAATAACATCTGGGAGGAGTAATCATGACTCTTTTATGATACACAACTAGTGACATATCGCTTCTGGCAAACTGGATACAGTATGAAAAAATGGGAGACTTGGTGACTCTCTTGAGGTAACCAATGCCTCGTTACTAGGGTTTTGGATTAAGAAATCTCGAAAAACCTTTGGGAGAAGTAACGATCACTGTTTTATGATACACTACTAATGACATATCGCTTCTGGCAAACGTCGCAGTAAGAAAAAATGGCAGACTGGGTGAGCAATTGGGACGAGTAACTATGACTCTATTAACGTAGCCAATGCCTCGTTATTGGTGTTGGATTAAGAAATCTCGAATAACACCTAGGGGGAGTAACGATGACTCTTTTATGATACACAACTAGTGACATATCGCTTCTGGCAAACTGGCCACAGTATGAAAAATGGGAGACTTGGTGAGGAATTGGGACGAGTAACTATGATTCTCTTTAGGTAGCCAATGACTCGTTACTAGTGGTTTGGATTAAGAAATCTCGAATAACCCCAGGGGGAAGTAACGATGAGTCTTTTATGATACACAACTAGTGACATATCGCTTCTGGCAAACTGGCCACAGTATGAAAAAATGGGAGACTTGGTGAGCAATTGGGACGAGTAACTATGACTCCCTTAACGTAGAAAATGCCTCATTATTGGGGTTGCATTAAGAAAACTCGAATAACACCTAGGAGGAGAGCGATGACTCTTTAATGATACACAACTAGTGACATATCGCTTCAGGCAAACTGGATACAGTATTAAATAATGGGAGACTTGGTGACTCTCTTGAGGTAACCAATGCCTCGTTACTAGGGTTTCGGATTAAGATATCTCGAATAACCTTTGGGAGAAGTAACGATGACTCTTTTATGATACACTACTATTGACATATCGCTTCTGGCAGACGCCGCAGTAAGATAAAATGGCAGACTGGGTGAGCAATTGGGACAAGTAACTATGACTCTCTTAAGGTAGCCAATGCCATATTACTAGGGATTTGGATTAAGAAATCTCGAATAACATCTGGGAGGAGTAATTATGACCTTTTGTGGTACACAACTAGTGATATATCGCTTCTGGCAAACTGGATACAGTATGAAAAAATGGGAGACTTGGTGACTCTCTTGAGGTAACCAATGCCTCGTTACTAGGGTTTTGGATTAAGAAATCTCGAATAACGTTTGGGAGAAGTAACGATGACTCTTTTATGATACACTACTATTGACATATCGCTTCTGGCAGACGCCGCAGTAAGATAACATGGCAGACTGGGTGAGCAATTGGGACGAGTAACTATGACTCTCTTGAGGTAGCCAATGACTTGTTACTAGTGGTTTAGATTAAGAAATCTCGAATAACCCCAGGGGGAAGTAACGATGACTCTTTTATGATACACTACTATTGACATATCGCTTCTGGCAGACTGGCCGCAGTAAGAGAAAATGGCAGACTGGGTGAGCAATTGGGACGAGTAACTATGACCCTCTTAACGTAGCCAATGCTTCGTTATTGGGGTTGGATTAAGGAATCTCGAATAACCCCAGGGGGAAGTAACGATGAGTCTTTTATGATACACAACTAGTGACATATCGCTTCTGGCAAACTGGCCACAGTATGAAAAAATGGGAGACTTGGTGAGCAATTGGGACGAGTAACTATGACTCTCTTGAGGTAGCCAATGACCCGTTACTAGTGGTTTGGATTAAGAAATCTCGAATAACCCCAGGGAGAAGTAACGATGACTCTTTTATGAGACACAACTAGTGACATATCGCTTCTGGCAAACTGGCCACAGTATGAAAAATGGGAGACTTGGTGAGCAATTGGGACGAGTAATTATGACTCTCTTGAGGTAGCCAATGACCCGTTACTAGTGGTTTGGATTAAGAAATCTCGAATAACCCCACTGAGAAGTAACGATGAGTCTTTTATGATACACTACTATTGACATATCGCTTCTGGCAGACTGGCCGCAGTAAGAAATAATGGCAGACTTGGTGTGCAAATGGGACGAGTAACTATGACTCCCTTAACGTAGCCAATGCCTCGTTATTGATGTTGGATTAAGAAATCTCGAATAACACCTAGGAGGAGTAACGATGAATCTTTTATGATACACAACTAGTGACATATCGCTTCTGGCAAACTGGCCACAGTATGAAAAATGGGAGCCTTGGTGAGCAATTGGGACGAGTAACTATGACTCTCTTTAGGTAGCCAATGACTCGTTACTAGTGGTTTGGATTAAGAAATCACGAATAACCACAGGGGGAAGTAACGATGAGTCTTTTATGATACACAACTAGTGACATATCGCTTCTGGCAAACTGGCCACAGTATGAAAAAATGGGAGACTTGGTGAGCAATTGGGACGAGTAACTATGACTCCCTTAACGTAGAAAATGCCTCATTATTGGGGTTGCATTAAGAAAACTCGAATAACACCTAGGAGGAGTAACGATGACTCTTTAATGATACACAACTAGTGACATATCGCTTCTGGCAAACTGGCCACTCTATGAAAAATGGGAGACTTGGTGAGCAATTGGGACGAATAAGTATGACTCTCATGAGGTAGCCAATGACTCGTTACTAGTGGTTTGGATTAAGAAATCTCGAATAACCACAGGGGGAAGTAACGATGACTCTTTTATGATACACTACTATTGACATATCGCTTCTGGCAAACTGCCCACAGTATGAAAAAGTTGGAGACTTGGTGAGCAATTGGGACGAGTAACTATGACTCTCTTAACGTAGCCAATGCCTCGTTATTGGGGTTGGATTAAGAAATCTCGAATAACACCTCGGAGGAGTAACGATGACTCTTTTATGATATACAACTAGTGACATATCGCTTCAGGCAAACTGGCCACAGTATTAAATAATGGGAGACTTGGTGACTCTCTTGAGGTAACCAGTGCCTCGTTACTAGGGTTTCGGATTAAGATATCTCGAATAACCTTTGGGAGTAGTAACGATGACTCTTTTATGATATACTACTATTGACATATCGCTTCTGGCAGACGCCGCAGTAAGATAAAATGGCAGACTGGGTGAGCAATTGGGACAAGTAACTATGACTCTCTTAAGGTAGCCAATGCCATATTACTAGGGATTTGGATTAAGAAATCTCGAATAACATCTGGGAGGAGTAATTATGACCTTTTATGATACACAACTAGTGACATATCGCTTCTGGCAAACTGGATACAGTATGAAAAAATGGGAGACTTGGTGACTCTCTTGAGGTAACCAATGCCTCGTTACTAGGGTTTTGGATTAAGAAATCTCGAATAACCCCAGGCGGAAGTAACGATGAGTCTCTTATGATACACAACTAGTGACATATCGCTTCTGGCAAACTGGCCACATTATGAAAAAATTGGAGACTTGGTAAGCAATTGGGACGAGTAACTATGACTCTCTTGAGGTAGCCAGTGACTTGTTACTAGTGGTTTTTATTAAGATATCTCGAATAACCACAGGGGAAAGTAACGATGACTCTTTTATGATACACTACTATTGACATATCGCTTCTGGCAGACTGGCCGCAGTAAGAAAAAATGGCAGACTGGGTGAGCAATTGGGACGAGTAACTATGACTCTCTTAACGTAGCCAATGCCTCGTTATTGGGGTTGGATTAAGAAATCTCGAAAAACACCTAGGAGGAGTAACGATGACTCTTTTATGGTATACAACTAGTGACATATCGCTTCAGGCAAACGGGCCACAGTATGAAATAATGGGAGACTTGGTGACTCTCCTAATGTAACCAATGCCTCGTTACTAGGGTTTTGGATTAAGAAATCTCGAATAACCTTTGGGAGAAGTATCGATGTCTCTTTTATGATACACTACTATTGACATATCGCTTTTGGCAGACGCCGCAGTACGAAAAAATGGCAGACTGGGTGAGCAATTGGGACAAGTAACTATGACTCTCTTAAGGTAGCCAATGCCATATTACTAGGGATTTGGATTAAGAAATCTCGAATAACATCTGTGAGGAGTAATTATGACTCTTTTATGATACACAACTAGTGACATATCGCTTCTGGCAAACTGGATACAGTATGAAAAAATGGGAGACTTGGTGACTCTCTTGAGGTAACCAATGCCTCGTTACTAGGGTTTTGGATTAAGAAATCTCGAAAAACCTTTGGGAGAAGTAACGATGACTGTTGTATGATACACTACTATTGACATATCGCTTCTGGCAAACGCCGCAGTAAGAAAAAATGGCAGACTGGGTGAGCAATTGGGACGAGTAACTATGACTCTCTTAACGTAGCCAATGCCTCGTTATTGGTGTTAGATTAAGAAATCTCGAATAACACCTAGGAGGAGTAACGATGACTCTTTTATGATACACAACTAGTGACATATCGCTTCTGGCAAACTGGCCACAGTATGAAAAATGGGAGACTTGGTGAGGAATTGGGACGAGTAACTATGACTCTCTTTAGGTAACCAATGACTCGTTACTAGTGGTTTGGATTAAGAAATCTCGAATAACCACAGGGGGAAGTAACGATGACTCTTTTATGATACACTACAGTTGACATATCGCTTCTGCAAACTGGCCACAGTATGAAAAAATTGGAGACTTGGTGAGCAATTGGGACGAGTAACTATGACTCTCTTAACGTAGCCAATGCCTCGTTATTGTTGTTGGATTAAGAAATCTCGAATAACACCTCGGAGGAGTAACGATGACTCTTTTATGATATACAACTAGTGACATATCGCTTCAGGCAAAGTGGATACAGTATGAAAAAATGGGAGACTTGGTGTCTCTCTTGAGGTAACCAATGCCTTGTTACTAGGGTTTTGGATTAAGAAATCTCGAATAACCTTTGGGAGAAGTAACGATGACTCTTTTATGATACACTACTATTGACATATCGCTTCTGGAAGACTGGCCGCAGTAAGAAAAAATGGCAGACTTGGTGAGCAATTGGGACGAGTAACTATGACTCCCTTGACGTAGCCAATGCCTCGTTATTGGGGTTGCATTAAGAAAACTCGAATAACACCTAGGAAGAGTAACGATGACTCTTTTATGATACACAACTAGTGACATATCGCTTCTGGCAAACTGGCCACAGAATGAAAAATGGGAGACTTGGTGAGCAATTGGGACGAGTAACTATGACTCTCTTGAGGTAGCCAATGACTCGTTACTAGTGGTTTGGATTAAGAAATCTCGAATAACCCCAGGGGGAAGTAACGATGAGTCTCTTATGATACACAACTAGTGACATATCGCTTCTGGCAAACTGGCCACAGTATGAAAAAATTCGAGACTTGGTAAGCAATTGGGACGAGTAACTATGACTCTCGTGAGGTAGCCAATGACTTGTTACTAGTGGTTTTGATTAAGAAGTCTCGAATAACCACAGGAGGAAGTAACGATGACTCTTTTATGATACACTACTATTGACATATCGCTTCTGGCAGACTGGCCGCAGTAAGAAAAAATGGCAGACTGGGTGAGCAATTGGGACGAGTAACTATGACTCTCTTAACGTAGCCAATGCCTCGTTATTGGGGTTAGATTAAGAAATCTCGAATAACACCTAGGAGGAGAAACGATGACTCTTTTATGGTATACAACTAGTGACATATCGCTTCAGGCAAACGGGCCACAGTATGAAATAATGGGAGACTTGGTGACTCTCTTGAGGTAACCAATGCCTCGTTACTAGGTTTTTGGATTAAGAAATCTCGAATAACCTTTGGGAGAAGTAACGATGACCCTTTTATGATACACTACTATTGACATAACGCTTTTGGCCGACGCCGCAGTAAGAAAAAATGGCAGACTGGGTGAGCAATTGGGACAAGTAACTATGACTCTCTTAAGGTAGCCAATGCCATATTACTAGGGATTTGGATTAAGAAATCTCGAATAACATCTGTGAGGAGTAATTATGACTCTTTTATGATACACAACTAGTGACATATCGCTTCTGGCAAACTGGATACAGTATGAAAAAATGGGAGACTTGGTGACTCTCTTGAGGTAACCAATGCCTCGTTATTAGGGTTTTGGATTTAGAAATATCGAAAAACCTTTGGGAGAAGTAACGATGACTGTTTTATGATACACTACTATTGACATATCGCTTCTGGCAAACGCCGCAGTAAGAAAAAATGGCAGACTGGGTGAGCAATTGGGACGAGTAACTATGACTCTCTTAACGTAGCCAATGCCTCGTTATTGGTGTTGGATTAAGAAATCTCGAATAAAACCTAGGAGGAGTAACGATGACTCTTTTATGATACACAAGTAGTGACATATCGCTTCTGGCAAACTGGCCACAGTATGAAAAAATGGGAGACTTGGTGAGCAATTGGGACGAGTAACTATGACTCTCTTGAGGTAGCCAATGACCCGTTACTAGTGGTTTGGATTAAGAAATCTCGAATAACCCCAGGGAGAAGTAACGATGACTCTTTTATGAGACACAACTAGTGACATATCGCTTCTGGCAAACTGGCCACAGTATGAAAAATGGGAGACTTGGTGAGCAATTGGGACGAGTAATTATGACTCTCTTGAGGTAGCCAATGACCCGTTACTAGTGGTTTGGATTAAGAAATCTCGAATAACCCCACTGAGAAGTAACGATGAGTCTTTTATGATACACTACTATTGACATATCGCTTCTGGCAGACTGGCCGCAGTAAGAAATAATGGCAGACTTGGTGTGCAAATGGGACGAGTAACTATGACTCCCTTAACGTAGCCAATGCCTCGTTATTGATGTTGGATTAAGAAATCTCGAATAACACCTAGGAGGAGTAACGATGAATCTTTTATGATACACAACTAGTGACATATCGCTTCTGGCAAACTGGCCACAGTATGAAAAATGGGAGCCTTGGTGAGCAATTGGGACGAGTAACTATGACTCTCTTTAGGTAGCCAATGACTCGTTACTAGTGGTTTGGATTAAGAAATCACGAATAACCACAGGGGGAAGTAACGATGAGTCTTTTATGATACACAACTAGTGACATATCGCTTCTGGCAAACTGGCCACAGTATGAAAAAATGGGAGACTTGGTGAGCAATTGGGACGAGTAACTATGACTCCCTTAACGTAGAAAATGCCTCATTATTGGGGTTGCATTAAGAAAACTCGAATAACACCTAGGAGGAGTAACGATGACTCTTTAATGATACACAACTAGTGACATATCGCTTCTGGCAAACTGGCCACTCTATGAAAAATGGGAGACTTGGTGAGCAATTGGGACGAATAAGTATGACTCTCATGAGGTAGCCAATGACTCGTTACTAGTGGTTTGGATTAAGAAATCTCGAATAACCACAGGGGGAAGTAACGATGACTCTTTTATGATACACTACTATTGACATATCGCTTCTGGCAAACTGCCCACAGTATGAAAAAGTTGGAGACTTGGTGAGCAATTGGGACGAGTAACTATGACTCTCTTAACGTAGCCAATGCCTCGTTATTGGGGTTGGATTAAGAAATCTCGAATAACACCTCGGAGGAGTAACGATGACTCTTTTATGATATACAACTAGTGACATATCGCTTCAGGCAAACTGGCCACAGTATTAAATAATGGGAGACTTGGTGACTCTCTTGAGGTAACCAGTGCCTCGTTACTAGGGTTTCGGATTAAGATATCTCGAATAACCTTTGGGAGTAGTAACGATGACTCTTTTATGATATACTACTATTGACATATCGCTTCTGGCAGACGCCGCAGTAAGATAAAATGGCAGACTGGGTGAGCAATTGGGACAAGTAACTATGACTCTCTTAAGGTAGCCAATGCCATATTACTAGGGATTTGGATTAAGAAATCTCGAATAACATCTGGGAGGAGTAATTATGACCTTTTATGATACACAACTAGTGACATATCGCTTCTGGCAAACTGGATACAGTATGAAAAAATGGGAGACTTGGTGACTCTCTTGAGGTAACCAATGCCTCGTTACTAGGGTTTTGGATTAAGAAATCTCGAATAACCCCAGGCGGAAGTAACGATGAGTCTCTTATGATACACAACTAGTGACATATCGCTTCTGGCAAACTGGCCACATTATGAAAAAATTGGAGACTTGGTAAGCAATTGGGACGAGTAACTATGACTCTCTTGAGGTAGCCAGTGACTTGTTACTAGTGGTTTTTATTAAGATATCTCGAATAACCACAGGGGAAAGTAACGATGACTCTTTTATGATACACTACTATTGACATATCGCTTCTGGCAGACTGGCCGCAGTAAGAAAAAATGGCAGACTGGGTGAGCAATTGGGACGAGTAACTATGACTCTCTTAACGTAGCCAATGCCTCGTTATTGGGGTTGGATTAAGAAATCTCGAAAAACACCTAGGAGGAGTAACGATGACTCTTTTATGGTATACAACTAGTGACATATCGCTTCAGGCAAACGGGCCACAGTATGAAATAATGGGAGACTTGGTGACTCTCCTAATGTAACCAATGCCTCGTTACTAGGGTTTTGGATTAAGAAATCTCGAATAACCTTTGGGAGAAGTATCGATGTCTCTTTTATGATACACTACTATTGACATATCGCTTTTGGCAGACGCCGCAGTACGAAAAAATGGCAGACTGGGTGAGCAATTGGGACAAGTAACTATGACTCTCTTAAGGTAGCCAATGCCATATTACTAGGGATTTGGATTAAGAAATCTCGAATAACATCTGTGAGGAGTAATTATGACTCTTTTATGATACACAACTAGTGACATATCGCTTCTGGCAAACTGGATACAGTATGAAAAAATGGGAGACTTGGTGACTCTCTTGAGGTAACCAATGCCTCGTTACTAGGGTTTTGGATTAAGAAATCTCGAAAAACCTTTGGGAGAAGTAACGATGACTGTTGTATGATACACTACTATTGACATATCGCTTCTGGCAAACGCCGCAGTAAGAAAAAATGGCAGACTGGGTGAGCAATTGGGACGAGTAACTATGACTCTCTTAACGTAGCCAATGCCTCGTTATTGGTGTTAGATTAAGAAATCTCGAATAACACCTAGGAGGAGTAACGATGACTCTTTTATGATACACAACTAGTGACATATCGCTTCTGGCAAACTGGCCACAGTATGAAAAATGGGAGACTTGGTGAGGAATTGGGACGAGTAACTATGACTCTCTTTAGGTAACCAATGACTCGTTACTAGTGGTTTGGATTAAGAAATCTCGAATAACCACAGGGGGAAGTAACGATGACTCTTTTATGATACACTACAGTTGACATATCGCTTCTGCAAACTGGCCACAGTATGAAAAAATTGGAGACTTGGTGAGCAATTGGGACGAGTAACTATGACTCTCTTAACGTAGCCAATGCCTCGTTATTGTTGTTGGATTAAGAAATCTCGAATAACACCTCGGAGGAGTAACGATGACTCTTTTATGATATACAACTAGTGACATATCGCTTCAGGCAAAGTGGATACAGTATGAAAAAATGGGAGACTTGGTGTCTCTCTTGAGGTAACCAATGCCTTGTTACTAGGGTTTTGGATTAAGAAATCTCGAATAACCTTTGGGAGAAGTAACGATGACTCTTTTATGATACACTACTATTGACATATCGCTTCTGGAAGACTGGCCGCAGTAAGAAAAAATGGCAGACTTGGTGAGCAATTGGGACGAGTAACTATGACTCCCTTGACGTAGCCAATGCCTCGTTATTGGGGTTGCATTAAGAAAACTCGAATAACACCTAGGAAGAGTAACGATGACTCTTTTATGATACACAACTAGTGACATATCGCTTCTGGCAAACTGGCCACAGAATGAAAAATGGGAGACTTGGTGAGCAATTGGGACGAGTAACTATGACTCTCTTGAGGTAGCCAATGACTCGTTACTAGTGGTTTGGATTAAGAAATCTCGAATAACCCCAGGGGGAAGTAACGATGAGTCTCTTATGATACACAACTAGTGACATATCGCTTCTGGCAAACTGGCCACAGTATGAAAAAATTCGAGACTTGGTAAGCAATTGGGACGAGTAACTATGACTCTCGTGAGGTAGCCAATGACTTGTTACTAGTGGTTTTGATTAAGAAGTCTCGAATAACCACAGGAGGAAGTAACGATGACTCTTTTATGATACACTACTATTGACATATCGCTTCTGGCAGACTGGCCGCAGTAAGAAAAAATGGCAGACTGGGTGAGCAATTGGGACGAGTAACTATGACTCTCTTAACGTAGCCAATGCCTCGTTATTGGGGTTAGATTAAGAAATCTCGAATAACACCTAGGAGGAGAAACGATGACTCTTTTATGGTATACAACTAGTGACATATCGCTTCAGGCAAACGGGCCACAGTATGAAATAATGGGAGACTTGGTGACTCTCTTGAGGTAACCAATGCCTCGTTACTAGGTTTTTGGATTAAGAAATCTCGAATAACCTTTGGGAGAAGTAACGATGACCCTTTTATGATACACTACTATTGACATAACGCTTTTGGCCGACGCCGCAGTAAGAAAAAATGGCAGACTGGGTGAGCAATTGGGACAAGTAACTATGACTCTCTTAAGGTAGCCAATGCCATATTACTAGGGATTTGGATTAAGAAATCTCGAATAACATCTGTGAGGAGTAATTATGACTCTTTTATGATACACAACTAGTGACATATCGCTTCTGGCAAACTGGATACAGTATGAAAAAATGGGAGACTTGGTGACTCTCTTGAGGTAACCAATGCCTCGTTATTAGGGTTTTGGATTTAGAAATATCGAAAAACCTTTGGGAGAAGTAACGATGACTGTTTTATGATACACTACTATTGACATATCGCTTCTGGCAAACGCCGCAGTAAGAAAAAATGGCAGACTGGGTGAGCAATTGGGACGAGTAACTATGACTCTCTTAACGTAGCCAATGCCTCGTTATTGGTGTTGGATTAAGAAATCTCGAATAAAACCTAGGAGGAGTAACGATGACTCTTTTATGATACACAAGTAGTGACATATCGCTTCTGGCAAACTGGCCACAGTATGAAAAATGGGAGACTTGGTGAGGAATTGGGACAAGTAACTATGACTCTCTTTAGGTAGCCAATGACTCGTTACTAGTGGTTTGGATTAAGAAATCTCGAATAACCCCAGGGGGAAGTAACGATGAGTCTTTTATGATACACAACTAGTGACACATCGCTTCTGGCAAACTGGCCACAGTATGAAAAAATGGGAGACTTGGTGAGCAATTGGGACGAGTAACTATGCCTCTCTTGAGGTAGCCAATGACCCGTTACTAGTGGTTTGGATTAAGAAATCTCGAATAACCCCAGGGAGAAGTAACGATGACTCTTTTATGATACACTACTATTGACATATCGCTTGTGGCAGACTGGCCGCAGTAAGAAAAAATGGCAGACTTGGTGTGCAAATGGGACGAGTAACTATGACTCCCTTAACGTAGCCAATGTCTCGTTATTGATGTTGGATTAAGAAATCTCGAATAACACCTAGGAGGAGTAACGATGACTCTTTTATGATACATAACTAGTGACATATCGCTTCTGGCAAACTGGCCATAGTATGAAAAATGGGAGACTTGGTGAGGAATTGGGACGAGTAACTATGACACTCTTTAGGTAGCCAATGACTCGTTACTAGTGGTTTGGATTAAGAAATCTCGAATAACCCCAGGGGGAAGTAACGATGAGTCTTTTATGATACATAACTAGTGACATATCGCTTCTGGCTAACTGGCCACAGTATGAAAAAATGGGAGACTTGGTGAGCAATTGGGACGAGTAACTATGACTCTCTTGAGGTAGCCAATGACCCGTTACTAGTGGTTTGGATTAAGATATCTCGAATAACCCCAGTGAGAAGTAACGATGAGTCTTTTATGATACACAACTAGTGTCATATCGCTTCTGGCAAACTGGCCACAGTATGAAAAAATGGGAGACTTGGTGTGCAAATGGGACGAGTAACTATGACTCCCTTAACGTAGCCAATGCCTCGTTATTGATTTTGGATTAAGAAATCTCGAATAACACCTAGGAGGAGTAACGATGAATCTTTTATGATACACAACTAGTGACATATCGCTTCTGGCAAACTGGCACCAGTATGAAATATGGGAGACTTGGTGAGGAATTGGGACGAGTAACTATGACTCTCTTTAGGTAGCCAATGACTCGTTACTAGTGGTTTGGATTAAGAAATCTCGAATAACCCCAGGGGGAAGTAACGATGAGTCTTTTATGATACACAACTAGTGACATATCGCTTCTGGGAAACTGGCCACAGTATGAAAAAATGGGAGACTTGGTGAGCAATTGGGACGAATAATTATGACTCTCTTGAGGTAGCCAATGACTCGTTACTAGTGGTTTGGATTAAGAAATCTCGAATAACCCCAGGGGGAAGTAACGATGACTCTTTTATGATACACTACAGTCTACATATCGCTTCTGCAAACTGGCCACAGTATGAAAAAATTGGAGACTTGGTGAGCAATTGGGACGAGTAACTATGACTCTCTTAACGTAGCCAATGCCACGTTATTGGGGTTGGATTAAGAAATCTCGAATAACACCTCGGAGGGGTAACGATGACTCTTTTATGATATACAACTAGTGACATATCCCTTCAGGCAAACTGGCCACAGTATTAAATAATGGGAGACTTGGTGACTCTCTTGAGGTAACCAATATCTCGTTACTATGGTTTTGGATTAAGAAATCTCGAATAACCTTTAGGAGAAGTAACGATGACTCTTTTATGATACACTACTATTGACATATCGCTTCTGGCAGACGAGGCAGTAAGATAAAATGGCAGACTGGGTGATCAATTGGGACAAGTAACTATGACTCTCTTAAGGTAGCCAATGCCATATTACTAGGGATTTGGATTAAGATATCTCGAATAACATCTGGGAGGAGTAATTATGACTCTTTTATGATACACAACTAGTGACATATCGCTTCTGGCAAACTGGATACAGTATGAAAAAATGGGAGACTTGGTGACTCTCTTGAGGTAACCAATGCGTCGTTACTAGGGTTTTGGATTAAGAAATCTCGAATAACCTTTGGGAGAAGTAATGATGACTCTTTTATGATACACTACTATTGACATATCGCTTCTGGCAGACGTCGCACTAAGAAAAATGGCAGACTGGGTGAGCAATTGGGACGAGTAACAATGACTCTCTTAACGTAGCCAATGCCTCGTTATTGGGGTTGGATTAAGAAATCTCGAATAACACCTAGGAGGAGTAACGATGACTCTTTTATGATACACAACTAGTGACATATCGCTTCTGGCAAACTGGCCACAGTATGAAAAATGGGAGACTTGGTGAGGAATTGGGACGAGTAACTATGACTCTCTTTAGGTAGCCAATGACTCGTTACTAGTGGTTTCAATTAAGAAATCTCGAATAACCCCAGGGGGAAGTAACGATGAGTCTTTTATGATACACAACTAGTGACATATCGCTTCTGGCAAACTGGCCACATTATGAAAAAATTGGAGACTTGGTAAGCAATTGGGACGAGTAACTATGACTCTCTTGAGGTAGCCAGTGACTTGTTACTAGTGGTTTTTATTAAGATATCTCGAATAACCACAGGGGAAAGTAACGATGACTCTTTTATGATACACTACTATTGACATATCGCTTCTGGCAGACTGGCCGCAGTAAGAAAAAATGGCAGACTGGGTGAGCAATTGGGACGAGTAACTATGACTCTCTTGAGGTAGCCAATGACTCGTTATTGATGTTGGATTAAGAAATCTCGAATAACACCTAGGAGGAGTAACGATGACTCTTTTATGATACACAACTAGTGACATATCGCTTCTGGCAAACTGGCAACAGTAAGAAAAATGGGAGACTTGGTGAGGAATTGGGACGAGTAACTATGACTCTCTTTAGGTAGCCAATGACTCGTTACTAGTGGTTTGGATTAAGAAATCTCGAATAACCCCAGGGGGAAGTAACAATGAGTCTTTTATGATACACAACTAGTGACATATCGCTTCTGGCAAACGGGCCACAGTATGAAAAAATGGGAGACTTGGTGTGCAAATGGGACGAGTAACTATGACTCCCTTAACGTAGCCAATGCCTCGTTATTGGGGTTGGATTAAGAAATCTCGAATAACACCTAGGAGGAGTAACGATGACTCTTTTATGATACACAACTAGTGACATATCGCTTCTGGCAAACTGGCCACAGTATGAAAAATGGGAGACTTGGTGAGGAATTGGGACGAGTAACTATGACTCTCTTTAGGTAGCCAATGACTCGTTACTAGTGGTTTGGATTAAGAAATCTCGAATAACCCCAGGGGGAAGTAACAATGAGTCTTTTATGATACACAACTAGTGACATATCGCTTCTGGCAAACGGGCCACAGTATGAAAAAATGGGAGACTTGGTGTGCAAATGGGACGAGTAACTATGACTCCCTTAACGTAGCCAATGCCTCGTTATTGGGGTTGGATTAAGAAATCTCGAATAACACCTAGGAGGAGTAACGATGACTCTTTTATGATACACAACTAGTGACATATCGCTTCTGGCAAACTGGCCACAGTATGAAAAATGGGAGACTTGGTGAGGAATTGGGACGAGTAACTATGACTCTCTTTAGGTAGCCAATGACTCGTTACTAGTGGTTTGGATTAAGAAATCTCGAATAACCCCAGGGGGAAGTAACGATGAGTCTTTTATGATACACAACTAGTGACATATCGGTTCTGGCAAACTGGCAGCAGTAAGAAAAAATGGCAGACTTGGTGTGCAAATGGGACGAGTAACTATGACTCCCTTAACGTAGCCAATGCCTCGTTATTGATGTTGGATTATATCTCGAATAACACCTAGGAGGAGTAACGATGACTCTTTTATGATACACAACTAGTGACATATCGCTACTGGCAAACTGGCCACAGTATGAAAAATGGGAGACTTGGTGAGGAATTGGGACGAGTAACTATGACTCTCTTGAGGTAGCCAATGACCCGTTACTAGTGGTTTGGATTAAGAAATCTCGAATAACAACAGGGGGAAGTAACGATGACTCTTTTATGATACACTACTATTGACATATCGCTTCTGGCAGACTGGCCGCCGTAAGAAAAAATGGCAGACTTGGTGTGCAAATGGGACGAGTAACTATGACTCCCTTAACGTAGCCAATGCCTCGTTATTGCGGTTGGATTAAGAAATCTCGAATAACACCTAGGAGGCGTAACGATGACTCTTTTATGATACACAACTAGTGACATATCGCTTCTGGCAAACTGGCCACAGTATGAAAAATGGGAGACTTGGTGAGGAATTGGGACGAGTAACTATGACGCTCTTTAGGTAGCCAATGATTCGTTACTAGTAATTTCGATTAAGAAATCTCGAATAACCCCAGGGGGAAGTAACAATGAGTCTTTTATGATACACAACTAGTGACATATCGCTTCTGGCAAACGGGCCACAGTATGAAAAAATGGGAGACTTGGTGAGCAATTTTGACGAGTAACTATGACTCTCTTGAGGTAGCCAATGACCCGTTACTAGTGGTTTGTATTAAGAAATCTCGAATAACCCAAGGGGGAAGTAACGATGACTCTTTTATGATACACTACTATTGACATATCGCTTCTGGCAGACTGGCCGCAGTAAGAAAACATGGCAGACTTGGTGTGCAAATGTTACGAGTAACTATGACTCCCTTAACGTAGCCAATGCCTCGTTATTGGGGTTGGATTAAGAAATCTCGAATAACACCTAGGAGGAGTAACGATGACTCTTTTATGATACACAACTAGTGACATATCGCTTCTGGCAAACTGGCCACAGTATGAAAAAATGGGAGACTTGGTGAGCAATTGGGACTAGTAACTATCACTCTCTTGAGGTAGCCAATGACTCGTTACTAGTGGTTTCGATTAAGAAATCTCGAATAACCCCAGGGGGAAGTAACGATGACTCTTTTATGATACACTACTATTGACATATCGCATCTGGCAGACGCCGCAGTAAGAAATAATGGCAGACTTGGTGAGCAATTGGGACGAGTGACTATGACTCCCTTAACGTAGCCAATGCCTCGTTATTGATGTTGGATTAAGAAATCTCCAATAACACCTAGGAGGAGTAACGATGACTCTTTTATGATACACAACTAGTGACATATCGCTTCTGGCAAACTGGCCACAGTATGAAAAATGGGAGACTTGGTGAGGAATTGGGACGAGTAACTATGACGCTCTTTAGGTAGCCAATGACTCGTTACTAGTAATTTCGATTAAGAAATCTCGAATAACCCCAGGGGGAAGTAACAATGTGTCTTTTATGATACACAACTAGTGACATATCGCTTCTGGCAAACTGGCCACAGTATGAAAAAATGGGAGACTTGGTGAGCAATTGGGACGAGTAACTATGACTCTCTTGAGGTAGCCAATGACCCGTTACTAGTGGTTTGTATTAAGAAATCTCGAATAACCCAAGGGGGAAGTAACGATGACTCTTTTATGATACACTACTATTGACATATCGCTTCTGGCAGACTGGCCGCAGTAAGAAAAAATGGCAGACTTGGTGTGCAAATGTTACGAGTAACTATGACTCCCTTAACGTAGCCAATGCCTCGTTATTGGGGTTGGATTAAGAAATCTCGAATAACACCTAGGAGGAGTAACGATGACTCTTTTATGATACACAACTAGTGACATATCGCTTCTGGCAAACTGGCCACAGTATGAAAAAATGGGAGACTTGGTGAGCAATTGGGACTAGTAACTATGACTCTCTTGAGGTAGCCAATGACTCGTTACTAGTGGTTTCGATTAAGAAATCTCAAATAACCCCAGGGGGAAGTAACGATGACTCTTTTATGATACACTACTATTGACATATCGCATCTGGCAGACGCCGCAGTAAGAAATAATGGCAGACTTGGTGAGCAATTGGGACGAGTAACTATGACTCCCTTAACGTAGCCAATGCCTCGTTATTGATGTTGGATTAAGAAATCTCCAATAACACCTAGGAGGAGTAACGATGACTCTTTTATGATACACAACTAGTGACATATCGCTTCTGGCAAACTGGCCACAGTATGAAAAATGGGAGACTTGGTGAGGAATTGGGACGAGTAACTATGACTCTCTTTAGGTAGCCAATGACTCGTTACTAGTGGTTTGGATTAAGAAATCTCGAATAACCCCAGGGGGAAGTAACGATGAGTCTTTTATGATACACAACTAGTGACATATTGGTTCTGGCAAACTGGCAGCAGTAAGAAAAAATGGCAGACTTGGTGTGCAAATGGGACGAGTAACTATGACTCCCTTAACGTAACCAATGCCTCGTTATTGATGTTGGATTATATCTCGAATAACACCTAGGAGGAGTAACGATGACTCTTTTATGATACACAACTAGTGACATATCGCTACTGGCAAACTGGCCACAGTATGAAAAATGGGAGACTTGGTGAGGAGTTGGGACGAGTAACTATGACTCTCTTGAGGTAGCCAATGACCCGTTACTAGTGGTTTGGATTAAGAAATCTAGAATAACAACAGGGGGAAGTAACGGAGACTCTTTTATGATACACTACTATTGACATATCGCTTTTGGCAGACTGGCCGCAGTAAGAAAAAATGGCAGACTTGGTGTGCAAATGGGACGAGTAACTATGACTCCCTTAACGTAGCCAATGCCTCGTTATTGGGGTTGGATTAAGAAATCTCGAATAACACCTAGGAGGAGTAACGATGACTCTTTTATGATACACAACTAGTGACATATCGCTTCTGGCAAACTGGCCACAGTATGAAAAATGGGAGACTTGGTGAGGAATTGGGACGAGTAACTATGACTCTCTTTAGGTAGCCAATGACTCGTTACTAGTGGTTTGGATTAAGAAATCTCGAATAACCCCAGGGGGAAGTAACGATGAGTCTTTTATGATACACATCTAGTGACATATCGGTTCTGGCAAACTGGCAGCAGTAAGAAAAAATGGCAGACTTGGTGTGCAAATGGGACGAGTAACTATGACTCCCTTAACGTAGAAAATGCCTCGTTATTGATGTTGGATTATATCTCGAATAACACCTAGGAGGAGTAACGATGACTCTTTTATGATACACAACTAGTGACATATCGCTACTGGCAAACTGGCCACAGTATGAAAAATTGGAGACTTGGTGAGGAATTGGGACGAGTAACTATGACTCTCTTGAGGTAGCCAATGACCCGTTACTAGTGGTTTGGATTAAGAAATCTCGAATAACAACAGGGGGAAGTAACGATGACTCTTTTATGATACACTACTATTGACATATCGCTTCTGGCAGACTGGCCGCAGTAAGAAAAAATGGCAGACTTGGTGTGCAAATGGGACGAGTAACTATGACTCCCTTAACGTAGCCAATGCCTCGTTATTGGGGTTGGATTAAGAAATCTCGAATAACACCTAGGAGGCGTAACGATGACTCTTTTATGATACACAACTAGTGACATATCGCTTCTGGCAAACTGGCCACAGTATGAAAAATGGGAGACTTGGTGAGGAATTGGGACGAGTAACTATGACGCTCTTTGAGTAGCCAATGACTCGTTACTAGTAATTTCGATTAAGAAATCTCGAATAACCCCAGGGGGAAGTAACAATGTGTCTTTTATGATACACAACTAGTGACATATCGCTTCTGGCAAACTGGCCACAGTATGAAAAAATGGGAGACTTGGTGAGCAATTGGGACGAGTAACTATGACTCTCTTGAGGTAGCCAATGACCCGTTACTAGTGGTTTGTATTAAGAAATCTCGAATAACCCCAGGGGGAAGTAACGATGACTCTTTTATGATACACTACTATTGACATATCGCTTCTGGCAGACTGGCCGCAGTAAGAAAAAATGGCAGACTTGGTGTGCAAATGTTACGAGTAACTATGACTCCCTTAACGTAGCCAATGCCTCGTTATTGGGGTTGGATTAAGAAATCTCGAATAACACCTAGGAGGAGTAACGATGACTCTTTTATGATACACAACTAGTGACATATCGCTTCTGGCAAACTGGCCACAGTATGAAAAAATGGGAGACTTGGTGAGCAATTGGGACTAGTAACTATGACTCTCTTGAGGTGGCCAATGACTCGTTACTAGTGGTTTCGATTAAGAAATCTCAAATAACCCCAGGGGGAAGTAACGATGACTCTTTTATGATACACTACTATTGACATATCGCATCTGGCAGACGCCGCAGTAAGAAATAATGGCAGACTTGGTGAGCAATTGGGACGAGTAACTATGACTCCCTTAACGTAGCCAATGCCTCGTTATTGATGTTGGATTAAGAAATCTCCAATAACACCTAGGAGGAGTAACGATGACTCTTTTATGATACACAACTAGTGACATATCGCTTCTGGCAAACTGGCCACAGTATGAAAAATGGGAGACTTGGTGAGGAGTTGGGACGAGTAACTATGACTCTCTTGAGGTAGCCAATGACCCGTTACTAGTGGTTTGGATTAAGAAATCTAGAATAACAACAGGGGGAAGTAACGGTGACTCTTTTATGATACACTACTATTGACATATCGCTTTTGGCAGACTGGCCGCAGTAAGAAAAAATGGCAGACTTGGTGTGCAAATGGGACGAGTAACTATGACTCCCTTAACGTAGCCAATGCCTCGTTATTGGGGTTGGATTAAGAAATCTCGAATAACACCTAGGAGGAGTAACGATGACTCTTTTATGATACACAACTAGTGACATATCGCTTCTGGCAAACTGGCCACAGTATGAAAAATGGGAGACTTGGTGAGGAATTGGGACGAGTAACTATGACTCTCTTTAGGTAGCCAATGACTCGTTACTAGTGGTTTGGATTAAGAAATCTCGAATAACCCCAGGGGGAAGTAACGATGAGTCTTTTATGATACACATCTAGTGACATATCGGTTCTGGCAAACTGGCAGCAGTAAGAAAAAATGGCAGACTTGGTGTGCAAATGGGACGAGTAACTATGACTCCCTTAACGTAGAAAATGCCTCGTTATTGATGTTGGATTATATCTCGAATAACACCTAGGAGGAGTAACGATGACTCTTTTATGATACACAACTAGTGACATATCGCTACTGGCAAACTGGCCACAGTATGAAAAATTGGAGACTTGGTGAGGAATTGGGACGAGTAACTATGACTCTCTTGAGGTAGCCAATGACCCGTTACTAGTGGTTTGGATTAAGAAATCTCGAATAACAACAGGGGGAAGTAACGATGACTCTTTTATGATACACTACTATTGACATATCGCTTCTGGCAGACTGGCCGCAGTAAGAAAAAATGGCAGACTTGGTGTGCAAATGGGACGAGTAACTATGACTCCCTTAACGTAGCCAATGCCTCGTTATTGGGGTTGGATTAAGAAATCTCGAATAACACCTAGGAGGCGTAACGATGACTCTTTTATGATACACAACTAGTGACATATCGCTTCTGGCAAACTGGCCACAGTATGAAAAATGGGAGACTTGGTGAGGAATTGGGACGAGTAACTATGACGCTCTTTGAGTAGCCAATGACTCGTTACTAGTAATTTCGATTAAGAAATCTCGAATAACCCCAGGGGGAAGTAACAATGTGTCTTTTATGATACACAACTAGTGACATATCGCTTCTGGCAAACTGGCCACAGTATGAAAAAATGGGAGACTTGGTGAGCAATTGGGACGAGTAACTATGACTCTCTTGAGGTAGCCAATGACCCGTTACTAGTGGTTTGTATTAAGAAATCTCGAATAACCCAAGGGGGAAGTAACGATGACTCTTTTATGATACACTACTATTGACATATCGCTTCTGGCAGACTGGCCGCAGTAAGAAAAAATGGCAGACTTGGTGTGCAAATGTTACGAGTAACTATGACTCCCTTAACGTAGCCAATGCCTCGTTATTGGGGTTGGATTAAGAAATCTCGAATAACACCTAGGAGGAGTAACGATGACTCTTTTATGATACACAACTAGTGACATATCGCTTCTGGCAAACTGGCCACAGTATGAAAAAATGGGAGACTTGGTGAGCAATTGGGACTAGTAACTATGACTCTCTTGAGGTAGCCAATGACTCGTTACTAGTGGTTTCGATTAAGAAATCTCAAATAACCCCAGGGGGAAGTAACGATGACTCTTTTATGATACACTACTATTGACATATCGCATCTGGCAGACGCCGCAGTAAGAAATAATGGCAGACTTGGTGAGCAATTGGGACGAGTAACTATGACTCCCTTAACGTAGCCAATGCCTCGTTATTGATGTTGGATTAAGAAATCTCCAATAACACCTAGGAGGAGTAACGATGACTCTTTTATGATACACAACTAGTGACATATCGCTTCTGGCAAACTGGCCACAGTATGAAAAATGGGAGACTTGGTGAGGAATTGGGACGAGTAACTATGACTCTCTTTAGGTAGCCAATGACTCGTTACTAGTGGTTTGGATTAAGAAATCTCGAATAACCCCAGGGGGAAGTAACGATGAGTCTTTTATGATACACAACTAGTGACATATTGGTTCTGGCAAACTGGCAGCAGTAAGAAAAAATGGCAGACTTGGTGTGCAAATGGGACGAGTAACTATGACTCCCTTAACGTAACCAATGCCTCGTTATTGATGTTGGATTATATCTCGAATAACACCTAGGAGGAGTAACGATGACTCTTTTATGATACACAACTAGTGACATATCGCTACTGGCAAACTGGCCACAGTATGAAAAATGGGAGACTTGGTGAGGAGTTGGGACGAGTAACTACGACTCTCTTGAGGTAGCCAATGACCCGTTACTAGTGGTTTGGATTAAGAAATCTAGAATAACAACAGGGGGAAGTAACGGAGACTCTTTTATGATACACTACTATTGACATATCGCTTTTGGCAGACTGGCCGCAGTAAGAAAAAATGGCAGACTTGGTGTGCAAATGGGACGAGTAACTATGACTCCCTTAACGTAGCCAATGCCTCGTTATTGGGGTTGGATTAAGAAATCTCGAATAACACCTAGGAGGAGTAACGATGACTCTTTTATGATACACAACTAGTGACATATCGCTTCTGGCAAACTGGCCACAGTATGAAAAATGGGAGACTTGGTGAGGAATTGGGACGAGTAACTATGACTCTCTTTAGGTAGCCAATGACTCGTTACTAGTGGTTTGGATTAAGAAATCTCGAATAACCCCAGGGGGAAGTAACGATGAGTCTTTTATGATACACATCTAGTGACATATCGGTTCTGGCAAACTGGCAGCAGTAAGAAAAAATGGCAGACTTGGTGTGCAAATGGGACGAGTAACTATGACTCCCTTAACGTAGAAAATGCCTCGTTATTGATGTTGGATTATATCTCGAATAACACCTAGGAGGAGTAACGATGACTCTTTTATGATACACAACTAGTGACATATCGCTACTGGCAAACTGGCCACAGTATGAAAAATTGGAGACTTGGTGAGGAATTGGGACGAGTAACTATGACTCTCTTGAGGTAGCCAATGACCCGTTACTAGTGGTTTGGATTAAGAAATCTCGAATAACAACAGGGGGAAGTAACGATGACTCTTTTATGATACACTACTATTGACATATCGCTTCTGGCAGACTGGCCGCAGTAAGAAAAAATGGCAGACTTGGTGTGCAAATGGGACGAGTAACTATGACTCCCTTAACGTAGCCAATGCCTCGTTATTGGGGTTGGATTAAGAAATCTCGAATAACACCTAGGAGGCGTAACGATGACTCTTTTATGATACACAACTAGTGACATATCGCTTCTGGCAAACTGGCCACAGTATGAAAAATGGGAGACTTGGTGAGGAATTGGGACGAGTAACTATGACGCTCTTTGAGTAGCCAATGACTCGTTACTAGTAATTTCGATTAAGAAATCTCGAATAACCCCAGGGGGAAGTAACAATGTGTCTTTTATGATACACAACTAGTGACATATCGCTTCTGGCAAACTGGCCACAGTATGAAAAAATGGGAGACTTGGTGAGCAATTGGGACGAGTAACTATGACTCTCTTGAGGTAGCCAATGACCCGTTACTAGTGGTTTGTATTAAGAAATCTCGAATAACCCCAGGGGGAAGTAACGATGACTCTTTTATGATACACTACTATTGACATATCGCTTCTGGCAGACTGGCCGCAGTAAGAAAAAATGGCAGACTTGGTGTGCAAATGTTACGAGTAACTATGACTCCCTTAACGTAGCCAATGCCTCGTTATTGGGGTTGGATTAAGAAATCTCGAATAACACCTAGGAGGAGTAACGATGACTCTTTTATGATACACAACTAGTGACATATCGCTTCTGGCAAACTGGCCACAGTATGAAAAAATGGGAGACTTGGTGAGCAATTGGGACTAGTAACTATGACTCTCTTGAGGTGGCCAATGACTCGTTACTAGTGGTTTCGATTAAGAAATCTCAAATAACCCCAGGGGGAAGTAACGATGACTCTTTTATGATACACTACTATTGACATATCGCATCTGGCAGACGCCGCAGTAAGAAATAATGGCAGACTTGGTGAGCAATTGGGACGAGTAACTATGACTCCCTTAACGTAGCCAATGCCTCGTTATTGATGTTGGATTAAGAAATCTCCAATAACACCTAGGAGGAGTAACGATGACTCTTTTATGATACACAACTAGTGACATATCGCTTCTGGCAAACTGGCCACAGTATGAAAAATGGGAGACTTGGTGAGGAGTTGGGACGAGTAACTATGACTCTCTTGAGGTAGCCAATGACCCGTTACTAGTGGTTTGGATTAAGAAATCTAGAATAACAACAGGGGGAAGTAACGGTGACTCTTTTATGATACACTACTATTGACATATCGCTTTTGGCAGACTGGCCGCAGTAAGAAAAAATGGCAGACTTGGTGTGCAAATGGGACGAGTAACTATGACTCCCTTAACGTAGCCAATGCCTCGTTATTGGGGTTGGATTAAGAAATCTCGAATAACACCTAGGAGGAGTAACGATGACTCTTTTATGATACACAACTAGTGACATATCGCTTCTGGCAAACTGGCCACAGTATGAAAAATGGGAGACTTGGTGAGGAATTGGGACGAGTAACTATGACTCTCTTTAGGTAGCCAATGACTCGTTACTAGTGGTTTGGATTAAGAAATCTCGAATAACCCCAGGGGGAAGTAACGATGAGTCTTTTATGATACACAACTAGTGACATATCGGTTCTGGCAAACTGGCAGCAGTAAGAAAAAATTGCAGACTTGGTGTGCAAATGGGACGAGTAACTATGACTCCCTTAACGTAGAAAATGCCTCGTTATTGATGTTGGATTATATCTCGAATAACACCTAGGAGGAGTAACGATGACTCTTTTATGATACACAACTAGTGACATATCGCTACTGGCAAACTGGCCACAGTATGAAAAATGGGAGACTTGGTGAGGAATTGGGACGAGTAACTATGACTCTCTTGAGGTAGCCAATGACCCGTTACTAGTGGTTTGGATTAAGAAATCTCGAATAACAACAGGGGGAAGTAACGATGACTCTTTTATGATACACTACTATTGACATATCGCTTCTGGCAGACTGGCCGCCGTAAGAAAAAATGGCAGACTTGGTGTGCAAATGGGACGAGTAACTATGACTCCCTTAACGTAGCCAATGCCTCGTTATTGCGGTTGGATTAAGAAATCTCGAATAACACCTAGGAGGCGTAACGATGACTCTTTTATGATACACAACTAGTGACATATCGCTTCTGGCAAACTGGCCACAGTATGAAAAATGGGAGACTTGGTGAGGAATTGGGACGAGTAACTATGACGCTCTTTAGGTAGCCAATGATTCGTTACTAGTAATTTCGATTAAGAAATCTCGAATAACCCCAGGGGGAAGTAACAATGAGTCTTTTATGATACACAACTAGTGACATATCGCTTCTGGCAAACGGGCCACAGTATGAAAAAATGGGAGACTTGGTGAGCAATTTTGACGAGTAACTATGACTCTCTTGAGGTAGCCAATGACCCGTTACTAGTGGTTTGTATTAAGAAATCTCGAATAACCCAAGGGGGAAGTAACGATGACTCTTTTATGATACACTACTATTGACATATCGCTTCTGGCAGACTGGCCGCAGTAAGAAAACATGGCAGACTTGGTGTGCAAATGTTACGAGTAACTATGACTCCCTTAACGTAGCCAATGCCTCGTTATTGGGGTTGGATTAAGAAATCTCGAATAACACCTAGGAGGAGTAACGATGACTCTTTTATGATACACAACTAGTGACATATCGCTTCTGGCAAACTGGCCACAGTATGAAAAAATGGGAGACTTGGTGAGCAATTGGGACTAGTAACTATCACTCTCTTGAGGTAGCCAATGACTCGTTACTAGTGGTTTCGATTAAGAAATCTCGAATAACCCCAGGGGGAAGTAACGATGACTCTTTTATGATACACTACTATTGACATATCGCATCTGGCAGACGCCGCAGTAAGAAATAATGGCAGACTTGGTGAGCAATTGGGACGAGTGACTATGACTCCCTTAACGTAGCCAATGCCTCGTTATTGATGTTGGATTAAGAAATCTCCAATAACACCTAGGAGGAGTAACGATGACTCTTTTATGATACACAACTAGTGACATATCGCTTCTGGCAAACTGGCCACAGTATGAAAAATGGGAGACTTGGTGAGGAATTGGGACGAGTAACTATGACGCTCTTTAGGTAGCCAATGACTCGTTACTAGTAATTTCGATTAAGAAATCTCGAATAACCCCAGGGGGAAGTAACAATGTGTCTTTTATGATACACAACTAGTGACATATCGCTTCTGGCAAACTGGCCACAGTATGAAAAAATGGGAGACTTGGTGAGCAATTGGGACGAGTAACTATGACTCTCTTGAGGTAGCCAATGACCCGTTACTAGTGGTTTGTATTAAGAAATCTCGAATAACCCAAGGGGGAAGTAACGATGACTCTTTTATGATACACTAGTATTGACATATCGCTTCTGGCAGACTGGCCGCAGTAAGAAAAAATGGCAGACTTGGTGTGCAAATGTTACGAGTAACTATGACTCCCTTAACGTAGCCAATGCCTCGTTATTGGGGTTGGATTAAGAAATCTCGAATAACACCTAGGAGGAGTAACGATGACTCTTTTATGATACACAACTAGTGACATATCGCTTCTGGCAAACTGGCCACAGTATGAAAAAATGGGAGACTTGGTGAGCAATTGGGACTAGTAACTATGACTCTCTTGAGGTAGCCAATGACTCGTTACTAGTGGTTTCGATTAAGAAATCTCAAATAACCCCAGGGGGAAGTAACGATGACTCTTTTATGATACACTACTATTGACATATCGCATCTGGCAGACGCCGCAGTAAGAAATAATGGCAGACTTGGTGAGCAATTGGGACGAGTAACTATGACTCCCTTAACGTAGCCAATGCCTCGTTATTGATGTTGGATTAAGAAATCTCCAATAACACCTAGGAGGAGTAACGATGACTCTTTTATGATACACAACTAGTGACATATCGCTTCTGGCAAACTGGCCACAGTATGAAAAATGGGAGACTTGGTGAGGAATTGGGACGAGTAACTATGACTCTCTTTAGGTAGCCAATGACTCGTTACTAGTGGTTTGGATTAAGAAATCTCGAATAACCCCAGGGGGAAGTAACGATGAGTCTTTTATGATACACAACTAGTGACATATTGGTTCTGGCAAACTGGCAGCAGTAAGAAAAAATGGCAGACTTGGTGTGCAAATGGGACGAGTAACTATGACTCCCTTAACGTAACCAATGCCTCGTTATTGATGTTGGATTATATCTCGAATAACACCTAGGAGGAGTAACGATGACTCTTTTATGATACACAACTAGTGACATATCGCTACTGGCAAACTGGCCACAGTATGAAAAATGGGAGACTTGGTGAGGAGTTGGGACGAGTAACTATGACTCTCTTGAGGTAGCCAATGACCCGTTACTAGTGGTTTGGATTAAGAAATCTAGAATAACAACATGGGGAAGTAACGGAGACTCTTTTATGATACACTACTATTGACATATCGCTTTTGGCAGACTGGCCGCAGTAAGAAAAAATGGCAGACTTGGTGTGCAAATGGGACGAGTAACTATGACTCCCTTAACGTAGCCAATGCCTCGTTATTGGGGTTGGATTAAGAAATCTCGAATAACACCTAGGAGGAGTAACGATGACTCTTTTATGATACACAACTAGTGACATATCGCTTCTGGCAAACTGGCCACAGTATGAAAAATGGGAGACTTGGTGAGGAATTGGGACGAGTAACTATGACTCTCTTTAGGTAGCCAATGACTCGTTACTAGTGGTTTGGATTAAGAAATCTCGAATAACCCCAGGGGGAAGTAACGATGAGTCTTTTATGATACACATCTAGTGACATATCGGTTCTGGCAAACTGGCAGCAGTAAGAAAAAATGGCAGACTTGGTGTGCAAATGGGACGAGTAACTATGACTCCCTTAACGTAGAAAATGCCTCGTTATTGATGTTGGATTATATCTCGAATAACACCTAGGAGGAGTAACGATGACTCTTTTATGATACACAACTAGTGACATATCGCTACTGGCAAACTGGCCACAGTATGAAAAATTGGAGACTTGGTGAGGAATTGGGACGAGTAACTATGACTCTCTTGAGGTAGCCAATGACCCGTTACTAGTGGTTTGGATTAAGAAATCTCGAATAACAACAGGGGGAAGTAACGATGACTCTTTTATGATACACTACTATTGACATATCGCTTCTGGCAGACTGGCCGCAGTAAGAAAAAATGGCAGACTTGGTGTGCAAATGGGACGAGTAACTATGACTCCCTTAACGTAGCCAATGCCTCGTTATTGGGGTTGGATTAAGAAATCTCGAATAACACCTAGGAGGCGTAACGATGACTCTTTTATGATACACAACTAGTGACATATCGCTTCTGGCAAACTGGCCACAGTATGAAAAATGGGAGACTTGGTGAGGAATTGGGACGAGTAACTATGACGCTCTTTAGGTAGCCAATGACTCGTTACTAGTAATTTCGATTAAGAAATCTCGAATAACCCCAGGGGGAAGTAACAATGTGTCTTTTATGATACACAACTAGTGACATATCGCTTCTGGCAAACTGGCCACAGTATGAAAAAATGGGAGACTTGGTGAGCAATTGGGACGAGTAACTATGACTCTCTTGAGGTAGCCAATGACCCGTTACTAGTGGTTTGTATTAAGAAATCTCGAATAACCCCAGGGGGAAGTAACGATGACTCTTTTATGATACACTACTATTGACATATCGCTTCTGGCAGACTGGCCGCAGTAAGAAAAAATGGCAGACTTGGTGTGCAAATGTTACGAGTAACTATGACTCCCTTAACGTAGCCAATGCCTCGTTATTGGGGTTGGATTAAGAAATCTCGAATAACACCTAGGAGCAGTAACGATGACTCTTTTATGATACACAACTAGTGACATATCGCTTCTGGCAAACTGGCCACAGTATGAAAAAATGGGAGACTTGGTGAGCAATTGGGACTAGTAACTATGACTCTCTTGAGGTGGCCAATGACTCGTTACTAGTGGTTTCGATTAAGAAATCTCAAATAACCCCAGGGGGAAGTAACGATGACTCTTTTATGATACACTACTATTGACATATCGCATCTGGCAGACGCCGCAGTAAGAAATAATGGCAGACTTGGTGAGCAATTGGGACGAGTAACTATGACTCCCTTAACGTAGCCAATGACTCGTTATTGATGTTGGATTAAGAAATCTCCAATAACACCTAGGAGGAGTAACGATGACTCTTTTATGATACACAACTAGTGACATATCGCTTCTGGCAAACTGGCCACAGTATGAAAAATGGGAGACTTGGTGAGGAGTTGGGACGAGTAACTATGACTCTCTTGAGGTAGCCAATGACCCGTTACTAGTGGTTTGGATTAAGAAATCTAGAATAACAACAGGGGGAAGTAACGGTGACTCTTTTATGATACACTACTATTGACATATCGCTTTTGGCAGACTGGCCGCAGTAAGAAAAAATGGCAGACTTGGTGTGCAAATGGGACGAGTAACTATGACTCCCTTAACGTAGCCAATGCCTCGTTATTGGGGTTGGATTAAGAAATCTCGAATAACACCTAGGAGGAGTAACGATGACTCTTTTATGATACACAACTAGTGACATATCGCTTCTGGCAAACTGGCCACAGTATGAAAAATGGGAGACTTGGTGAGGAATTGGGACGAGTAACTATGACTCTCTTTAGGTAGCCAATGACTCGTTACTAGTGGTTTGGATTAAGAAATCTCGAATAACCCCAGGGGGAAGTAACGATGAGTCTTTTATGATACACAACTAGTGACATATCGGTTCTGGCAAACTGGCAGCAGTAAGAAAAAATTGCAGACTTGGTGTGCAAATGGGACGAGTAACTATGACTCCCTTAACGTAGAAAATGCCTCGTTATTGATGTTGGATTATATCTCGAATAACACCTAGGAGGAGTAACGATGACTCTTTTATGATACACAACTAGTGACATATCGCTACTGGCAAACTGGCCACAGTATGAAAAATGGGAGACTTGGTGAGGAATTGGGACGAGTAACTATGACTCTCTTGAGGTAGCCAATGACCCGTTACTAGTGGTTTGGATTAAGAAATCTCGAATAACTACAGGGGGAAGTAACGATGACTCTTTTATGATACACTACTATTGACATATCGCTTCTGGCAGACTGGCCGCAGTAAGAAAAAATGGCAGACTTGGTGTGCAAATGGGACGAGTAACTATGACTCCCTTAACGTAGCCAATGCCTCGTTATTGGGGTTGGATTAAGAAATCTCGAATAACACCTAGGAGGCGTAACGATGACTCTTTTATGATACACAACTAGTGACATATCGCTTCTGGCAAACTGGCCACAGTATGAAAAATGGGAGACTTGGTGAGGAATTGGGACGAGTAACTATGACGCTCTTTAGGTAGCCAATGACTCGTTACTAGTAATTTCGATTAAGAAATCTCGAATAACCCCAGGGGGAAGTAACAATGAGTCTTTTATGATACACAACTAGTGACATATCGCTTCTGGCAAACTGGCCACAGTATGAAAAAATGGGAGACTTGGTGAGCAATTGGGACGAGTAACTATGACTCTCTTGAGGTAGCCAATGACCCGTTGCTAGTGGTTTGTATTAAGAAATCTCGAATAACCCCAGGGGGAAGTAACGATGACTCTTTTATGATACACTACTATTGACATATCGCTTCTGGCAGACTGGCCGCAGTAAGAAAAAATGGCAGACATGGTGTGCAAATGTTACGAGTAACTATGACTCCCTTAACGTAGCCAATGCCTCGTTATTGGGGTTGGATTAAGAAATCTCGAATAACACCTAGGAGGAGTAACGATGACTCTTTTATGATACACAACTAGTGACATATCGCTTCTGGCAAACTGGCCACAGTATGAAAAAATGGGAGACTTGGTGAGCAATTGGGACTAGTAACTATGACTCTCTTGAGGTAGCCAATGACTCGTTACTAGTGGTTTCGATTAAGAAATCTCGAATAACCCCAGGGGGAAGTAACGATGACTCTTTTATGATACACTACTATTGACATATCGCATCTGGCAGACGCCGCAGTAAGATATAATGGCAGACTTGGTGAGCAATTGGGACGAGTAACTATGACTCCCTTAACGTAGCCAATGCCTCGTTATTGATGTTGGATTAAGAAATCTCCAATAACACCTAGGAGGAGTAACGATGACTCTTTTATGATACACAACTAGTGACATATCGCATCTGGCAAACTGGATACAGTATGAAATAATGGGAGACTTGGTGACTCTCTTGAGGTAACCAATGCCTCGTTACTAGGGTTTTGGATTAAGAAATCTCCAATAACCTTTGGGAGAAGTAACGATGACTCTTTTATGATACACTACTATTGACATATCGCTTCTGGCAGACTGGCCGCAGTAAGAAAAAATGGCAGACTTGGTGTGCAAATGTTACGAGTAACTATGACTCCCTTAACGTAGCCAATGCCTCGTTATTGGGGTTGGATTAAGAAATCTCGAATAACACCTAGGAGGAGTAACGATGACTCTTTTATGATACACAACTAGTGACATATCGCTTCTGGCAAACTGGCCACAGTATGAAAAAATGGGAGACTTGGTGAGCAATTGGGACTAGTAACTATGACTCTCTTGAGGTAGCCAATGACTCGTTACTAGTGGTTTCGATTAAGAAATCTCGAATAACCCCAGGGGGAAGTAACGATGACTCTTTTATGATACACTACTATTGACATATCGCATCTGGCAGACGCCGCAGTAAGAAATAATGGCAGACTTGGTGAGCAATTGGGACGAGTAACTATGACTCCCTTAACGTAGCCAATGCCTCGTTTTTGATGTTGGATTAAGAAATCTCCAATAACACCTAGGAGGAGTAACGATGACTCTTTTATGATACACAACTAGTGACATATCGCATCTGGCAAACTGGATACAGTATGAAATAATGGGAGACTTGGTGACTCTCTTGAGGTGACCAATGCCTCGTTACTAGGGTTTTGGATTAAGAAATCTCCAATAACCTTTGGGAGAAGTAACGATGACTCTTTTATGATACACTACTATTGACATATCGCTTCTGGCAGACGCCGCTGTAAGATAAAATGGCAGACTGGGTGAGCTATTGGGACAAGTAACTATGACTCTCTTAAGGTAGCCAATGCCATATTACTAGGAATTTGGATTAAGAAATCTCGAATAACATCTGGGAGGAGTAATTATGACTCTTTTATGATACACAACTAGTGACATATCGCTTCTGGCAAACTGGATACAGTATGAAAAAATGGGAGACTTGGTAACTCTCTTGAGGTAACCAATGCCTCGTTACGAGGGTTTTGGATTAAGAAATCTCGAATAACCTTTGGGAGAAGTAACGATGACTCTTTTATGATACACTACTATTGACATATCGCTTCTGGCAGACGCCGCAGTAAGAAAAAATGGCAGACTGGGTGAGCAATTGGGACGAGTAACTATGACTCTCTTAACGTAGCCAAAGCCTCGTTATTGAGGTTGGATTAAGAAATCTCCAATAACACCTAGGAGGAGTAACGATGACTCTTTTATGATACACAACTAGTGACATATGGCTTCTGGCAAACTGGCCACAGTATGAAAAATGGGAGACTTGGTGAGGAATTGGGACGAGTAACTATGACTCCCTTAACGTAGCCAATGCCTCGTTTTTGATGTTGGATTAAGAAATCTCCAATAACACCGAGGAGGAGTAACGATGACTCTTTTATGATACACAACTAGTGACATATCGCTTCTGGCAAACTGGCCACAGTATGAAAAATGGGAGACTTGGTGAGGAATTGGGACGAGTAACTATGAATCTCTTTAGGTAGCCAAAGACTCGTTACTAGTGGTTTGGATTAAGAAATCTCGAATAACGACAGGGGGAAGTAACGATGAGTCTTTTATGATACACAACTAGTGACATATCGCTTCTGGCAAACTGGATACAGTATTAAATAATGGGAGACTTGGTGACTCTCTTGAGGTAACCAATGCCTCGTTACTGGGGTTTTGGATTAAGAAATCTCCAATAACCTTTGGGAGAAGTAACGATGACTCTTTTATGATACACTACTATTGACATATCGCTTCTGGCAGACGCCGCTGTAAGATAAAATGGCAGACTGGGTGAGCAATTGGGACAAGTAACTATGACTCTCTTAAGGTAGCCAATGCCATATTACTAGGAATTTGGATTAAGAAATCTCGAATAACATCTGTGAGGAGTAATTATGACTCTTTTATGATACACAACTAGTGACATATCGCTTCTGGCAAACTGGATACAGTACGAAAAAATGGGAGACTTGGTAACTCTCTTGAGGTAACCAATGCCTCGTTACGAGGGTTTTGGGTTAAGAAATCTCGAATAACCTTTGGGAGAAGTAACGATGATTTTTTTATGATACACTACTATTGACATATCGCTTCTGGCAGACGCCGCAGTAAGAAAAAATGGCAGACTGGGTGAGCAATTGGGACAAGTAACTATGACTCTCTTAAGGTAGCCAATGCCATATTACTAGGAATTTGGATTAAGAAATCTCGAATAACATCTGTGAGGAGTAATTATGACTCTTTTATGATACACAACTAGTGACATATCGCTTCTGGCAAACTGGATACAGTACGAAAAAATGGGAGGCTTGGTAACTCTCTTGAGGTAACCAATGCCTCGTTACGAGGGTTATGGGTTAAGAAATCTCGAATAACCTTTGGGAGAAGTAACGATGATTTTTTTATGATACACTACTACTGACATATCGCTTCTGGCAGACGCCGCAGTAAGAAAAAATGGCAGACTGGGTGAGCAATTGGGACGAGTAACTATGACTCTCTTAACGTAGCCAAAGCCTCGTTATTGGGGTTGGATTAAGAAATCTCGAATAACACCTAGGAGGAGTAACGATGACTCTTTTATGATACACAACTAGTGAAATATCGCTACTGGCAAACTGGCCACAGTATGAAAAATGGGAGACTTGGTGAGGAATTGGGACGACTAACTATGACTCTCTTGAGGTAGCCAATGACCCGTTACTAGTGGTTTGGATTAAGAAATCTCGAATAACAACAGGGGGAAGTAACGATGACTCTTTTATGATACACTACTATTGACATATCGCTTCTGGCAGACTGGCCGCAGTAAGAAAAAATGGCAGACTTGGTGTGCAAATGGGACGAGTAACTATGACTCCCTTAACGTAGCCAATGCCTCGTTATTGGGGTTGGATTAAGAAATCTCGAATAACACCTAGGAGGCGTAACGATGACTCTTTTATGATACACAACTAGTGACATATCGCTTCTGGCAAACTGGCCACAGTATGAAAAATGGGAGACTTGGTGAGGAATTGGGACGAGTAACTATGACGCTCTTTAGGTAGCCAATGACTCGTTACTAGTAATTTCGATTAAGAAATCTCGAATAACCCCAGGGGGAAGTAACAATGAGTCTTTTATGATACACAACTAGTGACATATCGCTTCTGGCAAACTGGCCACAGTATGAAAAAATGGGAGACTTGGTGAGCAATTGGGACGAGTAACTATGACTCTCTTGAGGTAGCCAATGACCCGTTACTAGTGGTTTGTATTAAGAAATCTCGAATAACCCCAGGGGGAAGTAACGATGACTCTTTTATGATACACTACTATTGACATATCGCTTCTGGCAGACTGGCCGCAGTAAGAAAAAATGGCAGACTTGGTGTGCAAATGTTACGAGTAACTATGACTCCCTTAACGTAGCCAATGCCTCGTTATTGGGGTTGGATTAAGAAATCTCGAATAACCCCAGGGGGAAGTAACAATGAGTCTTTTATGATACACAACTAGTGACATATCGCTTCTGGCAAACTGGCCACAGTATGAAAAAATGGGAGACTTGGTGAGCAATTGGGACGAGTAACTATGACTCTCTTGAGGTAGCCAATGACCCGTTACTAGTGGTTTGTATTAAGAAATCTCGAATAACCCCAGGGGGAAGTAACGATGACTCTTTTATGATACACTACTATTGACATATCGCTTCTGGCAGACTGGCCGCAGTAAGAAAAAATGGCAGACTTGGTGTGCAAATGTTACGAGTAACTATGACTCCCTTAACGTAGCCAAAGCCTCGTTATTGAGGTTGGATTAAGAAATCTCCAATAACACCTAGGAGGAGTAACGATGACTCTTTTATGATACACAACTAGTGACATATGGCTTCTGGCAAACTGGCCACAGTATGAAAAATGGGAGACTTGGTGAGGAATTGGGACGAGTAACTATGACTCCCTTAACGTAGCCAATGCCTCGTTTTTGATGTTGGATTAAGAAATCTCCAATAACACCGAGGAGGAGTAACGATGACTCTTTTATGATACACAACTAGTGACATATCGCTTCTGGCAAACTGGCCACAGTATGAAAAATGGGAGACTTGGTGAGGAATTGGGACGAGTAACTATGAATCTCTTTAGGTAGCCAAAGACTCGTTACTAGTGGTTTGGATTAAGAAATCTCGAATAACGACAGGGGGAAGTAACGATGAGTCTTTTATGATACACAACTAGTGACATATCGCTTCTGGCAAACTGGATACAGTATTAAATAATGGGAGACTTGGTGACTCTCTTGAGGTAACCAATGCCTCGTTACTGGGGTTTTGGATTAAGAAATCTCCAATAACCTTTGGGAGAAGTAACGATGACTCTTTTATGATACACTACTATTGACATATCGCTTCTGGCAGACGCCGCTGTAAGATAAAATGGCAGACTGGGTGAGCAATTGGGACAAGTAACTATGACTCTCTTAAGGTAGCCAATGCCATATTACTAGGAATTTGGATTAAGAAATCTCGAATAACATCTGTGAGGAGTAATTATGACTCTTTTATGATACACAACTAGTGACATATCGCTTCTGGCAAACTGGATACAGTACGAAAAAATGGGAGACTTGGTAACTCTCTTGAGGTAACCAATGCCTCGTTACGAGGGTTTTGGGTTAAGAAATCTCGAATAACCTTTGGGAGAAGTAACGATGATTTTTTTATGATACACTACTATTGACATATCGCTTCTGGCAGACGCCGCAGTAAGAAAAAATGGCAGACTGGGTGAGCAATTGGGACAAGTAACTATGACTCTCTTAAGGTAGCCAATGCCATATTACTAGGAATTTGGATTAAGAAATCTCGAATAACATCTGTGAGGAGTAATTATGACTCTTTTATGATACACAACTAGTGACATATCGCTTCTGGCAAACTGGATACAGTACGAAAAAATGGGAGGCTTGGTAACTCTCTTGAGGTAACCAATGCCTCGTTACGAGGGTTATGGGTTAAGAAATCTCGAATAACCTTTGGGAGAAGTAACGATGATTTTTTTATGATACACTACTACTGACATATCGCTTCTGGCAGACGCCGCAGTAAGAAAAAATGGCAGACTGGGTGAGCAATTGGGACGAGTAACTATGACTCTCTTAACGTAGCCAAAGCCTCGTTATTGGGGTTGGATTAAGAAATCTCGAATAACACCTAGGAGGAGTAACGATGACTCTTTTATGATACACAACTAGTGAAATATCGCTACTGGCAAACTGGCCACAGTATGAAAAATGGGAGACTTGGTGAGGAATTGGGACGAGTAACTATGACTCTCTTGAGGTAGCCAATGACCCGTTACTAGTGGTTTGGATTAAGAAATCTCGAATAACAACAGGGGGAAGTAACGATGACTCTTTTATGATACACTACTATTGACATATCGCTTCTGGCAGACTGGCCGCAGTAAGAAAAAATGGCAGACTTGGTGTGCAAATGGGACGAGTAACTATGACTCCCTTAACGTAGCCAATGCCTCGTTATTGGGGTTGGATTAAGAAATCTCGAATAACACCTAGGAGGCGTAACGATGACTCTTTTATGATACACAACTAGTGACATATCGCTTCTGGCAAACTGGCCACAGTATGAAAAATGGGAGACTTGGTGAGGAATTGGGACGAGTAACTATGACGCTCTTTAGGTAGCCAATGACTCGTTACTAGTAATTTCGATTAAGAAATCTCGAATAACCCCAGGGGGAAGTAACAATGAGTCTTTTATGATACACAACTAGTGACATATCGCTTCTGGCAAACTGGCCACAGTATGAAAAAATGGGAGACTTGGTGAGCAATTGGGACGAGTAACTATGACTCTCTTGAGGTAGCCAATGACCCGTTACTAGTGGTTTGTATTAAGAAATCTCGAATAACCCCAGGGGGAAGTAACGATGACTCTTTTATGATACACTACTATTGACATATCGCTTCTGGCAGACTGGCCGCAGTAAGAAAAAATGGCAGACTTGGTGTGCAAATGTTACGAGTAACTATGACTCCCTTAACGTAGCCAATGCCTCGTTATTGGGGTTGGATTAAGAAATCTCGAATAACACCTAGGAGGAGTAACGATGACTCTTTTATGATACACAACTAGTGACATATCGCTTCTGGCAAACTGGCCACAGTATGAAAAAATGGGAGACTTGGTGAGCAATTGGGACTAGTAACTATGACTCTCTTGAGGTAGCCAATGACTCGTTACTAGTGGTTTCGATTAAGAAATCTCGAATAACCCCAGGGGGAAGTAACGATGACTCTTTTATGATACACTACTATTGACATATCGCATCTGGCAGACGCCGCAGTAAGAAATAATGGCAGACTTGGTGAGCAATTGGGACGAGTAACTATGACTCCCTTAACGTAGCCAATGCCTCGTTATTGATGTTGGATTAAGAAATCTCCAATAACACCTAGGAGGAGTAACGATGACTCTTTTATGATACACAACTAGTGACATATCGCTTCTGGCAAACTGGCCACAGTATGAAAAATGAGAGACTTGGTGAGGAATTGGGACGAGTAACTATGACTCTCTATAGGTAGCCAATGACTCGTTACTAGTGGTTTGGATTAAGAAATCTCGAATAACCCTAGGGAGAAGTAACGATGACTCTTTTATGATACACTACTATTGACATATCGCTTCTGGCAGACTGGCAGCAGTAAGAAAAAATGGCAGACATGGTGTGCAAATGGGACGAGTAACTATGACTCCCTTAACGTAACCAATGCCTCGTTATTGAGGTTGGATTAAGAAATCTCCAATCACACCTAGGAGGAGTAACGATGACTCTTTTATGATACACATCTAGTGACATATGGCTTCTGGCAAACTGGCCACAGTATGAAAAATGGGAGACTTGGTGAGGAATTGGGACGAGTAACTATGACTTCCTTAACGTAGCCAATGCCTCGTTATTGATGTTGGATTAAGAAATCTCCAATAACACCTAGGAGGAGTAACGATGACTCTTTTATGATACACAACTAGTGACATATCGCTTCTGGCAAACTGGCCACAGTATGAAAAATGGGAGACTTGGTGAGGAATTGGGACGAGTAACTATGACTCTCTTTAGGTAGCCAAAGACTCGTTACTAGTGGTTTGGATTAAGAAATCTCGAATAACGACAGGGGGAAGTAACGATGAGTCTTTTATGATACACAACTAGTGACATATTGCTTCTGGCAAACTGGATACAGTATTAAATAATGGGAGACTTGGTGACTCTCTTGAGGTAACCAATGCCTCGTTACTAGGGTTTTGGATTAAGAAATCTCCAATAACCTTTGGGAGAAGTAACGATGACTCTTTTATGATACACTACTATTGACATATCGCTTCTGGCAGACGCCGCTGTAAGATAAAATGGCAGACTGGGTGAGCAATTGGGACAAGTAACTATGACTCTCTTAAGGTAGCCAATGCCATATTACTAGGAATTTGGATTAAGAAATCTCGAATAACATCTGGGAGGAGTAATTATGACTCTTTTATGATACACAACTAGTGACATATCGCTTCTGGCAAACTGGATACAGTACGAAAAAATGGGAGACTTGGTAACTCTCTTGAGGTAACCAATGCCTCGTTACGAGGGTTTTGGATTAAGAAATCTCGAATAACCTTTGGGAGAAGTAACGATGATTTTTTTATGATACACTACTATTGACATATCGCTTCTGGCAGACGCCGCAGTAAGAAAAAATGGCAGACTGGGTGAGCAATTGGGACGAGTAACTATGACTCTCTTAACGTAGCCAAAGCCTCGTTATTGGGGTTGGATTAAGAAATCTCGAATAACACCTAGGAGGAGTAACGATGACTCTTTTATGATACACAACTAGTGACATATCGCTTCTGGCAAACTGGCCACAGTATGAAAAATGGGAGTCTTGGTGAGCAATTGGGACGAGTAACTATGACTCTCTTGAGGTAGAGAATGACTCGTTACTAGTGGTTTGGATTAAGAAATCTCGAATAACCTTTGGGAGAAGTAACGATGACTCTTTTATGATACACTACTATTGACATATCGCTTCTGGCAAACTGGCCACAGTATGAAAAAATTGGAGACTTGGTGAGCAATTGGGACGAGTAACTATGACTCTCTTAACGTAGCCAATTCCTCGTTATTGGGGTTGGATTAAGAAATCTCGAATAACACCTAGGATGAGTAACGATGACTCTTTTATGATACACAACTAGTGACATATCGCTTCTGGCAGACGCCGCAGTAAGAAAAAATGGCAGACTGGGTGAGCAATTGGAACGAGTAACTATGACTCTCATAACGTAGCCAATGCCTCGTTATTGGGATTGGATTAAGAAATCTCGAATAACACCTAGGAGGAGTAACGACGACTCTTTTATGATACACAACTAGTGACATATCGCTTCTGGCAAACTGGCCACAGTATGAAAAATGGGAGACTTGGTGAGGAATTGGGACGAGTAACTATGACTCTCTTTAGGTAGCCAATGACTCGTTACTAGTGGTTTGGATTAAGAAATCTCGAATAACCCCAGGGGGAAGTAACGATGAGTCTTTTATGATACACAACTAGTGACATATCGGTTCTGGCAAACTGGCAGCAGTATGATAAAATGACAGACTTGGTGTGCAAATGGGACGAGTAACTATGACTCCCTTAACGTAGCCAATGCCTCGTTATTGATGTTGGATTATATCTCGAATAACACCTAGGAGGAGTAACGATGACTCTTTTATGATACACAACTAGTGACATATCGCTACTGGCAAACTGGCCACAGTATGAAAAATGGGAGACTTGGTGAGGAATTGGGACGAGTAACTATGACTCTCTTGAGGTAGCCAATGACCCGTTACTAGTGGTTTGGATTAAGAAATCTCGAATAACAACAGGGGGAAGTAACGATGACTCTTTTATCATACACTACTATTGACATATCGCTTCTGGCAGACTGGCCGCAGTAAGAAAAAATGGCAGACTTGGTGTGCAAATGGGACGAGTAACTATGACTCCCTTAACGTAGCCAAAGCCTCGTTATTGGGGTTGGATTAAGAAATCTCGAATAACACCTAGGAGGAGTAACGATGACTCTTTTATGATACACTACTATTGACATATCGCTTCTGGCAGACGCCGCTGTAAGATAAAATGGCAGACTGGGTGAGCAATTGGGACAAGTAACTATGACTCTCTTAAGGTAGCCAATGCCATATTACTAGGAATTTGGATTAAGAAATCTCGAATAACATCTGGGAGGAGTAATTATGACTCTTTTATGATACACAACTAGTGACATATCGCTTCTGGCAAACTGGCCACAGTATGAAAAATGGGAGACTTGGTGAGGAATTGGGACGAGTAACTATGACTCTCTTGAGGTAGCCAATGACCCGTTACTAGTGGTTTGGATTAAGAAATCTCGAATAACAACAGGGGGAAGTAACGATGACTCTTTTATGATACACTACTATTGACATATCGCTTCTGGCAGACTGGCCGCAGTAAGAAAAAATGGCAGACTTGGTGTGCAAATGGGACGAGTAACTATGACTCCCTTAACGTAGCCAATGCCTCGTTATTGGGGTTGGATTAAGAAATCTCGAATAACACCTAGGAGGCGTAACGATGACTCTTTTATGATACACAACTAGTGACATATCGCTTCTGGCAAACTGGCCACGGTATGAAAAATGGGAGACTTGGTGAGGAATTGGGACGAGTAACTATGACGCTCTTTAGGTAGCCAATGACTCGTTACTAGTAATTTCGATTAAGAAATCTCGAATAACCCCAGGGGAAAGTAACAATGAGTCTTTTATGATACACAACTAGTGACATATCGCTTCTGGCAAACTGGCCACAGTATGAAAAAATGGGAGACTTGGTGAGCAATTGGGACGAGTAACTATGACTCTCTTGAGGTAGCCAATGACCCGTTACTAGTGGTTTGTATTAAGAAATCTCGAATAACGCCAGGGGGAAGTAACGATGACTCTTTTATGATACACTACTATTGACAAATCGCTTCTGGCAGACTGGCCGCAGTAAGAAAAAATGGCAGACTTGGTGTGCAAATGTTACGAGTAACTATGACTCCCTTAACGTAGCCAGTGCCTCGTTATTGGGGTTGGATTAAGAAATCTCGAATAACACCTAGGAGGAGTAACGATGACTCTTTTATGATACACAACTAGTGACATATCGCTTCTGGCAAACTGGCCACAGTATGAAAAAATGGGAGACTTGGTGAGCAATTGGGACTAGTAACTATGACTCTCTTGAGGTAGCCAATGACTCGTTACTAGTGGTTTCGATTAAGAAATCTCGAATAACCCCAGGAGGAAGTAACGATGACTCTTTTATGATACACTACTATTGACATATCGCATCTGGCAGACGCCGCAGTAAGAAATAATGGCAGACTTGGTGAGCAATTGGGACGAGTAACTATGACTCCCTTAACGTAGCCAATGCCTCGTTATTGATGTTGGATTAAGAAATCTCCAATAACACCTAGGAGGAGTAACGATGACTCTTTTATGATACACAACTAGTGACATATCGCATCTGGCAAACTGGATACAGTATGAAATAATGGGAGACTTGGTGACTCTCTTGAGGTGACCAATGCCTCGTTACTACGGTTTTGGATTAAGAAATCTTCAATAACCTTTGGGAGAAGTAACGATGACTCTTTTATGATACACTACTATTGACATATCGCTTCTGGCAGACGCCGCTGTAAGATAAAATGGCAGACTGGGTGAGCTATTGGGACAAGTAACTATGACTCTCTTAAGGTAGCCAATGCCATATTACGAGGAATTTGGATTAAGAAATCTCGAATAACATCTGGGAGGAGTAATTATGACTCTTTTATGATACACAACTAGTGACATATCGCTTCTGGCAAACTGGATACAGTATGAAAAATGGGAGACTTGGTAACTCTCTTGAGGTAACCAATGCCTCGTTACGAGGGTTTTGAATTAAGAAATCACGAATAACCTTTGGGAGAAGTAACGATGACTCTTTTATGATACACTACTATTGACATATCGCTTCTGGCAGACTGGCAGCAGTAAGAAAAAATGGCAGACATGGTGTGCAAATGGGACGAGTAACTATGACTCCCTTAACGTAGCCAATGCCTCGTTATTGATGTTGGATTAAGAAATCTCCAATAACACCTAGGAGGAGTAACGATGACTCTTTTATGATACACAACTAGTGACATATCGCTTCTGGCAAACTGGCCACAGTATGAAAAATGGGAGACTTGGTGAGGAATTGGGACGAGTAACTATGACTCTCTTTAGGTAGCCAATGACTCGTTACTAGTGGTTTGGATTAAGAAATCTCGAATAACCCCAGGGGGAAGTAACGATGAGTCTTTTATGATACACAACTAGTGACATATCGGTTCTGGCAAACTGGCAGCAGTATGATAAAATGGCAGACTTGGTGTGCAAATGGGACGAGTAACTATGACTCCCTTAACGTAGCCAATGCCTCGTTATTGATGTTGGATTATATCTCGAATAACACCTAGGAGGAGTAACGATGACTCTTTTATGATACACAACTAGTGACATATCGCTACTGGCAAACTGGCCACAGTATGAAAAATGGGAGACTTGGTGAGGAATTGGGACGAGTAACTATGACTCTCTTGAGGTAGCCAATGACCCGTTACTAGTGGTTTGGATTAAGAAATCTCGAATAACAACAGGGGGAAGTAACGATGACTCTTTTATCATACACTACTATTGACATATCGCTTCTGGCAGACTGGCCGCAGTAAGAAAAAATGGCAGACTTGGTGTGCAAATGGGACGAGTAACTATGACTCCCTTAACGTAGCCAAAGCCTCGTTATTGGGGTTGGATTAAGAAATCTCGAATAACACCTAGGAGGAGTAACGATGACTCTTTTATGATACACTATTATTGACATATCGCTTCTGGCAGACGCCGCTGTAAGATAAAATGGCAGACTGGGTGAGCAATTGGGACAAGTAACTATGACTCTCTTAAGGTAGCCAATGCCATATTACTAGGAATTTGGATTAAGAAATCTCGAATAACATCTGGGAGGAGTAATTATGACTCTTTTATGATACACAACTAGTGACATATCGCTTCTGGCAAACTGGCCACAGTATGAAAAATGGGAGACTTGGTGAGGAATTGGGACGAGTAACTATGACTCTCTTGAGGTAGCCAATGACCCGTTACTAGTGGTTTGGATTAAGAAATCTCGAATAACAACAGGGGGAAGTAACGATGACTCTTTTATGATACACTACTATTGACATATCGCTTCTGGCAGACTGGCCGCAGTAAGAAAAAATGGCAGACTTGGTGTGCAAATGGGACGAGTAACTATGACTCCCTTAACGTAGCCAATGCCTCGTTATTGGGGTTGGATTAAGAAATCTCGAATAACACCTAGGAGGCGTAACGATGACTCTTTTATGATACACAACTAGTGACATATCGCTTCTGGCAAACTGGCCACAGTATGAAAAATGGGAGACTTGGTGAGGAATTGGGACGAGTAACTATGACGCTCTTTAGGTAGCCAATGACTCGTTACTAGTAATTTCGATTAAGAAATCTCGAATAACCCCAGGGGAAAGTAACAATGAGTCTTTTATGATACACAACTAGTGACATATCGCTTCTGGCAAACTGGCCACAGTATGAAAAAATGGGAGACTTGGTGAGCAATTGGGACGAGTAACTATGACTCTCTTGAGGTAGCCAATGACCCGTTACTAGTGGTTTGTATTAAGAAATCTCGAATAACCCCAGGGGGAAGTAACGATGACTCTTTTATGATACACTACTATTGACATATCGCTTCTGGCAGACTGGCCGCAGTAAGAAAAAATGGCAGACTTGGTGTGCAAATGTTACGAGTAACTATGACTCCCTTAACGTAGCCAGTGCCTCGTTATTGGGGTTGGATTAAGAAATCTCGAATAACACCTAGGAGGAGTAACGATGACTCTTTTATGATACACAACTAGTGACATATCGCATCTGGCAAACTGGATACAGTATGAAATAATGGGAGACTTGGTGACTCTCTTGAGGTGACCAATGCCTCGTTACTACGGTTTTGGATTAAGAAATCTCCAATAACCTTTGGGAGAAGTAACGATGACTCTTTTATGATACACTACTATTGACATATCGCTTCTGGCAGACGCCGCTGTAAGATAAAATGGCAGACTGGGTGAGCTATTGGGACAAGTAACTATGACTCTCTTAAGGTAGCCAATGCCATATTACTAGGAATTTGGATTAAGAAATCTCGAATAACATCTGGGAGGAGTAATTATGACTCTTTTATGATACACAACTAGTGACATATCGCTTCTGGCAAACTGGATACAGTATGAAAAATGGGAGACTTGGTAACTCTCTTGAGGTAACCAATGCCTCGTTACGAGGGTTTTGAATTAAGAAATCACGAATAACCTTTGGGAGAAGTAACGATGACTCTTTTATGCTACACTACTATTGACATATCGCTTCTGGCAGACTGGCAGCAGTAAGAAAAAATGGCAGACATGGTGTGCAAATGGGACGAGTAACTATGACTCCCTTAACGTAGCCAATGCCTCGTTATTGATGTTGGATTAAGAAATCTCCAATAACACCTAGGAGGAGTAACGATGACTCTTTTATGATACACAACTAGTGACATATCGCTTCTGGCAAACTGGCCACAGTATGAAAAATGGGAGACTTGGTGAGGAAATGGGACGAGTAACTATGACTCTCTTTAGGTAGCCAAAGACTCGTTACTAGTGGTTTGGATTAAGAAATCTCGAATAACGACAGGGGGAAGTAACGATGAGTCTTTTATGATACACAACTAGTGACATATCGCTTCTGGCAAACTGGATACAGTATTAAATAATGGGAGACTTGGTGACTCTCTTGAGGTAACCAATGCCTCGTTACTAGGGTTTTGGATTAAGAAATCTCCAATAACCTTTGGGAGAAGTAACGATGACTCTTTTATGATACACTACTATTGACATATCGCTTCTGGCAGACGCCGCTGTAAGATAAAATGGCAGACTGGGTGAGCAATTGGGACAAGTACCTATGACTCTCTTAAGGTAGCCAATGCCATATTACTAGGAATTTGGATTAAGAAATCTCGAATAACATCTGGGAGGAGTAATTATGACTCTTTTATGATACACAACTAGTGACATATCGCTTCTGGCAAACTGGATACAGTACGAAAAAATGGGAGACTTGGTAACTCTCTTGAGGTAACCAATGCCTCGTTACCAGGGTTTTGGATTAAGAAATCTCGAATAACCTTTGGGAGAAGTAACGATGATTTTTTTATGATACACTACTATTGACATATCGCTTCTGGCAGACGCCGCAGTAAGAAAAAATGGCAGACTGGGTGAGCAATTGGGACGAGTAACTATGACTCTCTTAACGTAGCCAAAGCCTCGTTATTGGGGTTGGATTAAGAAATCTCGAATAACACCTAGGAGGAGTAACGATGACTCTTTTATGATACACAACTAGTGACATATCGCTTCTGGCAAACTGGCCACAGTGTGAAAAATGGGAGTCTTGGTGAGCAATTGGGACGATTAACTATGACTCTCTTGAGGTAGAGAATGACTCGTTACTAGTGGTTTGGATTAAGAAATCTCGAATAACCCCAGGCGGAAGTAACGATGAGTCTTTTATGATACACAACTAGTGACATATCGCTTCTGGCAAACTGACCACAGTATGAAAAAATTGAAGACTTGGTGAGCTATTGGGACGAGTAACTATGACTCTCTTGAGGTAGCTAATGACTTGTTACTAGTGGTTTGGATTAAGAAATCTCGAATAACCTTTGGGAGAAGTAACGATGACTCTTTTATGATACACTATTATTGACATATCGCTTCTGGCAAACTGGCCACAGTATGAAAAAATTGGAGACTTGGTGAGCAATTGGGACGAGTAACTATGACTCTCTTAACGTAGCCAATTCCTCGTTATTGGGGTTGGATTAAGAAATCTCGAATAACACCTAGGATGAGTAACTATGACTCTTTTATGATACACAACTAGTGACATATCGCTTCTGGCAGACGCCGCAGTAAGAAAAAATGGCAGACTGGGTGAGCAATTGGAACGAGTAACTATGACTCTCATAACGTAGCCAATGCCTCGTTATTGGGATTGGATTAAGAAATCTCGAATAACACCTAGGAGGAGTAACGACGACTCTTTTATGATACACAACTAGTGACATATCGCTTCTGGCAAACTGGCCACAGTATGAAAAATGGGAGACTTGGTGAGGAATTGGGACGAGTAACTATGACTCTCTTTAGGTAGCCAATGACTCGTTACTAGTGGTTTGGATTAAGAAATCTCGAATAACCCCAGGGGGAAGTAACGATGAGTCTTTTATGATACACAACTAGTGACATATCGGTTCTGGCAAACTGGCAGCAGTATGATAAAATGGCAGACTTGGTGTGCAAATGGGACGAGAAACTATGACTCCCTTAACGTAGCCGATGCCTCGTTATTGATGTTGGATTATATCTCGAATAACACCTAGGAGGAGTAACGATGACTCTTTTATGATACACAACTAGTGACATATCGCTACTGGCAAACTGGCCACAGTATGAAAAATGGGAGACTTGGTGAGGAATTGGGACGAGTAACTATGACTCTCTTGAGGTAGCCAATGACCCGTTACTAGTGGTTTGGATTAAGAAATCTCGAATAACAACAGGGGGAAGTAACGATGACTCTTTTATCATACACTACTATTGACATATCGCTTCTGGCAGACTGGCCGCAGTAAGAAAAAATGGCAGACTTGGTGTGCAAATGGGACGAGTAACTATGACTCCCTTAACGTAGCCAAAGCCTCGTTATTGGGGTTGGATTAAGAAATCTCGAATAACACCTAGGAGGAGTAACGATGACTCTTTTATGATACACAACTAGTGACATATCGCTTCTGGCAAACTGGATACAGTATTAAATAATGGGAGACTTGGTGACTCTCTTGAGGTAACCAATGCCTCGTTACTAGGGTTTTGGATTAAGAAATCTCCAATAACCTTTGGGAGAAGTAACGATGACTCTTTTATGATACACTACTATTGACATATCGCTTCTGGCAGACGCCGCTGTAAGATAAAATGGCAGACTGGGTGAGCAATTGGGACAAGTAACTATGACTCTCTTAAGGTAGCCAATGCCATATTACTAGGAATTTGGATTAAGAAATCTCGAATAACATCTGGGGGGAGTAATTATGACTCTTTTATGATACACAACTAGTGACATATCGCTTCTGGCAAACTGGATACAGTACGAAAAAATGGGAGACTTGGTAACTCTCTTGAGGTAACCAATGCCTCGTTACCAGGGTTTTGGATAAAGAAATCTCGAATAACCTTTGGGAGGAGTAACGATGATTTTTTTATGATACACTACTATTGACATATCGCTTCTGGCAGACGCCGCAGTAAGAAAAAATGGCAGACTGGGTGAGCAATTGGGACGAGTAACTATGACTCTCTTAACGTAGCCAAAGCCTCGTTATTGGGGTTGGATTAAGAAATCTCGAATAACACCTAGGAGGAGTAACGATGACTCTTTTATGATACACAACTAGTGACATATCGCTTCTGGCAAACTGGCCACAGTATGAAAAATGGGAGTCTTGGTGAGCAATTGGGACGATTAACTATGACTCTCTTGAGGTAGAGAATGACTCGTTACTAGTGGTTTGGATTAAGAAATCTCGAATAACCCCAGGCGGAAGTAACGATGAGTCTTTTATGATACACAACTAGTGACATATCGCTTCTGGCAGACGCCGCAGTAAGAAAAAATGGCAGACTGGGTGAGCAATTGGAACGAGTAACTATGACTCTCATAACGTAGCCAATGCCTCGTTATTGGGATTGGATTAAGAAATCTCGAATAACACCTAGGAGGAGTAACGACGACTCTTTTATGATACACAACTAGTGACATATCGCTTCTGGCAAACTGGCCACAGTATGAAAAATGGGAGACTTGGTGAGGAATTGGGACGAGTAACTATGACTCTCTTTAGGTAGCCAATGACTCGTTACTAGTGGTTTGGATTAAGAAATCTCGAATAACCCCAGGGGGAAGTAACGATGAGTCTTTTATGATACACAACTAGTGACATATCGGTTCTGGCAAACTGGCAGCAGTATGATAAAATGGCAGACTTGGTGTGCAAATGGGACGAGTAACTATGACTCCCTTAACGTAGCCAATGCCTCGTTATTGATGTTGGATTATATCTCGAATAACACCTAGGAGGAGTAACGATGACTCTTTTATGATACACAACTAGTGACATATCGCTACTGGCAAACTGGCCACAGTATGAAAAATGGGAGACTTGGTGAGGAATTGGGACGAGTAACTATGACTCTCTTGAGGTAGCCAATGACCCGTTACTAGTGGTTTGGATTAAGAAATCTCGAATAACAACAGGGGGAAGTAACGATGACTCTTTTATCATACACTACTATTGACATATCGCTTCTGGCAGACTGGCCGCAGTAAGAAAAAATGGCAGACTTGGTGTGCAAATGGGACGAGTAACTATGACTCCCTTAACGTAGCCAAAGCCTCGTTATTGGGGTTGGATTAAGAAATCTCGAATAACACCTAGGAGGAGTAACGATGACTCTTTTATGATACACAACTAGTGACATATCGCTTCTGGCAAACTGGCCACAGTATGAAAAATGGGAGACTTGGTGAGGAATTGGGACGAGTAACTATGACGCTCTTTAGGTAGCCAATGACTCGTTACTAGTGGTTTGGATTAAGAAATCTCGAATAACCCCATGGGGATGTAACAATGAGTCTTTTATGATACACAAGTAGTGACATATCGCTTCTGGCAAACTGGCCACAGTATGAAAAAATGGGAGACTTGGTGAGCAATTGGGACGAGTAACTATGACTCTCTTGAGGTAGCCAATGACTCGTTACTAGTGGTCTGGATTAAGAAATCTCGAATAACCCCAGGGGGAAGTAACGATGAGTCTTTTATGATACACAACTAGTGACATATCGCTTCTGGCAAACTGGATACAGTATTTAATAATGGGAGACTTGGTGACTCTCTTGAGGTAACCAATGCCTCGTTACTAGGGTTTTAAATTAAGAAATCTCCAATAACCTTTGGGAGAAGTAACGATGACTCTTTTATGATACACTACTATTGACATATCGCTTATGGCAGACGCCACAGTAAGAAATAATGGCAGACTTGGTGAGCAATTGGGACGAGTAACTATGACTCCCTTAACGTAGCCAATGCCTCGTTATTGATGTTGGATTAAAAATCTCCAATAACACCTAGGAGGAGTAACGATGACCCTTTTATGATACACAACAAGTGACATATCGCTTCTGGCAAACTGGCCACAGTATGAAAAATAGGAGACTTGGTGAGGAATTGGGACGAGTAACTACGACTCTCTTTAGGTAGCCAATGACTCGTTACTAGTGGTCTGGATTAAGAAATCTCGAATAACCCCAGGGGGAAGTAACGATGAGTCTTTTATGATACACAACTAGTGACATATCGCTTCTGGCAAACTGGATACAGTATTTAATAATGGGAGACTTGGTGACTCTCTTGAGGTAACCAATGCCTCGTTACTAGGGTTTTAAATTAAGAAATCTCCAATAACCTTTGGGAGAAGTAACGATGACTCTTTTATGATACACTACTATTGACATATCGCTTCTGGCAGACGCCGCTGTGAGATAAAATGGCAGACTGGGTGAGCAATTGGGACAAGTAACTATGACTCTCTTAAGGTAGCCAATGCCATATTACTAGGAATTTGGATTAAGAAATCTCGAATAACATCTGGGAGGAGTAATTATGACTCTTTTATGATACACAATTAGTGACATATCGCTTCTGGCAAACTGGATACAGTATGAAAAAATGGGAGACTTGGTAACTCTCCTGAGGTAACCAATGCCTCGTTACGAGGGTTTTGGATGAAGAAATCTCGAATAACCTTTGGGAGAAGTAACGATGACTCTTTTATGATACACTACTATTGACATATCGCTTCTGGCAGACGCCGCAGTAAGAAAAAATGGCAGACTGGGTGAGCAATTGGGACGAGTAACTATGACTCTCTTAACGTAGCCAAAGTCTCGTTATTGGGGTTGGATTAAGAAATCTCGAATAACACCTAGGAGGAGTAACGATGACTCTTTTATGATACACAACTAGTGACATATCGCTTCTGGCAAACTGGCCACAGTATGAAAAATGGGAGACTTGGTGAGGAACTGGGACGAGTAACTATGACTCTCTTTAGGTAGCCAATGACTCGTTACTAGTGGTTTGGATTAAGAAATCTCGAATAACCCCAGGGGGAAGTAACGATGAGTCTTTTATGATACACAACTAGTGACATATCGGTTCTGGCAAACTGGCAGCAGTAAGAAAAAATGGCAGACTTGGTGTGCAAATGGGACGAGTAACTATGACTCCCTTAACGTAGCCAATGCCTCGTTATTGATGTTGGATTATATCTCGAATAACACCTAGGAGGAGTAACGATGACTCTTTTATGATACACAACTAGTGACATATCGCTACTGGCAAACTGGCCACAGTATGAAAAATGGGAGACTTGGTGAGGAATTGGGACGAGTAACTATGACTCTCTTGAGGTAGCCAATGACCCGTTACTAGTGGTTTGGATTAAGAAATCTCGAATAACAACAGGGGGAAGTAACGATGACTCTTTTATGATACACTACTATTGACATATCGCTTCTGGCAGACTGGCCGCAGTAAGAAAAAATGGCAGACTTGGTGTGCAAATGGGACGAGTAACTATGACTCCCTTAACGTAGCCAATGCCTCGTTATTGGGGTTGGATTAAGAAATCTCGAATAACACCTAGGAGGCGTAACGATGACTCTTTTATGGTACACAACTAGTGACATATCGCTTCTGGCAAACTGGCCACAGTATGAAAAATGGGAGACTTGGTGAGGAATTGGGACGAGTAACTATGACGCTCTTTAGGTAGCCAATGACTCGTTACTAGTAATTTCGATTAAGAAATCTCGAATAACCCCAGGGGGAAGTAACAATGAGACTTTTATGATACACAACTAGTGACATATCGCTTCTGGCAAACTGGCCACAGTATGAAAAAATGGGAGACTTGGTGAGCAATTGGGACGAGTAACTATGACTCTCTTGAGGTAGCCAATGACCCGTTACTAGTGGTTTCTATTAAGAAATCTCGAATAACCCCAGGGGGAAGTAACGATGACTCTTTTATGATACACTACTATTGACATATCGCTTCTGGCAGACTGGCCGCAGTAAGAAAAAATGGCAGACTTGGTGTGCAAATGTTACGAGTAACTATGACTCCCTTAACGTAGCCAATGCCTCGTTATTGGGGTTGGATTAGGAAATCTCGAATAACACCTAGGAGGAGTAACGATGACTCTTTTATGATACACAACTAGTGACATATCGCTTCTGGCAAACTGGATACAGTATGAAATAATGGGAGACTTGGTGACTCTCTTGAGGTGACCAATGCCTCGTTACTAGGGTTTTGGATTAAGAAATCTCCAATAACCTTTGGGAGAAGTAACGATGACTCTTTTATGATACACTACTATTGACATATCGCTTCTGGCAGACGCCGCTGTAAGATAAAATGGCAGACTGGGTGAGCAATTGGGACAAGTAACTATGACTCTCTTAAGGTAGCCAATGCCATATTACTAGGAATTTGGATTAAGAAATCTCGAATAACATCTGGGAGGAGTAATTATGACTCTTTTATGATACACAACTAGTGACATATCGCTTCTGGCAAACTGGATACAGTATGAAAAAATGGGAGACTTGGTAACTCTCTTGAGGTAACCAATGCCTCGTTACGAGGGTTTTGGATTAAGAAATCTCGAATAACCTTTGGGAGAAGTAACGATGACTCTTTTATGATACACTACTATTGACATATCGCTTCTGGCAGACGCCGCAGTAAGAAAAAATGGCAGACTGGGTGAGCAATTGGGACGAGTAACTATGACTCTCTTAACGTAGCCAAAGCCTCGTTATTGGGGTTGGATTAAGAAATCTCGAATAACACCTACGAGGAGTAACGATGACTCTTTTATGATACACAACTAGTGACATATCGCTTCTGGCAAACTGGCCACAGTATGAAAAATGGGAGACTTGGTGAGGAATTGGGACGAGTAACTATGACTCTCTTTAGGTAGCCAATGACTCGTTACTAGTGGTTTGGATTAAGAAATCTCGAATAACCCCAGGGAGAAGTAACGATGACTCTTTTATGATACACTACTATTGACATATCGCTTCTGGCAGACTGGCAGCAGTAAGAAAAAATGGCAGACATGGTGTGCAAATGGGACGAGTAACTATGACTCCTTTAACGTAACCAATGCCTCGTTATTGAGGTTGGATTAAGAAATCTCCAATAACACCTAGGAGGAGTAACGATGACTCTTTTATGATACACAACTAGTGACATATCGCTTCTGGCAAACTGGCCACAATATGAAAAATGGGAGACTTGGTGAGGAATTGGGACGAGTATCTATGACTCCCTTAACGTAGCCAATGCCTCGTTATTGATGTTGGATTAAGAAATCTCCAATAACACCTAGGAGGAGTAACGATGACTCTTTTATGATACACAACTAGTGACATATCGCTTCTGGCAAACTGGCCACAGTATGATAAATGGGAGACTTGGTGAGGAATTGGGACGAGTAACTATGACTCTCTTTAGGTAGCCAAAGACTCGTTACTAGTGGTTTGGATTAAGAAATCTCGAATAACCCCAGGGGGAAGTAACGATGAGTCTTTTATGATACACAACTAGTGACATATCGCTTCTGGCAAACTGGATACAGTATTAAATAATGGGAGACTTGGTGACTCTCTTGAGGTAACCAATGCCTCGTTACTAGGGTTTTGGATTAAGAAATCTCCAATAACCTTTGGGAGAAGTAACGATGACTCTTTTATGATACACTACTATTGACATATCGCTTCTGGCAGACGCCGCAGTAAGAAAAAATGGCAGACTGGGTGAGCAATTGGGACGAGTAACTATGACTCTCTTAACGTAGCCAAAGCCTCGTTATTGGGGTTGGATTAAGAAATCTCGAATAACACCTAGGAGGAGTAACGATGACTCTTTTATGATACACAACTAGTGACATATCGCTTCTGGCAAACTGGCCACAGTATTAAAAATGGGAGACTTGGTGAGGAATTGGGACGAGTAACTATGACTCTCTTTAGGTAGCCAATGACTCGTTACTAGTGGTTTGGATTAAGAAATCTCGAATAACCCCAGGGGGAAGCAACGATGAGTCTTTTATGATACACAACTAGTGACATATCGCTTCTGGCAAACTGACCACAGTATGAAAAAATTGAAGACTTGGTGAGCAATTGGGACGAGTAACTATGACTCTCTTGAGGTAGCCAATGACTTGTTACTAGTGGTTTGGATTAAGAAATCTCGAATAACCTTTGGGAGAAGTAACGATGACTCTTTTATGATACACTATTATTGACATATCGCTTCTGGCAAACTGACCACAGTATGAAAAAATTGGAGACTTGGTGAGCAATTGGGACGAGTAACTATGACTCTCTTAACGTAGGCAATTCCTCGTTATTGGGGTTGGATTAAGAAATCTCGAATAACACCTAGGATGAGTAACGATGACTCTTTTATGATACACAACTAGTGACATATCGCTTCTGGCAGACGCCGCAGTAAGAAAAAATGGCAGACTGGGTGAGCAATTGGGACGAGTAACTATGACTCTCATAACGTAGCCGATGCCTCGTTATTGGGATTGGATTAAGAAATCTCGAATAACACCTAGGAGGAGTAACGACGACTCTTTTATGATACACAACTAGTGACATATCGCTTCTGGCAAACTGGCCACAGTATGAAAAATGGGAGACTTGGTGAGGAATTGGGACGAGTAACTATGACTCTCTTTAGGTAGCCAAGACTCGTTACTAGTGGTTTGTATTAAGAAATCTCGAATAACCCTAGGGGGAAGTAACGATGAGTCTTTTATGATACACAACTAGTGACATATCGCTTCTGGCAAACTGGCCACAGTATGAAAAAATGGGAGACTTGGTGAGCAATTGGGACGAGTAACTATGACTCTCTTGAGGTAGCCAATGACCCGTTACTAGTGGTTTGTATTAAGAAATCTCGAATAACCCTAGGGGGAAGTAACGATGAGCCTTTTATGATACACAACTAGTGACATATCGCTTCTGGCAAACTGGCAGCAGTAAGAAAAAATGGCAGACTTGGTGTGCAAATGGGACGAGTAACTATGACTCCCTTAACGTAGCCAATGCCTCGTTATTGATGTTGGATTATTTCTCGAATAACACCTAGGAGGAGTAACGATGACTCTTTTATGATACACAACTAGTGACATATCGCTACTGGCAAACTGGCCACAGTATGAAAAATGGGAGACTTGGAGAGGAATTGGGACGTGTAACTATGACTCTCTTGAGGTAGCTAATGACCCGTTACTAGTGGTTTGGATTAAGAAATCTCGAATAACAACAGGGGGAAGTAACGATGACTCTTTTATGATACACTACTATTGACATATCGCTTCTGGCAGACTGGCCGCAGTAAGAAAAAATGGCAGACTTGGTGTGCAAATGGGACGAGTAACTATGACTCCCTTAACGTAGCCAATGCCTCGTTATTGGGGTTGGATTAAGAAATCTCGAATAACACCTAGGAGGAGTAACGATGACTCTTTAATGATACACAACTAGTGACATATCGCTTCTGGCAAACTGGCCACAGTATGAAAAAATGGGAGACTTGGTGAGCAATTGGGACGAGTAACTATGACTCTCTTGAGGTAGCCAATGACTCGTTACTAGTGGTTTCGATTAAGAAATCTCGAATAACCCCAGGGGGAAGTAACGATGACTCTTTTATGATACACTACTATTGACATATCTCTTCTGGCAGACGCCAAAGTAAGAAATAATGGCAGACTTGGTGAGCAATTGGGACGAGTAACTATGACTCCCTTAACGTAGCCAATGCCTCGTTATTGATGTTGGATTAAAAATCTCCAATAACACCTAGGAGGAGTAACGATGACCCTTTTATGATACACAACTAGGGACATATCGCTTCTGGCAAACTGGCCACAGTATGAAAAATGGGAGACTTGGTGAGGAATTGGGACGAGTAACTATGACTCTCTTTAGGTAGCCAATGACTCGTTACTAGTGGTCTGGATTAAGAAATCTCGAATAACCCCAGGGGGAAGTAACGATGAGTCTTTTATGATACACAACTAGTGACACATCGCTTCTGGCAAACTGGATACAGTGTTTAATAATGGGAGACTTGGTGACTCTCTTGAGGTAACCAATGCCTCGTTACTAGGGTTTTGGATTAAGAAATCTCCAATAACCTTTGGGAGAAGTAACGATGACTCTTTTATGATACACTACTATTGACATATCGCTTCTGGCAAACTGGCCACATTATGAAAAATGGGAGACTTGGTGAGGAATTGGGACGAGTAACTATGACTCTCTTTAGGTAGCCAATGACTCGTTACTAGTGGTTTGGATTAAGAAATCTCGAATAACCCCAGGGAGAAGTGACGATGACTCTTTTATGATACACTACTATTGACATATCGCTTCTGGCAGACTGGCAGCAGTAAGAAAAAATGGCAGACATGGTGTGCAAATGGGACGAGTAACTATGACTCCCTCAACGTAGCCAATGCCTCGTCATTGAGGTTGGATTAAGAAATCTCCAATAACTCCTAGGAGGAGTAACGATGACTCTTTTATGATACACAACTAGTGACATATCGCTTCTGGCAAACTGGCCACAGTATGAAAAATGGGAGACTTGGTGAGGAATTGGGACGAGTAACTATGACTCCCTTAACGTAGCCAATGCCTCGTTATTGATGTTGGATTAAGAAATCTCCAATAACACCTAGGAGGAGTAACGATGACTCTTTTATGATACACAACTAGAGACATATCGCTTCTGGCAAACTGGATACAGTATTAAATAATGGGAGACTTGGTGACTCTCTTGAGGTAACCAATGCCTCGTTACTAGGGTTTTGGATTAAGAAATCTCCAATAACCTTTGGGAGAAGTAACGATGACTCTTTTATGATACACTACTATTGACATATCGCTTCTGGCAGACGCCGCAGTAAGAAAAAATGGCAGACTGGCTGAGCAATTGGGACGAGTAACTATGACTCTCTTAACGTAGCCAAAGCCTCGTTATTGGGGTTGGATTAAGAAATATCGAATAACACCTAGGAGGAGTAACGATGACTCTTTTATGATACACAACTAGTGACATATCGCTTCTGGCAAACTGGCCACAGTATGAAAAATGGGAGACTTGGTGAGGAATTGGGACGAGTAACTATGACTCTCTTTAGGTAGCCAATGACTCGTTACTAGTGGTTTGGATTAAGATATCTCGAATAACCCCAGGGGGAAGTAACGTTGAGTCTTTTATGATACACAACTACTGACGTATCGCTTCTGGCAAACTGGCCACAGTATGAAAAAATGGGAGCCTTGGTGAGCAATTGGGACGAGTAACTATGAATCTCTTGAGGTAGCCAATGACCCGTAACTAGTGGTTTGGATTAAGAAATCTCGAATAACCCCAGGGAGAAGTAACGATGACTCTTTTATGATACACTACTATTGACATATCGCTTCTGGCAGACTGGCAGCAGTAAGAAAAAATGGCAGACTTGGTGTGCAAATGGGACGAGTAACTATGACTCCCTTAAAGTAGCCAATGCCTCGTTATTGATGTTGGATTAAGAAATCTCGAATAACATATAGGAGGAGTAACGATGACTCTTTTATGATACACAACTAGTGACATATCGCTTCTGGCAAACTAGCCACAGTATGAAAAATGGGAGACTTAGTGAGGAATTGGGACGAGTAACTATGACTTACTTCAGGTAGCCATTTGCTCGTTACTAGTGGTTTGGATTAAGAAATCTCGAATAAACCCAGGGGGAAGTAACGATGAGTCTTTTAGATACACAACTAGTGACATATCGCTTCTGGCAAACTGGCCACAGTATGAAAAAATGGGAGACTTGGTGAGCAATTGGGACGAGTAACTATGACTCTCTTGAGGTAGCCAATGACCCGTTACTAGTGGTTTGGATTAAGAAATCTCGAATAACCCCAGGGGGAAGTAACGATGACTCTTTTATGATACACTACTATTGACATATCGCTTCTGGCAGACTGGCCGCAGTAAGAAATAATGGCAGACTTGGTGTGCAAATGGGACGAGTAACTATGACTCCCTTAACGTAGCCAATGCCTCATTATTGGTATTGGATTAAGAAATCTCGAATAACACCTAGGAGGAGTAACGATGACTCTTTTATGATATACAACTAGTGACATATCGCTTCTGGCAAACTGGATACAGTATGAAAAAATGGGAGACTTGGTGACTCTCTTGAGGTAACCAATGCCTCGTTACTAGGGTTTTGGATTAAGAAATCTCGAATAACCTTTGGGAGAAGTAATGATGAATCTTTTATGATACACTACTATTGACATATCGCTTCTGGCAGACGCCGCAGTAAGAAAAAATGGCAGACTGGGTGTGCAATTGGGACGAGTAACTATGACTCTCTTAACGTAGCCAATGCCTCGTTAATGGGGTTGGATTAAGAAATCTCAAATAACACCTAGGAGGAGTAACGATGACTCTTTATGATACACAACTAGTGACATATCGCTTCTGGCAAACTGGCCACAGTATGAAAAATGGGAGACTTGGTGAGGAATTGGGACGAGTAACTATGACTCTCTTTAGGTAGCCAATGACTCGTTACTAGTGGTTTGGATTAAGAAATCTCGAATAACCCCAGGCGGAAGTAACGATGAGTCTTTTATGATACACAACTAGTGACATATCGCTTCTGGCAGACTGGCAGCAGTAAGAAAAAATGGCAGACTTGGTGTGCAAATGGGACGAGTAACTATGACTCCCTTAACGTAGCCAATGCCTCGTTATTGATGTTGGATTAAGAAATCTCCAATAACACCTAGGAGGAGTAACGATGAGTCTTTTATGATACACAACTAGTGACATATCGCTTCTGGCAAACTGGCCACAGTATGAAAAATTGGAGACTTGGTGAGGAATTGGGACGAGTAACTATGACTCTCTTTAGGTAGCCAATGACTCGTTACTAGTGGTTTGGATTAAGAAATCTCGAATAACCCCAGGGAGAAGTAACGATGACTCTTTTATGATACACTACTATTGACATATCGCTTCTGGCAGACTGGCAGCAGTAAGAAAAAATGGCAGACATGGTGTGCAAATGGGACGAGTAGCTATGACTCCCTTAACGTAGCCAATGCCTCGTTATTGAGGTTGGATTAAGAAATCTCCAATAACACCTAGGAGGAGTAACGATCACTCTTTTATGATACACAACTAGTGACATATCGCTTCTGGCAAACTGGCCACAGTATGAAAAATGGGAGACTTGGTGAGGAATTGGGACGAGTAACTATGACTCTCTTTAGGTAGCCAAAGACTCGTTACTAGTGGTTTGGAATAAGAAATCTCGAATAACCCCAGGGGGAAGTAACGTTGAGTCTTTTATGATATACAACTGGTGACGTATCGCTTCTGGCAACCTGGCCACAGTATGAAAAAATGGGAGCCTTGGTGAGCAATTGGGACGAGTAACTATGACTCTCTTGAGGTAGCCAATGACCCGTAACTAGTGGTTTGGATTAAGAAATCTCGAATAACCCCAGGGAGAAGTAACGATGACTCTTTTATGATACTCTACTATTGACATATCGCTTCTGGCAGACTGGCCGCAGTAAGAAATAATGGCAGACTTGGTGTGCAAATGGGACGAGTAACTATGACTCCCTTAACGTAGCCAATGCCTCATTATTGGGATTGGATTAAGAAATCTCGAATAACACCTAGGAGGAGTAACGATGACTCTTTTATGATACACAACTAGTGACATATCGCTTCTGGCAAACTGGCCACAGTATGAAAAATGGGAGACTTGGTGAGGAATTGGGACGAGTAACTATGACTCTCTTTAGGTAGCCAATGACTCGTTACTAGTGGTTTGGATTAAGAAATCTCGAATAACCCCAGGGGGGAGTAACGATGACTCTTTTATGATACATTACTATTGACATATCGCTTCTGGCAGACTGGCAGCAGTAAGAAAAAATGGCAGACATGGTGTGCAAATGGGACGAGTAACTATGACTCCCTTAACGTAGCCAATGCCTCGTTATTGAGGTTGGATTAAGAAATCTCCAATAACACCTAGGAGGAGTAACGATGACTCTTTTATGATACACAACTAGTGACATATCGCTTCTGGCAAACTGGCCACAGTATGAAAAATGGGAGACTTGGTGAGGAATTGGGACGAGTAACTATGACTCTCTTTAGGTAGCCAATGACTCGTTACTAGTGGTTTGGATTAAGAAATCTCGAATAACCCCAGGGGGAAGTAACGATGAGTCTTTTAGATACACAACTAGTGACATATCGCTTCTGGCAAACTAGCCACAGTATGAAAAATGGGAGACTTAGTGAGGAATTGGGACGAGTAACTATGACTTACTTCAGGTAGCCATTTGCTCGTTACTAGTGGTTTGGATTAAGAAATCTCGAATAAACCCAGGGGGAAGTAACGATGAGTCTTTTAGATACACAACTAGTGACATATCGCTTCTGGCAAACTGGCCACAGTATGAAAAAATGGGAGACTTGGTGAGCAATTGGGACGAGTAACTATGACTCTCTTGAGGTAGCCAATGACCCGTTACTAGTGGTTTGGATTAAGAAATCTCGAATAACCCCAGGGGGAAGTAACGATGACTCTTTTATGATACACTACTATTGACATATCGCTTCTGGCAGACTGGCCGCAGTAAGAAATAATGGCAGACTTGGTGTGCAAATGGGACGAGTAACTATGACTCCCTTAACGTAGCCAATGCCTCATTATTGGTATTGGATTAAGAAATCTCGAATAACACCTAGGAGGAGTAACGATGACTCTTTTATGATATACAACTAGTGACATATCGCTTCAGGCAAACTGGCCACAGTATTAATAGTGGGAGACTTGGTGACACTCTTTAGGTAACCAATGCCTCGTTACTATGGTTTTGGATTAAGAAATCTCGAATAACCTTTGGGAGAAGTAACGATGAGATCTTTTATGATACACTACTATTGACATATCGCTTCTGGAGACGCCGCAGTAAGATAAAATGGCAGACTGTGTGAGCAATTGGGACAAGTAACTATGACTCTCTTAAGGTAGCTAAGGCCATATTACTAGGGATTTGGATTAAGAAATCTTGAATAACATCTGGGAGGAGTAATTATGACTCTTTTATGATCCACAACTAGTGACATATCGCTTCTGGCAAACTGGATACAGTATGAAAAAATGGGAGACTTGGTGACTCTCTTGAGGTAACCAATGCCTCGTTACTAGGGTTTTGGATTAAGAAATCTCGAATAACCTTTGGGAGAAGTAATGATGAATCTTTTATGATACACTACTATAGACATATCGCTTCTGGCAGACGCCGCAGTAAGAAAAAATGGCAGACTGCGTGAGCAATTGGACGAGTAACTATGACTCTCTTAACGTAGCCAATGCCTCGTTATTGGGGTTGGATTAAGAAATCTCGAATAACACCTAGGAGGAGTAACGATGACTCTTTTATGATACACAACTAGTGATATATCGCTTCTGGCAGACGCCGCAGTAAGAAAAAATGGCAGACTGGGTGAGCAATTGGGACGAGTAACTATGACTCTCTTAACGTAGCCAATGCCTCGTTAATGGGGTTGGATTAAGAAATCTCAAATAACACCTAGGAGGAGTAACGATGACTCTTTATGATACACAACTAGTGACATATCGCTTCTGGCAAACTGGCCACAGTATGAAAAATGGGAGACTTGGTGAGGAATTGGGACGAGTAACTATGACTCTCTTTAGGTAGCCAATGACTCGTTACTAGTGGTTTGGATTAAGAAATCTCGAATAACCCCAGGCGGAAGTAACGATGAGTCTTTTATGATACACAACTAGTGACATATCGCTTCTGGCAGACTGGCAGCAGTAAGAAAAAATGGCAGACTTGGTGTGCAAATGGGACGAGTAACTATGACTCCCTTAACGTAGCCAATGCCTCGTTATTGATGTTGGATTAAGAAATCTCCAATAACACCTAGGAGGAGTAACGATGAGTCTTTTATGATACACAACTAGTGACATATCGCTTCTGGCAAACTGGCCACAGTATGAAAAATTGGAGACTTGGTGAGGAATTGGGACGAGTAACTATGACTCTCTTTAGGTAGCCAATGACTCGTTACTAGTGGTTTGGATTAAGAAATCTCGAATAACCCCAGGGAGAAGTAACGATGACTCTTTTATGATACACTACTATTGACATATCGCTTCTGGCAGACTGGCAGCAGTAAGAAAAAATGGCAGACATGGTGTGCAAATGGGACGAGTAGCTATGACTCCCTTAACGTAGCCAATGCCTCGTTATTGAGGTTGGATTAAGAAATCTCCAATAACACCTAGGAGGAGTAACGATCACTCTTTTATGATACACAACTAGTGACATATCGCTTCTGGCAAACTGGCCACAGTATGAAAAATGGGAGACTTGGTGAGGAATTGGGACGAGTAACTATGACTCTCTTTAGGTAGCCAAAGACTCGTTACTAGTGGTTTGGATTAAGAAATCTCGAATAACCCCAGGGGGAAGTAACGTTGAGTCTTTTATGATATACAACTGGTGACGTATCGCTTCTGGCAACCTGGCCACAGTATGAAAAAATGGGAGCCTTGGTGAGCAATTGGGACGAGTAACTATGACTCTCTTGAGGTAGCCAATGACCCGTAACTAGTGGTTTGGATTAAGAAATCTCGAATAACCCCAGGGAGAAGTAACGATGACTCTTTTATGATACACTACTATTGACATATCGCTTCTGGCAGACTGGCCGCAGTAAGAAATAATGGCAGACTTGGTGTGCAAATGGGACGAGTAACTATGACTCCCTTAACGTAGCCAATGCCTCATTATTGGGATTGGATTAAGAAATCTCGAATAACACCTAGGAGGAGTAACGATGACTCTTTTATGATACACAACTAGTGACATATCGCTTCTGGCAAACTGGCCACAGTATGAAAAATGGGAGACTTGGTGAGGAATTGGGACGAGTAACTATGACTCTCTTTAGGTAGCCAATGACTCGTTACTAGTGGTTTGGATTAAGAAATCTCGAATAACCCCAGGGGGGAGTAACGATGACTCTTTTATGATACATTACTATTGACATATCGCTTCTGGCAGACTGGCAGCAGTAAGAAAAAATGGCAGACATGGTGTGCAAATGGGACGAGTAACTATGACTCCCTTAACGTAGCCAATGCCTCGTTATTGAGGTTGGATTAAGAAATCTCCAATAACACCTAGGAGGAGTAACGATGACTCTTTTATGATACACAACTAGTGACATATCGCTTCTGGCAAACTGGCCACAGTATGAAAAATGGGAGACTTGGTGAGGAATTGGGACGAGTAACTATGACTCTCTTTAGGTAGCCAATGACTCGTTACTAGTGGTTTGGATTAAGAAATCTCGAATAACCCCAGGGGGAAGTAACGATGAGTCTTTTAGATACACAACTAGTGACATATCGCTTCTGGCAAACTAGCCACAGTATGAAAAATGGGAGACTTAGTGAGGAATTGGGACGAGTAACTATGACTTACTTCAGGTAGCCATTTGCTCGTTACTAGTGGTTTGGATTAAGAAATCTCGAATAAACCCAGGGGGAAGTAACGATGAGTCTTTTAGATACACAACTAGTGACATATCGCTTCTGGCAAACTGGCCACAGTATGAAAAAATGGGAGACTTGGTGAGCAATTGGGACGAGTAACTATGACTCTCTTGAGGTAGCCAATGACCCGTTACTAGTGGTTTGGATTAAGAAATCTCGAATAACCCCAGGGGGAAGTAACGATGACTCTTTTATGATACACTACTATTGACATATCGCTTCTGGCAGACTGGCCGCAGTAAGAAATAATGGCAGACTTGGTGTGCAAATGGGACGAGTAACTATGACTCCCTTAACGTAGCCAATGCCTCATTATTGGTATTGGATTAAGAAATCTCGAATAACACCTAGGAGGAGTAACGATGACTCTTTTATGATATACAACTAGTGACATATCGCTTCAGGCAAACTGGCCACAGTATTAATAGTGGGAGACTTGGTGACACTCTTTAGGTAACCAATGCCTCGTTACTATGGTTTTGGATTAAGAAATCTCGAATAACCTTTGGGAGAAGTAACGATGAGATCTTTTATGATACACTACTATTGACATATCGCTTCTGGAGACGCCGCAGTAAGATAAAATGGCAGACTGTGTGAGCAATTGGGACAAGTAACTATGACTCTCTTAAGGTAGCTAAGGCCATATTACTAGGGATTTGGATTAAGAAATCTTGAATAACATCTGGGAGGAGTAATTATGACTCTTTTGTGATCCACAACTAGTGACATATCGCTTCTGGCAAACTGGATACAGTATGAAAAAATGGGAGACTTGGTGACTCTCTTGAGGTAACCAATGCCTCGTTACTAGGGTTTTGGATTAAGAAATCTCGAATAACCTTTGGGAGAAGTAATGATGAATCTTTTATGATACACTACTATAGACATATCGCTTCTGGCAAGACGCCGCAGTAAGAAAAAATGGCAGACTGCGTGAGCAATTGGACGAGTAACTATGACTCTCTTAACGTAGCCAATGCCTCGTTATTGGGGTTGGATTAAGAAATCTCGAATAACACCTAGGAGGAGTAACGATGACTCTTTTATGATACACAACTAGTGATATATCGCTTCTGGCAGACGCCGCAGTAAGAAAAAATGGCAGACTGGGTGAGCAATTGGGACGAGTAACTATGACTCTCTTAACGTAGCCAAAGCCTCGTTATTGGGGTTGGATTAAGAAATCTCGAATAACACCTAGGAGGAGTAACGATGACTCTTTTATGATACACAACTAGTGACATATCGCTTCTGGCAAACTGGCCACAGTATGAAAAATGGGAGACTTGGTGAGGAATTGGGACGAGTAACTATGACTCTCTTTAGGTAGCCAATGACTCGTTACTAGTGGTTTGGATTAAGAAATCTCGAATAACCCAAGGGGGAAGTAACGTTGAGTCTTTTATGATACACAACTAGTGACGTATCGCTTCTGGCAAACTGGCCACAGTATGAAAAAACGGGAGCCTTGGTGAGCAATTGGGACGAGTAACTATGATTCTCTTGAGGTAGCCAATGACCCGTAACTAGTGGTTTGGATTAAGAAATCTCGAATAACCCCAGGGAGAAGTAACGATGACTTTTTTATGATACACTACTATTGACATATCGCTTCTGGCAGACTGGCAGCAGTAAGAAAAAAATGGCAGACTTGGTGTGCAAATGGGACGAGTAACTATGACACCCTTAACGTAGCCAATGCCTCGTTATTGATGTTGGATTAAGAAATCTCGAATAACATATAGGAGGAGTAACGATGACTCTTTTATGATACACAACTAGTGACATATCGCTTCTGGCAAACTAGCCACAGTATGAAAAATGGGAGACTTAGTGAGGAATTGGGACGAGTAACTATGACTTACTTCAGGTAGCCATTTGCTCGTTACTAGTGGTTTGGATTAAGAAATCTCGAATAACCCCAGGGGGAAGTAACGATGAGTCTTTTAGATACACAACTAGTGACATATCGCTTCTGGCAAACTGGCCACAGTATGAAAAAATGGGAGACTTGGTGAGCAATTGGGACGAGTAACTATGACTCTCTTGAGGTAGCCAATGACCCGTTACTAGTGGTTTGGATTAAGAAATCTCGAATAACGCCAGGGGGAAGTAACGATGACTCTTTTATGATACACTACTATTGACATATCGCTTCTGGCAGACTGGCCGCAGTAAGAAATAATGGCAGACTTGGTGTGCAAATGTGACGAGTAACTATGACTCCCTTAACGTAGCCAATGCCTCATTATTGGTATTGGATTAAGAAATCTCGAATAACACCTAGGAGGAGTAACGATGACTCTTTTATGGTATACAACTAGTGACATATCGCTTCAAGCAAACTGGCCACAGTATTAATAGTGGGAGACTTGGTGACACTCTTGAGTTAACCAATGCTTCGTTACTATGGTTTTGGATTAAGAAATCTCGAATAACCTTTGGGAGAAGTAACGATGACTCTTTTATGATACACTACTATTGACATATCGCTTCTGGAGACACCGCAGTAAGATAAAATGGCAGACTGTGTGAGCAATTGGGACAAGTAACTATGACTCTCTTAAGGTAGCTAAGGCCATATTACTAGGGATTTGGATTAAGAAATCTTGAATAACATCTGGGAGGAGTAATTATGACTCTTTTATGATACACAACTAGTGACATATCGCTTCTGGCAAACTGGATACAGTATGAAAAAATGGGAGACTTGGTGACTCTCTTGAGGTAACCAATGCCTCGTTACTAGGGTTTTGGATTAAGAAATCTCGAATAACCTTTGGGAGAAGTAATGATGAATCTTTTATGATACACTACTATTGACATATCGCTTCTGGCAGACGCCGCAGTAAGAAAAAATGGCAGACTGGGTGAGCAATTGGGACAAGTAACTATGACTCTCTTAACGTAGCCAATGCCTCGTTATTGGGGTTGGATTAAGAAATCTCGAATAACACCTAGGAGGAGTAACGATGACTCTTTTATGATACACAACTAGTGATATATCGCTTCTGGCAGACGCCGCAGTAAGAAAAAATGGCAGACTGGGTGAGCAATTGGGACGAGTAACTATGACTCTCTTAACGTAGCCAAAGCCTCGTTATTGGGGTTGGATTAAGAAATCTCGAATAACACCTAGGAGGAGTAACGATGACTCTTTTATGATACACAACTAGTGACATATCGCTTCTGGCAAACTGGCCACAGTATGAAAAATGGGAGACTTGGTGAGGAATTGGGACGAGTAACTATGACTCTCTTTAGGTAGCCAATGACTCGTTATTGGGGTTGGATGAAGAAATCTCGAATAACCTCTGGGAGGAGTAACGATGACTCTTTTATGATACACTACTATTGACATATCGCTTCTGGCAGACTGGCAGCAGTAAAAAAAATTGCAGACTTGGTGTGCAAATGGGACGAGTAACTATGACTCCCTTAACGTAGCCAATGCCTCGTTATTGATGTTGGATTAAGAAATCTTGAATAACATATAGGAAGAGTAACGATGACTCTTTTATGATACACAACTAGTGACATATCGCTTCTGGCAAACTGGCCACAGTATGAAAAATGGGAGACTTAGTGAGGAATTGGGACGAGTAACTATGACTCACTTCAGGTAGCCATTTGCTCGTTACTAGTGGTTTGGATTAAGAAATCTCGAATAACCCCAGGGGGAAGTAACGATGAGTCTTTTAGATACACAACTAGTGACATATCGCTTCTGGCAAACTGGCCACAGTATGAAAAAATGGGAGACTTGGTGAGCAATTGGGACGAGTAACTATGACTCTCTTGAGGTAGCCAATGACCCGTTACTAGTGGTTTGGATTAAGAAATCTCGAATAACCCCAGGGGGAAGTAACGATGACTCTTTTATGATACACTACTATTGACATATCGCTTCTGGCAGACTGGCAGCAGTAAGAAATAATGGCAGACTTGGTGTGCAAATGGGACGAGTAACTATGACTCCCTTTACGTAGCCAATGCCTCATTATTGGTATTGGATTAAGAAATCTCGAATAACACCTAGGAGGAGTAACGATGACTCTTTTATGATATACAACTAGTGACATATCGCTTCAGGCAAACTGGCCACAGTATTAATAGTGGGAGACTTGGTGACACTCTTGAGGTAACCAATGCCTCGTTACTAGGGTTTTGGATTAAGAAATCTCGAATAACCTTTGGGAGAAGTAATGATGAATCTTTTATGATACACTACTATTGACATATCGCTTCTGGCAGACGCCGCAGTAAGAAAAAATGGCAGACTGGGTGTGCAATTGGGACGAGTAACTATGACTCTCTTAACGTAGCCAATGCCTCGTTAATGGGGTTGGATTAAGAAATCTCAAATAACACCTAGGAGGAGTAACGATGACTCTTTATGATACACAACTAGTGACATATCGCTTCTGGCAAACTGGCCACAGTATGAAAAATGGGAGACTTGGTGAGGAATTGGGACGAGTAACTATGACTCTCTTTAGGTAGCCAATGACTCGTTACTAGTGGTTTGGATTAAGAAATCTCGAATAACCCCAGGGGGAAGTAACGATGAGTCTTTTATGATACACAACTAGTGACATATCGCTTCTGGCAGACTGGCAGCAGTAAGAAAAAATGGCAGACTTGGTGTGCAAATGGGACGAGTAACTATGACTCCCTTAACGTAGCCAATGCCTCGTTATTGATGTTGGATTAAGAAATCTCCAATAACACCTAGGAGGAGTAACGATGAGTCTTTTATGATACACAACTAGTGACATATCGCTTCTGGCAAACTGGCCACAGTATGAAAAATTGGAGACTTGGTGAGGAATTGGGACGAGTAACTATGACTCTCTTTAGGTAGCCAATGACTCGTTACTAGTGGTTTGGATTAAGAAATCTCGAATAACCCCAGGGGGAAGTAACATTGAGTCTTTTATGATATACAACTAGTGACGTATCGCTTCTGGCAACCTGGCCACAGTATGAAAAAATGGGAGCCTTGGTGAGCAATTGGGACGAGTAACTATGACTCTCTTGAGGTAGCCAATGACCCGTAACTAGTGGTTTGGATTAAGAAATCTCGAATAACCCCAGGGAGAAGTAACGATGACTCTTTTATGATACACTACTATTGACGTATCGCTTCTGGCAGACTGGCCGCAGTAAGAAATAATGGCAGACTTGGTGTGCAAATGGGACGAGTAACTATGACTCCCTTAACGTAGCCAATGCCTCATTATTGGGATTGGATTAAGAAATCTCGAATAACACCTAGGAGGAGTAACGATGACTCTTTTATGATACACAACTAGTGACATATCGCTTCTGGCAAACTGGCCACAGTATGAAAAATGGGAGACTTGGTGAGGAATTGGGACGAGTAACTATGACTCTCTTTAGGTAGCCAATGACTCGTTATTGGGGTTGGATGAAGAAATCTCGAATAACCTCTGGGAGGAGTAACGATGACTCTTTTATGATACACTACTATTGACATATCGCTTCTGGCAGACTGGCAGCAGTAAAAAAAATTGCAGACTTGGTGTGCAAATGGGACGAGTAACTATGACTCCCTTAACGTAGCCAATGCCTCGTTATTGATGTTGGATTAAGAAATCTCGAATAACATATAGGAAGAGTAACGATGACTCTTTTATGATACACAACTAGTGACATATCGCTTCTGGCAAACTGGCCACAGTATGAAAAATGGGAGACTTGGTGAGCAATTGGGACGAGTAACTATGACTCTCTTGAGGTAGCCAATGACCCGTTACTAGTGGTTTGGATTAAGAAATCTCGAATAACCCCAGGGGGAAGTAACGATGACTCTTTTATGATACACTACTATTGACATATCGCTTCTGGCAGACTGGCCGCAGTAAGAAATAATGGCAGACTTGGTGTGCAAATGGGACGAGTAACTATGACTCCCTTTACGTAGCCAATGCCTCATTATTGGTATTGGATTAAGAAATCTCGAATAACACCTAGGAGGAGTAACGATGACTCTTTTATGATATACAACTAGTGACATATCGCTTCAGGCAAACTGGCCACAGTATTAATAGTGGGAGACTTGGTGACACTCTTGAGGTAACCAATGCCTCGTTACTAGGGTTTTGGATTAAGAAATCTCGAATAACCTTTGGGAGAAGTAATGATGAATCTTTTATGATACACTACTATTGACATATCGCTTCTGGCAGACGCCGCAGTAAGAAAAAATGGCAGACTGGGTGTGCAATTGGGACGAGTAACTATGACTCTCTTAACGTAGCCAATGCCTCGTTAATGGGGTTGGATTAAGAAATCTCAAATAACACCTAGGAGGAGTAACGATGACTCTTTATGATACACAACTAGTGACATATCGCTTCTGGCAAACTGGCCACAGTATGGAAAATGGGAGACTTGGTGAGGAATTGGGACGAGTAACTATGACTCTCTTTAGGTAGCCAATGACTCGTTACTAGTGGTTTGGATTAAGAAATCTCGAATAACCCCAGGGGGAAGTAACGATGAGTCTTTTATGATACACAACTAGTGACATATCGCTTCTGGCAGACTGGCAGCAGTAAGAAAAAATGGCAGACTTGGTGTGCAAATGGGACGAGTAACTATGACTCCCTTAACGTAGCCAATGCCTCGTTATTGATGTTGGATTAAGAAATCTCCAATAACACCTAGGAGGAGTAACGATGAGTCTTTTATGATACACAACTAGTGACATATCGCTTCTGGCAAACTGGCCACAGTATGAAAAATTGGAGACTTGGTGAGGAATTGGGACGAGTAACTATGACTCTCTTTAGGTAGCCAATGACTCGTTACTAGTGGTTTGGATTAAGAAATCTCTAATAACCCCAGGGAGAAGTAACGATGACTCTTTTATGATACACTACTATTGACATATCGCTTCTGGCAGACCGGCAGCAGTAAGAAAAAATGGCAGACATGGTGTGCAAATGGGACGAGTAGCTATGACTCCCTTAACGTAGCCAATGCCTCGTTATTGAGGTTGGATTAAGAAATCTCCAATAACACCTAGGAGGAGTAACGATCACTCTTTTATGGTACACAACTAGTGACATATCGCTTCTGGCAAACTGGCCACAGTATGAAAAATGGGAGACTTGGTGAGGAATTGGGACGAGTAACTATGACTCTCTTTAGGTAGCCAATGACTCGTTATTGGGGTTGGATGAAGAAATCTCGAATAACCTCTGGGAGGAGTAACGATGACTCTTTTATGATACACTACTATTGACATATCGCTTCTGGCAGACTGGCAGCAGTAAAAAAAATTGCAGACTTGGTGTGCAAATGGGACGAGTAACTATGACTCCCTTAACGTAGCCAATGCCTCGTTATTGATGTTGGATTAAGAAATCTCGAATAACATATAGGAAGAGTAACGATGACTCTTTTATGATACACAACTAGTGACATATCGCTTCTGGCAAACTGGCCACAGTATGAAAAATGGGAGACTTAGTGAGGAATTGGGACGAGTAACTATGACTCACTTCAGGTAGCCATTTGCTCGTTACTAGTGGTTTGGATTAAGAAATCTCGAATAACACCTAGGAGGAGTAACGATGACTCTTTTATGATACACAACTAGTGACATATCGCTTCTGGCAAACTGGCCACAGTATGAAAAATGGGAGACTTGGTGAGGAATTGGGACGAGTAACTATGACTCTCTTTAGGTAGCCAATGACTCGTTATTGGGGTTGGATGAAGAAATCTCGAATAACCTCTGGGAGGAGTAACGATGACTCTTTTATGATACACTACTATTGACATATCGCTTCTGGCAGACTGGCAGCAGTAAAAAAAATTGCAGACTTGGTGTGCAAATGGGACGAGTAACTATGACTCCCTTAACGTAGCCAATGCCTCGTTATTGATGTTGGATTAAGAAATCTCGAATAACATATAGGAAGAGTAACGATGACTCTTTTATGATACACAACTAGTGACAAATCGCTTCTGGCAAACTGGCCACAGTATGAAAAATGGGAGACTTAGTGAGGAATTGGGACGAGTAACTATGACTCACTTCAGGTAGCCATTTGCTCGTTACTAGTGGTTTGGATTAAGAAATCTCGAATAACCCCAGGGGGAAGTAACGATGAGTCTTTTAGATACACAACTAGTGACATATCGCTTCTGGCAAACTGGCCACAGTATGAAAAAATGGGAGACTTGGTGAGCAATTGGGACGAGTAACTATGACTCTCTTGAGGTAGCCAATGACCCGTTACTAGTGGTTTGGATTAAGAAATCTCGAATAACCCCAGGGGGAAGTAACGATGACTCTTTTATGATACACTACTATTGACATATCGCTTCTGGCAGACTGGCCGCAGTAAGAAATAATGGCAGACTTGGTGTGCAAATGGGACGAGTAACTATGACTCCCTTTACGTAGCCAATGCCTCATTATTGGTATTGGATTAAGAAATCTCGAATAACACCTAGGAGGAGTAACGATGACTCTTTTATGATATACAACTAGTGACATATCGCTTCAGGCAAACTGGCCACAGTATTAATAGTGGGAGACTTGGTGACACTCTTGAGGTAACCAATGCCTCGTTACTAGGGTTTTGGATTAAGAAATCTCGAATAACCTTTAGGAGAAGTAATGATGAATCTTTTATGATACACTACTATTGACATATCGCTTCTGGCAGACGCCGCAGTAAGAAAAAATGGCAGACTGGGTGTGCAAATGGGACGAGTAACTATGACTCCCTTAACGTAGCCAATGCCTCGTTATTGATGTTGGATTAAGAAATCTCCAATAACACCTAGGAGGAGTAACGATGAGTCTTTTATGATACACAACTAGTGACATATCGCTTCTGGCAAACTGGCCACAGTATGAAAAATTGGAGACTTGGTGAGGAATTGGGACGAGTAACTATGACTCTCTTTAGGTAGCCAATGACTCGTGACTAGTGGTTTGGATTAAGAAATCTCGAATAACCCCAGGGAGAAGTAACGATGACTCTTTTATGATACACTACTATTGACATATCGCTTCTGGCAGACTGGCAGCAGTAAGAAAAAATGGCAGACATGGTGTGCAAATGGGACGAGTAGCTATGACTCCCTTAACGTAGCCAATGCCTCGTTATTGAGGTTGGATTAAGAAATCTCCAATAACACCTAGGAGGAGTAACGATCACTCTTTTATGATACACAACTAGTGACATATCGCTTCTGGCAAACTGGCCACAGTATGAAAAATGGGAGACTTGGTGAGGAATTGGGACGAGTAACTATGACTCTCTTTAGGTAGCCAATGACTCGTTACTAGTGGTTTGGATTAAGAAATCTCGAATAACCCCAGGGGGAAGTAACGTTGAGTCTTTTATGATATACAACTAGTGACGTATCGCTTCTGGCAACCTGGCCACAGTATGAAAAAATGGGAGCCTTGGTGAGCAATTGGGACGAGTAACTATGACTCTCTTGAGGTAGCCAATGACCCGTAACTAGTGGTTTGGATTAAGAAATCTCGAATAACCCCAGGGAGAAGTAACGATGACTCTTTTATGATACACTACTATTGACATATCGCTTCTGGCAGACTGGCCGCAGTAAGAAATAATGGCAGACTTGGTGTGCAAATGGGACGAGTAACTATGACTCCCTTAACGTAGCCAATGCCTCATTATTGGGATTGGATTAAGAAATCTCGAATAACACCTAGGAGGAGTAACGATGACTCTTTTATGATACACAACTAGTGACATATCGCTTCTGGCAAACTAGCCACAGTATGAAAAATGGGAGACTTGGTGAGGAATTGGGACGAGTAACTATGACTCTCTTTAGGTAGCCAATGACTCGTTACTAGTGGTTTGGATTAAGAAATCTCGAATAACCCCAGGGGGAAGTAACGTTGAGTCTTTTATGATACACAACTAGTGACGTATCGCTTCTGGCAAACTGGCCACAGTATGAAAAAACGGGAGCCTTGGTGAGCAATTGGGACGAGTAACTATGACTCTCTTGAGGTAGCCAATGACCCGTAACTAGTGGTTTGGATTAAGAAATCTCGAATAACCCCAGGGAGAAGTAACGATGACTCTTTAATGATACACTACTATTGACATATCGCTTCTGGCAGACTGGCAGCAGTAAGAAAAAAATGGCAGACTTGGTGTGCAAATGGGACGAGTAACTATGACTCCCTTAACGTAGCCAATGCCTCGTTATTGATGTTGGATTAAGAAATCTCGAATAACATATAGGAGGAGTAACGATGACTCTTTTATGATACACAACTAGTGACATATCGCTTCTGGCAAACTAGCCACAGTATGAAAAATGGGAGACTTAGTGAGGAATTGGGACGAGTAACTATGACTTACTTCAGGTAGCCATTTGCTCGTTACTAGTGGTTTGGATTAAGAAATCTCGAATAACCCCAGGGGGAAGTAACGATGAGTCTTTTAGATACACAACTAGTGACATATCGCTTCTGGCAAACTGGCCACAGTATGAAAAAATGGGAGACTTGGTGAGCAATTGGGACGAGTAACTATGACTCTCTTGAGGTAGCCAATGACCCGTTGCTAGCGGTTTGGATTAAGAAATCTCGAATAACCCCAGGGGGAAGTAACGATGACTCTTTTATGATACACTACTATTGACATATCGCTTCTGGCAGACTGGCCGCAGTAAGAAATAATGGCAGACTTGGTGTGCAAATGTGACGAGTAACTATGACTCCCTTAACGTAGCCAATGCCTCATTATTGGTATTGGATTAAGAAATCTCGAATAACACCTAGGAGGAGTAACGATGACTCTTTTATGATATACAACTAGTGACATATCGCTTCAGGCAAACTGGCCACAGTATTAATAGTGGGAGACTTGGTGACACTCTTGAGGTAACCAATGCCTCGTTACTAGGGTTTTGGATTAAGAAATCTCGAATAACCTTTGGGAGAAGTAATGATGAATCTTTTATGATACACTACTATTGACATATCGCTTCTGGCAGACGCCGCAGTAAGAAAAAATGGCAGACTGGGTGTGCAATTGGGACGAGTAACTATGACTCTCTTAACGTAGCCAATGCCTCGTTAATGGGGTTGGATTAAGAAATCTCAAATAACACCTAGGAGGAGTAACGATGACTCTTTATGATACACAACTAGTGACATATCGCTTCTGGCAAACTGGCCACAGTATGGAAAATGGGAGACTTGGTGAGGAATTGGGACGAGTAACTATGACTCTCTTTAGGTAGCCAATGACTCGTTACTAGTGGTTTGGATTAAGAAATCTCGAATAACCCCAGGGGGAAGTAACGATGAGTCTTTTATGATACACAACTAGTGACATATCGCTTCTGGCAGACTGGCAGCAGTAAGAAAAAATGGCAGACTTGGTGTGCAAATGGGACGAGTAACTATGACTCGCTTAACGTAGCCAATGCCTCGTTATTGATGTTGGATTAAGAAATCTCCAATAACACCTAGGAGGAGTAACGATGAGTCTTTTATGATACACAACTAGTGACATATCGCTTCTGGCAAACTGGCCACAGTATGAAAAATTGGAGACTTGGTGAGGAATTGGGACGAGTAACTATGACTCTCTTTAGGTAGCCAATGACTCGTTACTAGTGGTTTGGATTAAGAAATCTCTAATAACCCCAGGGAGAAGTAACGATGACTCTTTTATGATACACTACTATTGACATATCGCTTCTGGCAGACCGGCAGCAGTAAGAAAAAATGGCAGACATGGTGTGCAAATGGGACGAGTAGCTATGACTCCCTTAACGTAGCCAATGCCTCGTTATTGAGGTTGGATTAAGAAATCTCCAATAACACCTAGGAGGAGTAACGATCACTCTTTTATGGTACACAACTAGTGACATATCGCTTCTGGCAAACTGGCCACAGTATGAAAAATGGGAGACTTGGTGAGGAATTGGGACGAGTAACTATGACTCTCTTTAGGTAGCCAATGACTCGTTATTGGGGTTGGATGAAGAAATCTCGAATAACCTCTGGGAGGAGTAACGATGACTCTTTTATGATACACTACTATTGACATATCGCTTCTGGCAGACTGGCAGCAGTAAAAAAAATTGCAGACTTGGTGTGCAAATGGGACGAGTAACTATGACTCCCTTAACGTAGCCAATGCCTCGTTATTGATGTTGGATTAAGAAATCTCGAATAACATATAGGAAGAGTAACGATGACTCTTTTATGATACACAACTAGTGACATATCGCTTCTGGCAAACTGGCCACAGTATGAAAAATGGGAGACTTAGTGAGGAATTGGGACGAGTAACTATGACTCACTTCAGGTAGCCATTTGCTCGTTACTAGTGGTTTGGATTAAGAAATCTCGAATAACACCTAGGAGGAGTAACGATGACTCTTTTATGATACACAACTAGTGACATATCGCTTCTGGCAAACTGGCCACAGTATGAAAAATGGGAGACTTGGTGAGGAATTGGGACGAGTAACTATGACTCTCTTTAGGTAGCCAATGACTCGTTATTGGGGTTGGATGAAGAAATCTCGAATAACCTCTGGGAGGAGTAACGATGACTCTTTTATGATACACTACTATTGACATATCGCTTCTGGCAGACTGGCAGCAGTAAAAAAAATTGCAGACTTGGTGTGCAAATGGGACGAGTAACTATGACTCCCTTAACGTAGCCAATGCCTCGTTATTGATGTTGGATTAAGAAATCTCGAATAACATATAGGAAGAGTAACGATGACTCTTTTATGATACACAACTAGTGACAAATCGCTTCTGGCAAACTGGCCACAGTATGAAAAATGGGAGACTTAGTGAGGAATTGGGACGAGTAACTATGACTCACTTCAGGTAGCCATTTGCTCGTTACTAGTGGTTTGGATTAAGAAATCTCGAATAACCCCAGGGAGAAGTAACGATGACTCTTTTATGATACACTACTATTGACATATCGCTTCTGGCAGACTGGCAGCAGTAAGAAAAAATGGCAGACATGGTGTGCAAATGGGACGAGTAGCTATGACTCCCTTAACGTAGCCAATGCCTCGTTATTGAGGTTGGATTAAGAAATCTCCGATAACACCTAGGAGGAGTAACGATCACTCTTTTATGATACACAACTAGTGACATATCGCTTCTGGCAAACTGGCCACAGTATGAAAAATGGGAGACTTGGTGAGGAATTGGGACGAGTAACTATGACTCTCTTTAGGTAGCCAATGACTCGTTACTAGTGGTTTGGATTAAGAAATCTCGAATAACCCCAGGGGGAAGTAACGTTGAGTCTTTTATGATATACAACTAGTGACGTATCGCTTCTGGCAACCTGGCCACAGTATGAAAAAATGGGAGCCTTGGTGAGCAATTGGGACGAGTAACTATGACCCTCTTGAGGTAGCCAATGACCCGTAACTAGTGGTTTGGATTAAGAAATCTCGAATAACCCCAGGGAGAAGTAACGATGACTCTTTTATGATACACTACTATTGACATATCGCTTCTGGCAGACTGGCCGCAGTAAGAAATAATGGCAGACTTGGTGTGCAAATGGGACGAGTAACTATGACTCCCTTAACGTAGCCAATGCCTCATTATTGGGATTGGATTAAGAAATCTCGAATAACACCTAGGAGGAGTAACGATGACTCTTTTATGATACACAACTAGTGACATATCGCTTCTGGCAAACTAGCCACAGTATGAAAAATGGGAGACTTGGTGAGGAATTGGGACGAGTAACTATGACTCTCTTTAAGTAGCCAATGACTCGTTACTAGTGGTTTGGATTAAGAAATCTCGAATAACCCCAGGGGGAAGTAACGTTGAGTCTTTTATGATACACAACTAGTGACGTATCGCTTCTGGCAAACTGGCCACAGTATGAAAAAACGGGAGCCTTGGTGAGCAATTGGGACGAGTAACTATGACTCTCTTGAGGTAGCCAATGACCCGTAACTAGTGGTTTGGATTAAGAAATCTCGAATAACCCCAGGGAGAAGTAACGATGACTCTTTAATGATACACTACTATTGACATATCGCTTCTGGCAGACTGGCAGCAGTAAGAAAAAAATGGCAGACTTGGTGTGCAAATGGGACGAGTAACTATGACTCCCTTAACGTAGCCAATGCCTCGTTATTGATGTTGGATTAAGAAATCTCGAATAACATATAGGAGGAGTAACGATGACTCTTTTATGATACACAACTAATGACATATCGCTTCTGGCAAACTAGCCACAGTATGAAAAATGGGAGACTTAGTGAGGAATTGGGACGAGTAACTATGACTTACTTCAGGTAGCCTTTTGCTCGTTACTAGTGGTTTGGATTAAGAAATCTCGAATAACCCCAGGGGGAAGTAACGATGAGTCTTTTAGATACACAACTAGTGACATATCGCTTCTGGCAAACTGGCCACAGTATGAAAAAATGGGAGACTTGGTGAGCAATTGGGACGAGTAACTATGACTCTCTTGAGGTAGCCAATGACCCGTTGCTAGCGGTTTGGATTAAGAAATCTCGAATAACCCCAGGGGGAAGTAACGATGACTCTTTTATGATACACTACTATTGACATATCGCTTCTGGCAGACTGGCCGCAGTAAGAAATAATGGCAGACTTGGTGTGCAAATGTGACGAGTAACTATGACTCCCTTAACGTAGCCAATGCCTCATTATTGGTATTGGATTAAGAAATCTCGAATAACACCTAGGAGGAGTAACGATGACTCTTTTATGATATACAACTAGTGACATATCGCTTCAGGCAAACTGGCCACAGTATTAATAGTGGGAGACTTGGTGACACTCTTGAGGTAACCAATGCTTCGTTACTATGGTTTTGGATTAAGAAATCTCGAATAACCTTTGGGAGAAGTAACGATGACTCTTTTATGATACACTACTATTGACATATCGCTTCTGGAGACGCCGCAGTAAGATAAAATGGCAGACTGTGTGAGCAATTGGGACAAGTAACTATGACTCTCGTAAGGTAGCTAAGGCCATATTACTAGGGATTTGGATTAAGAAATCTTGAATAACATCTGGGAGGAGTAATTATGACTCTTTTATGATACACAACTAGTGACATATCGCTTCTGGCAAACTGGATACAGTATGAAAAAATGGGAGACTTGGTGACTCTCTTGAGGTAACCAATGCCTCGTTACTAGGGTTTTGGATTAAGAAATCTCGAATAACCTTTGGGAGAAGTAATGATGAATCTTTTATGATACACTACTATTGACATATCGCTTCTGGCAGACGCCGCAGTAAGAAAAAATGGCAGACTGGGTGAGCAATTGGGACGAGTAGCTATGACTCTCTTAACGTAGCCAATGCCTCGTTAATGGGGTTGGATTAAGAAATCTCGAATAACACCTAGGAGGAGTAACGATGACTCTTTTATGATACACAACTAGTGATATATCGCTTCTGGCAGACGCCGCAGTAAGAAAAAATGGCAGACTGGGTGAGCAATTGGGACGAGTAACTATGACTCTCTTAACGTAGCCAAAGCCTCGTTATTGGGGTTGGATTAAGAAATCTCGAATAACACCTAGGAGGAGTAACGATGACTCTTTTATGATACACAACTAGTGACATATCGCTTCTGGCAAACTGGCCACAGTATGAAAAATGGGAGACTTGGTGAGGAATTGGGACGAGTAACTATGACTCTCTTTAGGTAGCCAATGACTCGTTATTGGGGTTGGATGAAGAAATCTCGAATAACCTCTGGGAGGAGTAACGATGACTCTTTTATGATACACTACTATTGACATATCGCTTCTGGCAGACTGGCAGCAGTAAAAAAAATTGCAGACTTGGTGTGCAAATGGGACGAGTAACTATGACTCCCTTAACGTAGCCAATGCCTCGTTATTGATGTTGGATTAAGAAATCTCGAATAACATATAGGAAGAGTAACGATGACTCTTTTATGATACACAACTAGTGACATATCGCTTCTGGCAAACTGGCCACAGTATGAAAAATGGGAGACTTAGTGAGGAATTGGGACGAGTAACTATGACTCACTTCAGGTAGCCATTTGCTCGTTACTAGTGGTTTGGATTAAGAAATCTCGAATAACCCCAGGGGGAAGTAACGATGAGTCTTTTAGATACACAACTAGTGACATATCGCTTCTGGCAAACTGGCCACAGTATGAAAAAATGCGAGACTTGGTGAGCAATTGGGACGAGTAACTATGACTCTCTTGAGGTAGCCAATGACCCGTTACTAGTGGTTTGGATTAAGAAATCTCGAATAACCCCAGGGGGAAGTAACGATGACTCTTTTATGATACACTACTATTGACATATCGCTTCTGGCAGACTGGCCGCAGTATGAAATAATGGCAGACTTGGTGTGCAAATGGGACGAGTAACTATGACTCCCTTTACGTAGCCAATGCCTCATTATTGGTATTGGATTAAGAAATCTCGAATAACACCTAGGAGGAGTAACGATGACTCTTTTATGATATACAACCAGTGACATATCGCTTCAGGCAAACTGGCCACAGTATTAATAGTGGGAGACTTGGTGACACTCTTCAGGTAACCAATGCCTCGTTACTATGGTTTTGGATTAAGAAATCTCGAATAACCTTTGGGAGAAGTAACGATGACTCTTTTATGATACACTACTATTGACATATCGCTTCTGGAGACGCCGCAGTAAGATAAAATGGCAGACTGTGTGAGCAATTGCGACAAGTAACTATGACTCTCTTAAGGTAGCTAAGAACATATTACTAGGGATTTGGATTAAGAAATCTCGAATAACATCTGGGAGGAGTAATTATGACTCTTTTATGATACACAACTAGTGACATATCGCTTCTGGCAAACTGGATACAGTATGAAAAAATGGGAGACTTGGTGACTCTCTTGAGGTAACCAATGCCTCGTTACTAGGGTTTTGGATTAAGAAATCTCGAATAACCTTTGGGAGAAGTAATGATGAATCTTTTATGATACACTACTATTGACATATCGCTTCTGGCAGACGCCGCAGTAAGAAAAAATGGCAGACTGGGTGTGCAATTGGGACGAGTAACTATGACTCTCTTAACGTAGCCAATGCCTCGTTAATGGGGTTGGATTAAGAAATCTCAAATAACACCTAGGAGGAGTAACGATGACTCTTTATGATACACAACTAGTGACATATCGCTTCTGGCAAACTGGCCACAGTATGAAAAATGGGAGACTAGGTGAGGAATTGGGACGAGTAACTATGACTCTCTTTAGGTAGCCAATGACTCGTTACTAGTGGTTTGGATTAAGAAATCTCGAATAACCCCAGGGGGAAGTAACGATGAGTCTTTTATGATACACAACTAGTGACATATCGCTTCTGGCAGACTGGCAGCAGTAAGAAAAAATGGCAGACTGGGTGTGCAAATGGGACGAGTAACTATGACTCCCTTAACGTAGCCAATGCCTCGTTATTGATGTTGGATTAAGAAATCTCCAATAACACCTAGGAGGAGTAACGATGAGTCTTTTATGATACACAACTAGTGACATATCGCTTCTGGCAAACTGGCCACAGTATGAAAAATTGGAGACTTGGTGAGGAATTGGGACGAGTAACTATGACTCTCTTTAGGTAGCCAATGACTCGTGACTAGTGGTTTGGATTAAGAAATCTCGAATAACCCCAGGGAGAAGTAACGATGACTCTTTTATGATACACTACTATTGACATATCGCTTCTGGCAGACTGGCAGCAGTAAGAAAAAATGGCAGACATGGTGTGCAAATGGGACGAGTAGCTATGACTCCCTTAACGTAGCCAATGCCTCGTTATTGAGGTTGGATTAAGAAATCTCCAATAACACCTAGGAGGAGTAACGATCACTCTTTTATGATACACAACTAGTGACATATCGCTTCTGGCAAACTGGCCACAGTATGAAAAATGGGAGACTTGGTGAGGAATTGGGACGAGTAACTATGACTCTCTTTAGGTAGCCAATGACTCGTTACTAGTGGTTTGGATTAAGAAATCTCGAATAACCCCAGGGGGAAGTAACGTTGAGTCTTTTATGATATACAACTAGTGACGTATCGCTTCTGGCAACCTGGCCACAGTATGAAAAAATGGGAGCCTTGGTGAGCAATTGGGACGAGTAACTATGACTCTCTTGAGGTAGCCAATGACCCGTAACTAGTGGTTTGGATTAAGAAATCTCGAATAACCCCAGGGAGAAGTAACGATGACTCTTTTATGATACACTACTATTGACATATCGCTTCTGGCAGACTGGCCGCAGTAAGAAATAATGGCAGACTTGGTGTGCAAATGGGACGAGTAACTATGACTCCCTTAACGTAGCCAATGCCTCATTATTGGGATTGGATTAAGAAATCTCGAATAACACCTAGGAGGAGTAACGATGACTCTTTTATGATACACAACTAGTGACATATCGCTTCTGGCAAACTAGCCACAGTATGAAAAATGGGAGACTTGGTGAGGAATTGGGACGAGTAACTATGACTCTCTTTAGGTAGCCAATGACTCGTTACTAGTGGTTTGGATTAAGAAATCTCGAATAACCCCAGGGGGAAGTAACGTTGAGTCTTTTATGATACACAACTAGTGACGTATCGCTTCTGGCAAACTGGCCACAGTATGAAAAAACGGGAGCCTTGGTGAGCAATTGGGACGAGTAACTATGACTCTCTTGAGGTAGCCAATGACCCGTAACTAGTGGTTTGGATTAAGAAATCTCGAATAACCCCAGGGAGAAGTAACGATGACTCTTTAATGATACACTACTATTGACATATCGCTTCTGGCAGACTGGCAGCAGTAAGAAAAAAATGGCAGACTTGGTGTGCAAATGGGACGAGTAACTATGACTCCCTTAACGTAGCCAATGCCTCGTTATTGATGTTGGATTAAGAAATCTCGAATAACATATAGGAGGAGTAACGATGACTCTTTTATGATACACAACTAGTGACATATCGCTTCTGGCAAACTAGCCACAGTATGAAAAATGGGAGACTTAGTGAGGAATTGGGACGAGTAACTATGACTTACTTCAGGTAGCCATTTGCTCGTTACTAGTGGTTTGGATTAAGAAATCTCGAATAACCCCAGGGGGAAGTAACGATGAGTCTTTTAGATACACAACTAGTGACATATCGCTTCTGGCAAACTGGCCACAGTATGAAAAAATGGGAGACTTGGTGAGCAATTGGGACGAGTAACTATGACTCTCTTGAGGTAGCCAATGACCCGTTGCTAGCGGTTTGGATTAAGAAATCTCGAATAACCCCAGGGGGAAGTAACGATGACTCTTTTATGATACACTACTATTGACATATCGCTTCTGGCAGACTGGCCGCAGTAAGAAATAATGGCAGACTTGGTGTGCAAATGTGACGAGTAACTATGACTCCCTTAACGTAGCCAATGCCTCATTATTGGTATTGGATTAAGAAATCTCGAATAACACCTAGGAGGAGTAACGATGACTCTTTTATGATATACAACTAGTGACATATCGCTTCAGGCAAACTGGCCACAGTATTAATAGTGGGAGACTTGGTGACACTCTTGAGGTAACCAATGCCTCGTTACTAGGGTTTTGGATTAAGAAATCTCGAATAACCTTTGGGAGAAGTAATGATGAATCTTTTATGATACACTACTATTGACATATCGCTTCTGGCAGACGCCGCAGTAAGAAAAAATGGCAGACTGGGTGTGCAATTGGGACGAGTAACTATGACTCTCTTAACGTAGCCAATGCCTCGTTAATGGGGTTGGATTAAGAAATCTCAAATAACACCTAGGAGGAGTAACGATGACTCTTTATGATACACAACTAGTGACATATCGCTTCTGGCAAACTGGCCACAGTATGGAAAATGGGAGACTTGGTGAGGAATTGGGACGAGTAACTATGACTCTCTTTAGGTAGCCAATGACTCGTTACTAGTGGTTTGGATTAAGAAATCTCGAATAACCCCAGGGGGAAGTAACGATGAGTCTTTTATGATACACAACTAGTGACATATCGCTTCTGGCAGACTGGCAGCAGTAAGAAAAAATGGCAGACTTGGTGTGCAAATGGGACGAGTAACTATGACTCGCTTAACGTAGCCAATGCCTCGTTATTGATGTTGGATTAAGAAATCTCCAATAACACCTAGGAGGAGTAACGATGAGTCTTTTATGATACACAACTAGTGACATATCGCTTCTGGCAAACTGGCCACAGTATGAAAAATTGGAGACTTGGTGAGGAATTGGGACGAGTAACTATGACTCTCTTTAGGTAGCCAATGACTCGTTACTAGTGGTTTGGATTAAGAAATCTCTAATAACCCCAGGGAGAAGTAACGATGACTCTTTTATGATACACTACTATTGACATATCGCTTCTGGCAGACCGGCAGCAGTAAGAAAAAATGGCAGACATGGTGTGCAAATGGGACGAGTAGCTATGACTCCCTTAACGTAGCCAATGCCTCGTTATTGAGGTTGGATTAAGAAATCTCCAATAACACCTAGGAGGAGTAACGATCACTCTTTTATGGTACACAACTAGTGACATATCGCTTCTGGCAAACTGGCCACAGTATGAAAAATGGGAGACTTGGTGAGGAATTGGGACGAGTAACTATGACTCTCTTTAGGTAGCCAATGACTCGTTATTGGGGTTGGATGAAGAAATCTCGAATAACCTCTGGGAGGAGTAACGATGACTCTTTTATGATACACTACTATTGACATATCGCTTCTGGCAGACTGGCAGCAGTAAAAAAAATTGCAGACTTGGTGTGCAAATGGGACGAGTAACTATGACTCCCTTAACGTAGCCAATGCCTCGTTATTGATGTTGGATTAAGAAATCTCGAATAACATATAGGAAGAGTAACGATGACTCTTTTATGATACACAACTAGTGACATATCGCTTCTGGCAAACTGGCCACAGTATGAAAAATGGGAGACTTAGTGAGGAATTGGGACGAGTAACTATGACTCACTTCAGGTAGCCATTTGCTCGTTACTAGTGGTTTGGATTAAGAAATCTCGAATAACACCTAGGAGGAGTAACGATGACTCTTTTATGATACACAACTAGTGACATATCGCTTCTGGCAAACTGGCCACAGTATGAAAAATGGGAGACTTGGTGAGGAATTGGGACGAGTAACTATGACTCTCTTTAGGTAGCCAATGACTCGTTATTGGGGTTGGATGAAGAAATCTCGAATAACCTCTGGGAGGAGTAACGATGACTCTTTTATGATACACTACTATTGACATATCGCTTCTGGCAGACTGGCAGCAGTAAAAAAAATTGCAGACTTGGTGTGCAAATGGGACGAGTAACTATGACTCCCTTAACGTAGCCAATGCCTCGTTATTGATGTTGGATTAAGAAATCTCGAATAACATATAGGAAGAGTAACGATGACTCTTTTATGATACACAACTAGTGACAAATCGCTTCTGGCAAACTGGCCACAGTATGAAAAATGGGAGACTTAGTGAGGAATTGGGACGAGTAACTATGACTCACTTCAGGTAGCCATTTGCTCGTTACTAGTGGTTTGGATTAAGAAATCTCGAATAACCCCAGGGAGAAGTAACGATGACTCTTTTATGATACACTACTATTGACATATCGCTTCTGGCAGACTGGCAGCAGTAAGAAAAAATGGCAGACATGGTGTGCAAATGGGACGAGTAGCTATGACTCCCTTAACGTAGCCAATGCCTCGTTATTGAGGTTGGATTAAGAAATCTCCGATAACACCTAGGAGGAGTAACGATCACTCTTTTATGATACACAACTAGTGACATATCGCTTCTGGCAAACTGGCCACAGTATGAAAAATGGGAGACTTGGTGAGGAATTGGGACGAGTAACTATGACTCTCTTTAGGTAGCCAATGACTCGTTACTAGTGGTTTGGATTAAGAAATCTCGAATAACCCCAGGGGGAAGTAACGTTGAGTCTTTTATGATATACAACTAGTGACGTATCGCTTCTGGCAACCTGGCCACAGTATGAAAAAATGGGAGCCTTGGTGAGCAATTGGGACGAGTAACTATGACCCTCTTGAGGTAGCCAATGACCCGTAACTAGTGGTTTGGATTAAGAAATCTCGAATAACCCCAGGGAGAAGTAACGATGAATCTTTTATGATACACTACTATTGACATATCGCTTCTGGCAGACGCCGCAGTAAGAAAAAATGGCAGACTGGGTGTGCAATTGGGACGAGTAACTATGACTCTCTTAACGTAGCCAATGCCTCGTTAATGGGGTTGGATTAAGAAATCTCAAATAACACCTAGGAGGAGTAACGATGACTCTTTATGATACACAACTAGTGACATATCGCTTCTGGCAAACTGGCCACAGTATGAAAAATGGGAGACTAGGTGAGGAATTGGGACGAGTAACTATGACTCTCTTTAGGTAGCCAATGACTCGTTACTAGTGGTTTGGATTAAGAAATCTCGAATAACCCCAGGGGGAAGTAACGATGAGTCTTTTATGATACACAACTAGTGACATATCGCTTCTGGCAGACTGGCAGCAGTAAGAAAAAATGGCAGACTTGGTGTGCAAATGGGACGAGTAACTATGACTCCCTTAACGTAGCCAATGCCTCGTTATTGATGTTGGATTAAGAAATCTCCAATAACACCTAGGAGGAGTAACGATGAGTCTTTTATGATACACAACTAGTGACATATCGCTTCTGGCAAACTGGCCACAGTATGAAAAATTGGAGACTTGGTGAGGAATTGGGACGAGTAACTATGACTCTCTTTAGGTCGCCAATGACTCGTTACTAGTGGTTTGGATTAAGAAATCTCGAATAACCCCAGGGAGAAGTAACGATGACTCTTTTATGATACACTACTATTGACATATCGCTTCTGGCAGACTGGCAGCAGTAAGAAAAAATGGCAGACATGGTGTGCAAATGGGACGAGTAGCTATGACTCCCTTAACGTAGCCAATGCCTCGTTATTGAGGTTGGATTAAGAAATCTCCAAGAACACCTAGGAGGAGTAACGATCACTCTTTTATGATACACAACTAGTGACATATCGCTTCTGGCAAACTGGCCACAGTATGAAAAATGGGAGACTTGGTGAGGAATTGGGACGAGTAACTATGACTCTCTTTAGGTAGCCAATGACTCGTTACTAGTGGTTTGGATTAAGAAATCTCGAATAACCCCAGGGGGAAGTAACGTTGAGTCTTTTATGATATACAACTAGTGACGTATCTCTTCTAGCAACCTGGCCACAGTATGAAAAAATGGGAGCCTTGGTGAGCAATTGGAACGAGTAACTATGACTCTCTTGAGGTAGCCAATGACCCGTAACTAGTGGATTGGATTAAGAAATCTCGAATAACCCCAGGGAGAAGTAACGATGACTCTTTTATGATACACTACTATTGACATATCGCTTCTGGCAGACTGGCCGCAGTAAGAAATAATGGCAGACTTGGTGTGCAAATGGGACGAGTAACTATGACTCCCTTAACGTAGCCAATGCCTCATTATTGGGATTGGATTAAGAAATCTCGAATAACACCTAGGAGGAGTAACGATGACTCTTTTATGATACACAACTAGTGACATATCGCTTCTGGCAAACTAGCCACAGTATGAAAAATGGGAGACTTAGTGAGGAATTGGGATGAGTAACTATGACTTACTTCAGGTAGCCATTTGCTCGTTACTAGTGGTTTGGATTAAGAAATCTCGAATAACCCCAGGGGGAAGTAACGATGAGTCTTTTAGATACACAACTAGTGACATATCGCTTCTGGCAAACTGGCCACAGTATGAAAAAATGGGAGACTTGGTGAGCAATTGGGACGAGTAACTATGACTCTCTTGAGGTAGCCAATGACCCGTTACTAGTGGTTTGGATTAAGAAATCTCGAATAACCCCAGGGGGAAGTAACGATGACTCTTTTATGATACACTACTATTGACATATCGCTTCTGGCAGACTGGCCGCAGTAAGAAATAATGGCAGACTTGGTGTGCAAATGGGACGAGTAACTATGACTCCCTTAACGTAGCCAATGCCTCATTATTGGTATTGGATTAAGAAATCTCGAATAACACCTAGGAGGAGTAACGATGACTCTTTTATGATATACAACTAGTGACATATCGCTTCAGGCAAACTGGCCACAGTATTAATAGTGGGAGACTTGGTGACACTCTTGAGGTAACCAATGCTTCGTTACTATGGTTTTGGATTAAGAAATCTCGAAAAACCTTTGGGAGAAGTAACGATGACTCTTTTATGATACACTACTATTGACATATCGCTTCTGGAGACGCCGCAGTAGAATAAAATGGCAGACTGTGTGAGCAATTGGGACAAGTAACTATGACTCTCTTAAGGTAGCTAAGGCCATATTACTAGGGATTTGGATTAAGAAATCTTGAATAACATCTGGGAGGAGTAATTATGACTCTTTTATGATCCACAACTAGTGACATATCGCTTCTGGCAAACTGGATACAGTATGAAAAAATGGGAGACTTGGTGACTCTCTTGAGGTAACCAATGCCTCGTTACTAGGGTTTTGGATTAAGAAATCTCGAATAACCTTTGGGAGAAGTAATGATGAATCTTTTATGATACACTACTATAGACATATCGCATCTGGCAGACGCCGCAGTAAGAAAAAATGGCAGACTGCGTGAGCAATTGGACGAGTAACTATGACTCTCTTAACGTAGCCAATGCCTCGTTATTGGGGTTGGATTAAGAAATCTCGAATAACACCTAGGAGGAGTAACGATGACTCTTTTATGATACACAACTAGTGATATATCGCTTCTGGCAGACGCCGCAGTAAGAAAAAATGGCAGACTGGGTGAGCAATTGGGACGAGTAACTATGACTCTCTTAACGTAGCCAAAGCCTCGTTATTGGGGTTGGATTAAGAAATCTCGAATAACACCTAGGAGGAGTAACGATGACTCTTTTATGATACACAACTAGTGACATATCGCTTCTGGCAAACTGGCCACAGTATGAAAAATGGGAGACTTGGTGAGGAATTGGGACGAGTAACTATGACTCTCTTTAGGTAGCCAATGACTCGTTACTAGTGGTTTGGATTAAGAAATCTCGAATAACCCCAGGGGGAAGTAACGTTGAGTCTTTTATGATACACAACTAGTGACGTATCGCTTCTGGCAAACTGACCACAGTTAGAAAAAACGGGAGCCTTGGTGAGCAATTGGGACGAGTAACTATGACTCTCTTGAGGTAGCCAATGACCCGTAACTAGTGGTTTGGATTAAGAAATCTCGAATAACCCCAGGGAGAAGTAACGATGACTCTTTTATGATACACTACTATTGACATATCGCTTCTGGCAGACTGGCAGCAGTAAGAAAAAAATGGCAGACTTGGTGTGCAAATGGGACGAGTAACTATGACTCCCTTAACGTAGCCAATGCCTCATTATTGGTATTGGATTAAGAAATCTCGAATAACACCTAGGAGGAGTAACGATAACTCTTTTATGATATACAACTAGTGACATATCGCTTCAGGCAAACTGGCCACAGTATTAATAGTGGGAGACTTGGTGACACTCTTGAGGTAACCAATGCTTCGTTACTATGGTTTTGGATTAAGAAATCTCGAATAACCTTTGGGAGAAGTAACGATGACTCTTTTATGATACACTACTATTGACATATCGCTTCTGGAGACGCCGCAGTAAGATAAAATGGCAGACTGTGTGAGCAATTGGGACAAGTAACTATGACTCTCTTAAGGTAGCTAAGGCCATATTACTAGGGATTTGGATTAATTAATCTTGAATAACATCTGGGAGGAGTAATTATGACTCTTTTATGATACACAACTAGTGACATATCGCTTCTGGCAAACTGGATACAGTATGAAAAAATGGGAGACTTGGTGACTCTCTTGAGGTAACCAATGCCTCGTTACTAGGGTTTTGGATTAAGAAATCTCGAATAACCTTTGGGAGAAGTAATGATGAATCTTTTATGATACACTACTATTGACATATCGCTTCTGGCAGACGCCGCAGTAAGAAAAAATGGCAGACTGGGTGAGCAATTGGGACGAGTAACTATGACTCTCTTAACGTAGCCAATGCCTCGTTATTGGGGTTGGATTAAGAAATCTCGAATAACACCTAGGAGGAGTAACGATGACTCTTTTATGATACACAACTAGTGATATATAGCTTCTGGCAGACGCCGCAGTAAGAAAAAATGGCAGACTGGGTGAGCAATTGGGACGAGTAACTATGACTCTCTTAACGTAGCCAAAGCCTCGTTATTGGGGTTGGATTAAGAAATCTCGAATAACACCTAGGAGGAGTAACGATGACTCGTTTATGATACACAACTAGTGACATATCGCTTCTGGCAAACTGGCCACAGTATGAAAAATGGGAGACTTGGTGAGGAATTGGGACGAGTAACTATGACTCTCTTTAGGTAGCCAATGACTCGTTATTGGGGTTGGATGAAGAAATCTCGAATAACCTCTGGGAGGAGTAACGATGACTATTTTATGATACACTACTATTGACATATCGCTTCTGGCAGACTGGCAGCAGTAAAAAAAAATTGCAGACTTGGTGTGCAAATGGGACGAGTAACTATGACTCCCTTAACGTAGCCAATGCCTCGTTATTGATGTTGGATTAAGAAATCTCGAATAACATATAGAAAGAGTAACGATGACTCTTTTATGATACACAACTAGTGACATATCGCTTCTGGCAAACTGGCCACAGTATGAAAAATGGGAGACTTAGTGAGGAATTGGGACGAGTAACTATGACTCACTTCAGGTAGCCATTTGCTCGTTACTAGTGGTTTGGATTAAGAAATCTCGAATAACCCCAGGGGGAAGTAACGATGAGTCTTTTAGATACACAACTAGTGACATATCGCTTCTGGCAAACTGGCCACAGTATGAAAAAATGGGAGACTTGGTGAGCAATTGGGACGAGTAACTATGACTCTCTTGAGGTAGCCAATGACCCGTTACTAGTGGTTTGGATTAAGAAATCTCGAATAACCCCAGGGGGAAGTAACGATGACTCTTTTATGATACACTACTATTGACATATCGCTTCTGCCAGACTGGCCGCAGTAAGAAATAATGGCAGACTTGGTGTGCAAATGGGACGAGTAACTATGACTCCCTTAACGTAGCCAATGCCTCATTATTGGTATTGGATTAAGAAATCTCGAATAACACCTAGGAGGAGTAACGATGACTCTTTTATGATATACAACTAGTGACATATCGCTTCAGCCAAACTGGCCACAGTATTAATAGTGGGAGACTTGGTGACACTCTTGAGGTAACCAATGCCTCGTTACTATGGTTTTGGATTATGAAATCTCGAATAACCTTTGGGAGAAGTAACGATGACTCTTTTGTGATACACTACTATTGACATATCGCTTCTGGAGACGCCGCAGTAAGATAAAATGGCAGACTGTGTGAGCAATTGGGACAAGTAACTATGACTCTCTTTAGGTAGCTAAGGACATATTACTAGGGATTTGGATTAAGAAATCTCGAATAACATCTGGGAGGAGTAATTATGACTCTTTTATGATACACAACTAGTGACATATCGCTTCTGGCAAACTGGATACAGTATGAAAAAATTGGAGACTTGGTGACTCTCTTGAGGTAACCAATGCCTCGTTACTAGGGTTTTGGATTAAGAAATCTCGAATAACCTTTGGGAGAAGTAATGATGAATCTTTTATGATACACTACTATTGACATATCGCTTCTGGCAGTCGCCGCAGTAAGAAAAAATGGCAGACTGGGTGTGCAATTGGGACGAGTAACTATGACTCTCTTAACGTAGCCAATGCCTCGTTAATGGGGTTGGATTAAGAAATCTCAAATAACACCTAGAAGGAGTAACGATGACTCTTTATGATACACAACTAGTGACATATCGCTTCTGGCAAACTGGCCACAGTATGAAAAATGGGAGACTTGGTGAGGAATTGGGACGAGTAACTATGACTCTCTTTAGGTAGCCAATGACTCGTTACTAGTGGTTTGGATTAAGAAATCTCGAATAACCCCAGGGAGAAGTAACGATGACTCTTTTGTGATACACTACTATTGACATATCGCTTCTGGCAGACTGGCAGCAGTAAGAAAAAATGGCAGACATGGTGTGCAAATGGGACGAGTAGCTATGACTCCATTAACGCAGCCAATGCCTCGTTATTGAGGTTGGATTAAGAAATCTCCAATAACACCTAGGAGGAGTAACGATCACTCTTTTATGATACACAACTAGTGACATATCGCTTCTGGCAAACTGGCCACAGTATGAAAAATGGGAGACTTAGTGAGGAATTGGGACGAGTAACTATGACTCTCTTTAGGTAGCCAATGACTCTTTACTAGTGGTTTGGATTAAGAAATCTCGAATAACCCCAGTTGGAAGTAACGTTGAGTCTTTTATGATATACAACTAGTGACGTATCGCTTCTGGCAACCTGGCCACAGTATGAAAAAATGGGAGCCTTGGTGAGCAATTGGGACGAGTAACTATGACTCTCTTGAGGTAGCCAATGACCCGTTACTAGTGGTTTGGATTAAGAAATCTCGAATAACCCCAGGGAGAAGTAACGATGACTCTTTTATGATACACTACTATTGACATATCGCTTCTGGCAGACTGGCCGCAGTAAGAAATAATGGCAGACTTGGGGTGCAAATGGGACGAGTAACTATGACTCCCTTAACGTAGCCAATGCCTCATTATTGGGATTGGATTAAGAAATCTCGAATAACACCTAGGAGGAGTAACGATGACTCTTTTATGATACACAACTAGTGACATACCGCTTCTGGCAAACTGGCCACAGTATGAAAAAATGGGAGACTTGGTGAGCAATTGGGACGAGTAACTATGACTCTCTTGAGGTAGCCAATGACTCGTTACTAGTGGTTTCGATTAAGAAATCTCGAATAACCCCAGGGGGAAGTAACGATGACTCTTTTATGATACACTACTATTGACATATCGCTTCTGGCTGACTGGCCGCAGTAAGAAAAAATGGCAGACTTGGTGAGCAATTGGGACGAGTAACTATGACTCCCTTAATGTAGTCAAAGCCTCGTTATTGGGGTTGCATTAAGAAATTTCGAATAACACCTAAGAGGAGTAATGATGACTCTTTTATGATACACAACTAGTGACATATCGCTTCTGGCAAAGTGGCCACAGTATGAAAAATGGGAGACTTGGTGGGGAATTGGGACGAGTAACTATGACTCCCTTTAGGTAGCCAATGACTCGTTACTAGTGGTTTGGATTAAGAAATCTCGAATAACCCCAGGGGGAAGTAACGATGAGTCTTTTATGATACACAACTAGTGACATATCGCTTCTGGCAAACTGGCCACAGTATGAAAAAATGGGAGACTTGGTGAGGAATTGGGACGAGTAACTATGACTCTCTTGAGGTAGCCAATGACCCGTTACTAGTGGTTTCGATTAAGAAATCTCGAATAACCCCAGGGAGAAGTAACGATGACTCTTTTATGATACACTACTATTGACATATCGCTTCTGGCAGACTGGCAGCAGTAAGAAAAAATGGCAGACTTGGTGTGCAAATGGGACGAGTAACTATGACTCCCTTAACGTAGCCAATGCCTCGTTATTGATGTTGGATTAAGAAATCTCAAATAAAACCTAGGAGGAGTAACGATGACTCTTTTATGATACACAACTAGTGACATATCGCTTCTGGCAAACTGGCCACAGTATGAGAAATGGGAGACTTGGTGAGGAATTGGGACGAGTAACTATGACTCTCTTTAGGTAGCCAATGACTCGTTACTAGTGGTTTGGATTAAGAAATCTCGAATAACTCCAGGGGGAAGTAACGATGACTCTTTTATGATACACTACTATTGGCATATCGCTTCTGGCAGACTGGCCGCAGTAAGAAAAAATGGCTGACTGTGTGAGCAATTGGGACGAGTAACTATGACTCACTTAATGTAGCCAATGCCTCGTTATTGGGGTTGCATAGAGAAATCTCGAATAACACCTAGGAGGAGTAACGATGACTCTTTAATGATACACAACTAGTGACATATCGCTTCTGGCAAACTGGCCACAGTATGAAAAATGGGAGACTTTGTGAGGAATTGGGACGAGTAACTATGACTCTCTTTAAGTAGCCAATGACTCGTTACTAGTGGTTTGGATTAAGAAATCTCGAATAACCCCAGGGGGAAGTAACGATGAGTCTTTTATGATACACAACTAGTGACATATCGCTTCTGGCAAACTGGCCACAGTATGAAAAAATGGGAGACTTGGTGAGCAATTGGGACGAGTAACTATGACTCTCTTTAGGTAGCCAATGACTCGTTACTAGTGGTTTCGATTAAGAAATCTCGAATAACCCCAGGGGGAAGTAACGATGACTCTTTTATGATACACTACTATTGACATATCGCTTCTGGCAGACTGGCCGCAGTAAGAAAATATGGCAGACTTGGTGAGCAATTGGGACGAGTAACTATGACTCCCTTAATGTAGCCAATGCCTCGTTATTGGGGTTGCATAAAGAAATCTCGAATAACACCTAGGAGTTGTAACGATGACTCTTTTATGATACACAACTAGTGACATATCGCTTCTGGCAAACTGGTCACAGTATAAAAAATGGGAGACTTGGTGAGGAATTGGGCGAGTAACTATGACTCTCTTTAGGTAGCCAATGACTCGTTACTAGTGGTTTCGATTAAGAAATCTCGAATAACCCGAGGGGGAAGTAACGATGACCCTTTCATGATACACTACTATTGACATATCGCTTCTGGCAGACTGGCGGCAGTAAGAAAAAATGGCAGACTTGATGAGCAATTGGGACGAGTAACTATGACTCCCTTAATGTAGCCAATGCCTCGTTATTGGGGTTGCATTAAGAAATCTCGAATAACACCTAGGAGGAGTAACGATGACTCTTTTATGATACACAACTAGTGACATATCGCTTCTGGCAAACTGGCCACAGTATGAAAAATGGGAGACTTGGTGAGGAATTGGGACGAGTAACTATGAATCTCTTTAAGTAGCCAATGACTCGTTACTAGTGGTTTGGATTAAGAAATCTCGAATAACCCCAGGGGGAAGTAACGATGAGTCTTTTATGATACACAACTAGTGACATATCGCTTCTGGCAAACTGGCCACAGTATGAAAAAATGGGAGACTTGGTGAGCAATTGGGACGAGTAACTATGACTCTCTTGAGGTAGCCAATGACTCGTTACTAGTGGTTTCGATTAAGAAATCTCGAATAACCCCAGGGGGAAGTAACGATGACTCTTTTATGATACACTACTATTGACATATCGCTTCTGGCAGACTGGCCGCAGTAAGAAAAAATGGCAGACTTGGTGAGCAATTGGGACGAGCAACTATGACTCCCTTAATGTAGCCAATGCCTCGTTATTGGGGTTGCATCAAGAAATCTCGAATAACACCTAGGAGTTGTAACGATGACTCCTTTATGATACACAACTAGTGACATATCGCTTCTGGCAAACTGGCCACAGTATGAAAAATGGGAGACTTGGTGAGCAATTGGGACGAGTAACTATGACTCTCTTTAGGTAGCCAATGACTCGTTACTAGTGGTTTCGATTAAGAAATCTCGAATAACCCCAGGGGGAAGTAACGATGACTCTTTTATGATACACTACTATTGACATATCGCTTCTGGCAGACTGGCCGCAGTAAGAAAAAATGGCAGACTTGATGAGCAATTGGGACGAGTAACTATGACTCCCTTAATGTAGCCAATGCCTCGTTATTGGGGTTGCATTAAGAAATCTCGAATAACACCTAGGAGGAGTAACGATGACTCTTTTATGATACACAATTAGTGACATATCGCTTCTGGCAAACTGGCCACAGTATGAAAAATGGGAGACTTGGTGTGGAATTGGGACGAGTAACTATGACTCTCTTTAGGTAGCCAATGACTCGTTACTATTGGTTTGGAATAAGAAATCTCGAATAACCCCAGGGGGAAGTAACGATGACTCTTTTATGATACACTACTATTGGCATATCGCTTCTGGCAGACTGGCCGCAGTAAGAAAAAATGGCTGACTGGGTGAGCAATTGGGACGAGTAACTATGACTCACTTAATGTAGCCAATGCCTCGTTATTGGGGTTGCATAGAGAAATCTCGAATAACACCTAGGAGGAGTAACGATGACTCTTTAATGATACACAACTAGTGACATATCGCTTCTGGCAAACTGGCCACAGTATGAAAAAATGGGAGACTTGGTGAGCAATTGGGACGAGTAACTATGACTCTCTTGAGGTAGCCAATGACTCGTTACTAGTGGTTTCGATTAAGAAATCTCGAATAACCCCAGGGGGAAGTAACGATGACTCTTTTATGATACACTACTATTGACATATCGCTTCTGGCTGACTGGCCGCAATAAGAAAAAATGGCAGACTTGGTGAGCAATTGGGACGAGTAACTATGACTCCCTTAATGTAGTCAAAGCCTCGTTATTGGGGTTGCATTAAGAAATCTCGAATAACACCTAAGAGGAGTAATGATGACTCTTTTATGATACACAACTAGTGACATATCGCTTCTGGCAAAGTGGCCACAGTATGAAAAATGGGAGACTTGGTGGGGAATTGGGACGAGTAACTATGACTCCCTTTAGGTAGCCAATGACTCGTTACTAGTGGTTTGGATTAAGAAATCTCGAATAACCCCAGGGGGAAGTAACGATGAGTCTTTTATGATACACAACTAGTGACATATCGCTTCTGGCAAACTGGCCACAGTATGAAAAAATGGAAGACTTGGTGAGGAATTGGGACGAGTAACTATGACTCTCTTGAGGTAGCCAATGACCCGTTACTAGTGGTTTCGATTAAGAAATCTCGAATAACCCCAGGGAGAAGTAACGATGACTCTTTTATGATACACTACTATTGACATATCGCTTCTGGCAGACTGGCAGCAGTAAGAAAAAATGGCAGACTTGGTGTGCAAATGGGACGAGTAACTATGACTCCCTTAACGTAGCCAATGCCTCGTTATTGATGTTGGATTAAGAAATCTCAAATAAAACCTAGGAGGTGTAACGATGACTCTTTTATGATACACAACTAGTGACATATCGCTTCTGGCAAACTGGCCACAGTATGAGAAATGGGAGACTTGGTGAGGAATTGGGACGAGTAACTATGACTCTCTTTAGGTAGCCAATGACTCGTTACTAGTGGTTTGGATTAAGAAATCTCGAATAACCCCAGGGGGAAGTAACGATGAGTCTTTTATGATACACAACTAGTGACATATCGCTTCTGGCAAACTGGCCACAGTATGAAAAAATGGGAGACTTGGTGAGCAATTGGGACGAGTAACTATGACTCTCTTGAGGTAGCCAATGACCCGTTACTAGTGGTTTGTATTAAGAAATCTCGAATAACCCCAGGGGGAAGTAACGATGACTCTTTTATGATACACTACTATTGACATATCGCTTCTGGCAGACTGGCCGCAGTAAGAAAAAATGGCAGACTTGGTGTGCAAATGGGACGAGTAACAATGACTCAATTAACGTAGCCAATGCCTCGTTATTGGGGTTGGATTAAGAAATCTCGAATAACACCTAGGAGGAGTAACGATGACTCTTTTGTGATACACAATTAGTGACATATCGCTTCTAGCAAACTGGCCACAGTATGAAAAAATGGGAGACTTGGTGAGCATTTGGGACGAGTAACTATGACTCTCTTGAGGTAGCCAATGACTCGTTACTAGTGGTTTAGATTAAGAAATCTCGATTAACCCCAGGGGGAAGTAACGATGACTCTTTCATGATACACTACTATTGGCATATCGCTTCTGGCAGACTGGCTGCAGTAAGAAAAAATGGCAGACTTGATGAGCAATTGGGACGAGTAACTATGACTCCCTTAATGTAGCCAATGCCTCGTTATTGGGGTTGCATTAAGAAATCTCGAATAACACCTAGGAGGAGTAACGATGACTCTTTTATGATACACAATTAGTGACATATCGCTTCTGGCAAACTGGCCACAGTATGAAAAATGGGAGACTTGGTGTGGAATTGGGACGAGTAACTATGACTCTCTTTAGGTAGCCAATGACTCGTTACTAGTGGTTTGGAATAAGAAATCTCGAATAACTCCAGGGGGAAGTAACGATGACTCTTTTATGATACACTACTATTGGCATATCGCTTCTGGCAGACTGACCGCAGTAAGAAAAAATGGCTGACTGGGTGAGCAATTGGGACGAGTAACTATGACTCACTTAATGTAGCCAATGCCTCGTTATTGGGGTTGCATAGAGAAATCTCGAATAACACCTAGGAGGAGTAACGATTACTCTTTAATGATACACAACTAGTGACATATCGCTTCTGGCAAACTGGCCACAGTATGAAAAATGGGAGACTTGGTGAGGAATTGGGACGAGTAACTATGACTCTCTTTAAGTAGCCAATGACTCGTTACTAGTGGTTTCGATTAAGAAATTTCGAATAACCCCAGGGGGAAGTAACGATGAGTCTTTTATGATACACAACTAGTGACATATCGCTTCTGGCAAACTGGCCACAGTATGAAAAAATGGGAGACTTGGTGAGCAATTGGGACGAGTAACTATGACTCTCTTTAGGTAGCCAATGACTCGTTACTAGTGGTTTCGATTAAGAAATCTCGAATAACCCCAGGGGGAAGTAACGATGACTCTTTTATGATACACTACTATTGACATATCGCTTCTGGCAGACTGGCCGCAGTAAGAAAAAATGGCAGACTTGGTGAGCAATTGGGACGAGTAACTATGACTCCCTTAATGTAGCCAATGCCTCGTTATTGGGGTTGCATAAAGAAATCTCGAATAACACCTAGGAGTTGTAACGATGACTCTTTTATGATACACAACTAGTGACATATCGCTTCTGGCAAACTGGTCACAGTATAAAAAATGGGAGACTTGGTGAGGAATTGGGCGAGTAACTATGACTCTCTTTAGGTAGCCAATGACTCGTTACTAGTGGTTTCGATTAAGAAATCTCGAATAACCCGAGGGGGAAGTAACGATGACCCTTTCATGATACACTACTATTGACATATCGCTTCTGGCAGACTGGCGGCAGTAAGAAAAAATGGCAGACTTGATGAGCAATTGGGACGAGTAACTATGACTCCCTTAATGTAGCCAATGCCTCGTTATTGGGGTTGCATTAAGAAATCTCGAATAACACCTAGGAGGAGTAACGATGACTCTTTTATGATACACAACTAGTGACATATCGCTTCTGGCAAACTGGCCACAGTATGAAAAATGGGAGACTTGGTGTGGAATTGGGACGAGTAACTATGACTCTCTTTAGGTAGCCAATGACTCGTTACTAGTGGTTTGGAATAAGAAATCTCGAATAACCCCAGGGGGAAGTAACGATGACTCTTTTATGATACACTACTATTGGCATATCGCTTCTGGCAGACTGGCCGCAGTAAGAAAAAATGGCTGACTGGGTGAGCAATTGGGACGAGTAACTATGACTCACTTAATGTAGCCAATGCCTCGTTATTGGGGTTGCATAGAGAAATCTCGAATAACACCTAGGAGGAGTAACGATGACTCTTTAATGATACACAACTAGTGACATATCGCTTCTGGCAAACTGGCCACAGTATGAAAAATGGGAGACTTTGTGAGGAATTGGGACGAGTAACTATGACTCTCTTTAAGTAGCCAATGACTCGTTACTAGTGGTTTGGATTAAGAAATCTCGAATAACCCCAGGGGGAAGTAACGATGAGTCTTTTATGATACACAACTAGTGACATATCGCTTCTGGCAAACTGGCCACAGTATGAAAAAATGGGAGACTTGGTGAGCAATTGGGACGAGTAACTATGACTCTCTTTAGGTAGCCAATGACTCGTTACTAGTGGTTTCGATTAAGAAATCTCGAATAACCCCAGGGGGAAGTAACGATGACTCTTTTATGATACACTACTATTGACATATCGCTTCTGGCAGACTGGCCGCAGTAAGAAAAAATGGCAGACTTGGTGAGCAATTGGGACGAGTAACTATGACTCCCTTAATGTAGCCAATGCCTCGTTATTGGGGTTGCATAAAGAAATCTCGAATAACACCTAGGAGTTGTAACGATGACTCTTTTATGACACACAACTAGTGACATATCGCTTCTGGCAAACTGGTCACAGTATAAAAAATGGGAGACTTGGTGAGGAATTGGGCGAGTAACTATGACTCTCTTTAGGTAGCCAATGACTCGTTACTAGTGGTTTCGATTAAGAAATCTCGAATAACCCCAGGGGGAAGTAACGATGACCCTTTCATGATACACTACTATTGACATATCGCTTCTGGCAGACTGGCGGCAGTAAGAAAAAATGGCAGACTTGATGAGCAATTGGGACGAGTAACTATGACTCCCTTAATGTAGCCAATGCCTCGTTATTGGGGTTGCATTAAGAAATCTCGAATAACACCTAGGAGGAGTAACGATGACTCTTTTATGATACACAACTAGTGACATATCGCTTCTGGCAAACTGGCCACAGTATGAAAAATGGGAGACTTGGTGAGGAATTGGGACGAGTAACTATGAATCTCTTTAAGTAGCCAATGACTCGTTACTAGTGGTTTGGATTAAGAAATCTCGAATAACCCCAGGGGGAAGTAACGATGAGTCTTTTATGATACACAACTAGTGACATATCGCTTCTGGCAAACTGGCCACAGTATGAAAAAATGGGAGACTTGGTGAGCAATTGGGACGAGTAACTATGACTCTCTTGAGGTAGCCAATGACTCGTTACTAGTGGTTTCGATTAAGAAATCTCGAATAACCCCAGGGGGAAGTAACTATGACTCTTTTATGATACACTACTATTGACATATCGCTTCTGGCAGACTGGCCGCAGTAAGAAAAAATGGCAGACTTGGTGAGCAATTGGGACGAGCAACTATGACTCCCTTAATGTAGCCAATGCCTCGTTATTGGGGTTGCATTAAGAAATCTCGAATAACACCTAGGAGTTGTAACGATGACTCCTTTATGATACACAACTAGTGACATATCGCTTCTGGCAAACTGGCCACAGTATGAAAAATGGGAGACTTGGTGAGCAATTGGGACGAGTAACTATGACTCTCTTTAGGTAGCCAATGACTCGTTACTAGTGGTTTCGATTAAGAAATCTCGAATAACCCCAGGGGGAAGTAACGATGACTCTTTTATGATACACTACTATTGACATATCGCTTCTGGCAGACTGGCCGCAGTAAGAAAAAATGGCAGACTTGATGAGCAATTGGGACGAGTAACTATGACTCCCTTAAAGTAGCCAATGCCTCGTTATTGGGGTTGCATTAAGAAATCTCGAATAACACCTAGGAGGAGTAACGATGACTCTTTTATGATACACAATTAGTGACATATCGCTTCTGGCAAACTGGCCACAGTATGAAAAATGGGAGACTTGGTGTGGAATTGGGACGAGTAACTATGACTCTCTTTAGGTAGCCAATGACTCGTTACTAGTGGTTTGGAATAAGAAATCTCGAATAACCCCAGGGGGAAGTAACGATGACTCTTTTATGATACACTACTATTGGCATATCGCTTCTGGCAGACTGGCCGCAGTAAGAAAAAATGGCTGACTGGGTGAGCAATTGGGACGAGTAACTATGACTCACTTAATGTAGCCAATGCCTCGTTATTGGGGTTGCATAGAGAAATCTCGAATAACACCTAGGAGGAGTAACGATGACTCTTTAATGATACACAACTAGTGACATATCGCTTCTGGCAAACTGGCCACAGTATGAAAAATGGGAGACTTTGTGAGGAATTGGGACGAGTAACTATGACTCTCTTTAAGTAGCCAATGACTCGTTACTAGTGGTTTGGATTAAGAAATCTCGAATAACCCCAGGGGGAAGTAACGATGAGTCTTTTATGATACACAACTAGTGACATATCGCTTCTGGCAAACTGGCCACAGTATGAAAAAATGGGAGACTTGGTGAGCAATTGGGACGAGTAACTATGACTCTCTTTAGGTAGCCAATGACTCGTTACTAGTGGTTTCGATTAAGAAATCTCGAATAACCCCAGGGGGAAGTAACGATGACTCTTTTATGATACACTACTATTGACATATCGCTTCTGGCAGACTGGCCGCAGTAAGAAAAAATGGCAGACTTGGTGAGCAATTGGGACGAGTAACTATGACTCCCTTAATGTAGCCAATGCCTCGTTATTGGGGTTGCATAAAGAAATCTCGAATAACACCTAGGAGTTGTAACGATGACTCTTTTATGACACACAACTAGTGACATATCGCTTCTGGCAAACTGGTCACAGTATAAAAAATGGGAGACTTGGTGAGGAATTGGGCGAGTAACTATGACTCTCTTTAGGTAGCCAATGACTCGTTACTAGTGGTTTCGATTAAGAAATCTCGAATAACCCCAGGGGGAAGTAACGATGACCCTATCATGATACACTACTATTGACATATCGCTTCTGGCAGACTGGCGGCAGTAAGAAAAAATGGCAGACTTGATGAGCAATTGGGACGAGTAACTATGACTCCCTTAATGTAGCCAATGCCTCGTTATTGGGGTTGCATTAAGAAATCTCGAATAACACCTAGGAGGAGTAACGATGACTCTTTTATGATACACAACTAGTGACATATCGCTTCTGGCAAACTGGCCACAGTATGAAAAATGGGAGACTTGGTGAGGAATTGGGACGAGTAACTATGAATCTCTTTAAGTAGCCAATGACTCGTTACTAGTGGTTTGGATTAAGAAATCTCGAATAACCCCAGGGGGAAGTAACGATGAGTCTTTTATGATACACAACTAGTGACATATCGCTTCTGGCAAACTGGCCACAGTATGAAAAAATGGGAGACTTGGTGAGCAATTGGGACGAGTAACTATGACTCTCTTGAGGTAGCCAATGACTCGTTACTAGTGGTTTCGATTAAGAAATCTCGAATAACCCCAGGGGGAAGTAACTATGACTCTTTTATGATACACTACTATTGACATATCGCTTCTGGCAGACTGGCCGCAGTAAGAAAAAATGGCAGACTTGGTGAGCAATTGGGACGAGCAACTATGACTCCCTTAATGTAGCCAATGCCTCGTTATTGGGGTTGCATTAAGAAATCTCGAATAACACCTAGGAGTTGTAACGATGACTCCTTTATGATACACAACTAGTGACATATCGCTTCTGGCAAACTGGCCACAGTATGAAAAATGGGAGACTTGGTGAGCAATTGGGACGAGTAACTATGACTCTCTTTAGGTAGCCAATGACTCGTTACTAGTGGTTTCGATTAAGAAATCTCGAATAACCCCAGGGGGAAGTAACGATGACTCTTTTATGATACACTACTATTGACATATCGCTTCTGGCAGACTGGCCGCAGTAAGAAAAAATGGCAGACTTGATGAGCAATTGGGACGAGTAACTATGACTCCCTTAAAGTAGCCAATGCCTCGTTATTGGGGTTGCATTAAGAAATCTCGAATAACACCTAGGAGGAGTAACGATGACTCTTTTATGATACACAATTAGTGACATATCGCTTCTGGCAAACTGGCCACAGTATGAAAAATGGGAGACTTGGTGTGGAATTGGGACGAGTAACTATGACTCTCTTTAGGTAGCCAATGACTCGTTACTAGTGGTTTGGAATAAGAAATCTCGAATAACCCCAGGGGGAAGTAACGATGACTCTTTTATGATACACTACTATTGGCATATCGCTTCTGGCAGACTGGCCGCAGTAAGAAAAAATGGCTGACTGGGTGAGCAATTGGGACGAGTAACTATGACTCACTTAATGTAGCCAATGCCTCGTTATTGGGGTTGCATAGAGAAATCTCGAATAACACCTAGGAGGAGTAACGATGACTCTTTAATGATACACAACTAGTGACATATCGCTTCTGGCAAACTGGCCACAGTATGAAAAATGGGAGACTTTGTGAGGAATTGGGACGAGTAACTATGACTCTCTTTAAGTAGCCAATGACTCGTTACTAGTGGTTTGGATTAAGAAATCTCGAATAACCCCAGGGGGAAGTAACGATGAGTCTTTTATGATACACAACTAGTGACATATCGCTTCTGGCAAACTGGCCACAGTATGAAAAAATGGGAGACTTGGTGAGCAATTGGGACGAGTAACTATGACTCTCTTTAGGTAGCCAATGACTCGTTACTAGTGGTTTCGATTAAGAAATCTCGAATAACCCCAGGGGGAAGTAACGATGACTCTTTTATGATACACTACTATTGACATATCGCTTCTGGCAGACTGGCCGCAGTAAGAAAAAATGGCAGACTTGGTGAGCAATTGGGACGAGTAACTATGACTCCCTTAATGTAGCCAATGCCTCGTTATTGGGGTTGCATAAAGAAATCTCGAATAACACCTAGGAGTTGTAACGATGACTCTTTTATGATACACAACTAGTGACATATCGCTTCTGGCAAACTGGTCACAGTATAAAAAATGGGAGACTTGGTGAGGAATTGGGCGAGTAACTATGACTCTCTTTAGGTAGCCAATGACTCGTTACTAGTGGTTTCGATTAAGAAATCTCGAATAACCCCAGGGGGAAGTAACGATGACCCTTTCATGATACACTACTATTGACATATCGCTTCTGGCAGACTGGCGGCAGTAAGAAAAAATGGCAGACTTGATGAGCAATTGGGACGAGTAACTATGACTCCCTTAATGTAGCCAATGCCTCGTTATTGGGGTTGCATTAAGAAATCTCGAATAACACCTAGGAGGAGTAACGATGACTCTTTTATGATACACAACTAGTGACATATCGCTTCTGGCAAACTGGCCACAGTATGAAAAATGGGAGACTTGGTGAGGAATTGGGACGAGTAACTATGAATCTCTTTAAGTAGCCAATGACTCGTTACTAGTGGTTTGGATTAAGAAATCTCGAATAACCCCAGGGGGAAGTAACGATGAGTCTTTTATGATACACAACTAGTGACATATCGCTTCTGGCAAACTGGCCACAGTATGAAAAAATGGGAGACTTGGTGAGCAATTGGGACGAGTAACTATGACTCTCTTGAGGTAGCCAATGACTCGTTACTAGTGGTTTCGATTAAGAAATCTCGAATAACCCCAGGGGAAAGTAACGATGACTCTTTTATGATACACTACTATTGACATATCGCTTCTGGCAGACTGGCCGCAGTAAGAAAAAATGGCAGACTTGGTGAGCAATTGGGACGAGCAACTATGACTCCCTTAATGTAGCCAATGCCTCGTTATTGGGGTTGCATTAAGAAATCTCGAATAACACCTAGGAGTTGTAACGATGACTCCTTTATGATACACAACTAGTGACATATCGCTTCTGGCAAACTGGCCACAGTATGAAAAATGGGAGACTTGGTGAGGAATTGGGCGAGTAACTATGACTCTCTTTAGGTAGCAAATGACTCGTTACTAGTGGTTTGGATTAAGAAATCTCGAATAACCCCAGGGGGAAGGAAGGATGAGTCTTTTATGATACACTACTATTGACATATCGCTTCTGGCAGATTGGCAGCAGTAAGAAAAAATGGCAGACTTGGTGTGCAAATGGGACGAGTAACTATGACTCCCTTAACGTAGCCAATGCCTCGTTATTGATGTTGGATTAAGAAATCTCCAATAACACCTAGGAGGAGTAACGACGACTCTTTTATGATACACAACTAGTGACATATCGCTTCTGGCAAACTGGCCACAGTATGAAAAATGGGAGACTTGGTGAGGAACTGGGACGACTAACTACGACTCTCTTTAGGTAGCCAATGACTCGTTACTAGTGGTTCTGATTAAGAAATCTCGAATAACCCCAGGGGGGAAGTAACGATGAGTGTTTTATGATACACAACTAGTGACATATCGCTTCTGGCAAACTGGCCACAGTATGAAAAGATGGGAGACTTGGTGAGCAATTGGGACGAGTAACTATGACTCTCTTGAGGTAGCCAATGACTCGTTACTAGTGGTTTGGATTAAGAAATCTCGAATAACCCCAGGGAGAAGTAACGATGACTCTTTTATGATACACTACTATTGACATATCGCTTCTGGCAGACTGGCAGCAGTAAGAAAAAATGGCAGACATGGTGTGCAAATGGGACGAGTAACTATGACTCCCTTAACGTAGCCAATGCCTCGTTATTGGGGTTGCATAAAGAAATCTCGAATAACACCTAGGAGGAGTAACGATGACTCTTTTATGATACACAACTAGTGACATATCGCTTCTGGCAAACTGGCCACAGTATGAAAAATGGGAGACTTGGTGAGGAATTGGGACGAGTAACTATGACTCTCTTTAGGTAGCCAATGACTCGTTACTAGTGGTTTGGATTAAGAAATCTCGAATAACCCCAGGGGGAAGTAACGATGAGTCTTTTATGATACACAACTAGTGACATATCGCTTCTGGCAAACTGGCCACAGTATGAAAAAATGGGAGACTTGGTGAGCAATTGGGACGAGTAACTATGACTCTCTTGAGGTAGCCAATGACCCGTTACCAGTGGTTTGTATTAAGAAATCTCGAATGACCCCAGGGGGAAGTAACGATGACTCTTTTATGATACACTACTATTGACATATCGCTTCTGGCAGACTGGCCGCAGTAAGAAAAAATGGCAGACTTGTTGTGCAAATGGGACAGTAACTATGACTCCCTTAACGTAGCCAATGCCTCGTTATTGGGGTTGGATTAAGAAATCTCGAATAACACCTAGGAGGAGTAACGATGACTCTTTTATGATACACAACTAGTGACATATCGCTTCTGGCAGACGCTGCAGTAAGAAAAAATGGCAGACTGGGTGAGCAATTGGGACGAGTAACTATGACTGTCTTAACGTAGCCAATGCCTCGTTATTGGGGTTGGATTAAGAAATCTCGAATAACACCTAGGAGGAGTAACGATGACTCTTTTATGATACACAACTAGTGACATATCGCTTCTGGCAAACTGGCCACAGTATGAAAAATGGGAGACTTGGTGAGGAATTGGGACGAGTAACTATGACTCTCTTTAGGTAGCCAATTACTCGTTACAAGTGGTTTGGATTAAGAAATCTCGAATAACCCCAGGGGAAAGTAACTATGAGTCTTTTATGATACACAACTAGTGACATATCGCTTCTGGCAAACTGGCCACAGTATGAAAAGATGGGAGACTTGGTGAGCAATTGGGACGAGTAACTATGACTCTCTTGAGGTAGCCAATGACCCGTTACTAGTGGTTTGTATTAAGAAATCTCGAATACCCCAGGGGGAAGTAACGATGACTCTTTTATGATACACTACTACTGACATATCGCTTCTGGCAGACTGGCCGCAGTAAGAAAAAATGGCAGGCTTGTTGTGCAAATGGGACGAGTAACTATGACTCCCTTAAAGTAGCCAATGCCTCGTTATTGGGGTTGGATTAAGGAATCTCGAATAACACCTAGGAGGAGTAACGATGACTCTTTTATGATATACAACTAGTGACATATCGCTTCAGGCAAACTGGCCACAGTATTAAATAATGGGAGACTTGGTGACACTCTTGAGGTAACCAATGCCTCGTTACTAGGGTTTTGGATTAAGAAATCTCGAATGACCTTTGGGAGAAGTAATGATGACTCTTTTATGATACACTACTATTGACATATCGCTTCTGGCAGACGCCGCAGTAAGAAAAAATGGCAGACTGGGTGAGCAATTGGGACGAGTAACTATGACTCTCTTAACGTAGCCAATGCCTCGTTATTGGGGTTGGATTAAGAAATCTCGAATAACACCTAGGAGGAGTAACGATGACTCTTTTATGATACACAACTAGTGACATATCGCTTCTGGCAGACGCCGCAGTAAGAAAAAATGTCAGACTGGCTGAGCAATTGGGACGAGTAACTATGACTCTCTTAACGTAGCCACTGCCTCGTTATTGGGGTTGGATTAAGAAATCTCGAATAACACCTAGGAGGAGTAACGATGACACTTTTATGATACACAACTAGTGACAAATCGCTTCCACCAAACTGGCCACAGTATGAAAAATGGGAGACTTGGTGAGGAATTGGGACGAGTAACTATGACTCTCTTTAGGTAGCCAATGACTCGTTACTAGTGGTTACGATTAAGAAATCTCGAATAACCCCAGGGGGAAGTAACGATGACCCTTTCATGATACACTACTATTGACATATCGCTTCTGGCAGACTGGCGGCAGTAAGAAAAAATGGCAGACTTGATGAGCAATTGCGACGAGTAACTATGACTCCCTTAATGTAGCCAATGCCTCGTTATTGGGGTTGCATTAAGAAATCTCGAATAACACCTAGGAGGAGTAACGATGACTCTTTTATGATACACAACTAGTGACATATCGCTTCTGGCAAACTGGCCACAGTATGAAAAATGGGAGACTTGGTGAGGAATTGGGACGAGTAACTATGAATCTCTTTAAGTAGCCAATGACTCGTTACTAGTGGTTTGGATTAAGAAATCTCGAATAACCCCAGGGGGAAGTAACGATGAGTCTTTTATGATACACAACTAGTGACATATCGCTTCTGGCAAACTGGCCACAGTATGAAAAAATGGGAGACTTGGTGAGCAATTGGGACGAGTAACTATGACTCTCTTGAGGTAGCCAATGACTCGTTACTAGTGGTTTCGATTAAGAAATCTCGAATAACCCCAGGGGGAAGTAACGATGACTCTTTTATGATACACTACTATTGACATATCGCTTCTGGCAGACTGGCCGCAGTAAGAAAAAATGGCAGACTTGGTGAGCAATTGGGACGAGCAACTATGACTCCCTTAATGTAGCCAATGCCTCGTTATTGGGGTTGCATTAAGAAATCTCGAATAACACCTAGGAGTTGTAACGATGACTCCTTTATGATACACAACTAGTGACATATCGCTTCTGGCAAACTGGCCACAGTATGAAAAATGGGAGACTTGGTGAGGAATTGGGCGAGTAACTATGACTCTCTTTAGGTAGCAAATGACTCGTTACTAGTGGTTTGGATTAAGAAATCTCGAATAACCCCAGGGGGAAGGAAGGATGAGTCTTTTATGATACACTACTATTGACATATCGCTTCTGGCAGACTGGCAGCAGTAAGAAAAAATGGCAGACATGGTGTGCAAATGGGACGAGTAACTATGACTCCCTTAACGTAGCCAATGCATCGTTATTGATGTTGGATTAAGAAATCTCCAATAACACCTAGGAGGAATAACGATGACTCTTTTATGATACACAACTAGTGACATATCGCTTCTGGCAAACTGGCCACAGTATGAAAAATGGGAGACTTGGTGAGGAATTGGGACGAGTAACTATGACTCTCTTGAGGTAGCCAATGACTCGTTACTAGTGGTTTGGATTAAGAAATCTCGAATAACCCCAGGGAGAAGTAACGATGACTCTTTTATGATACACTACTATTGACATATCGCTTCTGGCAGACTGGCAGCAGTAAGAAAAAATGGCAGACATGGTGTGCAAATGGGACGAGTAACTATGACTCCCTTAACGTAGCCAATGCATCGTTATTGATGTTGGATTAAGAAATCTCCAATAACACCTAGGAGGAATAACGATGACTCTTTTATGATACACAACTAGTGACATATCGCTTCTGGCAAACTGGCCACAGTATGAAAAATGGGAGACTTGGTGAGGAATTGGGACGAGTAACTATGACTCTCTTTAAGTAGCCAATGATTTGTTACTAGTGGTTTGGATTAAGAAATCTCGAATAACCCCAGGGATAAGTAACGATGAGTCTTTTATGATACACAACTAGTGACATATCGCTTCTGGCAAACTGGCCACAGTATGAAAAAATGGGAGACTTGGTGAGCAATTGGGACGAGTAACTATGACTCCCTTGAGGTAGCCAATGACTCGTTACTAGTGGTTTCGATTAAGAAATCTCGAATAACAACAGGGGGAAGTAACGATGACTCTTTTATGATACACTACTATTGACATATCGCTACTGGCAGACTGGCCGCAGTAAGAAAAAATGGCAGACTTGGTGAGCAATTGAGACGAGTAACTATGACTCCCTTAATGTAGCCAATGCCTCGTTATTGGGGTTGCATAAAGAAATCTCGAATAACACCTAGGAGGAGTAACGATGACTCTTTTATGATACACAACTAGTGACATATCGCTTCTGGCAGACGCCGCAGTAAGAAAAAATGTCAGACTGGCTGAGCAATTGGGACGAGTAACTATGACTCTCTTAACGTAGCCACTGCCTCGTTATTGGGGTTGGATTAAGAAATCTCGAATAACACCTAGGAGGAGTAACGATGACACTTTTATGATACACAACTAGTGACAAATCGCTTCCACCAAACTGGCCACAGTATGAAAAATGGGAGACTTGGTGAGGAATTGGGACGAGTAACTATGACTCTCTTTAGGTAGCCAATGACTCGTTACTAGTGGTTTCGATTAAGAAATCTCGAATAACACCAGGGGGAAGTAACGATGACCCTTTCATGATACACTACTATTGACATATCGCTTCTGGCAGACTGGCGGCAGTAAGAAAAAATGGCAGACTTGATGAGCAATTGGGACGAGTAACTATGACTCCCTTAATGTAGCCAATGCCTCGTTATTGGGGTTGCATTAAGAAATCTCGAATAACACCTAGGAGGAGTAACGATGACTCTTTTATGATACACAACTAGTGACATATCGCTTCTGGCAAACTGGCCACAGTATGAAAAATGGGAGACTTGGTGAGGAATTGGGACGAGTAACTATGAATCTCTTTAAGTAGCCAATGACTCGTTACTAGTGGTTTGGATTAAGAAATCTCGAATAACCCCAGGGGGAAGTAACGATGAGTCTTTTATGATACACAACTAGTGACATATCGCTTCTGGCAAACTGGCCACAGTATGAAAAATGGGAGACTTGGTGAGGAATTGGGCGAGTAACTATGACTCTCTTTAGGTAGCAAATGACTCGTTACTAGTGGTTTGGATTAAGAAATCTCGAATAACCCCAGGGGGAAGGAAGGATGAGTCTTTTATGATACACTACTATTGACATATCGCTTCTGGCAGACTGGCAGCAGTAAGAAAAAATGGCAGACATGGTGTGCAAATGGGACGAGTAACTATGACTCCCTTAACGTAGCCAATGCATCGTTATTGATGTTGGATTAAGAAATCTCCAATAACACCTAGGAGGAATAACGATGACTCTTTTATGATACACAACTAGTGACATATCGCTTCTGGCAAACTGGCCACAGTATGAAAAATGGGAGACTTGGTGAGGAATTGGGACGAGTAACTATGACTCTCTTGAGGTAGCCAATGACTCGTTACTAGTGGTTTGGATTAAGAAATCTCGAATAACCCCAGGGAGAAGTAACGATGACTCTTTTATGATACACTACTATTGACATATCGCTTCTGGCAGACTGGCAGCAGTAAGAAAAAATGGCAGACATGGTGTGCAAATGGGACGAGTAACTATGACTCCCTTAACGTAGCCAATGCATCGTTATTGATGTTGGATTAAGAAATCTCCAATAACACCTAGGAGGAATAACGATGACTCTTTTATGATACACAACTAGTGACATATCGCTTCTGGCAAACTGGCCACAGTATGAAAAATGGGAGACTTGGTGAGGAATTGGGACGAGTAACTATGACTCTCTTTAAGTAGCCAATGATTTGTTACTAGTGGTTTGGATTAAGAAATCTCGAATAACCCCAGGGATAAGTAACGATGAGTCTTTTATGATACACAACTAGTGACATATCGCTTCTGGCAAACTGGCCACAGTATGAAAAAATGGGAGACTTGGTGAGCAATTGGGACGAGTAACTATGACTCCCTTGAGGTAGCCAATGACTCGTTACTAGTGGTTTCGATTAAGAAATCTCGAATAACAACAGGGGGAAGTAACGATGACTCTTTTATGATACACTACTATTGACATATCGCTACTGGCAGACTGGCCGCAGTAAGAAAAAATGGCAGACTTGGTGAGCAATTGAGACGAGTAACTATGACTCCCTTAATGTAGCCAATGCCTCGTTATTGGGGTTGCATAAAGAAATCTCGAATAACACCTAGGAGGAGTAACGATGACTCTTTTATGATACACAACTAGTGACATATCGCTTCTGGCAAACTGGCCACAGTATGAAAAATGGGAGACTTGGTGAGGAATTGGGACGAGTAACTATGACTCTCTTTAGGTAGCCAATGACTCGTTACTAGTGGTTTGGATTAAGAAATCTCGAATAACCCCAGGGGGAAGTAACGATGAGTCTTTTATGATACACAACTAGTGACATATCGCTTCTGGCAAACTGGCCACAGTATGAAAAAATGGGAGACTTGGTGAGCAATTGGGACGAGTAACTATGACTCTCTTGAGGTAGCCAATGACCCGTTACCAGTGGTTTGTATTAAGAAATCTCGAATGACCCCAGGGGGAAGTAACGATGACTCTTTTATGATACACTACTATTGACATATCGCTTCTGGCAGACTGGCCGCAGTAAGAAAAAATGGCAGACTTGTTGTGCAAATGGGACAGTAACTATGACTCCCTTAACGTAGCCAATGCCTCGTTATTGGGGTTGGATTAAGGAATCTCGAATAACACCTAGGAGGAGTAACGATGACCCTTTTATGATATACAGCTAGTGACATATCGCTTCAGGCAAACTGGCCACAGTATTAAATAATGGGAGACTTGGTGACACTCTTGAGGTAACCAATGCCTCGTTAGTAGGGTTTTGAATTAAGAAATCTCGAATAACCTTTGGGAGAAGTAACGATGACTCTTTTATGATACACTACTATTGACATATCGCTTCTGGAGACGCCGCAGTAAGATAAAATGGCAGACTGGGTAAGCAATTGGGACAAGTAACTATGACTCTCTTAAGGTAGCCAATGCCATATTACTAGGGATTTGGATTAAGAAATCTCCAATAACATCTGGGAGGAGTAATTATGACTCTTTTATGATACACAACAAGTGACATATCGCTTCTGGCAAACTGGATACAGTATGAAAAAATGGGAGACTTGGTGACTCTCTTGAGGTAACCAATGCCTCGTTACTAGGGTTTTGGATTAAGAAATCTCGAATAACCTTTGGGAGAAGTAATGATGACTCTTTTATGATACACTACTATTGACATATCGCTTCTGGCAGACGCCGCAGTAAGAAAAAATGGCAGACTGGGTGAGCAATTGGGACGAGTAACTATGACTCTCTTAACGTAGCCAATGCCTCGTTATTGGGGTTGGATTAAGAAATCTCGAATAACACCTAGGAGGAGTAACGATGACTCTTTTATGATACACAACTAGTGACATATCGCTTCTGGCAAACTGGCCACAGTATGAAAAATGGGAGACTTGGTGAGGAATTGGGACGAGTAACTATGACTCTCTTTAGGTAGCCAATTACTCGTTACAAGTGGTTTGGATTAAGAAATCTCGAATAACCCCAGGGGGAAGTAACTATGAGTCTTTTATGATACACAACTAGTGACATATCGCTTCTGGCAAACTGGCCACAGTATGAAAAAATGGGAGACTTGGTGAGCAATTGGGACGAGTAACTATGACTCTCTTGAGGTAGCCAATGACCCGTTACTAGTGGTTTGTATTAAGAAATCTCGAATACCCCAGGGGGAAATAACGATGACTCTTTTATGATACACTACTACTGACATATCGCTTCTGGCAGACTGGCCGCAGTAAGAAAAAATGGCAGGCTTGTTGTGCAAATGGGACGAGTAACTATGACTCCCTTAACGTAGCCAATGTCTCGTTATTGGGGTTGGATTAAGGAATCTCGAATAACACCTAGGAGGAGTAACGATGACTCTTTTATGATATACAACTAGTGACATATCGCTTCAGGCAAACTGGCCACAGTATTAAATAATGGGAGACTTGGTGACACTCTTGAGGTAACCAATGCCTCGTTACTAGGGTTTTGGATTAAGAAATCTCGAATGACCTTTGGGAGAAGTAATGATGACTCTTTTATGATACACTACTATTGACATATCGCTTCTGGCAGACGCCGCAGTAAGAAAAAATGGCAGACTGGGTGAGCAATTGGGACGAGTAACTATGACTCTCTTAACGTAGCCAATGCCTCGTTATTGGGGTTGGATTAAGAAATCTCGAATAACACCTAGGAGGAGTAACGATGACTCTTTTATGATACACAACTAGTGACATATCGCTTCTGGCAGACGCCGCAGTAAGAAAAAATGTCAGACTGGCTGAGCAATTGGGACGAGTAACTATGACTCTCTTAACGTAGCCAATGCCTCGTTATTGGGGTTGGATTAAGAAATCTCGAATAACACCTAGGAGGAGTAACGATGACACTTTTATGATACACAACTAGTGACAAATTGCTTCCACCAAACTGGCCACAGTATGAAAAATGGGAGACTTGGTGAGGAATTGGGACGAGTAACTATGACTCTCTTTAGGTAGCCAATGACTCGTTACTAGTGGTTTGGATTAAGAAATCTCGAATAACCCCAGGGGGAAGTAACGATGAGTCTTTTATGATACACAACTAGTGACATATCGCCTCTGGCAAACTGGCCACAGTATGAAAAAATGGGAGACTTGGTGAGCAATTGGGACGAGTAACTATGACTCTCTTGAGGTAGCCAATGTCCCGTTACTAGTGGTTTGGATTAAGAAATCTCGAATAACCCCAGGGAGAAGTAAGGATGACTCTTTTATGATACACTACTATTGACATATCGCTTCTGGCAGCAGTAAGAAAAAATGGCAGACTTGGTGTGCAAATGGGACGAGTAACTATGACTCCCTTAACGTAGCTAATGCCTCGTTATTGATTTTGGATTAAGAAATCTCGAATAACACCTAGGAGGAGTAACGATGACTCTTTTATGATACACAACTAGTGGCATATCGCTACTGGCAAACTGGCCACAGTATTAAAAATGGGAGACTTGGTGAGGAATTGGGACGAGTAACTATGACTCTCTTGAGGTAGCCAATGACCCGTTACTAGTGGTTTGGATTAATAAATCTCGAATAACAACAGGGGGAAGTAACGATGACTCTTTTATGATACACTACTATTGACATATCGCTTCTGGCAGACGGGCCGCAGTAAGAAAAAATGGCAGACTTGGTGTGCAAATGGGACGAGTAACTATGACTCCCTTAACGTAGCCAATGCCTCGTTATTGGGGTTGGATTAAGAAATCTCGAATAACACCTAGGAGGAGTAACGATGACTCTTTTATGATACACAACTAGTGACATATCGCTTCCGGCAAACTGGCCACAGTATGGAAAAATGGGAGACTTGGTGAGCAATTGGGACGAGTAGCTATGACTCTCTTGAGGTAGCCAATGACTCGTTACTAGTGGTTTCGATTAAGAAATCTCGAATAACCCCAGGGGGAAGTAACGATGAATCTTTTATGATACACTACTATTGACATATCGCTTCTGGCAGACTGGCCGCAGTAAGAAATAATGGCAGACTTGGTGAGCAATTGGGACGAGTAACTATGACTCCCTTAACGTAGCCAATGCCTCGTTATTGATGTTGGATTAAGAAATCTCCAATAACACCTAGGAGGAGTAACGATGACTCTTTTATGATACACAACTAGTGACATATCGCTTCTGGCAAACTGGCCACAGTATGAAAAATGGGAGACTTGGTGAGGAATTGGGACGAGTAACTATGACTCTCTTTAGGTAGCCAATGACTCGTTACTAGTGGTTTGGATTAAGAAATCTCGAATAACCCCAGGGGGAAGTAACGATGAGTCTTTTATTATACACAACTAGTGACATATCGCTTCTGGCAAACTGGATACAGTATTAAATAATGGGAGACTTGGTGACTCTCTTGAGGTAACCAATGCCTCGTTACTAGGGTTTTGGATTAAGAAATCTCGAATAACCTTTGGGAGAAGTAACGATGACTCTTTTATGATACACTACTATTGACATATCGCTTCTGGCAGACGACGCTGTAAGATAAAATGGCAGACTGGGTGAGCAATTGGGACAAGTAACTATGACTCTCTTAAGGTAGCTAATGCCATATTACTAGGAATTTGGATTAAGAAATCTCGAATAACATCTGGGAAGAGTAATTATGACTCTTTTATGATACACAACTAGTGACATATCGCTTCTGGCAGAGGCCGCAGTAAGAAAAAATGGCAGACTGGGTGAGCAATTGGGACGAGTAACTATGAATCTCTTAACGTACCCAATGCCTCGTTATTGGGGTTGGATTAAGAAATCTCGAATAACATCTGGGAGGAGTAATTATGACTCTTTTATAATACACAACTAGTGACATATCGCTTCTGGCAAACTGGCCACAGTATGAAAAAATGAGAGACTTGTTGAGCAATTGGGACGAGTAACTATGACTCTCTTGAGGTAGCCAATGAGCCGTTACTAGTGGTTTGGATTAAGAAATCTCAAATAACCCCAGGGAGAAGTAACGATGACCCTTTTATGATAAACTACTATTGACATATCGCTTCTGGCAGACTGGCCGCAGTAAGAAAAATTGGCTGACTTGGTGTGCAAATGGGACGAGTAACTATGACTCCCTTAACGTAGCCAATGCCTCGTTATTGGGGTTGGATTAAGAAATCTCGTATAACACCTAGGAGGAGTAACGATGACTCTTTTATGATACACAACTAGTGACATATCGCTTCTGGCAAACTGGCGACAGTATGAAAAATTTGGAGACTTGGTGAGCAATTGGGACGAGTAACTATGACTCTCTTGAGGTAGCCAATGACTTGTTACTAGTGGTTAGGATTAAGAAATCTCGAATAACCCCAGGGGGAAGTAACGATGACCTTTTTATGATACACTACTATTGACATATCGCTTCTGGCAGACGCCGCAGTAAGAAAAAATGGCAGACTGGGTGAGCAATTGGAACAAGTAACTATGACTCGCTTAAGGTAGCCAATGCCATATTACTATAGATTTGGAGTAAGAAATCTCGAATAACATCTGGGAGAAGTAATTATGACTCTTTTATGATACACAACTAGTGACATATCGCTTCTGGCAAACTGGCCACAGTATGCAAAAATGGGAGACTTGGTGAGCAATTGGGACGAGTAACTATGACTCTCTTGAGGTAGCCAATGACTCGTTACTAGTGGTTTCGATTAAGAAATCTCGAATAACCCCAGGGGGAAGTAACGATGACTCTCTTATGATACACTACTATTGACATATCGCTTCTGGCAGACTGGCAGCAGTAAGAAAAAATGGCAGACTTGGTGTGCAAATGGGACGAGTAACTATGACTCCCTTAACGTAGCCAATGCCTCGTTATTGATGTTGGATTAATAAATCTCCAATAACACCTAGGAGGAGTAACGATGACTCTTTTATGATACACAACTAGTGACATATCGCTTCTGGCAAACTGGCGACAGTATGAAAAATGGGAGACTTGGTGAGCAATTGGGACGGGTAACTATGACTCTCTTGAGGTAGCCAATGACCCGTTACTAGTGGTTTGTATTAAGAAAACTCGAATAACCCCAGGGGGAAGTAACGATGACTCTTTTATGATACACAACTAGTGACATATCGCTACTGGCAAACTGGCCACAGTATGAAAAATTTGGAGACTTGGTGAGCAATTGGGACGAGTAACTATGACTCTCTTGAGGTAGCCAATGACTTGTTACTAGTGGTTAGGATTAAGAAATCTCGAATAACCCCAGGGGGAAGTAACGATGACCTTTTTATGATACACTACTATTGACATATCGCTTCTGGCAGACGCCGCAGTAAGAAAAAATGGCAGACTGGGTGAGCAATTGGAACAAGTAACTATGACTCGCTTAAGGTAGCCAATGCCATATTACTATAGATTTGGAGTAAGAAATCTCGAATAACATCTGGGAGAAGTAATTATGACTCTTTTATGATACACAACTAGTGACATATCGCTTCTGGCAAACTGGCCACAGTATGCAAAAATGGGAGACTTGGTGAGCAATTGGGACGAGTAACTATGACTCTCTTGAGGTAGCCAATGACTCGTTACTAGTGGTTTCGATTAAGAAATCTCGAATAACCCCAGGGGGAAGTAACGATGACTCTCTTATGATACACTACTATTGACATATCGCTTCTGGCAGACTGGCAGCAGTAAGAAAAAATGGCAGACTTGGTGTGCAAATGGGACGAGTAACTATGACTCCCTTAACGTAGCCAATGCCTCGTTATTGATGTTGGATTAATAAATCTCCAATAACACCTAGGAGGAGTAACGATGACTCTTTTATGATACACAACTAGTGACATATCGCTTCTGGCAAACTGGCGACAGTATGAAAAATGGGAGACTTGGTGAGGAATTGGGACGAGTAACTATGACTCTCTTGAGGTAGCCAATGACTCGTTACTAGTGGTTCGGATTAAGAAATCTCGAATAACCCCAGGGGGTAGTAACTATGAGTCTTTTATGATACACAACTAGTGACATATCGCTTCTGGCAAACTGGCCACAGTATGAAAAAATGGGAGACTTGGTGAGCAATTGGGACGAGTAACTATGACTCTCTTGAGGTAGCCAATGACCCGTTACTAGTGGTTTGGATTAAGAAATCTCGAATAACCCCAGGGAGAAGTAACGATGACTCTTTTATGATACACTACTATTGACATATCGCTTCTGGCAGACTGGCCGCAGTAAGAAAAAATGACAGACTTGGTATGCAAATGGGACGAGTAACTATGAATCCCTTAACGTAGCCAATGCCTCGTTATTGATGTTGGATTAAGAAATCTCCAATAACACCTAGGAGGAGTAACGATGACTCTTTTATGATACACAACTAGTGACATATTGTTTCTGGCAAACTGGCGACAGTATGAAAAATGGGAGACTTGGTGAGGAATTGGGACGAGTAACTATGACTCTCTTTAGGTAGCCAATGACTCGTTACTAGTGGTTTGGATTAAGAAATCTCGAATAACCCCAGGGGGAAGTAACGATGAGTCTTTTGTGATACACAACTAGTGACATATCGCTTCTGGCAAACTTTACACAGTATGAAAAAATGGGAGACTTGGTGAGCAATTGGGACGATTAACTATGACTCTATTGAGGTAGCCAATGACCCGTTACTAGTGGTTTGTATTAAGAAATCTCGAATAACCCCAGGGGGAAGTAACGATGACTCTTTTATGATACACTACTATTGACATATCGCTTCTGGCAGCAGTAAGAAAAAATGGCAGACTTGGTGTGCAAATGGGACGAGTAACTATGACTCCCTTAACGTAGCTAATGCCTCGTTATTGATTTTGGATTAAGAAATCTCGAATAACACCTAGGAGGAGTAACGATGACTCTTTTATGATACACAACTAGTGACATATCGCTACTGGCAAACTGGCCACAGTATGAAAAATGGGAGACTTGGTGAGGAATTGGGACGAGTAACTATGACTCTCTTGAGGTAGCCAATGACCCGTTACTAGTGGTTTGGATTAATAAATCTCGAATAACAACAGGGGGAAGTAACGATGACTCTTTTATGATACACTACTATTGACATATCGCTTCTGGCAGACGGGCCGCAGTAAGAAAAAATGGCAGACTTGGTGTGCAAATGGGACGAGTAACTATGACTCCCTTAACGTAACCAATGCCTCGTTATTGGGGTTGGATTAAGAAATCTCGAATAACACCTAGGAGGAGTAACGATGACTCTTTTATGATACACAACTAGTGACATATCGCTTCCGGCAAACTGGCCACAGTATGGAAAAATGGGAGACTTGGTGAGCAATTGGGACGAGTAGCTATGACTCTCTTGAGGTAGCCAATGACTCGTTACTAGTGGTTTCGATTAAGAAATCTCGAATAACCCCAGGGGGAAGTAACGATGAATCTTTTATGATACACTACTATTGACATATCGCTTCTGGCAGACTGGCCGCAGTAAGAAATAATGGCAGACTTGGTGAGCAATTGGGACGAGTTACTATGACTCCCTTAACGTAGCCAATGCCTCGTTATTGATGTTGGATTAAGAAATCTCCAATAACACCTAGGAGGAGTAACGATGACTCTTTTATGATACACAACTAGTGACATATCGCTTCTGGTAAACTGGCCACAGTATGAAAAATGGGAGACTTGGTGAGGAATTGGGACGAGTAACTATGACTCTCTTTAGGTAGCCAATGACTCGTTACTAGTGGTTTGGATTAAGAAATCTCGAATAACCCCAGGGGGAAGTAACGATGAGTCTTTTATTATACACAACTAGTGACATATCGCTTCTGGCAAACTGGATACAGTATTAAATAATGGGAGACTTGGTGACTCTCTTGAGGTAACCAATGCCTCGTTACTAGGGTTTTGGATTAAGAAATCTCGAATAACCTTTGGGAGAAGTAACGATGACTCTTTTATGATACACTACTATTGACATATCGCTTCTGGCAGACGACGCTGTAAGATAAAATGGCAGACTGGGTGAGCAATTGGGACAAGTAACTATGACTCTCTTAAGGTAGCTAATGCCATATTACTAGGAATTTGGATTAAGAAATCTCGAATAACATCTGGGAAGAGTAATTATGACTCTTTTATGATACACAACTAGTGACATATCGCTTCTGGCAGACGCCGCAGTAAGAAAAAATGGCAGACTGGGTGAGCAATTGGGACGAGTAACTATGAGTCTCTTAACGTACCCAATGCCTCGTTATTGGGGTTGGATTAAGAAATCTCGAATAACACCTAGGAGGAGTAACGATGACTCTTTTATGATACACAACTAGTGACATATCGCTTCTGGCAAACTGGCCACAGTATGAAAAATGGGAGACTTGGTGAGGAATTGGGACGAGTAACTATGACTCTCTTTAGGTAGCCAATGACTCGTTACTAGTGGTTTGGATTAAGAAATCTCGAATAACCCCAGGGGGAAGTAACGATGACCTTTTTATGATACACTACTATTGACATATCGCTTCTGGCAGACGCCGCAGTAAGAAAAAATGGCAGACTGGGTGAGCAATTGGGACAAGTAACTATGACTCTCTTAAGGTGGCCAATGCCATATTACTATAGATTTGGATTAAGAAATCTCGAATAACATCTGGGAGGAGTAATTATTACTCTTTTATAATACACAACTAGTGACATATCGCTTCTGGCAAACTGGCCACAGTATGAAAAAATGGGAGACTTGTTGAGCAATTGGGACGAGTAACTATGACTCTCTTGAGGTAGCCAATGACCCGTTACTAGTGGTTTGGATTAAGAAATCTCAAATAACCCCAGGGAGAAGTAACGATGACCCTTTTATGATAAACTACTATTGACATATCGCTTCTGGCAGGCTGGCCGCAGTAAGAAAAATTGGCAGACTTGGTGTGCAAATGGGACGAGTAACTATGACTCCCTTAACGTAGCCAATGCCTCGTTATTGGGGTTGGATTAAGAAATCTCGAATAACACCTAGGAGGAGTAACGATGACTCTTTTATGATACACAACTAGTGACATATCGCTTCTGGCAAACTGGCGACAGTATGAAAAATGGGAGACTTGGTGAGGAATTCGGACGAGTAACTATGACTCTCTTTAGGTAGCCAATGACTCGTTACTAGTGGTTTGGATTAAGAAATCTCGAATAACCCCAGGGGGAAGTAACGATGAGTCTTTTGTGATGAACAACTAGTGACATATCGCTTCTGGCAAACTGGCCACAGTTTGAAAAAATGGGAGACTTGGTGAGCAATTGGGACGGGTAACTATGACTCTCTTGAGGTAGCCAATGACCCGTTACTAGTGGTTTGTATTAAGAAAACTCGAATAACCCCAGGGGGAAGTAACGATGACTCTTTTATGATACACAACTAGTGACATATCGCTACTGGCAAACTGGCCACAGTATGAAAAATTTGGAGACTTGGTGAGCAATTGGGACGAGTAACTATGACTCTCTTGAGGTAGCCAATGACTTGTTACTAGTGGTTAGGATTAAGAAATCTCGAATAACCCCAGGGGGAAGCAACGATGACCTTTTTATGATACACTACTATTGACATATCGCTTCTGGCAGACGCCGCAGTAAGAAAAAATGGCAGACTGGGTGAGCAATTGGTACAAGTAACTATGACTCGCTTAAGGTAGCCAATGCCATATTACTATAGATTTGGAGTAAGAAATCTCGAATAACATCTGGGAGAAGTAATTATGACTCTTCTATGATACACAACTAGTGACATATCGCTTCTGGCAAACTGGCCACAGTATGCAAAAATGGGAGACTTGGTGAGCAATTGGGACGAGTAACTATGACTCTCTTGAGGTAGCCAATGACTCGTTACTAGTGGTTTCGATTAAGAAACCTCGAATAACCCCAGGGGGAAGTAACGATGACTCTCTTATGATACACTACTATTGACATATCGCTTCTGGCAGACTGGCAGCAGTAAGAAAAAATGGCAGACTTGGTGTGCAAATGGGACGAGTAACTATGACTCCCTTAACGTAGCCAATGCCTCGTTATTGATGTTGGATTAATAAATTTCCAATAACACCTAGGAGGAGTAACGATGACTCTTTTATGATACACAACTAGTGACATATCGCTTCTGGCAAACTGGCGACAGTATGAAAAATGGGAGACTTGGTGAGGAATTGGGACGAGTAACTATGACTCTCTTGAGGTAGCCAATGACTCGTTACTAGTGGTTCGGATTAAGAAATCTCGAATAACCCCAGGGGGTAGTAACTATGAGTCTTTTATGATACACAACTAGTGACATATCGCTTCTGGCAAACTGGCCACAGTATGAAAAAATGGGAGACTTGGTGAGCAATTGGGACGAGTAACTATGACTCTCTTGAGGTAGCCAATGACCCGTTACTAGTGGTTTGGATTAAGAAATCTCGAATAACCCCAGGGAGAAGTAACGATGACTCTTTTATGATACACTACTATTGACATATCGCTTCTGGCAGACTGGCCGCTGTAAGAAAAAATGACAGACTTGGTATGCAAATGGGACGAGTAACTATGAATCCCTTAACGTAGCCAATGCCTCTTTATTGATGTTGGATTAAGAAATCTCCAATAACACCTAGGAGGAGTAACGATGACTCTTTTATGATACACAACTAGTGACATATTGCTTCTGGCAAACTGGCCACAGTATGAAAAATGGGAGACTTGGTGAGGAATTGGGACGAGTAACTATGACTCTCTTTAGGTAGCCAATGACTCGTTACTAGTGGTTTGGATTAAGAAATCTCGAATAACCCCAGGGGGAAGTAACGATGAGTCTTTTGTGATACACAACTTGTGACATATCGCTTCTGGCAAACTTTACACAGTATGAAAAAATGGGAGACTTGGTGAGCAATTGGGACGATTAACTATGACTCTCTTGAGGTAGCCAATGACCCTTTACTAGTGGTTTGTATTAAGAAATCTCGAATAACCCCAGGGGGAAGTAACGATGACTCTTTTATGATACACTACTATTGACATATCGCTTCTGGCAGACTGGCCGCAGTAAGAAAAAGTGGCAGACTTGTTGTGCAAATGGGACGAGTAACTATGACTCCCTTATCGTAGCCAATGCCTCGTTATTGGGGTTGGATTAAGAAATCTCGAATAACACCTAGGAGGAGTAACGATGACTCTTTTATGATACACAACTAGTGACATATCGCTTCTGGCAAACTGGCCACAGTATGAAAAATGGGAGACTTGGTGAGGAATTGGGACGAGTAACTATGACTCTCTTTAGGTAGCCAATGACTCGTTACTAGTGGTTTGGATTAAGAAATCTCGAATAACCCCAGGGGGAAGTAACGATGACCTTTTTATGATACACTACTATTGACATATCGCTTCTGGCAGACGCCGCAGTAAGAAAAAATGGCAGACTGGGTGAGCAATTGGGACAAGTAACTATGACTCTCTTAAGGTGGCCAATGCCATATTACTATAGATTTGGATTAAGAAATCTCGAATAACATCTGGGAGGAGTAATTATTACTCTTTTATAATACACAACTAGTGACATATCGCTTCTGGCAAACTGGCCACAGTATGAAAAAATGGGAGACTTGTTGAGCAATTGGGACGAGTAACTATGACTCTCTTGAGGTAGCCAATGACCCGTTACTAGTGGTTTGGATTAAGAAATCTCAAATAACCCCAGGGAGAAGTAACGATGACCCTTTTATGATAAACTACTATTGACATATCGCTTCTGGCAGGCTGGCCGCAGTAAGAAAAATTGGCAGACTTGGTGTGCAAATGGGACGAGTAACTATGACTCCCTTAACGTAGCCAATGCCTCGTTATTGGGGTTGGATTAAGAAATCTCGAATAACACCTAGGAGGAGTAACGATGACTCTTTTATGATACACAACTAGTGACATATCGCTTCTGGCAAACTGGCGACAGTATGAAAAATGGGAGACTTGGTGAGGAATTCGGACGAGTAACTATGACTCTCTTTAGGTAGCCAATGACTCGTTACTAGTGGTTTGGATTAAGAAATCTCGAATAACCCCAGGGGGAAGTAACGATGAGTCTTTTGTGATGAACAACTAGTGACATATCGCTTCTGGCAAACTGGCCACAGTTTGAAAAAATGGGAGACTTGGTGAGCAATTGGGACGGGTAACTATGACTCTCTTGAGGTAGCCAATGACCCGTTACTAGTGGTTTGTATTAAGAAAACTCGAATAACCCCAGGGGGAAGTAACGATGACTCTTTTATGATACACAACTAGTGACATATCGCTACTGGCAAACTGGCCACAGTATGAAAAATTTGGAGACTTGGTGAGCAATTGGGACGAGTAACTATGACTCTCTTGAGGTAGCCAATGACTTGTTACTAGTGGTTAGGATTAAGAAATCTCGAATAACCCCAGGGGGAAGCAACGATGACCTTTTTATGATACACTACTATTGACATATCGCTTCTGGCAGACGCCGCAGTAAGAAAAAATGGCAGACTGGGTGAGCAATTGGTACAAGTAACTATGACTCGCTTAAGGTAGCCAATGCCATATTACTATAGATTTGGAGTAAGAAATCTCGAATAACATCTGGGAGAAGTAATTATGACTCTTTTATGATACACAACTAGTGACATATCGCTTCTGGCAAACTGGCCACAGTATGCAAAAATGGGAGACTTGGTGAGCAATTGGGACGAGTAACTATGACTCTCTTGAGGTAGCCAATGACTCGTTACTAGTGGTTTCGATTAAAAAATCTCGAATAACCCCAGGGGGAAGTAACGATGACTCTCTTATGATACACTACTATTGACATATCGCTTCTGGCAGACTGGCAGCAGTAAGAAAAAATGGCAGACTTGGTGTGCAAATGGGACGAGTAACTATGACTCCCTTAACGTAGCCAATGCCTCGTTATTGATGTTGGATTAATAAATCTCCAATAACACCTAGGAGGAGTAACGATGACTCTTTTATGATACACAACTAGTGACATATCGCTTCTGGCAAACTGGCGACAGTATGAAAAATGGGAGACTTGGTGAGGAATTGGAACGAGTAACTATGACTCTCTTGAGGTAGCCAATGACTCGTTACTAGTGGTTCGGATTAAGAAATCTCGAATAACCCCAGGGGGTAGTAACTATGAGTCTTTTATGATACACAACTAGTGACATATCGCTTCTGGCAAACTGGCCACAGTATGAAAAAATGGGAGACTTGGTGAGCAATTGGGACGAGTAACTATGACTCTCTTGAGGTAGCCAATGACCCGTTACTAGTGGTTTGGATTAAGAAATCTCGAATAACCCCAGGGAGAAGTAACGATGACTCTTTTATGATACACTACTATTGACATATCGCTTCTGGCAGACTGGCCGCAGTAAGAACAAATGACAGACTTGGTATGCAAATGGGACGAGTAACTATGAATCCCTTAACGTAGCCAATGCCTCGTTATTGATGTTGGATTAATAAATCTCCAATAACACCTAGGAGGAGTAACGATGACTCTTTTATGATACACAACTAGTGACATATTGCTTCTGGCAAACTGGCCACAGTATGAAAAATGGGAGACTTGGTGAGGAATTGGGACGAGTAACTATGACTCTCTTTAGGTAGCCAATGACTCGTTACTAGTGGTTTGGATTAAGAAATCTCGAATAACCCCAGGGGGAAGTAACGATGAGTCTTTTGTGATACACAACTAGTGACATATCGCTTCTGGCAAACTTTACACAGTATGAAAAAATGGGAGACTTGGTGAGCAATTGGGACGATTAACTATGACTCTCTTGAGGTAGCCAATGACCCTTTACTAGTGGTTTGTATTAAGAAATCTCGAATAACCCCAGGGGGAAGTAACGATGACTCTTTTATGATACACTACTATTGACATATCGCTTCTGGCAGACTGGCCGCAGTAAGAAAAAGTGGCAGACTTGTTGTGCAAATGGGACGAGTAACTATGACTCCCTTATCGTAGCCAATGCCTCGTTATTGGGGTTGGATTAAGAAATCTCGAATAACACCTAGGAGGAGTAACGATGACTCTTTTATGATACACAACTAGTGACATATCGCTTCTGACAAACTGGCCACAGTATGAAAAATGGGAGACTTGGTGAGGAATTGGGACGAGTAACTATGACTCTCTTTAGGTAGCCAATGACTCGTTACTAGTGGTTTGGATTAAGAAATCTCGAATAACCCCAGGGGGAAGTAACGATGACCTTTTTATGATACACTACTATTGACATATCGCTTCTGGCAGACGCCGCAGTAAGAAAAAATGGCAGACTGGGTGAGCAATTGGGACAAGTAACTATGACTCTCTTAAGGTGGCCAATGCCATATTACTATAGATTTGGATTAAGAAATCTCGAATAACATCTGGGAGGAGTAATTATGACTCTTTTATAATACACAACTAGTGACATATCGCTTCTGGCAAACTGGCCACAGTATGAAAAAATGGGAGACTTGTTGAGCAATTGGGACGAGTAACTATGACTCTCTTGAGGTAGCCAATGACCCGTTACTAGTGGTTTGGATTAAGAAATCTCAAATAACCCCAGGGAGAAGTAACGATGACCCTTTTATGATAAACTACTATTGACATATCGCTTCTGGCAGACTGGCCGCAGTAAGAAAAATTGGCAGACTTGGTGTGCAAATGGGACGAGTAACTATGACTCCCTTAACGTAGCCAATGCCTCGTTATTGGGGTTGGATTAAGAAATCTCGAATAACACCTAGGAGGAGTAACGATGACTCTTTTATGATACACAACTAGTGACATATCGCTTCTGGCAAACTGGCGACAGTATGAAAAATGGGAGACTTGGTGAGCAATTGGGACGGGTAACTATGACTCTCTTGAGGTAGCCAATGACCCGTTACTAGTGGTTTGGATTAAGAAATCTCGAATAACCCCAGGGGGAAGTAACGATGAGTCTTTTGTGATGAACAACTAGTGACATATCGCTTCTGGCAAACTGGCCACAGTTTGAAAAAATGGGAGACTTGGTGAGCAATTGGGACGGGTAACTATGACTCTCTTGAGGTAGCCAATGACCCGTTACTAGTGGTTTGTATTAAGAAAACTCGAATAACCCCAGGGGGAAGTAACGATGACTCTTTTATGATACACAACTAGTGACATATCGCTACTGGCAAACTGGCCACAGTATGAAAAATTTGGAGACTTGGTGAGCAATTGGGACGAGTAACTATGACTCTCTTGAGGTAGCCAATGACTTGTTACTAGTGGTTAGGATTAGGAAATCTCGAATAACCCCAGGGGGAAGCAACGATGACCTTTTTATGATACACTACTATTGACATATCGCTTCTGGCAGACGCCGCAGTAAGAAAAAATGGCAGACTGGGTGAGCAATTGGTACAAGTAACTATGACTCGCTTAAGGTAGCCAATGCCATATTACTATAGATTTGGAGTAAGAAATCTCGAATAACATCTGGGAGAAGTAATTATGACTCTTTTATGATACACAACTAGTGACATATCGCTTCTGGCAAACTGGCCACAGTATGCAAAAATGGGAGACTTGGTGAGCAATTGGGACGAGTAACTATGACTCTCTTGAGGTAGCCAATGACTCGTTACTAGTGGTTTCGATTAAGAAATCTCGAATAACCCCAGGGGGAAGTAACGATGACTCTCTTATGATACACTACTATTGACATATCGCTTCTGGCAGACTGGCAGCAGTAAGAAAAAATGGCAGACTTGGTGTGCAAATGGGACGAGTAACTATGACTCCCTTAACGTAGCCAATGCCTCGTTATTGATGTTGGATTAATAAATCTCCAATAACACCTAGGAGGAGTAACGATGACTCTTTTATGATACACAACTAGTGACATATCGCTTCTGGCAAACTGGCGACAGTATGAAAAATGGGAGACTTGGTGAGGAATTGGGACGAGTAACTATGACTCTCTTGAGGTAGCCAATGACTCGTTACTAGTGGTTCGGATTAAGAAATCTCGAATAACCCCAGGGGGTAGTAACTATGAGTCTTTTATGATACACAACTAGTGACATATCGCTTCTGGCAAACTGGCCACAGTATGAAAAAATGGGAGACTTGGTGAGCAATTGGGACGAGTAACTATGACTCTCTTGAGGTAGCCAATGACCCGTTACTAGTGGTTTGGATTAAGAAATCTCGAATAACCCCAGGGAGAAGTAACGATGACTCTTTTATGATACACTACTATTGACATATCGCTTCTGGCAGACTGGCCGCAGTAAGAAAAAATGACAGACTTGGTATGCAAATGGGACGAGTAACTATGAATCCCCTAACGTAGCCAATGCCTCGTTATTGATGTTGGATTAATAAATCTCCAATAACACCTAGGAGGAGTAACGATGACTCTTTTATGATACACAACTAGTGACATATTGCTTCTGGCAAACTGGCCACAGTATGAAAAATGGGAGACTTGGTGAGGAATTGGGACGAGTAACTATGACTCTCTTTAGGTAGCCAATGACTCGTTACTAGTGGTTTGGATTAAGAAATCTCGAATAACCCCAGGGGGAAGTAACGATGAGTCTTTTGTGATACACAACTAGTGACATATCGCTTCTGGCAAACTTTACACAGTATGAAAAAATGGGAGACTTGGTGAGCAATTGGGACGACTAACTATGACTCTCTTGAGGTAGCCAATGATCCCGTTACTAGTGGTTTGTATTAAGAAATCTCGAATAACCCCAGGGGGAAGTAACGATGACTCTTTTATGATACACTACTATTGACATATCGCTTCTGGCAGACTGGCCGCAGTAAGAAAAAGTGGCAGACTTGTTGTGCAAATGGGACGAGTAACTATGACTCCCTTATCGTAGCCAATGCCTCGTTATTGGGGTTGGATTAAGAAATCTCGAATAACACCTAGGAGGAGTAACGATGACTCTTTTATGATACACAACTAGTGACATATCGCTTCTGGGAAACTGGCCACAGTATGAAAAATGGGAGACTTGGTGAGGAATTGGGACGAGTAACTATGACTCTCTTTAGGTAGCCAATGACTCGTTACTAGTGGTTTGGATTAAGAAATCTCGAATAACCCCAGGGGGAAGTAACGATGACCTTTTTATGATACACTACTATTGACATATCGCTTCTGGCAGACGCCGCAGTAAGAAAAAATGGCAGACTGGGTGAGCAATTGGGACAAGTAACTATGACTCTCTTAAGGTGGCCAATGCCATATTACTATAGATTTGGATTAAGAAATCTCGAATAACATCTGGGAGGAGTAATTATGACTCTTTTATAATACACAACTAGTGACATATCGCTTCTGGCAAACTGGCCACAGTATGAAAAAATGGGAGACTTGTTGAGCAATTGGGACGAGTAACTATGACTCTCTTGAGGTAGCCAATGACCCGTTACTAGTGGTTTGGATTAAGAAATCTCAAATAACCCCAGGGAGAAGTAACGATGACCCTTTTATGATAAACTACTATTGACATATCGCTTCTGGCAGACTGGCCGCAGTAAGAAAAATTGGCAGACTTGGTGTGCAAATGGGACGAGTAACTATGACTCCCTTAACGTAGCCAATGCCTCGTTATTGGGGTTGGATTAAGAAATCTCGAATAACACCTAGGAGGAGTAACGATGACTCTTTTATGATACACAACTAGTGACATATCGCTTCTGGCAAACTGGCGACAGTATGAAAAATGGGAGACTTGGTGAGCAATTGGGACGGGTAACTATGACTCTCTTGAGGTAGCCAATGACCCGTTACTAGTGGTTTGGATTAAGAAATCTCGAATAACCCCAGGGGGAAGTAACGATGAGTCTTTTGTGATGAACAACTAGTGACATATCGCTTCTGGCAAACTGGCCACAGTTTGAAAAAATGGGAGACTTGGTGAGCAATTGGGACGGGTAACTATGACTCTCTTGAGGTAGCCAATGACCCGTTACTAGTGGTTTGTATTAAGAAAACTCGAATAACCCCAGGGGGAAGTAACGATGACTCTTTTATGATACACAACTAGTGACATATCGCTACTGGCAAACTGGCCACAGTATGAAAAATTTGGAGACTTGGTGAGCAATTGGGACGAGTAACTATGACTCTCTTGAGGTAGCCAATGACTTGTTACTAGTGGTTAGGATTAAGAAATCTCGAATAACCCCAGGGGGAAGCAACGATGACATTTTTATGATACACTACTATTGACATATCGCTTCTGGCAGACGCCGCAGTAAGAAAAAATGGCAGACTGGGTGAGCAATTGGTACAAGTAACTATGACTCGCTTAAGGTAGCCAATGCCATATTACTATAGATTTGGAGTAAGAAATCTCGAATAACATCTGGGAGAAGTAATTATGACTCTTTTATGATACACAACTAGTGACATATCGCTTCTGGCAAACTGGCCACAGTATGCAAAAATGGGAGACTTGGTGAGCAATTGGGACGAGTAACTATGACTCTCTTGAGGTAGCCAATGACTCGTTACTAGTGGTTTCGATTAAGAAATCTCGAATAACCCCAGGGGGAAGTAACGATGACTCCCTTATGATACACTACTATTGACATATCGCTTCTGGCAGACTGGCAGCAGTAAGAAAAAATGGCAGACTTGGTGTGCAAATGGGACGAGTAACTATGACTCCCTTAACGTAGCCAATGCCTCGTTATTGATGTTGGATTAATAAATCTCCAATAACACCTAGGAGGAGTAATGATGACTCTTTTATGATACACAACTAGTGACATATCGCTTCTGGCAAACTGGCGACAGTATGAAAAATGGGAGACTTGGTGAGGAATTGGGACGAGTAACAATGACTCTCTTGAGGTAGCCAATGACTCGTTACTAGTGGTTCGGATTAAGAAATCTCGAATAACCCCAGGGGGTAGTAACTATGAGTCTTTTATGATACACAACTAGTGACATATCGCTTCTGGCAAACTGGCCACAGTATGAAAAAATGGGAGACTTGGTGAGCAATTGGGACGAGTAACTATGACTCTCTTGAGGTAGTCAATGACCCGTTACTAGTGGTTTGGATTAAGAAATCTCGAATAACCCCAGGGAGAAGTAACGATGACTCTTTTATGATACACTACTATTGACATATCGCTTCTGGCAGACTGGCCGCAGTAAGAAAAAATGACAGACTTGGTATGCAAATGGGACGAGTAACTATGAATCCCTTAACGTAGCCAATGCCTCGTTATTGATGTTGGATTAAGAAATCTCCAATAACACCTAGGAGGAGTAACGATGACTCTTTTATGATACACAACTAGTGACATATTGCTTCTGGCAAACTGGCCACAGTATGAAAAATGGGAGACTTGGTGAGGAATTGGGACGAGTAACTATGACTCTCTTTAGGTAGCCAATGACACGTTACTAGTGGTTTGGATTAAGAAATCTCGAATAACCCCAGGGGGAAGTAACGATGAGTCTTTTGTGATACACAACTAGTGACATATCGCTTCTGGCAAACTTTACACAGTATGAAAAAATGGGAGACTTGGTGAGCAATTGGGACGATTAACTATGACTCTCTTGAGGTAGCCAATGACCCGTTACTAGTGGTTTGTATTAAGAAATCTCGAATAACCCCAGGGGGAAGTAACGATGACTCTTTTATGATACACTACTATTGACATATCGCTTCTGGCAGACTGGCCGCAGTAAGAAAAAGTGGCAGACTTGTTGTGCAAATGGGACGAGTAACTATGACTCCCTTATCGTAGCCAATGCCTCGTTATTGGGGTTGGATTAAGAAATCTCGAATAACACCTAGGAGGAGTAACGATGACTCTTTTATGATACACAACTAGTGACATATCGCTTCTGGCAAACTGGCCACAGTATGAAAAATGGGAGGCTTGGTGAGCAATTGGGACGAGTAACTATGACTCTCTTGAGGTAGCCAATGACTCGTTACTAGTGGTTTGGATTAAGAAATCTCGAATAACCCCAGGGGGAAGTAACGATGAGTCTTTTATGATACACAACTAGTGACATATCGCTACTGGCAAACTGGCCACAGTATGAAAATTTTGGAGACTTGGTGAGCAATTGGGACGAGTAACTATGACTCTCTTGAGGTAGCCAATGATTTGTTACTAGTGGTTAGGATTAAGAAATCTCGAATAACCCCAGGGGGAAGTAACGATGACCTTTTTATGATACACTACTATTGACATATCGCTTCTGGCAGACGCCGCAGTAAGAAAAAATGGCAGACTGGGTGAGCAATTGGGATAAGTAACTATGACTCTCCTAAGGTAGCCAATGCCATATTACTATAGATTTGGAGTAAGAAATCTCGAATAACATCTGGGAGGAGTAATTATGACTCTTTTATGATACTCAACTAGTGACATATCGCTTCTGGCAAACTGGATACAGTATGACAAAATGGGACACTTGGTGACTCTCTTCAGGTAACCAGTGCCTCGTTACTAGGGTTTTGAATTAAGAAATCTCGAATAACCTTTGGGAGAAGTAACGATTACTCTTTTATGATACACTACTATTGACATATCGCTTCTGGCAGACGCCGCAGTAAGAAAAAATGGCTGACTGGGTGCGCAATTGGGACGAGTAACTATGACTCTCTTAACGTAGCCAATGCCTCGTTATAGGGGTTGGATTAAGAAATCTCGAATAACACCTAGGAGGAGCAACGATGACTCTTTTATGATACACACCTAGTGACATATCGCTTCTGGCAAACTGGCCACAGTATGAAAAATGGGAGACTTGGTGATGAATTGGGACGAGTAACTATGAATCTCTTGAGGTAGCCAATGACCCGTTACTAGTGGTTTGGATTAAGAAATCTCAAATAACCCCAGGGAGAAGTAACGATGACCCTATTATGATAAACTACTATTGACATATCGCTTCTGGCAGACTGGCCGCAGTAAGAGAAAATGGCAGACTTGGTGTGCAAATGGGACGAGTAACTATGACTCCCTTAACGTAGCCAATGCCTCGTTATTGGGGTTGGATTAAGAAATCTCGAATAACACCTAGGAGGAGTAACGATGACTCTTTTATGATACACAACTAGTGACATATCGCTTCTGGCAAACTGGCGACAGTATGAAAAATGGGAGACTTGGTGAGGAATTGGGACGAGTAACTATGACTCTCTTTAGGTAGCCAATGACTCGTTACTAGTGGTTTGGATTAAGAAATCTCGAATAACCCCAGGGGGAAGTAACGATGAGTCTTTTGTGATACACAACTAGTGACATATCGCTTCTGGCGAACTGGCCACAGTTTGAAAAAATGGGAGACTTGGTGAGCAATGGGGACGAGTAACTATGACTCTCTTGAGGTAGCCAATGACCCGTTACTAGTGCTTTGTATTAAGAAATCTCGAATAACCCCAGGGGGAAGTAACGATGACTCTTTTATGATACACTACTATTGACATATCGCTTCTGGCAGATTGGCCGCAGTAAGAAAAAATGGCAGACTTGTTGTGCAAATGGGACGAGTAACTATGACTCCCTTAACGTAGCCAATGCCTCGTTGTTGGGGTTGGATTAAGAAATCTCGAATAACACCTAGGAGGAGTAACGAAGACTCTTTTATGATACACAAGTAGTGACATATCACTTCTGGCAAACTGGCCACAGTATGAAAAATGGAAGGCTTGGTGAGCAATTGGGACGAGTAACTATGACTCTCTTGAGGTAGCCAATGACCCGTTACTAGTGGTTTGGATTAAGAAATCTCGAATAACGCCAGGGGGAAGTAACGATGAGTCTTTTATGATACACAACTAGTGACATATCGCTTCTGGCAAACTGGCCACAGTATGAAAAAATGGGAGACTTGGTGAGCAATTGGGACGAGTAACTATGACTCTCTTGAGGTAGCCAATGACCCGTTACTAGTGGTTTGGATTAAGAAATCTCGAATAACCCCATTGAGAAATAACGATGACTCTTTCATGATACACTACTATTGACATATCGCTTCTGGCAGACGGGCAGCAGTAAGAAAAAATGGCAGACTTGGTGTGCAAATGGGACGAGTAACTATGACTCCCTTAACGTAGCCAATGCCTCGTTATTGATGTTGGATTAAGAAATCTCCAATAACACCTAGGAGGAGTAACGATGACTCTTTTATGATACACAACTAGTGACATATCGCTTCTGGCAAACTGGCCGCAGTAAGAAAAAATGGCTGACTGGGTGAGCAATTGGGACGAGTAACTATGACTCCCTTAATGTAGCCAATGCCTCGTTATTGGCGTTGCATTAAGAAATCTCGAATAACACCTAGGAGGAGTAACGATGACTCTTTTATGATACACAACTAGTGACATATCGCTTCTGGCAAACTGGCCACAGTATGAAAAATGGGAGACTTGGTGAGGAATTGGGACGACTAACTATGACTCTCTTTAGGTAGCCAATGACTCGTTACTAGTGTTTCGGATTAAGAAATCTCGAATAACCCCAGGGGGTAGTAACTATGAGTCTTTTATGATACACAACTAGTGACATATCGCTTCTGGCAAACTAGCCACAGTATGAAAAAATGGGAGACTTGTTGAGCAATTGGGACGAGTAACTATGACTCTCTTGAGGTAGCCAATGACCCGTTACTAGTGGTTTGGATTAAGAAATCTCGAATAACCCCAGGGAGAAGTAACAATGACTCTTTTATGATACACTACTATTGACATATCGCTTCTGGCATACTGGCAGAAGTAAGAAAATATGGCAGACTTGGTGTGCAAATGGGACGAGTAACTATGACTCCCTTAATGTAGCCAATGCCTCGTTATTGGCGTTGCATTAAGAAATCTCGAATAACACCTAGGAGGAGTAACGATGACTCTTTTATGATACACAACTAGTGACATATCGCTTCTGGCAAACTGGCCACAGTATGAAAAATGGGAGACTTGGTGAGGAATTGGGACGACTAACTATGACTCTCTTTAGGTAGCCAATGACTCGTTACTAGTGTTTCGGATTAAGAAATCTCGAATAACCCCAGGGGGTAGTAACTATGAGTCTTTTATGATACACAACTAGTGACATATCGCTTCTGGCAAACTAGCCACAGTATGAAAAATGGGAGGCTTGGTGAGCAATTGGGACGAGTAACTATGACTCTCTTGAGGTAGCCAATGACTCGTTACTAGTGGTTTGGATTAAGAAATCTCGAATAACCCCAGGGGGAAGTAACGATGAGTCTTTTATGATACACAACTAGTGACATATCGCTACTGGCAAACTGGCCACAGTATGAAAATTTTGGAGACTTGGTGAGCAATTGGGACGAGTAACTATGACTCTCTTGAGGTAGCCAATGATTTGTTACTAGTGGTTAGGATTAAGAAATCTCGAATAACCCCAGGGGGAAGTAACGATGACCTTTTTATGATACACTACTATTGACATATCGCTTCTGGCAGACGCCGCAGTAAGAAAAAATGGCAGACTGGGTGAGCAATTGGGATAAGTAACTATGACTCTCCTAAGGTAGCCAATGCCATATTACTATAGATTGGGAGTAAGAAATCTCGAATAACATCTGGGAGGAGTAATTATGACTCTTTTATGATACACAACTAGTGACATATCGCTTCTGGCAAAATGGATACAGTATGACAAAATGGGACACTTGGTGACTCTCTTCAGGTAACCAGTGCCTCGTTACTAGGGTTTTGAATTAAGAAATCTCGAATAACCTTTGGGAGAAGTAACGATTACTCTTTTATGATACACTACTATTGACATATCGCTTCTGGCAGACGCCGCAGTAAGAAAAAATGGCTGACTGGGTGCGCAATTGGGACGAGTAACTATGACTCTCTTAACGTAGCCAATGCCTCGTTATAGGGGTTGGATTAAGAAATCTCGAATAACACCTAGGAGGAGCAACGATGACTCTTTTATGATACACACCTAGTGACATATCGCTTCTGGCAAACTGGCCACAGTATGAAAAATGGGAGACTTGGTGATGAATTGGGACGAGTAACTATGACTCTCTTTAGGTTGCCAATGAGTCATTACTAATGGTTTGGATTAAGAAATCTCGAATAACCCCAGGGGGTAGTAACGATGAGTCTTTTATGATAAACAACTAGTGACATATCGCTTCTGGCAAACTGGCCACAGTATGAAAAAATGGGAGACTTGTTGAGCAATTGGGACGAGTAACTATGAATCTCTTGAGGTAGCCAATGACCCGTTACTAGTGGTTTGGATTAAGAAATCTCAAATAACCCCAGGGAGAAGTAACGATGACCCTATTATGATAAACTACTATTGACATATCGCTTCTGGCAGACTGGCCGCAGTAAGAGAAAATGGCAGACTTGGTGTGCAAATGGGACGAGTAACTATGACTCCCTTAACGTAGCCAATGCCTCGTTATTGGGGTTGGATTAAGAAATCTCGAATAACACCTAGGAGGAGTAACGATGACTCTTTTATGATACACAACTAGTGACATATCGCTTCTGGCAAACTGGCGACAGTATGAAAAATGGGAGACTTGGTGAGGAATTGGGACGAGTAACTATGACTCTCTTTAGGTAGCCAATGACTCGTTACTAGTGGTTTGGATTAAGAAATCTCGAATAACCCCAGGGGGAAGTAACGATGAGTCTTTTGTGATACACAACTAGTGACATATCGCTTCTGGCGAACTGGCCACAGTTTGAAAAAATGGGAGACTTGGTGAGCAATGGGGACGAGTAACTATGACTCTCTTGAGGTAGCCAATGACCCGTTACTAGTGCTTTGTATTAAGAAATCTCGAATAACCCCAGGGGGAAGTAACGATGACTCTTTTATGATACACTACTATTGACATATCGCTTCTGGCAGATTGGCCGCAGTAAGAAAAAATGGCAGACTTGTTGTGCAAATGGGACGAGTAACTATGACTCCCTTAACGTAGCCAATGCCTCGTTGTTGGGGTTGGATTAAGAAATCTCGAATAACACCTAGGAGGAGTAACGAAGACTCTTTTATGATACACAAGTAGTGACATATCACTTCTGGCAAACTGGCCACAGTATGAAAAATGGAAGGCTTGGTGAGCAATTGGGACGAGTAACTATGACTCTCTTGAGGTAGCCAATGACCCGTTACTAGTGGTTTGGATTAAGAAATCTCGAATAACGCCAGGGGGAAGTAACGATGAGTCTTTTATGATACACAACTAGTGACATATCGCTTCTGGCAAACTGGCCACAGTATGAAAAAATGGGAGACTTGGTGAGCAATTGGGACGAGTAACTATGACTCTCTTGAGGTAGCCAATGACCCGTTACTAGTGGTTTGGATTAAGAAATCTCGAATAACCCCATTGAGAAATAACGATGACTCTTTCATGATACACTACTATTGACATATCGCTTCTGGCAGACGGGCAGCAGTAAGAAAAAATGGCAGACTTGGTGTGCAAATGGGACGAGTAACTATGACTCCCTTAACGTAGCCAATGCCTCGTTATTGATGTTGGATTAAGAAATCTCCAATAACACCTAGGAGGAGTAACGATGACTCTTTTATGATACACAACTAGTGACATATCGCTTCTGGCAAACTGGCCGCAGTAAGAAAAAATGGCTGACTGGGTGAGCAATTGGGACGAGTAACTATGACTCCCTTAATGTAGCCAATGCCTCGTTATTGGCGTTGCATTAAGAAATCTCGAATAACACCTAGGAGGAGTAACGATGACTCTTTTATGATACACAACTAGTGACATATCGCTTCTGGCAAACTGGCCACAGTATGAAAAATGGGAGACTTGGTGAGGAATTGGGACGACTAACTATGACTCTCTTTAGGTAGCCAATGACTCGTTACTAGTGTTTCGGATTAAGAAATCTCGAATAACCCCAGGGGGTAGTAACTATGAGTCTTTTATGATACACAACTAGTGACATATCGCTTCTGGCAAACTAGCCACAGTATGAAAAAATGGGAGACTTGTTGAGCAATTGGGACGAGTAACTATGACTCTCTTGAGGTAGCCAATGACCCGTTACTAGTGGTTTGGATTAAGAAATCTCGAATAACCCCAGGGAGAAGTAACAATGACTCTTTTATGATACACTACTATTGACATATCGCTTGTGGCATACTGGCAGAAGTAAGAAAATATGGCAGACTTGGTGTGCAAATGGGACGAGTAACTATGACTCCCTTAACGTAGCCAATGCCTCGTTATTGATGTTGGATTAAGAAATCACCAATAACACCTAGGAGGAGTAACGATGACTCTTTTATGATACACAACTAGTGACATATCGCTTCTGGCAAACTGGCCACAGTATGAAAAATGGGAGACTTGGTGAGAAATTGGGACGAGTAACTATGACTCTCTTAAGGCAGCCAATGACTCGTTACTAGTGGTTTGGATTAAGAAATCTCGAATAACCCCAGGGGGAAGTATCGATGAGTCTTTTATGATACACAACTAGTGACATATCGCTTCTGGCAAACTGGCCACAGTATGAAAAAATGGGAGACTTTGTGAGCAATAGGGACGAGTAACTATGACTCTCTTGAGGTAGCCAATGACTTGTTACTGGTGGTTTGTATTAAGAAATCTCGAATAACCCCAGGGGGAAGTAACGATGACTCTTTTATGATACACTACTATTGACATATCGCTTCTGGCAGACTGGCAGCAGTAAGAAAAAATGACAGACTTGGTATGCAAATGGGACGAGTAACTATGAATCCCTTAACGTAGCCAATGCCTCGTTATTGGGGTTGGATTAAGAAATCTCCAATAACACCTAGGAGGAGTAACGATGACTCTTTTATGATACACAACTAGTGACATATCGCTTCTGGCAAACTGGCGACAGTATGAAAAATGGGAGACTTGGTGAGGAATTGGGACGAGTAACTATGACTCTCTTTAGGTAGCCAATGACTCGCTACTAGTGGTTTGGATTAAGAAATCTCGAATAACCCCAGGGGGAAGTAACGATGAGTCTTTTGTGTTACACAACTAGTGACATATCGCTTCTGGCAAACTGGCCACAGTATGAAAAAATGGGAGACTTGGTGAGCAATTGGGACGAGTAACTATGACTCTCTTGAGGTAGCCAATGACCCGTTACTAGTGGTTTGTATTAAGAAATCTCGAATAACCCCAAGGGGAGGTAACGATGACTCTTTTATGATACACTACTATTGACATATCGCTTCTGGCAGACTGGCCGCAGTAAGAAAAAATGGCAGACTTGTTGTGCAAATGGGACGAGTAACTATGGCCCCCTTAACGTAGCCAATGCCTCGTTATTGGGGTTGGATTAAGAAATCTCGAATAACACCTAGGAGGAATAACGATGACTCTTTTATGATACACAACTAGTGACATATCGCTTCCGGCAAACTGGCCACAGTATGAAAAATGGGAGGCTTGGTGAGCAATTGGGACGAGTAACTATGACTCTCTTGAGGTAGCCAATGACTCGTTACTAGTGGTTTCGATTAAGAAATCTCGAATAACCCCAGGGGGAAGTAACGATGAGTCTTTTATGATACACTACTATTGACATATCGCTTCTGGCAAACTGGCTACAGTATGAAAAAATGGGAGACTTGGTGAGCAATTGGGACGAGTAACTATGACTCTCTTGAGGTAGCCAATGACCCGTTACTAGTGGTTTGGATTAAGAAATCTCGAATAACCCCAGGGAGAAGTAACGATGACTCTTTTATGATACACAACTATTGACATATCGCTTCTGGCATACTGGCAGCAGTAAGAAAATATGGCAGACTTGGTGTGCAAATTGGACGAGTAATTATGACTCCCTTAACGTAGCCAATGCCTCGTTATTGGGGTTGGATTAAGAAATCTCAAATAACACCTAGGAGGAGTAACGATGACTCTTTTATGATACACACCTAGTGACATACCGCTTCTGGCAAACTGGCCACAGTATGAAGAATGGGAGACTTGGTGAGGAATTGGGACGAGTAACTATGAATCTCTTTAAGTAGCCAATGACTCGTTACTAGTGGTTTGGATTAAGAAATCTCGAATAACCCCAGGGGGAAGTAACGATGACCTTTTTATGATACACTACTATTGACATATCGCTTCTGGCAGACGCCGCAGTAAGAAAAAATGGCAGACTGGGTGAGCAATTGGGACAAGTATCTATGACTCTCTTAAGGTAGCCAATGCCATATTACTATAGATTTGGAGTAAGAATTCTTGAATAACTTCTGGGAGGAGTAATTATGACTCTTTTATGATACACAACTTGTGACATATCGCTTCTGGCAAACTGGATACAGTATGACAAAATGGGACACTTGGTGACACTCTTCAGGTTCCAATGCCTTGTTACTAGGGTTTTGAATTAAGAAATCTCGAATAACCTTTGGGAGAAGTAACGATAACTCTTTTATGATACACTACTATTGACATATCGCTTCTGGCAGACGCCGCAGTAAGAAAAAATGGCTGACTGGGTGCGCAATTGGGACGAGTAACTATGACTCTCTTAACGTAGCCAATGCCTCGTTATTGGGGTTGGATTAAGAAATCTCAAATAACACCTAGGAGGAGTAACGATGACTCTTTTATGATACACACCTAGTGACATACCGCTTCTGGCAAACTGGCCACAGTATGAAGAATGGGAGACTTGGTGAGGAATTGGGACGAGTAACTATGACTCTCTTTAGGTAGCCAATGACTCATTACTAATGGTTTGGATTAAGAAATCTCGAATAACCCCAGGGGGTAGTAACGATGAGTCTTTTATGATACACAACTAGTGACATATCGCTTCTGGCAAACTGGCCACAGTATGAAAAAATGGGAGACTTGTTGAGCAATTGGGACGAGTAATTATGAATCTCTTGAGGTAGCCAATGACCCGTTATTGGGGTTGGATTAAGAAATCTCGAATAACACCTAGGAGGAGTAACGATGACTCTTTTATGATACACAACTAGTGACATATCGCTTCTGGCAAACTGGCCACAGTATGAAAAATGGGAGACTTGGTGAGGAATTGGGACGAGTAACTATGAATCTCTTTAAGTAGCCAATGACTCGTTACTAGTGGTTTGGATTAAGAAATCTCGAATAACCCCAGGGGGAAGTAAGGATGAGTCTTTTATGATACACAACTAGTGACATATCGCTTCTGGCAAACTGGCCACAGTATGAAAAAATGGGAGACATGGTGAGCAATTGGGACGAGTAACTATGACTCTCTTGAGGTAGCCAATGACCCGTTACTAGTGGTTTGGATTAAGAAATCTCGAATAACCCCAGGGAGAAATAACGATGACTCTTTTATGATACACTACTATTGACATATCGCTTCTGGCAGCCTGGCAGCAGTAAGAAAAAATGGCAGACTTGGTGTGCAAATGGGACGAGTAACTATGACTCCCTTAACGTAGCCAATGCCTCGTTATTGATGTTGGATTAAGAAATCTCCAATAACACCTAGGAGGAGTAACGATGACTCTTTTATGATACACAACTAGTGACATATCGCTTCTGGCAAACTGGCGACTATATGAAAAATGGGAGACTTGGTGAGGAATTGGGACGAGTAACTATGACTCTCTTGAGGTAGCCAATGACTCGTTACTAGTGGTTTGGATTAAGAAATCTCGAATAACAACAGGGGGAAGTAACGATGAGTCTTTTAAGATACACAACTAGTGACATATCGCTTCTGGCAAACTGGCCACAGTATGAAAAATGGGAGTCTTGGTGACCCTCTTGAGGTAACCAATGCCTCGGTACTACGGTTTTGAATTAAGATATCTCGAATAACCTTTGGGAGAAGTAACGATGACTCTTTTATGATACACTACTATTGACTTATCGCTTCTGGCAGACGCCGCAGAAAGAAAAAATGGCAGACTGGGTGAGGAATTGGGACGAGTAACTATGACTCTCTTAACGTAGCCAATGCCTCGTTATAGGGGTTGGATTAAGAAATCTCGAATAACACCTACGAGGGGTTACGATGACTCTTTTATGATACACAACTAGTGACATATCGCTTCTGGCAAACTGGCCACAGTATGAAAAATGGGAGACTTGGTGAGCAATTGGGACGAGTAACTAAGACTTTCTTGAGGTAGCCAATGACTCGTTACTAGTGGTTCGGATTAAGAAATCTCAAATAACCCCAGGGGGAAGTAACGATGAGTCTTTTATGATACACAACTAGTGACATATCGCTTCTGGCAAACTGGATACCGTATGAAAAAATGGGACACTTGGTGACCCTCTTGAGGTAACCAATGCCTCGGTACTAGGGTTTTGAATTAAGAAATCTCGAATAACCTTTGGGAGAAGTAACGATGACCCTATTATGATACACTACTATTGACATATCGCTTCTGGCAGACGCCGCAGTAAGAAAAAATGGCTCACTGGGTGAGCAATTGGGACGAGTAACTATGACTCTTTTAACGTAGCCAATGCCTCGTTATTGGGGTTGGATTAAGAAATCTCGAATAACACCTAGGAGGAGTAACGATGACTCTTTTATGATACACACCTAGTGAGATATCGCTTCTGGCAAACTGGCCACAGTATGAAAAATGGGAGACTTGGTGAAGAATTGGGACGAGTAACTATGACTCTCTTTAGGTAGCCAATGACTCGTTACTAATGGTTTGGATTAAGAAATCTCGAATAACCCCAGGGGGTAGTAACGATGAGCCTTTTATGATACACAACTAGTGACATATCGCTTCTGGCAAACTGGCCACAGTATGAAAAAATGGGAGACTTGGTGAGCAATTGGGACGAGTAACTATGACTCTCTTGCGGTAGCCGATGACCCGTTACTAGTGGTTTGGATTAAGAAATCTCAAATAACCCCAGGGAGAAGTAACGATGACTCTTTTATGATACACTACTATTGACATATCGCTTCTGGCATACTGGCCGCAGTAAGAAAAAATGGCAGACTTGGTGTGCAAACGGGACGAGTAACTATGACTCTCGTAACAAAGCCAATGCCTCGTTATTGGGGTTGGATTAAGAAATCCCGAATAACACCTAGGAGGAGTAACGATGACTCTTTTATGATATACAACTACTGACATGTCGCTTCAGGCAAACTGGTCACAGTATGAAAAATGGGAGACTTGGTGAGCAATTGGGACGAGTAACTATGACTCTCTTGAGGTAGCCAATGACTCGTTACCAGTGGTTTGGATTAAGAAATCTCAAATAACCCCATGGGGAAGTAACGATGAGTCCTTTATGATACACAACTAGTGACATATCGCTTTTGGCAAACTGGATACCGTATGAAAAAATGGGACACTTGGTGACCCTCTTGAGGTAACCAATGCCTCGGTACTAGGGTTTTGAATTAAGAAATCTCGAATAACCTTTGGGAGAAGTAACGATGACTCTTTTATGATTCACTACTATTGACATTTCGCTTCTGGCAGACGCCGCAGTAAGAAAAAATGGCAGACTGGGTGAGGAATTGGGACGAGTAACTATGACTCTCTTAACGTAGCCAATGCCTCGTTATTGGGGTTGGATTAAGAAATCTCAAATAACACCTAGGAGGAGTAACGATGACTCTTTTATGATACACACCTAGTGACATACCGCTTCTGGCAAACTGGCCACAGTATGAAGAATGGGAGACTTGGTGAGGAATTGGGACGAGTAACTATGACTCTCTTTAGGTAGCCAATGACTCATTACTAATGGTTTGGATTAAGAAATCTCGAATAACCCCAGGGGGTAGTAACGATGAGTCTTTTATGATACACAACTAGTGACATATCGCTTCTGGCAAACTGGCCACAGTATGAAAAAATGGGAGACTTGTTGAGCAACTGGGACGAGTAACTATGAATCTCTTGAGGTAGCCAATGACCCGTTATTGGGGTTGGATTAAGAAATCTCGAATAACACCTAGGAGGAGTAACGATGACTCTTTTATGATACACAACTAGTGACATATCGCTTCTGGCAAACTGGCCACAGTATGAAAAATGGGAGACTTGGTGAGGAATTGGGACGAGTAACTATGAATCTCTTTAAGTAGCCAATGACTCGTTACTAGTGGTTTGGATTAAGAAATCTCGAATAAACCCAGGGGGAAGTAAGGATGAGTCTTTTATGATACACAATTAGTGACATATCGCTTCTGGCAAACTGGCCACAGTATGAAAAAATGGGAGACTTGGTGAGCAATTGGGACGAGTAACTATGACTCTCTTGAGGTAGCCAATGACCCGTTACTAGTGGTTTGGATTAAGAAATCTCGAATAACCCCAGGGAGAAATAACGATGACTCTTTTATGATACACTACTATTGACATATCGCTCCTGGCAGCCTGGCAGCAGTAAGAAAAAATGGCAGACTTGGTGTGCAAATGGGACGAGTAACTATGACTCCCTTAACGTAGCCAATGCCTCGTTATTGATGTTGGATTAAGAAATCTCCAATAACACCTAGGAGGAGTAACGATGACTCTTTTATGATACACAACTAGTGACATATCGCTTCTGGCAAACTGGCGACTATATGAAAAATGGGAGACTTGGTGAGGAATTGGGACGAGTAACTATGACTCTCTTGAGGTAGCCAATGACTCGTTACTAGTGGTTTGGATTAAGAAATCTCGAATAACAACAGGGGGAAGTAACGATGAGTCTTTTATGATACACAACTAGTGACATATCGCTTCTGGCAAACTGGCCACAGTATGAAAAATGGGAGTCTTGGTGACCCTCTTGAGGTAACCAATGCCTCGGTACTACGGTTTTGAATTAAGAAATCTCGAATAACCTTTGGGAGAAGTAACGATGACTCTTTTATGATACACTACTATTGACTTATCGCTTCTGGCAGACGCCGCAGAAAGAAAAAATGGCAGACTGGGTGAGGAATTGGGACGAGTAACTATGACTCTCTTAACGTAGCCAATGCCTCGTTATAGGGGTTGGATTAAGAAATCTCGAATAATACCTACGAGGGGTTACGATGACTCTTTTATGATACACAACTAGTGACATATCGCTTCTGGCAAACTGGCCACAGTATGAAAAATGGGAGACTTGGTGAGCAATTGGGACGAGTAACTAAGACTTTCTTGAGGTAGCCAATGACTCGTTACTAGTGGTTCGGATTAAGAAATCTCAAATAACCCCAGGGGGAAGTAACGATGGGTCTTTTATGATACACAACTAGTGACATATCGCTTCTGGCAAACTGGATACCGTATGAAAAAATGGGACACTTGGTGACCCTCTTGAGGTAACCAATGCCTCGGTACTAGGGTTTTGAATTAAGAAATCTCGAATAACCTTTGGGAGAAGTAACGATGACCCTATTATGATACAGTACTATTGACATATCGCTTCTGGCAGACGCCGCAGTAAGAAAAAATGGCTCACTGGGTGAGCAATTGGGACGAGTAACTATGACTCTTTTAACGTAGCCAATGCCTCGTTATTGGGGTTGGATTAAGAAATCTCGAATAACACCTAGGAGGAGTAACGATGACTCTTTTATGATACACACCTAGTGAGATATCGCTTCTGGCAAACTGGCCACAGTATGAAAAATGGGAGACTTGGTGAGGAATTGGGACGAGTAACTATGACTCTCTTTAGGTAGCCAATGACTCGTTACTAGTGGTTTGGATTAAGAAATCTCAAATAACCCCAGGGGGAAGTAACGATGAGTCCTTTATGATACACAACTAGTGACATATCGCTTTTGGCAAACTGGATACCGTATGAAAAAATGGGACACTTGGTGACCCTCTTGAGGTAACCAATGCCTCGGTACTAGGGTTTTGAATTAAGAAATCTCGAATAACCTTTGGGAGAAGTAACGATGACTCTTTTATGATTCACTACTATTGACATTTCGCTTCTGGCAGACGCCGCAGTAAGAAAAAATGGCAGACTGGGTGAGGAATTGGGACGAGTAACTATGACTCTCTTAACGTAGCCAATGCCTCGTTATTGGGGTTGGATTAAGAAATCTCGAATAACACCTACGAGGAGTAACGATGACTCTTTTATGATACACAACTAGTGACATATCGCTTCTGGCAAACTGGCCACAGTATGAAAAATGGGAGACTTGGTGAGCGATTGGGACGAGTAACTATGACTCTCTTGAGGTAGCCAATGACTCGTTACTAGTGGTTTGGATTAAGAAATCTCGAATAACCCCAGGGGGAAGTAACGATGAGTGTTTTATGATACACAACTAGTGACATATCGCTTCTGGCAAACTGGCCACAGTATGAAAAATTTGGAGACATGGTGAGCAATTGGGACGAGTAACTATGACTCTCTTGAGGTAGCCAATGACTTGTTACTAGAGGTTTGGATTAATAAATCTCGAATAACCCCAGGGGGAAGTAACGATGACTCTTTTATGATACACTACTATTGACATATCGCTTCTGGCAGACGACGCAGTAAGAAAAAATGGCAGACTGGGTGAGCAATTCGGACAAGTAACTATGACTCTCTTAAGGTAGCCAATGCCATATTACTAGGGATTTGGATTAAGACATCTCGAATAACATCTGGGAGGAGTAATTATGACTCTTTTATGATACACAAATAGTGACATATCGCTTCTGGCAAACTGGATACAGTATGAAAAAATGGGAGACTTGGTGACTCTCTTGAGGTAACCAATGCCTCGTTACTAGGGTTTTGGATTAAGAAATCTCGAATAACCTTTGGGAGAAGTAAAGATGACTCTTATATGGAACACTACTATTGACATATCGCTTCTGGCAGACGCCGCAGTAAGAAAAAATGGCAGACTGTGAGGAATTGGGACGAGTAACTATGACTCTCTTAATGTAGCCAATGCCTCGTTATTTGGGTTGGATTAAGAAATCTCGAATAACACTTAGGAGGCGTAGCGATGACTCTTTTATGATACACACCTAGTGACATATCGCTTCTGGCAAACTGGCCACAGTATGAAAAATGGGAGACTTGGTGAGCAATTGGGACGGGTAACTATGACTCTCTTGAGGTAGCCAATGACTCTTTACTAGTGGTTTGGATTAAGAAATCTCGAATAACCCCAGGGGGAAGTAACGATGAGTCTTTTATGATACACAACTAGTGACATATCGCTTCTGGCAAACTGGCCACAGTATGAAAAAATTGGGACTTGGTGAGCAATTGGGACGAGTAACTATGACTCTCTTGAGGTAGCCAATGACTTGTTACTAGTGGTTTGGATTAAGAAATCTCGAATAACCCCAGGGGGAAGTAACGATGACTTTTTTATGATACACTACTATTGACATATCGCTTCTGGCAGAGGCCGCAGTAAGAAAAAATGGCAGACTAGGTGAGCAATTGGGACAAGTAACTATGACTCTCTTAAGGTAGCCAATGCCATATTACTATAGATTTGGATTAAGAAATCTCGAATAACATCTGGGAGGAGTAATTATGACTCTTTTATGATACACAACTAGTGACATATCGCTTCTGGCAAACTGGCCACAGTATGAAAAATGGGAGACTTGGTGAGCAATTGGGACGAGTAACTATGACTCTCTTGAGGTAGCCAATGACTCGTTACTAGTGGTTTGGATTAAGAAATCTCGAATAACCCCAGGGGGAAGTAACGATGACTCTTTTATGATACACTACTATTGACAAATCGCTTCTGGCAGACTGGCCGCAGTAAGAAAAAATGGCAGACTGGGTGAGCAATTGGGACGATTAACTATGACTTTCTTAAGGTAGCCAATGCCTCGTTATTGGGGTTGGATTAAGAAATCTCGAATAACACCTAGGAGGAGTCACGATGACTCTTTTATGATATACAACTAGTGACATATCGCTTCACGCGAACTGGCCACAGTATGAAAAATGGGACGAGTAACTATGACTCTCTTGAGGTAGCCAATGCCTTGTTACTAGTGGTTTGGATTAAGAAATCTCGAATAAACCCAGGGGGAAGTAACGATGACTCTTTTATGATACACTACTATTGACATATCGCTTCTGGCAGACGCCGCAGTAAGAAAAAATGGCAGACTGGGTGAGCAATTGGGACAAGTAACTATGACTCTCTTAAGGTAGCCAATGCCATATTACTATAGATTTGGATTAAGAAATGTCGAATAACATATGGGAGGAGTAATTATAACTCTTTTGTGATACACAACTAGTGACATATCGCTTTTGGCAAACTGGATACAGTATGAAAAAATGGGAGACTTGGTGACTCTCTTGAGGTAACCAATGCCTCGTTAGTAGGGTTTTGAATTAAGAAATCTAGAATAACCTATCGGAGAAGTAACGATGACTCTTTTATGATACACTACTATTGACATATCGCACCTGGCAGACGCCGCAGTAAGAAAATATGGCAGACTGGGTCAGCAATTGGGACGAGTAACTATGAATCTCTTAACGTAGCCAATGGGTCGTTATTGGGGTTGGATTAAGAAATCTCGAATAACACCTAGGAGGAGTAACGATGAATCTTTTATGATACACAACTAGTGACATATCGCTTCTGGCAAACTGGCCACAGTATGAAAAATGGGAGACTTGGTGAGGAATTGGGACGAGTAACTATGCCTCTCTTTAGGTAGCCAATGACTCGTTACTAATGGTTTGGATTAAGAAATCTCGAATAACCCCAGGGGGTAGTAACGATGAGTCATTTATGATACACAACTAGTGACATATCGCTTGTGGCAAACTGGCCACAGTATGAAAAAATGTGAGACTTGGTGTGCAAATGGGACGAGTAACTATGACTCCCTTAACGTAGCCAATGCCTCGTTATTGGGGCTGGATTAAGAAATCTTGAATAACACCTAGGAGGAGTAACGATGACTCTTTTATGATACACAACTAGTGACATATCGCTTCTGGCAAACTGGCCACAGTATGAAATAATGGGAGACTTGGTGACTCTCTTGAGGTAACCAATGCCTCGTTACTAGGGTTTTGAATTAAGAAATCTCGAATAACCTTTGGGAGAAGTAACGATGACTCTTTTATGATACACTACTATTGACATATCGCTTCTGGCAGACGCCGCAGTAAGAAAATATGGCAGACTGGGTCAGCAATTGGGACGAGTAACTATGACTCTCTTAACGTAGCCAATGCCTCGTTATTGTGGTTGGATTAAGAAATCTCGAATAACATCTAGGAGGAGTAACGATGACTCTTTTATGATACACTACTATTGACATATCGCTTCTGGCAGACGCCGCAGTAAGAAAAATGGCTGACTGGGTGAGCAATTGAGACGAGTAACTATGACTCTCTTTAGGTAGCCAATTTCTCGTTACTAATGGTTTGGATTAAGAAATCTCGAATAACCCCAGGGGGTAGTAACGATGAATCTTTTATGATACACAACTAGTGACATATCGCTTCTGGCAAACTGGCCACAGTATGAAAAAATGGGAGACTTGGTGACTCTCTTGAGCTAACCAATGCCTCGTTACTAGGGTTTTGGATTAAGAAATCTCGAATAACCCCAGGGAGAAGTAACGATGACTCTTTTATGATACACTACTATTGACATATCGCTTCTGGCAGACGCTGCAGTAAGAAAAAATGGCAGACTTGGTGTGCAAATGGGACGAGTAACTATGACTCCCTTAATGTAGCCAATGCCTCGTTATTGGGGTTGGATTAAGAAATCTCGAATAACACCTAGGAGGAGTAACGATGAATCTTTTATGATACACAACTAGTGACATATCGCTTCTGGCAAACTGGCCACAGTATGAAAAATGGGAGACTTAGTGAGCAATTGGGACGAGTAACTATGACTCTCTTGAGGTAGCCAATGACTCTTTACTAGTGGTTTGGATTAAGAAATCTCGAATAACCCCAGGGGGAAGTAACGATGAGTCTTTTATGATACACAACTAGTGACATATCGCTTCTGGCAAACTGGCCACAGTATGAAAAATGGGAGACTTGGTGAGCAATTGGGACGAGTAACTATGACTCTCTTGAGGTAGCCAATGACTCGTTACTAGTGGTTTGGATTAAGAAATCTCGAATAACCCCAGGGGGAAGTAACGATGACTCTTTTATGATACACTACTATTGACAAATCGCTTCTGGCAGACTGGCCGCAGTAAGAAAAAATGGCAGACTGGGTGAGCAATTGGGACGATTAACTATGACTTTCTTAAGGTAGCCAATGCCTCGTTATTGGGGTTGGATTAAGAAATCTCGAATAACACCCAGGAGGAGTCTCGATGACTCTTTTATGATATACAACTAGTGACATATCGCTTCAGGCGAACTGGCCACAGTATGAAAAATGGGACGAGTAACTATGACTCTCTTGAGGTAACCAATGCCTTGTTACTAGTGGTTTGGATTAAGAAATCTCGAATAAACCCAGGGGGAAGTAACGATGACTCTTTTATGATACACTACTATTGACATATCGCTTCTGGCAGACGCCGCAGTAAGAAAAAATGGCAGACTGGGTGAGCAATTGGGACAAGTAACTATGACTCTCTTAAGGTAGCCAATGCCATATTACTATAGATTTGGATTAAGAAATGTCGAATAACATATGGGAGGAGTAATTATGACTCTTTTGTGATACACAAGTAGTGACATATCGCTTTTGGCAAACTGGATACAGTATGAAAAAATGGGAGACTTGGTGACTCTCTTGAGGTAACCAACGCCTCGTTAGTAGGGTTTTGAATTAAGAAATCTAGAATAACCTATCGGAGAAGTAACGATGACTCTTTTATGATACACTACTATTGACATATCGCACCTGGCAGACGCCGCAGTAAGAAAATATGGCAGACTGGGTCAGCAATTGGGACGAGTAACTATGAATCTCTTAACGTAGCCAATGGGTCGTTATTGGGGTTGGATTAAGAAATCTCGAATAACACCTAGGAGGAGTAACGATGAATCTTTTATGATACACAACTAGTGACATATCGCTTCTGGCAAACTGGCCACAGTATGAAAAATGGGAGACTTGGTGAGGAATTGGGACGAGTAACTATGCCTCTCTTTAGGTAGCCAATGACTCGTTACTAATGGTTTGGATTAAGAAATCTCGAATAACCCCAGGGGGTAGTAACGATGAGTCATTTATGATACACAACTAGTGACATATCGCTTGTGGCAAACTGGCCACAGTATGAAAAAATGTGAGACTTGGTGTGCAAATGGGACGAGTAACTATGACTCCCTTAACGTAGCCAATGCCCCGTTATTGGGGCTGGATTAAGAAATCTCGAATAACACCTAGGAGGAGTAACGATGAATCTTTTATGATACACAACTAGTGACATATCGCTTCTGGCAAACTGGCCACAGTATGAAATAATGGGAGACTTGGTGACTCTCTTGAGGTAACCAATGCCTCGTTACTAGGGTTTTGAATTAAGAAATCTCGAATAACCTTTGGGAGAAGTAACGATGACTCTTTTATGATACACTACTATTGACATATCGCTTCTGGCAGACGCCGCAGTAAGAAAAAATGGCAGACTGGGTGAGCAATTGGGACAAGTAACTATGACTCTCTTAAGGTAGCCAATGCCATATTACTATAGATTTGGATTAAGAAATCTCGAATAACATCTGGGAGGAGTAATTATGACTCTTTTGTGATACACAACTAGTGACATATCGCTTTTGGCAAACTGGATACAGTATGAAAAAATGGGAGACTTGGTGACTCTCTTGAGGTAACCAATGCCTCGTTACTAGGGTTTTGAATTAAGAAATCTCGAATAACCTTTGGGAGAAGTAACGATGACTCTTTTATGATACACTACTATTGACATATCGCTTCTGGCAGACGCCGCAGTAAGAAAATATGGCAGACTGGGTCAGCAATTGGGACGAGTAACTATGACTCTCTTAACGTAGCCAATGCCTCGTTATTGGGGTTGGATTAAGAAATCTCGAATAACATCTAGGAGGAGTAACGATGACTCTTTTATGATACACTACTATTGACATATCGCTTCTGGCAGACGCCGCAGTAAGAAAAATGGCTGACTGGGTGAGCAATTGAGACGAGTAACTATGACTCTCTTTAGGTAGCCAATTTCTCGTTACTAATGGTTTGGATTAAGAAATCTCGAATAACCCCAGGGGGTAGTAACGATGAGTCTTTTATGATACACAACTAGTGACATATCGCTTCTGGCAAACTGGCCACAGTATGAAAAAATGGGAGACTTGGTGAGCAATTGGGACGAGTAACTATGACTCTCTTGAGGTAGCCAATGACCAGTTACTAGTGGTTTGGATTAAGAAATCTCGAATAACCCCAGGGAGAAGTAACGATGACTCTTTTATGATACACTACTCTTGACATATCGCTTCTGGCAGACTGGCCGCAGTAAGAAAAAATGGCGGACTGGGTGAGCAATTGGGACGAGTAACTATGACTCTCTTAACGTAGCCAATGCCTCGTTATTGGGGTTGGATTAAGAAATCTCGAATAACACCTAGGTGGAGTAATGATGACTCTTTTATGATACACAACTAGTGACATATCGCTTCTGGCAAACTGGCCACAGTATGAAAAATGGGAGACTTGGTGAGCAATTGGGACGAGTAACTATGACTCTCTTGAGGTAGCCAATGACTCGTTACTAGTGGTTTGGATTAAGAAATCTCGATAACCCCAGGGGGAAGTAACGATGACTCTTTTATGATACACTACTATTGACATATCGCTTCTGGCAGACTGGCAGCAGTAAGAAAAAATGGCAGACTTGGTGAGCAATTGGGACGAGTAACTATGACTTTCTTAACGTAGCCAATGCCTCGTTATTGGTGTTGGATTAAGAAATCTCGAATAACACCTAGGAGGAGTCACGATGACTCTTTTATGATATACAACTAGTGACATAACGCTTCAGGCAAACTGGCCACAGTATGAAAAATGGGAGACTTGGTGAGCAATTGGGACGAGTAACTATGACCCTCTTGAGGTAGCCAATGACTTGTTACTAGTGGTTTGGATTAAGAAATCTCGAATAAACCCAGGGGGAAGTAACGATGACTCTTTTATGATACACAACTATTGACATATCGCTTCTGGCAGACGCCACAGTAAGAAAAAATGGCAGACTGGGTGAGCAATTGGGACAAGTAACTATGACTCTCTTAAGGTAGCCAATGCCATATTACTATAGATTTGGATTAAGAAATCTCGAATAACATCTGGGAGGAGTAATTATGACTCTTTTGTGATACACAACTAGTGACATATCGCTTTTGGCAAACTGGATACAGTATGAAAAAATGGGAGACTTGGTGACTCTCTTGAGGTAACCAATGCCTCGTTAGTAGGGTTTTGAATTAAGAAATCTAGAATAACCTTTCGGAGAAGTAACGATGACTCTTTTATGATACACTACCATTGACATACCGCTTCTGGCAGACTGGCCGCAGTAAGAAAAAATGGGAGACTTGGTGTGCAAATGGGACGAGTAACTATGACTCCCTTAACGTAGCCAATGCCTCGTTATTGGGGTTGGATTAAGAAATCTCGAATAACACCTAGGAGGAGTAACGATGACTCTTTTATGATACACAACTAGTGACATATCGCTTCTGGCAAACTGGCCACAGTATAAAATAATGGGAGACTTCGTGACTCTCTTGAAGTAACCAATGCCTCGTTACTAGGGTTTTGGATTAAGATATCTCGAATAACCTTTGGGAGAAATAACGATGACTCTTTTATGATACACTACTATTGACATATCGCTTCTGGAAGACGCCGCAGTAAGAAAAAATGGCAGACTGGGTGAGCAATCTGGACAAGTAACTATGACTCTCTTAAGGTAGCCAATGCCATATTACTATAGATTTGCATTAAGAAATCTCGAATAACATCTGGGAGGAGTAATTATGACTCTTTTATGATACACAACTAGTGACATATCGCTTTTGGCAAACTGGATACAGTATGAAAAAATGGGAGACTTGGTGACTCTCTTGAGGTAACCAATGCCTCGTTACTAGGGTTTTGAATTAAGAAATCTCGAATAACCTTTGGGAGAAGTAACGATGACTCTTTTATGATACACTACTATTGACATATCGCTTATGGCAGACGCCGCAGTAAGAAAATATGGCAGACTGGGTCAACAATTGGGACGAGTAACTATGACTCTCTTAACGTAGCCAATGCCTCGTTATTGGGGTTGGATTAAGAAATCTCGAATAACACCTAGGAGGAGTAATGATGACTCTTTTATGATACACAACTAGTGACATATCGCTTCTGGCAAACTGGCCACAGTATGAAAAATGGGAGACTTGGTGAGCAATTGGGACGAGTAACTATGAATCTCTTGAGGTAGCCAATGACTCGTTACTAGTGGTTTGGATTAAGAAATCTCGAATAACCCCAGGGGGAAGTAACGATAACTCTTTTATGATACACTACTATTGACATATCGCTTCTGGCAGACTGGCCGCAGTAAGAAAAAATGGCCGACTGGGTGAGCAATTGGGACGAGTAACTATGACTCTCTTAACGTAGCCAATGCCTCGTTAATGGGGTTGGATTAAGAAATCTCGAATAACACCTAGGAGGAGTAACGATGACTCTTTTATGATACACAACTAGTGACATATCGCTTCTGGCAAACTGGCCACAGTATGAAAAATGGGAGACTTGGTGAGCAATTGGGACGAGTTACTATGACTCTCTTGAGGTAGCCAATGACTCGTTACTAGTGGTTTGGATTAAGACATCTCGAATAACCCCAGGGGGAAGTAACGATGAGTCTTTTATGATACACAACTAGTGACATATCGCTTCTGGCAAACTGGCCACAGTATGAAAAAATTTGTGACTTGATGAGCAAATGGGACGAGTAACTATGACTCTCTTGAGGTAGCCAATTACCCGTTACTAGTGGTTTGGATTAAGAAATCTCGAATAACCCCAGGGAGAAGTAACGATGACTCTTTTATGATACACTACTATTGACATATCGCTTCTGGCAGACTGGCCGCAGTAAGAAAAAATGGCAGACTTGGTCTGCAAATGGGACGAGTAACTATGACTCCCTTAACGTAGCCAATACCTCGTTACTGGGGCTGGATTAAGAAATCTCGAATAACACCTAGGAGGAGTAACGATGACTCTTTTATGATACACAACTAGTGACATATCGCTTCTGGCAAACTGGCCACAGTATGAAATAATTGGAGACTTGGTGACTCTCTTGAGGTAACCAATGCCTCGTTACTAGGGTTTTGGATTAAGAAATCTCGAATAACCTTTGGGAGAAGTAACGATGACTCTTTTATGATACACTACTATTGACATATCGCTTCTGGCAGAGGCCGCAGTAAGAAAAAATGGCAGACTGGGTGAGCAATTGGGACAAGTAACTATGACTCTCTTAAGGTAGCCAATGCCATATTACTATAGATTTGGATTAAGAAGTCTGGAATAACATCTGGGAGGAGTAATTATGACTCTTTTATGATACACAACTAGTGACATATCGCTTCTGGCAAACTGGATACAGTATGAAAAAATGGGAGACTTGGTGACTCTCTTGAGGTAACCAATACCTCGTTACTAGGGTTTTGAATTAAGAAATCACGAATAACCTTTGGGAGAAGTAACGATGACTCTTTTATGATACACTACTATTGTCATATCGCTTCTGGCAGACGCCGCAGTAAGAAAAAATGGCTGACTGGGTGAGCAATTGAGACGAGTAACTATGACTCTCTTTAGGTAGCCAATTTCTCGTTACTAATGGTTTGGATTAAGAAATCTCGAATAACCCCAGGGGGTAGTAACGATGAGTCTTTTATGATACACAACTAGTGACATATCGCTTCTGTCAAACTGGCCACAGTATGAAAAAATGGGAGACTTGGTGAGCAATTGGGACGACTAACTATGACTCTCTTGAGGTAGCCAATGACCCGTTACTAGTGGTTTGGATTAAGAAATCTCGAATAACCCCAGGGAGAAGTAACGATGACTCTTTTATGATACACTACTATTGACATATCGCTTCTGGCAGACTGGCCGCAGTAAGAAAAAATGGCGGACTGGGTGAGCAATTGGGACGAGTAACTATGACTCTCTTAACGTAGCCAATGCCTCGTTATTGGGGTTGGATTAAGAAATCTCGTATAACACCTAGGAGGAGTAATGATGACTCTTTTATGATATACAACTAGTGACATATCGCTTCTGGCAAACTGGCCACAGTATGAAAAATGGGAGACTTGGTGAGCAATTGGGACGAGTAACTATGCCTCTCTTTAGGTAGCCAATGACTCGTTACTAATGGTTTGGATTAAGAAATCTCGAATAACCCCAGGGGGTAGTAACGATGAGTCATTTATGATACACAACTAGTGACATATCGCTTGTGGCAAACTGGCCACAGTATGAAAAAATGGGAGACTTGGTGAGCAATTGGGACGAGTAACTATGACTCTCTTGAGGTTGCCAATGACCCGTTACTAGTGGTTTGGATTAAGAAATCTCGAATAACCCCAGGGAGAAGTAACGATGACTCTTTTATGATACACTAACATTGACATACCGCTTCTGGCAGACTGGCCGCAGTAAGAAAAAATGGCAGACTTGGTGTGCAAATGGGACGAGTAACTATGATTCCTTTAACGTAGCCAATGCCTCGTTATTGGGGTTGGATTAAGAAATCTCGAATAACACCTAGGAGGAGTAACGATGACTCTTTTATTATACACAACTAGTGACATATCGCTTCTGGCAAACTGGCCACAGTATGAAAAATGGGACGAGTAACTATGACTCTCTTGAGGTAGCCAATGACTTGTTACTAGTGGTTTGGATTAAGAAATCTCGAATAAACCCAGGGGGAAGTAACGATGACTCTTTTATGATACACTACTATTGACATATCGCTTCTGGCAGACGCCGCAATAAGAAAAAATGGCAGACTGGGTGAGCAATTGGGACAAGTAACTATGACACTCTTAAGGTAGCCAATGCCATATTACTATAGATTTGGATTAAGAAATCTCGAATAACATCTGGGAGGAGTAATTATGACTCTTTTGTGATACACAACTAGTGACATATCGCTTTTGGCAAACTGGATACAGTATGAAAAAATGGGAGACTTGGTGACTCTCTTGAGGTAACCAATGCCTCGTTAGTAGGGTTTTGAATTAAGAAATCTCGAATAACCTTTGGGAGAAGTAACGATGACTCTTTTATGATACACTACTATTGACATATCGCTTCTGGCAGACGCCGCAGTAAGAAAATATGGCAGACTGGGTCAGTAATTGGGACGAGTAACTATGACTCTCTTAACGTAGCCAATGCCTCGTTATTGGGGTTGGATTAAGAAATATCGAATGACACCTAGGAGGAGTAACGATGACTCTTTTATGATATACAACTAGGGACATATCGCTTCAGGCAAACTGGCCTCAGTATGAAATAATGGGAGACTTGGTGACTCTCTTGAGGTAACCAATGCCTCGTCACTAGGGTTTTGGATTGAGAAATCTCGAATAACCTTTGGGAGAAGTAACGATGACTCTTTTATGATACACTACTATTGACATATCGCTTCTGGCAGACGCCGCAGTAAGAAAAAATGGCAGACTGGGTGAGCAATTGGGACAAGAAACTATGACTCTCTTAAGGTAGCCAATGCCATATTACTAGGGATTTGGATTAAGAAATTTCGAATAACATCTGGGAGGAGTAATTATGACTCTTTTATGATACACAACTAGTGACATATCGCTTCTGGCAAACTGGCCACAGTATGAAAAAATTGGAGACTTGATGAGCAAATGGGACGAGTAACTATGACTCTCTTGAGGTAGCCAATGACTTGTTACTAGTGGTTTGGATTAAGAAATCTCGAATAACCCCAGGGGGAAGTAACGATGACTCTTTTATGATACACTACTATTGACATATCGTTTCTGGCAGACTGGCCGCAGTAAGAAAAAATGGCAGACTGGGTGAGCAATTGAGACGAGTAACTATGACTCTCTTAACGTAGCCAATGCCTCGTTATTGGGGTTGGATTAAGAAATATCGAATGACACCTAGGAGGAGTAACGATGACTCTTTTATGATATACAACTAGGGACATATCGCTTCAGGCAAACTGGCCTCAGTATGAAATAATGGGAGACTTGGTGACTCTCTTGAGGTAACCAATGCCTCGTCACTAGGGTTTTGGATTGAGAAATCTCGAATAACCTTTGGGAGAAGTAACGATGACTCTTTTATGATACACTACTATTGACATATCGCTTCTGGCAGACGCCGCAGTAAGAAAAAATGGCAGACTGGGTGAGCAATTGGGACAAGAAACTATGACTCTCTTAAGGTAGCCAATGCCATATTACTAGGGATTTGGATTAAGAAATTTCGAATAACATCTGGGAGGAGTAATTATGACTCTTTTATGATACACAACTAGTGACATATCGCTTCTGGCAAACTGGCCACAGTATGAAACAGGGGAGACTTGGTGAGCAATTGGGACGGGTAACTATGACTCTCTTGAGGTAGCCAATGACCCGTTACTAGTGGTTTGGATTAAGAAATCTCGAATAACCCCAGGGGGAAGTAACGATGACTCTTTTATGATACTCTACTATGACATATCGCTTCTGGCAGACTGGCCGCAGTAAGAAAAAATGGCAGACTGGGTGAGCAATAGGGACGAGTAACTATGACTCTCTTAACGTAGCCAATGCCTCGTTATTGGGGTTGGATTAAGAAATCTCGTATAACACCTAGGAGGAGTAACGATGACTCATTTATGATATACAACTAGGGACATATCGCTTCAGGCAAACTGGCCACAGTATGAAATAATGGGAGACTTGGTGACTCTCTTGAGGTAACCAATGCCTCGGTACTAGGGTTTTGGATTAAGAAATCTCGAATAACCTTTGGGAGAAGTAACGATGACTCTTTTATGATACACTACTATTGACATATCGCTTCTGGCAGACGCCGCAGTAAGAAAAAATGGCAGACTGGGTGAGCAATTGGGACAAGTAATTATGACTCTCTTAAGGTAGCCAATGCCATATTACTAGGGATTTGGATTAAGAAATTTCGAATAACATCTGGGAGGAGTAATTATGACTCTTTTATGATACACAACTAGTGACATATCGCTTCTGGCAAACTGGCCACTGTATGAAAAATGGGAGACTTGGTGAGCAATTGGAACGAGTAACTATGACTCTCTTGAGGTAGCCAATGACTCGTTACTAATGGTTTGGATTAAGAAATCTCGAATAACCCCAGGGGGAAGTAACGATGAGTCTTTTATGATACACAACTAGTGACACATCGCTTCAGGCAAACTGGCCACAGTATGAAAAAATGGGAGACTTGGTGACACTCTTGAGGTAACCAATGCCTCGTTACTAGGGTTTTGGATTAAGAAATCTCGAATAACCTTTGGGAGAGGTAACGATGACTCTTTTATGATACACTACTATTGACATATCGCTTCTGGCAGACGCCACAGTAAGAAAAAATGGCAGACTGGGTGAGCAATTGGGACGAGTAACTATGACTCTCTTAACGTAGCCAATGCCTCGTTATTGGGGTTGGATGAAGAATTCTCGAATAACCCCTGGGAGGAGTAACGATGACTCTTTTGTGATACACTACTATTGACATATCGCTTGTGGCAGACGGCGCAATAAGAAAAAAATTTCAGAATGGGTGAGCAATTGGGACGAGTAACTATGATCCTCTGAACGTAGCCAATGCCTCGTTATTGGGGTTGGATTAATAAATCTCGAATAACCCCTGGGAGGAGTAACGATGACTCTTTTATCATACACAACTAGTGACATATCGCTTCTGGCAGACTCGCCGCAGTAAGAAAAAATTACAGGCTGGGTGAGCAATTGGGACAAGTAACTATGACTCTCTTACGGTAGCCAATGCCATGTTACTAGGGATTTGGATTAAGAAATCTCGAATAACCTCTTGGAGGAATAATCATGACTCTTTTATGATACACTACTATTGACATATCGCTTCTGGCAGACTGGCCGCAGTAAGAAAAAATGGCAGACTGGGTGAGCAATAGGGACGAGTAACTATGACTCTCTTAACGTAGCCAATGCCTCGTTATTGGGGTTGGATTAAGAAATCTCGAATAACACCTAGGAGCAGTCACGATGACTCTTTTATGATATACAACTAGTGACATATCGCTTCAGACAAACTGGCCACAGTATGAAAAAATGGGAGACTTGGTGACCCTCTTGAGGTAACCAATGCCTCGTTACTAGGGTTTTGGATTAAGAAATCTCGAATAACCTTTGGGAGAAGTAACGATGACTCTTTTATGATACACTACTATTGAAATATCGCTTCTGGCAGACGCCGCAGTAAGAAAAAATGGCAGACTGGGTGAGCAATTGGGACGAGTAACTATGACTCTCTTAACGTAGCCAATGCCTCGTTATTGGGGTTGGATGAAGAAATCTCGAATAACCCCTGGGAGGAGTAACGATGACTCTTTTGTGATACACTACTATTGACATATCGCTTGTGGCAGACGCCGCAATAAGAAAAAAATTTCAGAATGGGTGAGCAATTGGGACGAGTAACTATGATCCTCTGAACGTAGCCAATGCCTCGTTATTGGGGTTGGATTAAGAAATCTCGAATAACACCTAGGAGGAGTCACGATGACTCTTTTATGATATACAACTAGTGACATATCGCTTCAGACAAACTGGCCACAGTATGAAAAAATGGGAGACTTGGTGACCCTCTTGAGGTAACCAATGCCTCGTTACTAGGGTTTTGGATTAAGAAATCTCGAATAACCTTTGGGAGAAGTAACGATGACTCTTTTATGATACACTACTATTGACATATCGCTTCTGGCAGACGCTGCAGTAAGAAAAAATGGCAGACTGGGTGAGCAATTGGGACGAGTAACTATGACTCTCTTAACGTAGCCAATGCCTCGTTATTGGGGTTGGATTAAGAAATCTCGAATAACCCCTGGGAGGAGTAACGATGACTCTTTTATCATACACAACTAGTGACATATCGCTTCTGGCAGACTCGCCGCAGTAAGAAAAAATTACAGACTGGGTGAGCAATTGGGACAAGTAACTATGACCCTCTTACGGTAGCTAATGCCATGTTACTTGGGATTTGGATTAAGAAATCTCGAATAACCTCTTGGAGGAATAATCATGACTCTTTTATGATACACAACTAGTGACATATCGCTTCTGGCAAAGTGGCCACAGTATGAAACACGGAAGACTTGGTGAGCTATTGGGACGAGTAACTATGACTCTCTTGAGGTAGCCAATGACTCGTTACTAGTGGTTTGGATTAAGAAATCTCAAATAACCCCAGGGGGAAGTAACGATGACTCTTTTATGATACACTACTATTGACATATCGCTTCTGGCAGACTGGCCGCATTAAGAAAAAATGGCCGACTGAGTGAGCAATTGGGACGAGTAACTATGACTCTCTTAACGTAGCCAATGGCTCGTTATTGGGGTTGGATTAAGAAATCTCGAATAACACCTAGGAGGAGTAACGATGACTCTTTTATGCTACACACCTAGTGACATATCGCTTCAGGCAAACTGGCCACAGTATGAAAAATGGGAGACTTGGTGACACTCTTGAGGTAACCAATGCCTCGTTACTAGGGTTTTGGATTAAGAAATGTCGAATAACCTTTGGGAGAAGTAACGATGACTCTTTTATGATACACTCCTATTGACATATCGCTTCTGGCAGACGCCGCAGTAAGAAAAAATGGCAGACTGGGTGAGCAATTGGGACAAGTAACTAGGACTCTCTTAAGGTAGCCAAAGCCATATTACTAGGGATTTGGATTAAGAAATTTCGAATAACACCTGGGAAGAGTAATTATGACTCTTTTATGATACACAACTAGTGACATATCGCTTCTGGCAAACTGGCCACAGTATGAAACATGGGAGACTTGGTGAGCAATTGGGACGGGTAACTATGACTCTCTTGAGGTAGCCAATGACTCGTTACTAGTGGTTTGGATTAAGAAATCTCGAATAACCCTAGGGGGAAGTAACGATGACTCTTTTATGGTACACTACTATTGACATATCGCTTCTGGCAGGCTGGCCGCAGTAAGAAAAAATGGCAGACTGGGTGTGCAATTGGGACGAGTAACTATGACTCTCTTAACATAGCCAATGCCTCGTTATTGGGGTTGGATTAAGAAATCTCGAATAACACCTAGGAGGAGTCACGATGACTCTTTTATGATATACAACTAGTGACATATCGCTTCAGGCAAACTGGCCACAGTATGAAAAAATGGGAGACTTGGTGACTCTCTTGAGGTAACCAATGCCTCGTTACTAGGGTTTTGGATTAAGAAATCTCGAATAACCTTTGGGAGAAGTAACGATGACTCTTTTATGATACACTACTATTGACATATCGCTTGTGGCAGACGCCGCAATAAGAAAAAAATTTCAGAATGGGTGAGCAATTGGGACGAGTAACTATGACCCTCTGAACGTAGCCAATGCCTCGTTATTGGGGTTGGATTAATAAATCTCGAATAACCCCTGGGAGGTGTAACGATGACTCTTTTATCATACACAACTAGTGACATATCGCTTCTGGCAGACTCGCCGCAGTAAGAAAAAATGACAGACTGGGTGAGTAATTGGGACAAGTAACTATGACTCTCTTACGGTAGCTAATGCCATGTCACTAGGGATTTGGATTAAGAAATCTCGAATAACCTCTTGGAGGAATAATCATGACTCTTTTATGATACACAACTAGTGACATATCGCTTCTGGCAAAGTGGCCACAGTATGAAACACGGAAGACTTGGTGAGCAATTGGGACGAGTAACTATGACTCACTTGAGGTAGCCAATGACTCGTTACTAGTGGTTTGAAATAAGAAATCTCGAATAACCCCAGGGGGAAGTATCGATGACTCTTTTATGATACACTACTATTGACATATCGCTTCTGGCAGACTGGCCGCAGTAAGAAAAAATGGCCGACTGAGTGAGCAATTGGGACGAGTAACTATGACTCTCTTAAAGTAGCCAATGGCTCGTTATTGGGGTTGGATTAAGAAATCTCGAATAACACCTAGGAGGAGTAACGATGACTCTTTTATGATACACAACTAGTGACATATCGCTTCTGGCAAACTGGCCACAGTATGAAAAATGGGAGACTTGGTGAGCAATTGGGACGAGTAACTATGACTCTCTTGAGGTAGCCAATGACTCGTTACTAGTGGTTTGGATTAAGACATCTCGAATAACCCCAGGGGGAAGCAACGATGAGTCTTTTCTGATACACAACTAGTGACATATCGCTTCTGGCAAACTGGCCACAGTATGAAAAAATTGGAGACTTGATGAGCAAATGGGACGAGTAACTATGACTCTCTTGAGGTAGCCAATGACTTGTTACTAGTGGTTTGGATTAAGAAATCTCGAATAACCCCAGGGGGGAGTAACGATGACTCTTTTATGATACACTACTATTGACATATCGCTTCTGGCAGACTGGCCGCAGTAAGAAAAAATGGCAGACTGGGTGAGCAATTGAGACGAGTGACTATGACTCTCTTAACATAGCCAATGCCTCGTTATTGGGGTTGGATTAAGAAATCTCGAATAACACCTAGGAGGAGTCACGATGACTCTTTTATGATATACAACTAGTGACATATCGCTTCAGACAAACTGGCCACAGTATGAAAAAATGGGAGGCTTGGTGACTCTCTTGAGGTAACCAATGCCTCGTTACTAGGGTTTTGGATTAAGAAATCACGAATAACCTTTGGGAGAAGTAACGATGACTCTTTTGTGATACACTACTATTGACATATCGCTTCTGGCAGACGCCGCAGTAAGAAAAAATGGCAGACTGGGTGAGCAATTGGGACGAGTAACTATGACTCTCTTAACGTAGCCAATGCCTCGTTATTGGGGTTGGATGAAGAAATCTCGAATAACCCCTGGGAGGAGTAACGATGACTCTTTTATGATACACTACTATTGACATATCACTTGTGGCAGACGCCGCAATAAGAAAAAAATTTCAGAATGGGTGAGCAATTGGGACGAGTAACTATGACCCTCTGAACGTAGCCAATGCCTCGTTATTGGGGTTGGATTAATAAATCTCGAATAACCCCTGGGAGGAGTAACGATGACTCTTTTATCATACACAACTAGTGACATATCGCTTCTGGCAGACTCGCCGCAGTAAGAAAAAATGACAGACTGGGTGAGCAATTGGGACAAGTAACTATGACTCTCTTACGGTAACCAATGCCATGTTACTAGGGATTTGGATTAAGAAATCTCGAATAACCTCTTGGAGGAACAATCATGACTCTTTTATGATACACAACTAGTGACATATCGCTTCTGGCAAAGTGGCCACAGTATGAAACACGGAAGACTTGGTGAGCAATTGGGACGAGTAACTATGACTCTCTTGAGGTAGCCAATGACTCGTTACTAGTGGTTTGGATTAAGAAATCTCAAATAACCCCAGGGGGAAGTAACGATGACTCTTTTATGATACACTACTATTGACATATCGCTTCTGGCAGACTGGCCGCAGTAAGAAAAAATGGCCGACTGAGTGAGCAATTGGGACGAGTAACTATGACACTCTTAACGTAGCCAATGGCTCGTTATTGGGGTTGGATTAAGAAATCTCGAATAACACCTAGGAGGAGTAACGATGACTCTTTTATGATACACAACTAGTGACATATCGCTTGTGGCAAATGGGCCACAGTATGAAAAATGGGAGACTTGGTGAGCAATTGGGACGAGTAACTATGACCTTCTTGAGGTAGCCAATGACTCGTTACTAGTGGTTTGGATTAAGACATCTCGAATAACCCCAGGGGGAAGTAACGATGAGTCTTTTATGATACACAACTAGTGACATATCGCTTCTGGCAAACTGGCCACAGTAAGAAAAAATGGCCGACTGAGTGAGCAATTGGGACGAGTAACTATGACTCTCTTAACGTAGCCAATGGCTCGTTATTGGGGTTGGATTAAGAAATCTCGAATAACACCTAGGAGGAGTAACGATGACTCTTTTATGCTACACACCTAGTGACATATCGCTTCAGGCAAACTGGCCACAGTATGAAAAATGGGAGACTTGGTGACACTCTTGAGGTAACCAATGCCTCGTTACTAGGGTTTTGGATTAAGAAATGTCGAATAACCTTTGGGAGAAGTAACGATGACTCTTTTATGATACACTCCTATTGACATATCGCTTCTGGCAGACGCCGCAGTAAGAAAAAATGGCAGACTGGGTGAGCAATTGGGACAAGTAACTAGGACTCTCTTAAGGTAGCCAAAGCCATATTACTAGGGATTTGGATTAAGAAATTTCGAATAACACCTGGGAAGAGTAATTATGACTCTTTTATGATACACAACTAGTGACATATCGCTTCTGGCAAACTGGCCACAGTATGAAACATGGGAGACTTGGTGAGCAATTGGGACGGGTAACTATGACTCTCTTGAGGTAGCCAATGACTCGTTACTAGTGGTTTGGATTAAGAAATCTCGAATAACCCTAGGGGGAAGTAACGATGACTCTTTTATGGTACACTACTATTGACATATCGCTTCTGGCAGGCTGGCCGCAGTAAGAAAAAATGGCAGACTGGGTGTGCAATTGGGACGAGTAACTATGACTCTCTTAACATAGCCAATGCCTCGTTATTGGGGTTGGATTAAGAAATCTCGAATAACACCTAGGAGGAGTCACGATGACTCTTTTATGATATACAACTAGTGACATATCGCTTCAGGCAAACTGGCCACAGTATGAAAAAATGGGAGACTTGGTGACTCTCTTGAGGTAACCAATGCCTCGTTACTAGGGTTTTGGATTAAGAAATCTCGAATAACCTTTGGGAGAAGTAACGATGACTCTTTTATGATACACTACTATTGACATATCGCTTGTGGCAGACGCCGCAATAAGAAAAAAATTTCAGAATGGGTGAGCAATTGGGACGAGTAACTATGACCCTCTGAACGTAGCCAATGCCTCGTTATTGGGGTTGGATTAATAAATCTCGAATAACCCCTGGGAGGTGTAACGATGACTCTTTTATCATACACAACTAGTGACATATCGCTTCTGGCAGACTCGCCGCAGTAAGAAAAAATGACAGACTGGGTGAGTAATTGGGACAAGTAACTATGACTCTCTTACGGTAGCTAATGCCATGTCACTAGGGATTTGGATTAAGAAATCTCGAATAACCTCTTGGAGGAATAATCATGACTCTTTTATGATACACAACTAGTGACATATCGCTTCTGGCAAAGTGGCCACAGTATGAAACACGGAAGACTTGGTGAGCAATTGGGACGAGTAACTATGACTCACTTGAGGTAGCCAATGACTCGTTACTAGTGGTTTGAAATAAGAAATCTCGAATAACCCCAGGGGGAAGTATCGATGACTCTTTTATGATACACTACTATTGACATATCGCTTCTGGCAGACTGGCCGCAGTAAGAAAAAATGGCCGACTGAGTGAGCAATTGGGACGAGTAACTATGACTCTCTTAAAGTAGCCAATGGCTCGTTATTGGGGTTGGATTAAGAAATCTCGAATAACACCTAGGAGGAGTAACGATGACTCTTTTATGATACACAACTAGTGACATATCGCTTCTGGCAAACTGGCCACAGTATGAAAAATGGGAGACTTGGTGAGCAATTGGGACGAGTAACTATGACTCTCTTGAGGTAGCCAATGACTCGTTACTAGTGGTTTGGATTAAGACATCTCGAATAACCCCAGGGGGAAGCAACGATGAGTCTTTTCTGATACACAACTAGTGACATATCGCTTCTGGCAAACTGGCCACAGTATGAAAAAATTGGAGACTTGATGAGCAAATGGGACGAGTAACTATGACTCTCTTGAGGTAGCCAATGACTTGTTACTAGTGGTTTGGATTAAGAAATCTCGAATAACCCCAGGGGGGAGTAACGATGACTCTTTTATGATACACTACTATTGACATATCGCTTCTGGCAGACTGGCCGCAGTAAGAAAAAATGGCAGACTGGGTGAGCAATTGAGACGAGTGACTATGACTCTCTTAACATAGCCAATGCCTCGTTATTGGGGTTGGATTAAGAAATCTCGAATAACACCTAGGAGGAGTCACGATGACTCTTTTATGATATACAACTAGTGACATATCGCTTCAGACAAACTGGCCACAGTATGAAAAAATGGGAGGCTTGGTGACTCTCTTGAGGTAACCAATGCCTCGTTACTAGGGTTTTGGATTAAGAAATCACGAATAACCTTTGGGAGAAGTAACGATGACTCTTTTGTGATACACTACTATTGACATATCGCTTCTGGCAGACGCCGCAGTAAGAAAAAATGGCAGACTGGGTGAGCAATTGGGACGAGTAACTATGACTCTCTTAACGTAGCCAATGCCTCGTTATTGGGGTTGGATGAAGAAATCTCGAATAACCCCTGGGAGGAGTAACGATGACTCTTTTATGATACACTACTATTGACATATCACTTGTGGCAGACGCCGCAATAAGAAAAAAATTTCAGAATGGGTGAGCAATTGGGACGAGTAACTATGACCCTCTGAACGTAGCCAATGCCTCGTTATTGGGGTTGGATTAATAAATCTCGAATAACCCCTGGGAGGAGTAACGATGACTCTTTTATCATACACAACTAGTGACATATCGCTTCTGGCAGACTCGCCGCAGTAAGAAAAAATGACAGACTGGGTGAGCAATTGGGACAAGTAACTATGACTCTCTTACGGTAACCAATGCCATGTTACTAGGGATTTGGATTAAGAAATCTCGAATAACCTCTTGGAGGAACAATCATGACTCTTTTATGATACACAACTAGTGACATATCGCTTCTGGCAAAGTGGCCACAGTATGAAACACGGAAGACTTGGTGAGCAATTGGGACGAGTAACTATGACTCTCTTGAGGTAGCCAATGACTCGTTACTAGTGGTTTGGATTAAGAAATCTCAAATAACCCCAGGGGGAAGTAACGATGACTCTTTTATGATACACTACTATTGACATATCGCTTCTGGCAGACTGGCCGCAGTAAGAAAAAATGGCCGACTGAGTGAGCAATTGGGACGAGTAACTATGACACTCTTAACGTAGCCAATGGCTCGTTATTGGGGTTGGATTAAGAAATCTCGAATAACACCTAGGAGGAGTAACGATGACTCTTTTATGATACACAACTAGTGACATATCGCTTGTGGCAAATGGGCCACAGTATGAAAAATGGGAGACTTGGTGAGCAATTGGGACGAGTAACTATGACCTTCTTGAGGTAGCCAATGACTCGTTACTAGTGGTTTGGATTAAGACATCTCGAATAACCCCAGGGGGAAGTAACGATGAGTCTTTTATGATACACAACTAGTGACATATCGCTTCTGGCAAACTGGCCACAGTATGAAAAAATTGGAGACTTGATGAGCAAATGGGACGAGTAACTATGACTCTCTTGAGGTAGCCAATGACTTGTTACTAGTGGTTTGGATTAAGAAAACTCGAATAACCCCAGGGGAAATAACGATGACTCTTTTATGATACACTACTATTGACATATCGCTTCTGGCAGACTGGCCGCAGTAAGAAAAAATGGCAGACTGGGTGAGCAATTGAGACGAGTAACTATGACTCTCTTAACGTAGCCAATGCCTCGTTATTGGGGTTGGATTAAGAAATCTCGAATAACACCTAGGAGGAGTAACGATGACTCTTTTATGATATACAACTAGTGACATATCGCTTCAGGCAAACTGGCCACAGTATGAAATAATGGGAGACTTGGTGACACTCTTGAGGTAACCAATGCCTCGTTACTAGGGTTTTGGATTAAGAAATCTCGAATAACCTTTGGGAGAAGTAACGACGACTCTTTTATGATACACTACTATTGACATATCGCTTCTGGCAGACGCCGCAGTAAGAAAAAATAGCAGACTGTGTGAGGAATTGGGACAAGTAACTATGACTCTCTTACGGTAGCCAATGCCATATTACTAGGGATTTGGATTAAGAAATCTCGAATAACATCTGGGAGGAGTAATCATGACCCTTTTATGATACACAACTAGTGACATATCGCTTCTGGCAAACTGGCCACAGTATGAAAAATGGGAGACTTGGTGAGCAATTGGAACGAGTAACTATGACTCTCTTGAGGTAGCCAATGACTCGTTACTAGTGGTTTGGATTAAGAAATCTCGAATAACCCCAGGGGGAAGTAACGATGTGTCTTTTATGATACACAACTAGTGACATATCGCTTCTGGCAAACTGGCCACAGTATGAAACAATTTGGAGACTTAATGAGCAAATGGGACGAGTAACTATGACTCTCTTGTGGTAGGCAATGACTTGTTACTAGTGGATTGGATTAAGAAATCTCAAATACCCCCAGGGGGAAGTAACGATGACTCTTTTATGATACACATCTATTGATATATCGCTTCTGGCAGACTGGCCGCAGTAAGAAAAAATGGCAGACTGGGTGAGCAATTGGGTCGAGTAACTATGACTCTCTAAACGTAGCCAATGCCTCGTTATTGGGGTTGGATTAAGAAATCTCGAATAACACCTAGGAGGAGTAACGATGTCTCTTTTATGATATACAACTAGTGACATATCGCTTCAGGCAAACTGGCCACAGTATGAAATAATGGGAGACTTGGTGACACTCTTGAGGTAACCAATGCCTCGTTACTAGGGTTTTGGATTAAGAAATCTCGAATAACCTTTGGGAGAAGTAACGATGACTCTTTTATGATACACTACTATTGACATATCGCTTCTGGCAGACGCCGCCGTAAGAAAAAATGGCAGACTAGGTGAGCAATTGGGTCAAGTAACTATGACACTCTTAAGGTAGCCAAAGCCATATTACTAGGGATTTGGATTAAGAAATTTCGAATAACATCTGGGAGGAGTAATTATGACTCTTTTATGATACACAACTAGTGACATATCGCTTCTGGCAGACTGGCCGCAGTAAGAAAAAATGGCCGACTGGGTGAGCAATTGGGACGAGTAACTTTGACTCTCTTAACGTAGCCAATGCCTCGTTATTGGGGTTGGATTAAGAAATCTCGAATAACACCTAGGAGGAGAAATGATGACTCTTTTATGATACACAACTAGTGACATATCGCTTCTGGCAAACTGGCCACAGTATGAAAAATGGGAGACTTGGTGAGCAATTGGGACGAGTAACTATGACTCTCTTGAGGTAGCCAATAACTCGTTACTAGGGTTTTGGATTAAGAAATCTCGAATAACCTTTGGGAGAAGTAACGATGACTCTTTTATGATACACTACTATTGACATATCGCTTCTGGGAGACGCCGCAGCAAGAAAAAGTGGCAGACTGGGTGAGCAATTGGGACAAGTAACTATGACTCTCTTAAGGTAGCCAAAGCCATATTACTAGGGATTTGGATTAAGAAATCTCGAATAACATCTGGGAGGAGTAATGATGACCCTTTTATGATACACAACTAGTGACATATCGCTTCTGGCAAACTGGCGCAGTATGAAAAATGGGAGGTTGGTGAGCAATTGGGACGAGTAACTATGACTCTCTTGAAGTAGCCAATGACTCGTTACTAGTGGTTCGGATTAAGACATCTCGAATAATCCCAGGGGGAAGTAACGATGAGTCTTTTATGATACACAACTAGTGACATATCGCTTCTGGCAATCTGGCCACAGTATGAAAAAATTGGAGACTTAATGAGCAAATGGGACGAGTAACTATGACTCTCTTGAGTTAGCCAATGACTTGTTACTAGTGGTTTGGATTAAGAAATCTCAAATAACCCCAGGGGGAAGTAACGATGACTCTTTTATGATACACTACTATTGACATATCGCTTCTGGCAGATTGGCCGCAGTAAGAAAAGATGGCAGACTGGGTGAGCACTTGAGACGAGTAACTATGACTCTCTTAACGTAGCCAATGCCTCGTTATTGGGATTGGATTAAGAAATCTCGAATAACACCTAGGAGGAGTAACGATGACTCTTTTATGATATACAACTAGGGACATATCGCTTCTGGCAAACTGCCACAGTATGAAAAATGGGAGACTTGGTGAGCAATTGGGACGAGTAACTATGACTCTCTTGAGGTAGCCAATGACTCGTTACTAGTGGTTTGGTTTAAGAAATCTCGATAACCCCAGGGGGGAGTAACGATGACTCTTTTATGATACACTACTATTGACATATCGCTTCTGGCAGACTGGCCGCAGTAAGAAAAAATGGCCGACTGAGTGAGCAATTGGGACGAGTAACTATGACTCTCTTAACGTAGCCAATGGCTCGTTATTGGGGTTGGATTAAGAAATCTCGAATAACACCTAGGAGGAGTAACGATGACTCTTTTATGATACACAACTAGTGACATATCGCTTCTGGCAAAGTGGCCACAGTATGAAACACGAAAGTCTTGGTGAGCAATTGGGACGAGTAACTATGACTCTCTTGAGGTAGCCAATGACTCGTTACTAGTGGTTTGGATTAAGAAATCTCGAATAACCCCAGGGGGAAGTAACGATGACTCTTTTATGGTACACTACTATTGACATATCGCTTCTGGCAGGCTGGCCGCAGTAAGAAAAAATGGCAGACTGGGTGTGCAATTGGGACGAGTAACTATGACTCTCTTAACATAGCCAATGCCTCGTTATTGGGGTTGGATTAAGAAATCTCGAATAACACCTAGGAGGAGTCACGATGACTCTTTTATGATATACAACTAGTGACATATCTCTTCAGGCAAACTGGCCACAGTATGAAAAAATGGGAGACTTGGTGACTCTCTTGAGTTAACCAATGCCTCGTTACTAGGGTTTTGGATTAAGAAATCTCGAATAACCTTTGGGAGAAGAAACGATGACTCTTTTATGATACACTACTATTGACATATCACTTCTGGCAGACGCCGCAGTAAGAAAAAATGGCAGACTGGGTGAGCAATTGGGACGAGTAACTATGACTCTCTTAATGTAGCCAATGCCTCGTTATTGGGGTTGGATGAAGAAATCTCGAATAACCCCTGGGAGGAGTAACGATGACTCTTTTATGATACACTACTGTTGACATATCGCTTGTGGCAGACGCCGCAATAAGAAAAAAATTTCAGAATGGGTGAGCAATTGGGACGAGTAACTATGACCCTCTGAAAGTAGCCAATGCCTCGTTATTGGGGTTGGATTAATAAATCTCGAATAACCCCTGGGAGGAGTAACGATGACTCTTTTATCATACACAACTAGTGACATATCGCTTCTGGCAGACTCGCCGCAGTAAGAAAACATGACAGACTGGGTGAGCAATTGGGACAAGTAACTATGACTCTCTTACGGTAGCCAATGCCATGTTACTAGGGATTTGGATTAAGAAATCTCGAATAACCTCTTGGAGGAATAATCATGACTCTTTTATGATACACAACTAGTGACATATCGCTTCTGGCAAAGTGGCCACAGTATGAAACACGGAAGACTTGATGAGCAATTGGGACGAGTAACTATGACTCTCTTGAGGTAGCCCATGACTCGTTACTAATGGTTTGGATTAAGAAATCTCCAATAACCCCAGGGGGAAGTAACGATGACTCTTTTATGATACACTACTATTGACATATCGCTTCTGGCAGACTGGCCGCAGTAAGAAAAAATGGCCGACTGAGTGAGCAATTGGGACGAGTAACTATGATTCTCTTAACGTAGCCAATGGCTCGTTATTGGGGTTGGATTAAGAAACCTCGAATAACACCTAGGAGGAGTAACGATGACTCTTTTATGATACACAACTAGTGACATATCGCTTCAGGCAAACTAGCCACAGTATGAAATAATGGGAGACTTGGTGACACTCTTGAGGTAACCAATGCCTCGTTACTAGGGTTTTGGATTAAGAAATCTCGAATAACCTTTGGGAGAAGTAACGACGACTCTTTTATGATACACTACTATTGACATATCGCTTCTGGCAGACGCCGCAGTAAGAAAAAATAGCAGACTGTGTGTGCAATTGGGACAAGTAACTATGACTCTCTTACGGTAGCCAATGCCATATTACTAGGGATTTGGATTAAGAAATCTCGAATAACATCTGGGAGGAGTAATCATGACCCTTTTATGATACACAACTAGTGACATATCGCTTCTGGCAAACTGGCCACAGTATGAAAAATGGGAGACTTGGTGAGCAATTGGAACGAGTAACTATGACTCTCTTGAGGTAGCCAATGACTCGTTACTAGTGGTTTGGATTAAGAAATCTCGAATAACCCCAGGGGGAAGTAACGATGTGTCTTTTATGATACACAACTAGTGACATATCGCTTCTGGCAAACTGGCCACAGTATGAAACAATTTGGAGACTTGATGAGCAAATGGGACGAGTAACTATGACTCTCTTGAGGTAGGCAATGACTTGTTACTAGTGGATTGGATTAAGAAATCTCGAATACCCCCAGGGGGAAGTAACGATGACTCTTTTATGATACACATCTATTGATATATCGCTTCTGGCAGACTGGATTAAGAAATCTCGAATAACACCTAGGAGGAGAAATGATGACTCTTTTATGATACACAACTAGTGACATATCGCTTCTGGCAAACTGGCCACAGTATGAAAAATGGGAGACTTGGTGAGCAATTGGGACGAGTAACTATGACTCTCTTGAGGTAGCCAATAACTCGTTACTAGGGTTTTGGATTAAGAAATCGATGACTCTTTTATGATATACAACTAGGGACATATCGCTTCTGGCAAACTGCCACAGTATGAAAAATGGGAGACTTGGTGAGCAATTGGGACGAGTAACTATGACTCTCTTGAGGTAGCCAATGACTCGTTACTAGTGGTTTGGTTTAAGAAATCTCGATAACCCCAGGGGGGAGTAACGATGACTCTTTTATGATACACTACTATTGACATATCGCTTCTGGCAGACTGGCCGCAGTAAGAAAAAATGGCCGACTGAGTGAGCAATTGGGACGAGTAACTATGACTCTCTTAACGTAGCCAATGGCTCGTTATTGGGGTTGGATTAAGAAATCTCGAATAACACCTAGGAGGAGTAACGATGACTCTTTTATGATACACAACTAGTGACATATCGCTTCTGGCAAACTGGCCACAGTATGAAAAATGGGAGACTTGGTGAGCAATTGGGACGAGTAACTATGACTCTCTTGAGGTAGCCAATGACTCGTTATTAGTAGTTTGGATTAAGACATCTCGAATAACCCCAGGGGGAAGTAACGATGAGTCTTTTCTGATACACAACTAGTGACATATCGCTTCTGGCAAACTGGCCACAGTATGAAAAAATTGGAGACTTGATGAGCAAGTGGGACGAGTAACTATGACTCTCTTGAGGTAGCCAATGACTTGTTACTAGTGGTTTGGATTAAGAAATCTCGAATAACACCTAGGAGGAGTCACGATGACTCTTTTATCATACACAACTAGTGACATATCGCTTCTGGCAGACTCGCCGCAGTAAGAAAACATGACAGACTGGGTGAGCAATTGGGACAAGTAACTATGACTCTCTTACGGTAGCCAATGCCATGTTACTAGGGATTTGGATTAAGAAATCTCGAATAACCTCTTGGAGGAATAATCATGACTCTTTTATGATACACAACTAGTGACATATCGCTTCTGGCAAAGTGGCCACAGTATGAAACACGGAAGACTTGATGAGCAATTGGGACGAGTAACTATGACTCTCTTGAGGTAGCCAATGACTCGTTACTAATGGTTTGGATTAAGAAATCTCCAATAACCCCAGGGGGAAGTAACGATGACTCTTTTATGATACACTACTATTGACATATCGCTTCTGGCAGACTGGCCGCAGTAAGAGAAAATGGCCGACTGAGTGAGCAATTGGGACGAGTAACTATGATTCTCTTAACGTAGCCAATGGCTCGTTATTGGGGTTGGATTAAGAAACCTCGAATAACACCTAGGAGGAGTAACGATGACTCTTTTATGATATACAACTAGTGACATATCGCTTCTGGCAAACTGGCCACAGTATGAAACACGGAAGACTTGGTGAGCAATTGGGACGAGTAACTATGACTCTCTTGAGGTCGCCAATGACTCGTTACTAGTGGTTTGGATTAAGAAATCTCCAATAACCCCAGGGGGAAGTAACGATGAGTCTTTTATGATACACAACTAGTGACATATCGCTTCTGGCAGACTGGACGCAGTAAGAAAAAATGGCGGACTGAGTGGGCAATTGGGACAAGTAACTATGACTCTCTTAACGTAGCCAATGCCTCGTTATTGGGGTTGCATAAAGAAATCTCGAATAACACCTACGAGGAGTAACGATGACTCTTTTATGATACACAACTAGTGACATATCTCTTCTGGCAAACTGGCCACAGTATGAAAAATGGGAGATTTGGTGAGCAGTTGGGACGAGTAACTATGACTCTCTTGAGGTAGCCAATGACTCGTTACTAGTGGTTAGGATTAAGAAATCTCGATAACCCCAGGGGGAAGTAACGATGTCTCTTTTATGATACACTACTATTGACATATCGCTTCTGGCAGACTGGCTGCAGTAAGAAAAAATGGCAGACTGGGTGAGCAATTGGGACGAGTAACTATGACTCTCTTAACGTAGCCAATGCCTCGTTAGTGGGGTTGGATGAAGAAATCTCGAATAACCCCTGGGAGGAGTAACGATGACTCTTTTATGATACACTACTATTGACATATCGCTTGTGGCAGACGCCGCAATAAGAAAAAAATTTCAGAATGGGTGAGCAATTGGGACGAGTAACTATGACCCTCTGAACGTAGCCAATGCCTCGTTATTGGGGTTGGATTAATAAATCTCGAATAACCCCTGGGAGGAGTAACCATGACTCTTTTATCATACACAACTAGTGACATATCGCTTCTGGCAGACTCGCCGCAGTAAGAAAAAATGACAGACTGGGTGAGCAATTTAGACAAGTAACTATGACTCTCTTACGGTAGCCAATGCCATGTTACTAGGGATTTGGATTAAGATATCTCGAATAACCTCTTGGAGGAATAATCATGACTCTTTTATGATACACAACTAGTGACATATCGCTTCTGTCAAACTGGCCACAGTATGAAACAGGGGAGACTTGGTGAGCAATTGGGACGGGTGACTATGACCCTCTTGAGGTAGCCAATGACTCGTTACTAGTGGTTTGGATTAAGAAATCTCGAATAACCCCAGGGGGAAGTAACGATGAGTCTTTTATGATACACAACTAGTGACATATCGCTTCTGGCAGACTGGACGCAGTAAGAAAAAATGGCGGACTGAGTGGGCAATTGGGACAAGTAACTATGACTCTCTAAACGTAGCCAATGGCTCGTTATTGGGGTTGGATTAAGAAATCTCGAATAACACCTACGAGGAGTAACGATGACTCTTTTATGATACACAACTAGTGACATATCGCTTCTGGCAAACTGGCCACAGTATGAAAAATGGGAGACTTGGTGAGCAATTGGGACGAGTAACTATGACTCTCTTGAGGTAGCCAATGACTTGTTACTAGTGGTTTCGATTAAGAAATCTCGAATAACCCCAGGGGGAAGCAACGATGACTCTTTTATGATACACTACTATTGACATATCGCTTCTGGCAGACTGGCCGCAGTAAGAAAAAATGGCAGACTGGGTGAGCAATTGAGACGAGTAACTATGACTCTCTTAACGTAGCCAATGCCTCGTTATTGGGGTTGGATTAAGAAATCTCGAATAACACCTAGGAGGAGTAATGATGACTCTTTTATGATATACAACTAGGGACATATCGCTTCAGGCAAACTGGCCACAGTATGAAAAAATGGGAGACTTGGTGACTCTCTTGAGGTAACCAATGCCTCGTTACTAGGATTTTGGATTAAGAAATCTCGAATAACCTTTGAGAGAAGTAACGATGACTCTTTTATGATACACTACGATTGACATATCGCTTATGGCAGACGCCGCAGTAAGAAAAAATGGCAGACTGGGTGAGCAATTGGGACAAGTAACTATGACTCTCTTAAGGTAGCCAATGCCATATTACTAGGGATTTGGATTAAGAAATTTCGAATAACATCTGGGAGGAGTATTTATGGCTCTTTTCTCGCTTCTGGCAAACTGGCCACAGTATGAAACAGGGGAGACTTGGTGAGCAATTGGGACGGGTAACTATGACTCTCTTGAGGTAGCCAATGACTCGTTACTAGTGGTTTGGATTAAGAAATCTCGATAACCCCAGGAGGAAGTAACGATGACTCTTTTACGATACACTACTATTGACATATCGCTTCTGGCAGACTGGCTGCAGTAAGAAAAAATGAAAGACTGGGTGAGCAATTGGGACGAGTAACTATGACTCTCTTAACGTAGCCAATTTCTCGTTATTGGGGTTGGATTAAGAAATCTCGAATAACACCTAGGAGGAGTCATTATGACTCTTTTATGATATACAACTAGTGACATATCGCTTCTGGCAAACTGGCCACAGTATGAAAAAATGGGAGACTTGGTGACTATCTTGAGGTAACCAATGCCTCGTTACTAGGGTTTTGGATTAAGAAATCTCGAATAACCTTTGGGAGAAGTAACGATGACTCTTTTATGATACACTACTATTGACATATCGCTTCTGGCAGACGCCGCAGTAAGAAAAAATGGCAGACTGGGTGAGCAATTGGGACGAGTAACTATGACTCTCTTAACGTAGCCAATGTCTCGTTACTGGGGTTGGATGAAGAAATCTCGAATAACCCCTGGGAGGAGTAACGATGACTCTTTTATGTTACACTACTATTGACATATCGCTTGTGGCAGACGCCGCAAAAAGAAAAAAATTCAGAATGGGTGAGCAATTGGGACGAGTAACTATGACCCTCTGAACGTAGCCAATGCCTCGTTATTGGGGTTGGATTAATAAATCTCGAATAACCCCTGGGAGGAGTAACGATGACTCTTTTATCATACACAACTAGTGACATATCGCTTCTGGCAGACTCGCCGCAGTAAGAAAAAATGACAGACAGGTGAGCAATTGGGACAAGTAACTATGACTCTCTTACGGTAGCCAATGCCATGTTACTAGGGATTTGGATTAAGATATCTCGAATAACCTCTTGGAGGAATAATCATGACTCTTTTATGATACACAACTAGTGACATATCGCTTCTGGCAAAGCGGCCACAGTATGAAACACGGAAGACTTGGTGAGCAATTGGGACGAGTAACTATGACTCTCTTGAGGTAGCCAATGACTCGTTACTAGTGGTTTGGATTAAGAAATCTCGAATAACCCCAGGGGGAAGTAACGATGACTCTTTTATGATACACTACTATTGACATATCGCTTCTGGCAGACGCCTCAGTAAGAAAAAATGGCCGACTGGGTGAGCAACTGGGACGAGTAACTATGACTCTCTTAACGTAGCCAATGGCTCGTTATTGGGGTTGGATTAAGAAATCTCGAATAACACCTAGGAGGAGTAACGATGACTCTCTTATGATACACAACTAGTGACATATCGCTTCTGGCAAACTGGCCACAGTATGAAAAATGGGAGACTTGGTGAGCAATTAGGCCGAGTAACTATGACTCTCTTGAGGTAGCCAAAGACTCGTTACTAGTGGTTTGGATTAAGAAATCTCGAATAACCCCAGGGGGAAGTAACGATGAGTCTTTTATGATACACAACTAGCGACATATCGCTTCTGGCAGACTGGACGCAGTAAGAAAAAATGGCGGACTGAGTGAGCAATTGGGACAGGTAACTATGACTCTCTTAACGTAGCCAATGTCTCGTTATTGGGGTTCGATTAAGAAATCTCGAATAACACCTACGAGGAGTAACGATGACTCTTTTATGATACACAACTAGTGACATATCGCTTCTGGCAAACTGGCCACAGTATGAAAAATGGGAGACTTGGTGAGCAATTGGGACCAGTAACTATGACTCTCTTGAGGTAGCCAATGACTCGTTGCTAGTGGTTTGGATTAAGAAATCTCGATAACCCCAGGGGGAAGTAACGATGACTCTTTTATGATACACTACTATTGACATATCGCTTCTGGCAGACTGGCTGCAGTAAGAAAAAATTGCAGACTGGGTGAGCAATTGAGACGAGTAACTATGACTCTCTTAACGTAGCCAATGCCTCGTTATTGGGGTTGGATTAAGAAATCTCGAATAACACCTACGAGGAGTAACGATGACTCTTTTATGATATACAACTAGGGACATATCGCTTCAGGCAAACTGGCCACAGTATGAAAAAATGGGAGACTTGGTGACTCTCTTGAGGTAACCAATGCCTCGTTACTAGGGTTTTGGATTAAGAAATCTCTAATAACCTTTGGGAGAAGTAACGATGACTCTTTTATGATACACTACTATTGACATATCGCTTCTGGCAGACGCCACAGTAAGAAAAAATGGCAGACTGGGTGAGCAATTGGGACAAGTAACTATGACTCTCTTAAGGTAGCCAATTACATATTACTAGGGATTTGGATTAAGAAATTTCGAATAACATCTGGGAGGAGTATTTATGACTATTTTATGATACACAACTAGTGACATATCGCTTCTGTCAAACTGGCCACAGTATGACACAGGGGAGACTTGGTGAGCAATTGGGACGGGTGACTATGACCCTCTTGAGGTAGCCAATGACTCGTTACTAGTGGTTTGGATTAAGAAATCTCGAATAACCCCAGGGGGAAGTAACGATGACTCTTTTATGATACACTACTATTGACATATCGCTTCTGGCAGACTGGCCGCAGTAAGAAAAAATGGCAGACTGGGTGAGCAACTGGGACGAGTAACTATGACTCTCTTAACGTAGCCAATGGCTCGTTATTGGGGTTGGATTAAGAAATCTCGAATAACACCTAGGAGGAGTAACGATGACTCTTTTATGATACACAACTAGTGACATATCGCTTCTGGCAAACTGGCCACAGTATGAAAAATGGGAGACTTGGTGAGCAATTGGGCCGAGTAACTATGACTCTCTTGAGGTAGCCAATGACTCGTTACTAGTGGTTTGGATTAAGAAATCTCGAATAACCCCTGGGGGAAGTAACGATGAGTCTTTTATGATACACAACTAGTGACATATCGCTTCTGGCAGACTGGACGCAGTAAGAGAAAATGGCGGACTGAGTGAGCAATTGGGACAAGTAACTATGACTCTCTTAACGTAGCCAATGCCTCGTTATTGGGGTTGGATTTAGAAATCTCGAATAACACCTACGAGGAGTAACGATGACTCTTTTATGATACACAACTAGTGACATATCTCTTCTGGCAAACTGGCCACAGTATGAAAAATGGGAGATTTGGTGAGCAGTTGGGACGAGTAAGTATGACTCTCTTGAGCTAGCCAATGACTCGTTACTAGTGGTTTGGATTAAGAAATCTCGATAACCCCAGGGGGAAGTAACGATGACTCTTTTATGATACACTACTATTGATATATCGCTTCTGGCAGACTGGCTGCAGTAAGAAAAAATGGCAGACTGGGTGAGCAATTGGGACGAGTAACTATGACTCTCTTAATGTAGCCAATGCCTCGTTATTGGGGTTGGATTAAGAAATCTCGAATAACACCTAGGAGGAGTCACGATGACTCTTTTATGATATACAACTAGTGACATATCGCTTCTGGCAAACTGGCCACAGTATGAAAAATGGGAGACTTGGTGACTATCTTGAGGTAACCAATGCCTCGTTACTAGGGTTTTGGATTAAGAAATCTCGAATAACCTTTGGGAGAAGTAACGATGACTCTTTTATGATACACTACTATTGACATATCGCTTCTGGCAGACGCCGCAGTAAGAAAAAATGGCAGACTGGGTGAGCAATTGGGACAAGTAACTATGACTCTCTTAACGTAGCCAATGCCTCGTTAGTGGGGTTGGATGAAGAAATCTCGAATAACCCCTGGGAGGAGTAACGATGACTCTTTTATGATACACTACTAGTGACATATCGCTTGTGGCAGACGCCGCAATAAGAAAAAAATTTCAGAATGGGTGAGCAATTGGGACGAGTAACTATGACCCTCTGAACGTAGCCAATGCCTCGTTATTGGGGTTGGATTAATAAATCTCGAATAACCCCTGGGAGGAGTAACGATGACTCTTTTATCATACACAACTAGTGACATATCGCTTCTGGCAGACTCGCCGCAGTAAGAAAAAATGACAGACTGGGTGAGCAATTTAGACAAGTAACTATGACTCTCTTACGGTAGCCAATGCCATGTTACTAGGGATTTGGATTAAGATATCTCGAATAACCTCTTGGAGGAATAATCATGACTCTTTTATGATACACAACTAGTGACATATCGCTTCTGGCAAAGCGGCCACAGTATGAAACACGGAAGACTTGGTGAACAATTGGGACGAGTAACTATGACTCTCTTGAGGTAGCCAATGACTCGTTACTAGTGGTTTGGATTAAGAAATCTCGAATAACCCCAGGGGGAAGTAACGATGACTCTTTTATGATACACTACTATTGACATATCGCTTCTGGCAGACTGGCCGCAGTAAGAAAAAATGGCAGACTGGGTGAGCAACTGGGACGAGTAACTATGACTCTCTTAACGTAGCCAATGGCTCGTTATTGGGGTTGGATTAAGAAATCTCGAATAACACCTAGGAGGAGTAACGATGACTCTTTTATGATACACAACTAGTGACATATCGCTTCTGGCAAAGCGGCCACAGTATGAAACACGGAAGACTTGGTGAGCAATTGGGACGAGTAACTATGACTCTCTTGAGGTAGCCAATGACTCGTTACTAGTGGTTTGGATTAAGAAATCTCGAATAACCCCAGGGGGAAGTAACGATGACTCTTTTATGATACACTACTATTGACATATCGCTTCTGGCAGACTGGCCGCAGTAAGGAAAAATGGCCGACTGGGTGAGCAACTGAGACGAGTAACTATGACTCTCTTAACGTAGCCAATGGCTCGTTATTGGGGTTGGATTAAGAAATCTCGAATAACACCTACGAGGAGTAACGATGACTCTTTTATGATACACAACTAGTGACATATCGCTTCTGGCAAACTGGCCACAGTATGAAAAATGGGAGATTTGGTGAGCAATTGGGACGAGTAACTATGACTCTCTTGAGGTAGCCAATGACTCGTTACTAGTGGTGTGGATTAAGAAATCTCGATAACCCCAGGGGGAAGTAACGATGACTCTTTTATGATACACTACTATTGACATATCGCTTCTGGCAGACTGGCTGCAGTAAGAAAAAATGGCAGACTGGGTGAGCAATTGGGACGAGTAACTATGACTCTCTTAACGTAGCCAATGCCTCGTTATTGGGGTTGGATTAAGAAATCTCGAATAACACCTAGGAGGAGTCACGATGACTCTTTTATGATATACAACTAGTGACATATCGCTACTGGCAAACTGGCCACAGTATGAAAAAATGGGAGACTTGGTGACTATCTTGAGGTAACCAATGCCTCGTTACTAGGGTTTTGGATTAAGAAATCTCGAATAACCTTTGGGAGAAGTAACGATACTCTTTTATGATACACTACTATTGACATATCGCTTCTGGCAGACGCCGCAGTAAGAAAAAATGGCAGACTGGGTGAGCAGTTGGGACGAGTAACTATGACTCTCTTAACGTAGCCAATGCCTCGTTACTGGGGTTGGATGAAGAAATCTCGAATAACCCCTGGGAGGAGTAACGATGACTCTTTTATGATACACTACTATTGACATATCGCTTGTGGCAGACGCCGCAATAAGAAAAAAATTTCAGAATGGGTGAGCAATTGGGACGAGTAACTATGACCCTCTGAACGTAGCCAATGCCTCGTTATTGGGGTTGGATTAATAAATCTCGAATAACCCCTGGGAGGAGTAACGATGACTCTTTTATCATACACAACTAGTGACATATCGCTTCTGGCAGACTCGCCGCAGTAAGAAAAAATGACAGACTGGGTGAGCAATTGGGACAAGTAACTATGACTCTCTTACGGTAGCCAATGCCATGTTACTAGGGATTTGGATTAAGATATCTCGAATAACCTCTTGGAGGAATAATCATGACTCTTTTATGATACACAACTAGTGACATATCGCTTCTGGCAAAGCGGCCACAGTATGAAACACGGAAGACTTGGTGAGCAATTGGGACGAGTAACTATGACTCTCTTGAGGTAGCCAATGACTCGTTACTAGTGGTTTGGATTAAGAAATCTCGAATAACCCCAGGGGGAAGTAACGATGACTCTTTTATGATACACTACTATTGACATATCGCTTCTGGCAGACTGGCCGCAGTAAGGAAAAATGGCCGACTGGGTGAGCAACTGGGACGAGTAACTATGACTCTCTTAACGTAGCCAATGGCTCGTTATTGGGGTTGGATTAAGAAATCTCGAATAACACCTACGAGGAGTAACGATGACTCTTTTATGATACACAACTAGTGACATATCGCTTCTGGCAAACTGGCCACAGTATGAAAAATGGGAGATTTGGTGAGCAATTGGGACGAGTAACTATGACTCTCTTGAGGTAGCCAATGACTCGTTACTAGTGGTGTGGATTAAGAAATCTCGATAACCCCAGGGGGAAGTAACGATGACTCTTTTATGATACACTACTATTGACATATCGCTTCTGGCAGACTGGCTGCAGTAAGAAAAAATGGCAGACTGGGTGAGCAATTGGGACGAGTAACTATGACTCTCTTAACGTAGCCAATGGCTCGTTATTGGGGTTGGATTAAGAAATCTCGAATAACACCTAGGAGGAGTAACGATGACTCTTTTATGATACACAACTAGTGACATATCGCTTCTGGCAAACTGGCCACAGTATGAAAAATGGGAGACTTGGTGAGCAATTGGGCCGAGTAACTATGACTCTCTTGAGGTAGCCAATGACTCGTTACTAGTGGTTTGGATTAAGAAATCTCGAATAACCCCAGGGGGAAGTAACGATGAGTCTTTTATGATACACAACTAGTGACATATCGCTTCTGGCAGACTGGACGCAGTAAGAAAAAATGGCGGACTGAGTGAGCAATTGGGACAAGTAACTATGACTCTCTTAACGTAGCCAATGCCCCGTTATTGGGGTTGGATTAAGAAATCTCGAATAACACCTACGAGGAGTAACGATGACTCTTTTATGATACACAACTAGTGACATATCTCTTCTGGCAAACTGGCCACAGTATGAAAAATGGGAGATTTGGTGAGCAGTTGGGACGAGTAAGTATGACTCTCTTGAGGTAGCCAATGACTCGTTACTAGTGGTTTGGATTAAGAAATCTCGATAACCCCAGGGGGAAGTAACGATGACTCTTTTATGATACACTACTATTGATATATCGCTTCTGGCAGACTGGCTGCAGTAAGAAAAAATGGCAGACTGGGTGAGCGATTGGGACGAGTAACTATGACTCTCTTAATGTAGCCAATGCCTCGTTATTGGGGTTGGATTAAGAAATCTCGAATAACACCTAGGAGGAGTCACGATGACTCTTTTATGATATACAACTAGTGACATATCGCTTCTGGCAAACTGGCCACAGTATGAAAAATGGGAGACTTGGTGACTATCTTGAGGTAACCAATGCCTCGTTACTAGGGTTTTGGATTAAGAAATCTCGAATAACCTTTGGGAGAAGTAACGATGACTCTTTTATGATACACTACTATTGACATATCGCTTCTGGCAGACGCCGCAGTAAGAAAAAATGGCAGACTGGGTGAGCAATTGGGACAAGTAACTATGACTCTCTTAACGTAGCCAATGCCTCGTTAGTGGGGTTGGATGAAGAAATCTCGAATAACCCCTGGGAGGAGTAACGATGACTCTTTTATGATACACTACTATTGACATATCGCTTGTGGCAGACGCCGCAATAAGAAAAAAATTTCAGAATGGGTGAGCAATTGGGACGAGTAACTATGACCCTCTGAACGTAGCCAATGCCTCGTTATTGGGGTTGGATTAATAAATCTCGAATAACCTCTGGGAGGAGTAACGATGACTCTTTTATCATACACAACTAGTGACATATCGCTTCTGGCAGACTCGCCGCAGTAAGAAAAAATGACAGACTGGGTGAGCAATTTAGACAAGTAACTATGACTCTCTTACGGTAGCCAATGCCATGCTACTAGGGATTTGGATTAAGATATCTCGAATAACCTCTTGGAGGAATAATCATGACTCTTTTATGATACACAACTAGTGACATATCGCTTCTATCAAAGCGGCCACAGTATGAAACACGGAAGACTTGGTGAACAATTGGGACGAGTAACTATGACTCTCTTGAGGTAGCCAATGACTCGTTACTAGTGGTTTGGATTAAGAAATCTCGAATAACCCCAGGGGGAAGTAACGATGACTCTTTTATGATACACTACTATTGACATATCGCTTCTGGCAGACTGGCCGCAGTAAGAAAAAATGGCAGACTGGGTGAGCAACTGGGACGAGTAACTATGACTCTCTTAACGTAGCCAATGGCTCGTTATTGGGGTTGGATTAAGAAATCTCGAATAACACCTAGGAGGAGTAACGATGACTCTTTTATGATACACAACTAGTGACATATCGCTTCTGGCAAAGCGGCCACAGTATGAAACACGGAAGACTTGGTGAGCAATTGGGACGAGTAACTATGACTCTCTTGAGGTAGCCAATGACTCGTTACTAGTGGTTTGGATTAAGAAATCCCGAATAACCCCAGGGGGAAGTAACGATGACTCTTTTATGATACACTACTATTGACATATCGCTTCTGGCAGACTGGCCGCAGTAAGGAAAAATGGCCGACTGATTGAGCAACTGGGACGAGTAACTATGACTCTCTTAACGTAGCCAATGGCTCGTTATTGGGGTTGGATTAAGAAATCTCGAATAACACCTACGAGGAGTAACGATGACTCTTTTATGATACACAACTAGTGACATATCGCTTCTGGCAAACTGGCCACAGTATGAAAAATGGGAGATTTGGTGAGCAATTGGGACGAGTAACTATGACTCTCTTGAGGTAGCCAATGACTCGTTACTAGTGGTGTGGATTAAGAAATCTCGATAACCACAGGGGGAAGTAACGATGACTCTTTTATGATACACTACTATTGACATATCGCTTCTGGCAGACTGGCTGCAGTAAGAAAAAATGGCAGACTGGGTGAGCAATTGGGACGAGTAACTATGACTCTCTTAACGTAGCCAATGCCTCGTTATTGGGGTTGGATTAAGAAATCTCGAATAACACCTAGGAGGAGTCACGATGACTCTTTTATGATATACAACTAGTGACATATCGCTTCTGGCAAACTGGCCACAGTATGAAAAAATGGGAGACTTGGTGACTATCTTGAGGTAACCAATGCCTCGTTACTAGGGTTTTGGATTAAGAAATCTCGAATAACCTTTGGGAGAAGTAACGATACTCTTTTATGATACACTACTATTGACATATCGCTTCTGGCAGACGCCGCAGTAAGAAAAAATGGCAGACTGGGTGAGCAGTTGGGACGAGTAACTATGACTCTCTTAACGTAGCCAATGCCTCGTTACTGGGGTTGGATGAAGAAATCTCGAATAACCCCTGGGAGGAGTAACGATGACTCTTTTATGATACTCTACTATTGACATATCGCTTGTGGCAGACGCCGCAATAAGAAAAAAATTTCAGAATGGGTGAGCAATTGGGACGAGTAACTATGACCCTCTGAACGTAGCCAATGCCTCGTTATTGGGGTTGGATTAATAAATCTCGAATAACCCCTGGGAGGAGTAACGATGACTCTTTTATCATACACAACTAGTGACATATCGCTTCTGGCAGACTCGCCGCAGTAAGAAAAAATGACAGACTGGGTGAGCAATTGGGACAAGTAACTATGACTCTCTTACGGTAGCCAATGCCATGTTACTAGGGATTTGGATTAAGATATCTCGAATAACCTCTTGGAGGAATAATCATGACTCTTTTATGATACACAACTAGTGACATATCGCTTCTGGCAAAGCGGCCACAGTTTGAAACACGGAAGACTTGGTGAGCAATTGGGACGAGTAACTATGACTCTCTTGAGGTAGCCAATGACTCGTTACTAGTGGTTTGGATTAAGAAATCTCGAATAGCCCCAGGGGGAAGTAACGATGACTCTTTTATGATACACTACTATTGACATATCGCTTCTGGCAGACTGGCCGCAGTAAGGAAAAATGGCCGACTGGGTGAGCAACTGGGACGAGTAACTATGACTCTCTTAACGTAGCCAATGGCTCGTTATTGGGGTTGGATTAAGAAATCTCGAATAACACCTACGAGGAGTAACGATGACTCTTTTATGATACACAACTAGTGACATATCGCTTCTGGTAAACTGGCCACAGTATGAAAAATGGGAGATTTGGTGAGCAATTGGGACGAGTAACTATGACTCTCTTGAGGTAGCCAATGACTCGTTACTAGTGGTGTGGATTAAGAAATCTCGATAACCCCAGGGGGAAGTAACGATGACTCTTTTATGATACACTACTATTGACATATCGCTTCTGGCAGACTGGCTGCAGTAAGAAAAAATGGCAGACTGGGTGAGCAATTGGGACGAGTAACTATGACTCTCTTAACGTAGCCAATGCCTCGTTATTGGGGTTGGATTAAGAAATCTCGAATAACACCTAGGAGGAGTCACGATGACTCTTTTATGATATACAACTAGTGACATGTCGCTTCTGGCAAACTGGCCACAGTATGAAAAAATGGGAGACTTGGTGACTATCTTGAGGTAACCAATGCCTCGTTACTAGGGTTTTGGATTAAGAAATCTCGAATAACCTTTGGGAGAAGTAACGATACTCTTTTATGATACACTACTATTGACATATTGCTTCTGGCAGACGCCGCAGTAAGAAAAAATGGCAGACTGGGTGAGCAGTTGGGACGAGTAACTATGACTCTCTTAACGTAGCCAATGCCTCGTTACTGGGGTTGGATGAAGAAATCTCGATTAACCCCTGGGAGGAGTAACGATGACTCTTTTATGATACACTACTATTGACATATCGCTTGTGGCAGACGCCGCAATAAGAAAAAAATTTCGGAATGGGTGAGCAATTGGGACGAGTAACTATGACCCTCTGAACGTAGCCAATGCCTCGTTATTGGGGTTGGATTAATAAATCTCGAATAACCCCTGGGAGGAGTAACGATGACTCTTTTATCATACACAACTAGTGACATATCGCTTCTGGCAGACTCGCCGCAGTAAGAAAAAATGACGGACTGGGTGAGCAATTGGGACAAGTAACTATGACTCTCTTACGGTAGCCAATGCCATGTTACTAGGGATTTGGATTAAGATATCTCGAATAACCTCTTGGAGGAATAATCATGACTCTTTTATGATACACAACTAGTGACATATCGCTTCTGGCAAAGCGGCCACAGTATGAAACACGGAAGACTTGGTGAGCAATTGGGACGAGTAACTATGACTCTCTTGAGGTAGCCAATGACTCGTTACTAGTGGTTTGGATTAAGAAATCTCGAATAACCCCAGGGGGAAGTAACGATGAGTCTTTTATGATACACAACTAGTGACATATCGCTTCTGGCAGACTGGACGCAGTAAGAAAAAATGGCGGACTGAGTGAGCAATTGGGACAAGTAACTATGACTCTCTTAACGTAGCCAATGCCTCGTTATTGGGGTTGGATTAAGAAATCTCGAATAACACCTACGAGGGGTAACGATGACTCTTTTATGATACACAACTAGTGACATATCGCTTCTGGCAAACTGGCCACAGTATGAAAAATGGGAGATTTGGTGAGCAATTGGGACGAGTAACTATGACTCTCTTGAGGTAGCCAATGACTCGTTACTAGTGGTTTGGATTAAGAAATCTCGATAACCCCAGGGGGGAAGTAACGATGACTCTTTTATGATACACTACTATTGACATATCGCTTCTGGCAGACTGGCTGCAGTAAGAAAAAATGGCAGACTGGGTGAGCAATTGGGACGAGTAACTATGACTCTCTTAACGTAGCCAATGCCTCGTTATTGGGGTTGGATTAAGAAATCTCGAATAACACCTAGGAGGAGTCACGATGACTCTTTTATGATATACAACTAGTGACATATCGCTTCTGGCAAACTGGCCACAGTATGAAAAAATGGGAGACTTGGTGACTATCTTGAGGTAACCAATGCCTCGTTACTAGGGTTTTGGATTAAGAAATCTCGAATAACCTTTGGGAGAAGTAACGATACTCTTTTATGATACACTACTATTTACATATCGCTTCTGGCAGACGCCGCAGTAAGAAAAAATGGCAGACTGGGTGAGCAGTTGGGACGAGTAACTATGACTCTCTTAACGTAGCCAATGCCTCGTTACTGGGGTTGGATGAAGAAATCTCGAATAACCCCTGGGAGGAGTAACGATGACTCTTTTATGATACACTACTATTGACACATCGCTTGTGGCAGACGCCGCAATAAGAAAAAAATTTCAGAATGGGTGAGCAATTGGGACGAGTAACTATGACCCTCTGAACGTAGCCAATGCCTCGTTATTGGGGTTGCATTAATAAATCTCGAATAACCCCTGGGAGGAGTAACGATGACTCTTTTATCATACACAACTAGTGACATATCGCTTCTGGCAGACTCGCCGCAGTAAGAAAAAATGACAGACTGGGTGAGCAATTGGGACAAGTAACTATGATTCTCTTACGGTAGCCAATGCCATGTTACTAGTGATTTGGATTAAGATATCTCGAATAACCTCTTGGAGGAATTATCATGACTCTTTTATGATACACAACTAGTGACATATCGCTTCTGGCAAAGCGGCCACAGTATGAAACACGGAAGACTTGGTGAGCAATTGGGACGAGTAACTATGACCCTCTTGAGGTAGCCAATGACTCGTTACTAGTGAGTTGGATTAAGAAATCTCGAATAACCCCAGGGGGAAGTAACGATGACTCTTTTATGATACACTACTATTGACATATCGCTTCTGGCAGACTGGCCGCAGTAAGGAAAAATGGCCGACTGGGTGAGCAACTGGGACGAGTAACTATGACTCTCTTAACGTAGCCAATGGCTCGTTATTGGGGTTGGATTAAGAAATCTCGAATAACACCTACGAGGAGTAACGATGACTCTTTTATGATACACAACTAGTGACATATCGCTTCTGGCAAACTGGCCACAGTATGAAAAATGGGAGATTTGGTGAGCAATTGGGACGAGTAACTATGACTCTCTTGAGGTAGCCAATGACTCGTTACTAGTGGTGTGGATTAAGAAATCTCGATAACCCCAGGGGGAAGTAACGATGACTCTTTTATGATACACTACTATTGACATATCGCTTCTGGCAGACTGGCTGCAGTAAGAAAAAATGGCAGACTGGGTGAGCAATTGGGACGAGTAACTATGACTCTCTTAACGTAGCCAATGCCTCGTTATTGGGGTTGGATTAAGAAATCTCGAATAACACCTAGGAGGAGTCACGATGACTCTTTTATGATATACAACTAGTGACATATCGCTTCTGGCAAACTGGCCACAGTATGAAAAAATGGGAGACTTGGTGACTATCTTGAGGTAACCAATGCCTCGTTACTAGGGTTTTGGATTAAGAAATCTCGAATAACCCCAGGGGGAAGTAACGATGAGTCTTTTATGATACATTACTATTGACATATCGCTTCTGGCAGACGCCGCAGTAAGAAAAAATGGCAGACTGGGTGAGCAGTTGGGACGAGTAACTATGACTCTCTTAACGTAGCCAATGCCTCGTTACTGGGGTTGGATGAAGAAATCTCGAATAACCCCTGGGAGGAGTAACGATGACTCTTTTATGATACACTACTATTGACATATCGCTTGTGGCAGACGCCGCAATAAGAAAAAAATTTCAGAATGGGTGAGCAGTTGGGACGAGTAACTATGACCCTCTGAACGTAGCCAATGCCTCGTTATTGGGGTTGGATTAATAAATCTCGAATAACCCCTGGGAGGAGTAACGATGACTCTTTTATCATACACAACTAGTGACATATCGCTTCTGGCAGACTCGCCGCAGTAAGAAAAAATGACAGACTGGGTGAGCAATTGGGACAAGTAACTATGATTCTCTTACGGTAGCCAATGCCATGTTACTAGTGATTTGGATTAAGATATCTCGAATAACCTCTTGGAGGAATAATCATGACTCTTTTATGATACACAACTAGTGACATATCGCTTCTGGCAAAGCGGCCACAGTATGAAACACGGAAGACTTGGTGAGCAATTGGGACGAGTAACTATGACTCTCTTGAGGTAGCCAATGACTCGTTACTAGTGGTTTGGATTAAGAAATCTCGAATAACCCCAGGGGGAAGTAACGATGACTCTTTTATGATACACTACTATTGACATATCGCTTCTGGCAGACTGGCCGCAGTAAGGAAAAATGGCCGACTGGGTGAGCAACTGGGACGAGTAACTATGACTCTCTTAACGTAGCCAATGGCTCGTTATTGGGGTTGGATTAAGAAATCTCGAATAACACCTACGAGGAGTAACGATGACTCTTTTATGATACACAACTAGTGACATATCGCTTCTGGCAAACTGGCCACAGTATGAAAAATGGGAGATTTGGTGAGCAATTGGGACGAGTAACTATGACTCTCTTGAGGTAGCCAATGACTCGTTACTAGTGGTGTGGATTAAGCAATCTCGATAACCCCAGGGGGAAGTAACGATGACTCTTTTATGATACACTACTATTGACATATCGCTTCTGGCAGACTGGCTGCAGTAAGAAAAAATGGCAGACTGGGTGAGCAATTGGGACGAGTAACTATGACTCTCTTAACGTAGCCAATGCCTCGTTATTGGGGTTGGATTAAGAAATCTCGAATAACACCTAGGAGGAGTCACGATGACTCTTTTATGATATACAACTAGTGACATATCGCTTCTGGCAAACTGGCCACAGTATGAAAAAATGGGAGACTTGGTGACTATCTTGAGGTAACCAATGCCTCGTTACTAGGGTTTTGGATTAAGAAATCTCGAATAACCCCTGGGGGAAGTAACGATGAGTCTTTTATGATACACTACTATTGACATATCGCTTCTGGCAGACGCCGCAGTAAGAAAAAATGGCAGACTGTGTTAGCAGTTGGGACGAGTAACTATGACTCTCTTAACGTAGCCAATGCCTCGTTACTGGGGTTGGATGAAGAAATCTCGAATAACCCCTGGGAGGAGTAACGATGACTCTTTTATGATACACTACTATTGACATATCGCTTGTGGCAGACGCCGCAATAAGAAAAAAATTTCAGAATGGGTGAGCAGTTGGGACGAGTAACTATGACCCTCTGAACGTAGCCAATGCCTCGTTATTGGGGTTGGATTAATAAATCTCGAATAACCCCTGGGAGGAGTAACGATGACTCTTTTATCATACACAACTAGTGACATATCGCTTCTGGCAGACTCGCCGCAGTAAGAAAAAATGACAGACTGGGTGAGCAATTGGGACAAGTAACTATGACTCTCTTACGGTAGCCAATGCCATGTTACTAGGGATTTGGATTAAGATATCTCGAATAACCTCTTGGAGGAATAATCATGACTCTTTTATGATACACAACTAGTGACATATCGCTTCTGGCAAAGCGGCCACAGTATGAAACACGGAAGACTTGGTGAGCAATTGGGACGAGTAACTATGACTCTCTTGAGGTAGCCAATGACTCGTTACTAGTGGTTTGGATTAAGAAATCTCGAATAACCCCAGGGGGAAGTAACGATGACTCTTTTATGATACACTACTATTGACATATCGCTTCTGGCAGACTGGCCGCAGTAAGGAAAAATGGCCGACTGGGTGAGCAACTGGGACGAGTAACTATGACTCTCTTAACGTAGCCAATGGCTCGTTATTGGGGTTGGATTAAGAAATCTCGAATAACACCTAGGAGGAGTAACGATGACTCTTTTATGATACACAACTAGAGACATATCGCTTCTGGCAAACTGGCCACAGTATGAAAAATGGTTGACTTGGTGAGCAATTGGGCCGAGTAACTATGACTCTCTTGAGGTAGCCAATGACTCGTTACTAGTGGTTTGGATTAAGAAATCTCGAATAACCCCAGGGGGAAGTAACGATGAGTCTTTTATGATACACAACTAGTGACATATCGGTTCTGGCAGACTGGACGCAGTAAGAAAAAATGGCGGACTGAGTGAGCAATTGGGACAAGTAACTATGACCCTCTTAACGTAGCCAATGCCTCGTTATTGGGGTTGGATTAAGAAATCTCGAATAACACCTACGGGGAGTAACGATGACTCCTTTATGATACGCAACTAGTGACATATCGCTTCTGGCAAACTGGCCACAGTATGAAAAATGGGAGATTTGGTGAGCAATTGGGACGAGTAACTATGTCTCTCTTGAGGTAGCCAATGACTCGTTACTAGTGGTTTGGATTAAGAAATCTCGATAACCCCAGGGGGAAGTAACGATGACTCTTTTATGATACACTACTATTGACATATCGCTTCTGGCAGACTGGCTGCAGTAAGAAAAAATGGCAGACTGGGTGAGCAATTGGGACGAGTAACTATGACTCTCTTAACGTAGCCAATGCCTCGTTATTGGGGTTGGATTAAGAAATCTCGAATAACACCTAGGAGGAGTCACGATGACTCTTTTATGATATACAACTAGTGACATATCGCTTCTGGCAAACTGGCCACAGTATGAAAAAATGGGAGACTTGGTGACTATCTTGAGGTAACCGATGCCTCGTTACTAGGGTTTTGGATTAAGAAATCTCGAATAACCTTTGGGAGAAGTAACGATACTCTTTTATGATACACTACTATTGACATATCGCTTCTGGCAGACGCCGCAGTAAGAAAAAATGGCAGACTGGGTGAGCAGTTGGGACGAGTAACTATGACTCTCTTAACGTAGCCAATGCCTCGTTACTGGGGTTGGATGAAGAAATCACGAATAACCCCTTTGAGGAGTAACGATGACTCTTTTATGATACACTACTATTGACATATCGCTTGTGGCAGACGCCGCAATAAGAAAAAAATTTCAGAATGGGTGAGCAATTGGGACGAGTAACTATGACCCTCTGAACGTAGCCAATGCCTCGTTATTGGGGTTGGATTAATAAATCTCGAATAACCCCTGGGAGGAGTAACGATGACTCTTTTATCATACACAACTAGTGACATATCGCTTCTGGCAGACTCGCCGCAGTAAGAAAAAATGACAGACTGGGTGAGCAATTGGGACAAGTAACTATGACTCTCTTACGGTAGCCAATGCCATGTTACTAGGGATTTGGATTAAGATATCTCGAATAACACCAGGGGGAAGTAACGATGACTCTTTTATGAAACACTACTATTGACATATCGCTTCTGGCAGACTGGCCGCAGTAAGGAAAAATGGCCGACTGGGTGAGCAACTGGGACGAGTAACTATGACTCTCTTAACGTAGCCAATGGCTCGTTATTGGGGTTGGATTAAGAAATCTCGAATAACACCTAGGAGGAGTAACGATGACTCTTTTATGATACACAACTAGTGACATATCGCTTCTGGCAATCTGGCCACAGTATGAAAAATGGGAGACTTGGTGAGCAATTGGGCCGAGTAACTATGACTCTCTTGAGGTAGCCAATAACTCGTTACTAGTGGTTTGGATTAAGAAATCTCGAATAACCCCAGGGGGAAGTAACGATGAGTCTTTTATGATACACAACTAGTGACATATCGCTTCTGGCAGACTGGACGCAGTAAGAAAAAATGGCGGGCTGAGTGAGCAATTGGGACAAGTAACTATGACTCTCTTAACGTAGCCAATGCCTCGTTATTGGGGTTCGATTAAGAAATCTCGAATAACACCTACGAGGAGTAACGATGACTCTTTTATGATACACAACTAGTGACATATCGCTTCTGGCAAACTGGCCACAGTATGAAAAATGGGAGACTTGGTGAGCAATTGGGACGAGTAACTATGACTCTCTTGAGGTAGCCAATGACTCGTTACTAGTGGTTTGGATTAAGAAATCTCGATAACCCCAGGGGGAAGTAACGATGACTCTCTTATGATACACTACTATTGACATATCGCTTCTGGCAGACTGGCCACAGTATGAAAAATGGCAGACTGGGTGAGCAGTTGGGACGAGTAACTATGACTCTCTTAACGTAGCCAATGCCTCAATACTGGGGTTGGATGAAGAAATCTCGAATAACCCCTGGGAGGAGTAACGATGACTCTTTTATGATACACTACTAGTGACATATCGCTTCTGGCAAACTGGCCACAGTATGAAAAATGGCAGACTGGGTGAGCAGTTGGGACGAGTAACTATGACTCTCTTAACGTAGCCAATGCCTCGTTACTGGGGTTGGATGAAGAAATCTCGAATAACCCCTGGGAGGAGTAACGATGACTCTTTTATGATACACTACTATTGACACATCGCTTGTGGCAGACGCCGCAATAAGAAAAAAAATTCAGAATGGGTGAGCAATTGGGACGAGTAACTATGACCCTCTGAACGTAGCCAATGCCTCGTTATTGGGGTTGCATTAATAAATCTCGAATAACCCCTGGGAGGAGTAACGATGACTCTTTTATCATACACAACTAGTGACATATCGCTTCTGGCAGACTCGCCGCAGTAAGAAAAAATGACAGACTGGGTGAGCAATTGGGACAAGTAACTATGATTCTCTTACGGTAGCCAATGCCATGTTACTAGTGATTTGGATTAAGATATCTCGAATAACCTCTTGGAGGAATAATCATGACTCTTTTATGATACACAACTAGTGACATATCGCTTCTGGCAAAGCGGCCACAGTATGAAACACGGAAGACTTGGTGAGCAATTGGGACGAGTAACTATGACTCTCTTGAGGTAGCCAATGACTCGTTACTAGTGGTTTGGATTAAGAAATCTCGAATAACCCCAGGGGGAAGTAACGATGACTCTTTTATGATACACTACTATTGACATATCGCTTCTGGCAGACTGGCCGCAGTAAGGAAAAATGGCCGACTGGGTGAGCAACTGGGACGAGTAACTATGACTCTCTTAACGTAGCCAATGGCTCGTTATTGGGGTTGGATTAAGAAATCTCGAATAACACCTACGAGGAGTAACGATGACTCTTTTATGATACACAACTAGTGACATATCGCTTCTGGCAATCTGGCCACAGTATGAAAAATGGGAGATTTGGTGAGCAATTGGGACGAGTAACTATGACTCTCTTGAGGTAGCCAATGACTCGTTACTAGTGGTGTGGATTAAGAAATCTCGATAACCCCAGGGGGAAGTAACGATGACTCTTTTATGATACACTACTATTGACATATCGCTTCTGGCAGACTGGCTGCAGTAAGAAAAAATGGCAGACTGGGTGAGCAATTGGGACGAGTAACTATGACTCTCTTAACGTAGCCAATGCCTCGTTATTGGGGTTGGATTAAGAAATCTCGAATAACACCTAGGAGGAGTCACGATGACTCTTTTATGATATACAACTAGTGACATATCGCTTCTGGCAAACTGGCCACAGTATGAAAAAATGGGAGACTTGGTGACTATCTTGAGGTAACCAATGCCTCGTTACTAGGGTTTTGGATTAAGAAATCTCGAATAACCTTTGGGAGAAGTAACGATACTCTTTTATGATACACTACCATTGACATATCGCTTCTGGCAGACGCCGCAGTAAGAAAAAATGGCAGACTGGGTGAGCAGTTGGGACGAGTAACTATGACTCTCTTAACGTAGCCAATGCCTCGTTACTGGGGTTGGATGAAGAAATCTCGAATAACCCCTGGGAGGAGTAACGATGACTCTTTTATGATACACTACTATTAACATATCGCTTGTGGCAGACGCCGCAATAAGAAAAAAATTTCAGAATGGGTGAGCAATTGGGACGAGTAACTATGACCCTCTGAACGTAGCCAATGCCTCGTTATTGGGGTTGGATTAATAAATCTCGAATTACCCCTGGGAGGAGTAACGATGACTCTTTTATCATACACAACTAGTGACATATCGCTTCTGGCAGACTCGCCGCAGTAAGAAAAAATGACAGACTGGGTGAGCAATTGGGACAAGTAACTATGACTCTCTTACGGTAGCCAATGCCATGTTACTAGGGATTTGGATTAAGATATCTCGAATAACCTCTTGGAGGAATAATCATGACTCTTTTATGATACACAACTAGTGACATATCGCTTCTGGCAAAGCGGCCACAGTATGAAACACGGAAGACTTGGTGAGCAATTGGGACGAGTAACTATGACTCTCTTGAGGTAGCCAATGACTCGTTACTAGTGGTTTGGATTAAGAAATCTCGAATAACCCCAGGGGGAAGTAACGATGACTCTTTTATGATACACTACTATTGACATATCGCTTCTGGCAGACTGGCCGCAGTAAGGAAAAATGGCCGACTGGGTGAGCAACTGGGACGAGTAACTATGACTCTCTTAACGCAGCCAATGGCTCGTTATTGGGGTTGGATTAAGAAATCTCGAATAACACCTAGGAGGAGTAACGATGACTCTTTTATGATACACAACTAGAGACATATCGCTTCTCGCAAACTGGCCACAGTATGAAAAATGGTTGACTTGGTGAGCAATTGGGCCGAGTAACTATGACTCTCTTGAGGTAGCCAATGACTCGTTACTAGTGGTTTGGATTAAGAAATCTCGAATAACCCCAGGGGGAAGTAACGATGAGTCTTTTATGATACACAACTAGTGACATATCGGTTCTGGCAGACTGGACGCAGTAAGAAAAAATGGCGGACTGAGTGAGCAATTGGGACAAGTAACTATGACCCTCTTAACGTAGCCAATGCCTCGTTATTGGGGTTGGATTAAGAAATCTCGAATAACACCTACGGGGAGTAACGATGACTCCTTTATGATACACAACTAGTGACATATCGCTTCTGGCAAACTGGCCACAGTATGAAAAATGGGAGATTTGGTGAGCAATTGGGACGAGTAACTATGTCTCTCTTGAGGTAGCCAATGACTCGTTACTAGTGGTTTGGATTAAGAAATCTCGATAACCCCAGGGGGAAGTAACGATGACTCTTTTATGATACACTACTATTGACATATCGCTTCTGGCAGACTGGCTGCAGTAAGAAAAAATGGCAGACTGGGTGAGCAATTGGGACGAGTAACTATGACTCTCTTAACGTAGCCAATGCCTCGTTATTGGGGTTGGATTAAGAAATCTCGAATAACACCTAGGAGGAGTCACGATGACTCTTTTATGATATACAACTAGTGACATATCGCTTCTGGCAAACTGGCCACAGTATGAAAAAATGGGAGACTTGGTGACTATCTTGAGGTAACCGATGCCTCGTTACTAGGGTTTTGGATTAAGAAATCTCGAATAACCTTTGGGAGAAGTAACGATACTCTTTTATGATACACTACTATTGACATATCGCTTCTGGCAGATGCCGCAGTAAGAAAAAATGGCAGACTGGGTGAGCAGTTGGGACGAGTAACTATGACTCTCTTAACGTAGCCAATGCCTCGTTACTGGGGTTGGATGAAGAAATCTCGAATAACCCCTTTGAGGAGTAACGATGACTCTTTTATGATACACTACTATTGACATATCGCTTCTGGCAGACGCCGCAGTAAGAAAAAGTGGCAGACTGGGTGAGCAATTGGGAAAAGTAACTATGACTCTCTTAAGGTAGCCAATACCGTATTACTAGGGATTTGGATTAAGAAATCTTGAATAACATCTGGGAGGAGTAATCATGACCCTTTTATGATACACAACTAGTGACATATCGCTTCTGGCAATCTGGCCACAGTATGAAAAATGGCAGACTTAGTGAGCAATTGGGACGAGAAACTATGACTCTATTAACGTAGCCAATGCCTCGTTATTGGGGTTGGATGAAGAAATCTCGAATAACCCCTGGGAGGAGTGACGATGACTCTTTTATGATACACAACTAGTGACATATTGCTTCTGGCAAACTGGCCACAGTAAGAAAAAATGGCAGACTGGGTGAGCAACTGAAACAAGTAACTATGACTCTCTTAAGGTAGCCAATGCCATGTTACTAGGGATTTGGATTAAGAAATCTCGAATAACCTCTGGGAGGAGTAATCATGACTCTTTTATGATACACAACTAGTGACATATCGCTTCTGGCAAACTGGCCACAGTATGAAACATGCGAGACTTTGTGGGCATTTGGAACGAGTAATTATGACTCTCTTGAGGATGCCAATGACTCGTTACTATTGGTTTGGATTAAGAAATCTCGAATAACCCCAGGGGGAAGTAACGATGACTCTTTTATGATACACTACTATTGACATATCGCTTCTGGTAGACTAGCCGCAGTAAGAAAAAATGGCAGACTTGGTGAGCAATTGGGACGAGTATCCTTGACACTCTTAACGTAGCCAATGCCTCGTTATTGGGGTTGGATTAAGAAATCTCGAATAACACCTAGGAGGAGTAACGATGACTCTTTTATGATACACAACTAGTGACATATCGCTTCTGGCAAACTGGTTACAGTATGAAAAATGGGATACTTGGTGAGCAATTGGGACGAGTAACTATGATTCTCTTGAGGTAGCTAATGACTCGTTACTAGTGGTTTGGATTAAGAAATCTCGAATAACCCCAGGGGGAAGTAACGATGAGTCTTTTATGATACACTACTAGTGACATATCGCTTCTGGCAAATTGGCCACAGTATGAAAAAATGGGAGACTTGGTGGGCAATTGGAACGAGTAACTATGACTCTCTTGAGGTGGCCAATGACTCGTTACTATTGGTTTGGATTAAGAAATCTCGAATAACCCCAGGGGGAAGTAAAGATGACTCCTTTATGATACACTACTATTGACATATCGCTTGTGGCAGACGCCGCAATAAGAAAAAAATTTCAGAATGGGTGAGCAAATGGGACGAGTAACTATGACCCTCTGAACGTATCCAATGCCTCGTTATTGGGGTTGGATTAATAAATATTGAATAACCCCTGGGAGGAGTAACGATGACTCTTTTATCATACACAACAAGTGACATATCGCTTCTGGCAGACTGGCCGCAGTAAGAAAAAATGACAGACTGGGTGAGCAATTGGGACAAGTAACTATGACTCTCTTACGGTAGCCAATGCCATGTTACTAGGGATTTGGATTAAGAAATCTCGAATAACCTCTTGGAGGAATAATCATGACTCTTTTATGATACCCAACTAGTGACATATCGCTACTTGCAAAGTGGCCACAGTATGAAACACGGAAGACTTGGTGAGCAATTGGGACGAGTAACTATGACTCTCTTGAGGTAGCCAATGACTCGTTACTAGTGTTTGGATTAAGAAATCTCGAATAACCCCAGGGGGAAGTAACGATGACTCTTTTATGATACACTACTATTGACATATCGCTTCTGGCAGACTGGCCGCAGTAAGAAAAAATGGCCTACTGGGTGAGCAATTGGGACGAGTAACTATGACACTCTTAACGTAGCCAATGCCTCGTTATTGGGGTTGGATTAAGAAATCTCGAATAACACCTAGGAGGAGTAACGATGACTCTTTTATGATACACAACTAGTGAATATCGCTTCTGGCAAACTGGCCACAGTATGAAAAATGGGATACTTGGTGAGCAATTGGGACGAGTAACTATGACTCTCTTGAGGTAGCCAATGACTCGTTACTAGTGGTTTGGTTTAAGAAATCTCGAATAACCCCAGGGGGAAGTAACGATGAGTCTTTTATGATACACTACTAGTGACATATCGCTTCTGGCAAACTGGCCACAGTATGAAAAAATGGGAGAATTGGTGGGCAATTGGGACGAGTAACTATGAATCTCTTGAGGTAGCCAATGACTTGTTACTATTGGTTTGGATTAAGAAATCTCGAATAACCCCAGGGGGAAGTAACGATGACTCTTTTATGATACACTACTATTGACATATCGCTTCTGGCAGACTGGCCGCAGTAAGAAAAAATGGCAGACTTGGTGAGCAATTGGGACGAGTAACTATTACACTCTTAACGTAGCCAATGCCTCGTTATTGGGGTTGGATTAAGAAATCTCGAATAACACCTAGGAGGAGTAACGATGACTCTTTTATGATACACAACTAGTGACATATCGCTTCTGGCAAACTGGCCACAGTATGAAAAATGGCAGACTTGGTGAGCAATTGGGACGAGAAACTATGACTCTATTAACGTAGCCAATGCCTCGTTATTGGGGTTGGATGAAGAAATCTCGAATAACCCCTGGGAGGAGTGACGACGACTCTTTTATGATACACAACTAGTGACATATTGCTTCTGGCAAACTGGCCACAGTAAGAAAAAATGGCAGACTGGGTGAGCAATTGAAACAAGTAACTATGACTCTCTTAAGGTAGCCAATGCCATGTTACTAGGGATTTGGATTAAGAAATCTCGAATAACCTCTGGGAGGAGTAATCATGACTCTTTTATGATACACAACTAGTGACATATCGCTTCTGGCAAACTGGCCACAGTATGAAACATGGGAGACTTTGTGGGCATTTGGAACGAGTAACTATGACTCTCTTGAGGTAGCCAATGACTCGTTACTATTGGTTTGGATTAAGAAATCTCGAATAACCCCAGGGGGAAGTAACGATGACTCTTTTATGATACACTACTATTGACATATCGCTTCTGGTAGACTAGACGCAGTAAGAAAAAATGGCAGACTTGGTGAGCAATTGGGACGAGTAACTATGACACTCTTAACGTAGCCAATGCCTCGTTATTGGGGTTGGATTAAGAAATCTCGAATAACACCTAGGAGGAGTAACGATGACTCTTTTTTGATACACAACTAGTGACATATCGCTTCTGGCAAACTGGCCACAGTATGAAAAATGGGATACTTGGTGAGCAATTGGGACGAGTAACTATGACTCTCTTGAGGTAGCTAATGACTCGTTACTAGTGGTTTGGATTAAGAAATCTCGAATAAACCCAGGGGGAAGTAACGATGAGTCTTTTATTATACACTACAAGTGACATATCGCTTCTGGCAAATTGGCCACAGTATGAAAAAATGGGAGACTTGGTGGGCAATTGGAACGAGTAACTATGACTCTCTTGAGGTAGCCAATGACTCGTAACTATTGGTTTGGATTCAGAAATCTCGAATAACCCCAGGGGGAAGTAACGATGACTCTTTTATGATACACTACTATTGACATATCGCTTCTGGCAGACTGGCCGCAGTAAGAAAAAATGGCAGACCTGGTGAGCAATTGGGACGAGTAACTATTACACTCTTAACGTAGCCAACGGCTCGTTATTGGGGTTGGATTAACAAAACTCGAATAACACCTAGGAGGAGTAACGATGACTCTTTTATGATACACAACTAGTGACATATCGCTTATGGCAAACTGGCCACAGTATGAAAAATGGGATACTTGGTGAGCAATTGGGACGAGTAACTATGACTCTCTTGAGATAGCCAATGACTCGTTACTAGTGGTTTGGATAAAGAAATCTCGAATAACCCCAGGGGGAAATAACGATGAGTCTTTTATGATACACAGCTAGTGACATATCGCTTCTGGCAAACTGGCCACAGTATGAAAAATGGGATACTTGGTGAGCAATTGGGACGAGTAACTATGACTCTCTTGAGGTAGCCAATGACTCGTTACTAGTGGTTTGGATAAAGAAATCTCGAATAACCCCAGGGGGAAGTAACGATGACTCCTTTATGATACACTACTATTGACATATCGCTTCTGGCACACTAGCCGCAGTAAGGAAAAATGGCAGACTTGGTGAGCAATGGGGACGAGTAACTATGACACTCTTAATGTAGCCAATGCCTCGTTATTGGGGTTGGATTAAGAAATCTCGAATAACACCTAGGAGGAGTAACGATGACTCTTTTATGATACACAACTAGTGACATATCGCTTCTGGCAAACTGGCCACAGTATGAAGAATGGGATACTTGGTGAGCAATTGGGACGAGTAACTATGACTCCCTTGACGTAGCCAATGACTCGTTACTAGTGGTTTGGATTAAGAAATCTCGAATAACCCCAGGGGGAAGTAACGATGAGTCTTTTATGATACACTACTAGTGACATATCGCTTCTGGCAAACTGGCCACAGTATGAAAAATGGCAGACTTAGTGAGCAATTGGGACGAGAAACTATGACTCTATTAACGTAGCCAATGCCTCGTTATTGGGGTTGGATGAAGAAATCTCGAATAACCCCTGGGAGGAGTGACGATGACTCTTTTATGATACACAACTAGTGACATATTGCTTCTGGCAAACTGGCCACAGTAAGAAAAAATGGCAGACTGGGTGAGCAACTGAAACAAGTAACTATGACTCTCTTAAGGTAGCCAATGCCATGTTACTAGGGATTTGGATTAAGAAATCTCGAATAACCTCTGGGAGGAGTAATCATGACTCTTTTATGATACACAACTAGTGACATATCGCTTCTGGCAAACTGGCCACAGTATGAAACATGCGAGACTTTGTGGGCATTTGGAACGAGTAACTATGACTCTCTTGAGGATGCCAATGACTCGTTACTATTGGTTTGGATTAAGAAATCTCGAATAACCCCAGGGGGAAGTAACGATGACTCTTTTATGATACACTACTATTGACATATCGCTTCTGGTAGACTAGCCGCAGTAAGAAAAAATGGCAGACTTGGTGAGCAATTGGGACGAGTAACCTTGACACTCTTAACGTAGCCAATGCCTCGTTATTGGGGTTGGATTAAGAAATCTCGAATAACACCTAGGAGGAGTAACGATGACTCTTTTATGATACACAACTAGTGACATATCGCTTCTGGCAAACTGGTTACAGTATGAAAAATGGGATACTTGGTGAGCAATTGGGACGAGTAACTATGATTCTCTTGAGGTAGCCAATGACTCGTTACTAGTGGTTTGGATTAAGAAATCTCGAATAACCCCAGGGGGAAGTAACGATGAGTCTTTTATGATACACTACTAGTGACATATCGCTTCTGGCAAATTGGCCACAGTATGAAAAAATGGGAGACTTGGTGGGCAATTGGAACGAGTAACTATGACTCTCTTGAGGTAGCCAATGACTCGTTACTATTGGTTTGGATTAAGAAATCTCGAATAACCCCAGGGGGAAGTAACGATGACTCCTTTATGATACACTACTATTGACATATCGCTTGTGGCAGACGCCGCAATAAGAAAAAAATTACAGAATGGGTGAGCAAATGGGACGAGTAACTATGACCCTCTGAACGTAGCCAATGCCTCGTTATTGGGGTTGGATTAATAAATCTTGAATAACCCCTGGGAGGAGTAACGATGACTCTTTTATCATACACAACAAGTGACATATCGCTTCTGGCAGACTGGCCGCAGTAAGAAAAAATGACAGACTGGGTGAGCAATTGGGACAAGTAACTATGACTCTCTTACGGTAGCCAATGCCATGTTACTAGGGATTTGGATTAAGAAATCTCGAATAACCTCTTGGAGGAATAATCATGACTCTTTTATGATACCCAACTAGTGACATATCGCTACTTGCAAAGTGGCCACAGTATGAAACACGGAAGACTTGGTGAGCAATTGGGACGAGTAACTATGACTCTCTTGAGGTAGCCAATGACTCGTTACTAGTGTTTGGATTAAGAAATCTCGAATAACCCCAGGGGGAAGTAACGATGACTCTTTTATGATACACTACTATTGACATATCGCTTCTGGCAGACTGGCCGCAGTAAGAAAAAATGGCCTACTGGGTGAGCAATTGGGACGAGTAACTATGACACTCTTAACGTAGCCAATGCCTCGTTATTGGGGTTGGATTAAGAAATCTCGAATAACACCTAGGAGGAGTAACGATGACTCTTTTATGATACACAACTAGTGAATATCGCTTCTGGCAAACTGGCCACAGTATGAAAAATGGGATACTTGGTGAGCAATTGGGACGAGTAACTATGACTCTCTTGAGGTAGCCAATGACTCGTTACTAGTGGTTTGGATTAAGAAATCTCGAATAACCCCAGGGGGAAGTAACGATGACTCTTTTATGATACACTACTATTGACATATCGCTTCTGGCAGACTGGCCGCAGTAAGAAAAAATGGCAGACTTGGTGAGCAATTGGGACGAGTAACTATTACACTCTTAACGTAGCCAATGCCTCGTTATTGGGGTTGGATTAAGAAATCTCGAATAACACCTAGGAGGAGTAACGATGACTCTTTTATGATACACAACTAGTGACATATCGCTTCTGGCAAACTGGCCACAGTATGAAAAATGGCAGACTTGGTGAGCAATTGGGACGAGAAACTATGACTCTAGTAACGTAGCCAATGCCTCGTTATTGGGGTTGGATGAAGAAATCTCGAATAACCCCTGGGAGGAGTGACGATGACTCTTTTATGATACACAACTAGTGACATATTGCTTCTGGCAAACTGGCCACAGTAAGAAAAAATGGCAGACTGGGTGAGCAATTGAAACAAGTAACTATGACTCTCTTAAGGTAGCCAATGCCATGTTACTAGGGATTTGGATTAAGAAATCTCGAATAACCTCTGGGAGGAGTAATCATGACTTTTTTATGATACACAACTAGTGACATATCGCTTCTGGCAAACTGGCCACAGTATGAAACATGGGAGACTTTGTGGGCATTTGGAACGAGTAACTATGACTCTCTTGAGGTAGCCAATGACTCGTTACTATTGGTTTGGATTAAGAAATCTCGAATAACCCCAGGGGGAAGTAACGATGACTCTTTTATGATACACTACTATTGACATATCGCTTCTGGTAGACTAGACGCAGTAAGAAAAAATGGCAGACTTGGTGAGCAATTGGGACGAGTAACTATGACACTCTTAACGTAGCCAATGCCTCGTTATTGGGGTTGGATTAAGAAATCTCGAATAACACCTAGGAGGAGTAACGATGACTCTTTTATGATACACAACTAGTGACATATCGCTTCTGGCAAACTGGCCACAGTATGAAAAATGGGATACTTGGTGAGCAATTGGGACGAGTAACTATGACTCTCTTGAGGTAGCTAATGACTCGTTACTAGTGGTTTGGATTAAGAAATCTCGAATAAACCCAGGGGGAAGTAACGATGAGTCTTTTATGATACACTACAAGTGACATATCGCTTCTGGCAAATTGGCCACAGTATGAAAAAATGGGAGACTTGGTGGGCAATTGGAACGAGTAACTATGACTCTCTTGAGGTAGCCAATGACTCGTTACTATTGGTTTGGATTCAGAAATCTCGAATAACCCCAGGGGGAAGTAACGATGACTCTTTTATGATACACTACTATTGACATATCGCTTCTGGCAGACTGGCCGCAGTAAGAAAAAATGGCAGACTTGGTGAGCAATTGGGACGAGTAACTATTACACTCTTAACGTAGACAATGGCTCGTTATTGGGGTTGGATTAACAAAACTCGAATAACACCTAGGAGGAGTAACGATGACTCTTTTATGATACACAACTAGTGACATATCGCTTCTGGCAAACTGGCCACAGTATGAAAAATGGGATACTTGGTGAGCAATTGGGACGAGTAACTATGACTCTCTTGAGATAGCCAATGACTCGTTCCTAGTGGTTTGGATAAAGAAATCTCGAATAACCGCAGGGGGAAGTAACGATGACTCCTTTATGATACACTACTATTGACATATCGCTTCTGGCAGACTGGCCGCAGTAAGATAAAATGGCAGACTTGGTGAGCAAATGGGACGAGTAACTATGACCCTCTTAACGTAGCCAATGCCTCGTTATTGGGGTTGGATTAAGAAATCTCGAATAACACCTAGGAGGAGTAACGATGACTCTTTTATGATACACAACTGGTGACATATCGCTTCTGGCAAACTGGCGACAGTATGAAAAATGGCAGACTTGGTGAGCAATTGGGACGAGCAACTATGATTCTATTAACGTAGCCAATGCCTCTTTATTGGGGTTGGATGAAGAAAACTCGAATAACCCCTGGGAGGAGTGACGATGACTCTTTTATGATACTCAACTAGTGACATATTCCTTCTGGCAAACTGGTCACAGTAAGAAAAAATGGCAGACTGGGTGAGCAATTGGGACAAGTAACTATGACTCTCTTAAGGTAGCCAATGCCATGTTACTAGGGATTTGGATTAAGAAATCTCGAATAACCTCTGGGAGGAGTAATCATGACTCTTTTATGATACACAACTAGTGACATATCGCTACTGGCAAACTGGCCACAGTATGAAACATGGGAGACTTGGTGAGCAATTGGGACGAGTAACTGTGACTCTCTTGAGGTAGCCAATGACTCGTTACTAGTGGTTTGGATTAAGAAATCTCGAATAACCTTTGGGAGAAATAACGATGACTCTTTTATGATACACTACAATTGTCATATCGCTTCTGGAAGACTGGCCGCAGTAAGAAAAAATGGCCGACTGGGTGAGCAATTGGGTCGAGTAACTATGACTCTCTTAACGTAGCCAATGCCTCGTTATTTGGGTTGGATTAAGAAATCTCGAATAACACCTAGGAGGAGTAACGATGACTCTTTTATGATACACAACTAGTGACATATCGCTTCTGGCAAACTGGCCACAGTATGAAAAAATGGGAGACTTGGTGGGCAATTGGAACGAGTAACTATGACTCTCTTGAGGTAGCCAATGACTCGTTACTATTGGTTTGGATTAAGAAATCTCGAATAACCCCAGGTTGAAGTAACGATGACTCTTTTATGATACACTACTATTGACATATCGCTTCTGGCACACTAGCCGCAGTAAGGAAAAATGGCAGACTTGGTGAGCAATGGGGACGAGTAACTATGACACTCTTAACGTAGCCAATGCCTCGTTATTGGGGTTGGATTAAGAAATCTCGAATAACACCTAGGAGGAGTAACGATGACTCTTTTATGATACACAACTAGTGACATATCGCTTCTGGCAAACTGGCCACAGTATGAAAAATGGGATACTTGGTGAGCAATTGGGACGAGTAACTATGACTCCCTTGACGTAGCCAATGACTCGTTACTAGTGGTTTGGATTAAGAAATCTCGAATAACCCCAGGGGGAAGTAACGATGAGTCTTTTATGATACACTACTAGTGACATATCGCTTCTGGCAAACTGGCCACAGTATGAAAAATGGCAGACTTAGTGAGCAATTGGGACGAGAAACTATGACTCTATTAACGTAGCCAATGCCTCGTTATTGGGGTTGGATGAAGAAATCTCGAATAACCCCTGGGAGGAGTGACGATGACTCTTTTATGATACACAACTAGTGACATATTGCTTCTGGCAAACTGGCCACAGTAAGAAAAAATGGCAGACTGGGTGAGCAACTGAAACAAGTAACTATGACTCTCTTAAGGTAGCCAATGCCATGTTACTAGGGATTTGGATTAAGAAATCTCGAATAACCTCTGGGAGGAGTAATCATTACTCTTTTATGATACACAACTAGTGACATATCGCTTCTGGCAAACTGGCCACAGTATGAAACATGCGAGACTTTGTGGGCATTTGGAACGAGTAACTATGACTCTCTTGAGGATGCCAATGACTCGTTACTATTGGTTTGGATTAAGAAATCTCGAATAACCCCAGGGCGAAGTAACGATGACTCTTTTATGATACACTACTATTGACATATCGCTTCTGGTAGACTAGCCGCAGTAAGAAAAAATGGCAGACTTGGTGAGCAATTGGGACGAGTAACCTTGACACTCTTAACGTAGCCAATGCCTCGTTATTGGGGTTGGATTAAGAAATCTCGAATAACACCTAGGAGGAGTAACGATGACTCTTTTATGATACACAACTAGTGACATATCGCTTCTGGCAAACTGGTTACAGTATGAAAAATGGGATACTTGGTGAGCATTTGGGACGAGTAACTATGATTCTCTTGAGGTAGCCAATGACTCGTTACTAGTGGTTTGGATTAAGAAATCTCGAATAACCCCAGGGAGAAGTAACGATGAGTCTTTTATGATACACTACTAGTGACATATCGCTTCTGGCAAATTGGCCACAGTATGAAAAAATGGGAGACTTGGTGGGCAATTGGAACGAGTAACTATGACTCTCTTGAGGTAGCCAATGACTCGTTACTATTGGTTTGGATTAAGAAATCTCGAATAACCCCAGGGGGAAGTAACGATGACTCCTTTATGATACACTACTATTGACATATCGCTTGTGGCAGACGCCGCAATAAGAAAAAAATTTCAGAATGGGTGAGCAAATGGGACGAGTAACTATGACCCTCTGAACGTAGCCAATGCCTCGTTATTGGGGTTGGATTAATAAATCTTGAATAACCCCTGGGAGGAGTAACGATGACTCTTTTATCATACACAACAAGTGACATATCGCTTCTGGCAGACTGGCCGCAGTAAGAAAAAATGACAGACTGGGTGAGCAATTGGGACAAGTAACTATGACTCTCTTACGGTAGCCAATGCCATGTTACTAGGGATTTGGATTAAGAAATCTCGAATAACCTCTTGGAGGAATAATCATGACTCTTTTATGATACCCAACTAGTGACATATCGCTACTTGCAAAGTGGCCACAGTATGAAACACGGAAGACTTGGTGAGCAATTGGGACGAGTAACTATGACTCTCTTGAGGTAGCCAATGACTCGTTACTAGTGTTTGGATTAAGAAATCTCGAATAACCCCAGGGGGAAGTAACGATGACTCTTTTATGATACACTACTATTGACATATCGCTTCTGGCAGACTGGCCGCAGTAAGAAAATATGGCCTACTGGGTGAGCAATTGGGACGAGTAACTATGACACTCTTAACGTAGCCAATGCCTCGTTATTGGGGTTGGATTAAGAAATCTCGAATAACACCTAGGAGGAGTAACGATGACTCTTTTATGATACACAACTAGTGAATATCGCTTCTGGCAAACTGGCCACAGTATGAAAAATGGGATACTTGGTGAGCAATTGGGACGAGTAACTATGAGTCTCTTGAGGTAGCCAATGACTCGTTACTAGTGGTTTGGATTAAGAAATCTCGAATAACCCCAGGGGGAAGTAACGATGAGTCTTTTATGATACACTACTAGTGACATATCGCTTCTGGCAAACTGGCCACAGTATGAAAAAATGGGAGACTTGGTGGGCAATTGGGACGAGTAACTATGAATCTCTTGAGGTAGCCAATGACTTGTTACTATTGGTTTGGATTAAGAAATCTCGAATAACCCAAGGGGGAAGTAACGATGACTCTTTTATGATACACTACTATTGACATATCGCTTCTGGCAGACTGGCCGCAGTAAGAAAAAATGGCAGAATTGGTGATCAATTGGGACGAGTAACTATTACACTCTTAACGTAGCCAATGCCTCGTTATTGGGGTTGGATTAAGAAATCTCGAATAACACCTAGGAGGAGTAACGATGACTCTTTTATGATACACAACTAGTGACATATCGCTTCTGGCAAACTGGCCACAGTATGAAAAATGGCAGACTTGGTGAGCAATTGGGACGAGAAACTATGACTCTATTAACGTAGCCAATGCCTCGTTATTGGGGTTGGATGAAGAAATCTCGAATAACCCCTGGGAGGAGTGAAGATGACTCTTTTATGATACACAACTAGTGACATATTGCTTCTGGCAAACTGGCCACAGTAAGAAAAAATGGCAGACTGGGTGAGCAATTGAAACAAGTAACTATGACTCTCTTAAGGTAGCCAATGCCATGTTACTAGGGATTTGGATTAAGAAATCTCGAATAACCTCTGGGAGGAGTAATCATGACTCTTTTATGATACATAACTAGTGACATATCGCTTCTGGCAAACTGGCCACAGTATGAAACATGGGAGACTTTGTGGGCATTTGGAACGAGTAACTATGACTCTCTTGAGGTAGCCAATGACTCGTTACTATTGGTTTGGATTAAGAAATCTCGAATAACCCCAGGGGGAAGTAACGATGACTCTTTTATGATACACTACTATTGACATATCGCTTCTGGTAGACTAGACGCAGTAAGAAAAAATGGCAGACTTGGTGAGCAATTGGGACAAGTAACTATGACACTCTTAACGTAGCCAATGCCTCGTTATTGGGGTTGGATTAAGAAATCTCGAATAACACCTAGGAGGAGTAACGATGACTCTTTTATGATACACAACTAGTGACATATCGCTTCTGGCAAACTGGCCACAGTATGAAAAATGGGATACTTGGTGAGCAATTGGGACGAGTAACTATGACTCTCTTGAGGTAGCTAATGACTCGTTACTATTGGTTTGGATTCAGAAATCTCGAATAACCCCAGGGGGAAATAACGATGAGTCTTTTATGATACACAGCTAGTGACATATCGCTTCTGGCAAACTGGCCACAGTATGAAAAATGGGATACTTGGTGAGCAATTGGGACGAGTAACTATGACTCTCTTGAGGTAGCCAATGACTCGTTACTAGTGGTTTGGATAAAGAAATCTCGAATAACCGCAGGGGGAAGTAACGATGACTCCTTTATGATACACTACTATTGACATATCGCTTCTGGCAGACTGGCCGCAGTAAGATAAAATGGCAGACTTGGTGAGCAAATGGGACGAGTAACTATGACCCTCTTAACGTAGCCAATGCCTCGTTATTGGGGTTGGATTAAGAAATCTCGAATAACACCTAGGAGGAGTAACGATGACTCTTTTATGATACACAACTGGTGACATATCGCTTCTGGCAAACTGGCGACAGTATGAAAAATGGCAGACTTGGTGAGCAATTGGGACGAGCAACTATGATTCTATTAACGTAGCCAATGCCTCGTTATTGGGGTTGGATGAAGAAAACTCGAATAACCCCTGGGAGGAGTGACGATGACTCTTTTATGATACTCAACTAGTGACATATTCCTTCTGGCAAACTGGTCACAGTAAGAAAAAATGGCAGACTGGGTGAGCAATTGGGACAAGTAACTATGACTCTCTTAAGGTAGCCAATGCCATGTTACTAGGGATTTGGATTAAGAAATCTCGAATAACCTCTGGGAGGAGTAATCATGACTCTTTTATGATACACAACTAGTGACATATCGCTTCTGGCAAACTGGCCACAGTATGAAACATGGGAGACTTGGTGAGCAATTGGGACGAGTAACTGTGACTCTCTTGAGGTAGCCAATGACTCGTTACTAGTGGTTTGGATTAAGAAATCTCTAATAACCTTTGGGAGAAATAACGATGACTCTTTTATGATACACTACAATTGTCATATCGCTTCTGGAAGACTGGCCGCAGTAAGAAAAAATGGCCGACTGGGTGAGCAATTGGGTCGAGTAACTATGACTCTCTTAACGTAGCCAATGCCTCGTTATTTGGGTTGGATTAAGAAATCTCGAATAACACCTAGGAGGAGTAACGATGACTCTTTTATGATACACAACTAGTGACATATCGCTTCTGGCAAACTGGCCACAGTATGAAAAAATGGGAGACTTGGTGGGCAATTGGAACGAGTAACTATGACTCTCTTGAGGTAGCCAATGACTCGTTACTATTGGTTTGGATTAAGAAATCTCGAATAACCCCAGGTTGAAGTAACGATGACTCTTTTATGATACACTACTATTGACATATCGCTTCTGGCACACTAGCCGCAGTAAGGAAAAATGGCAGACTTGGTGAGCAATGGGGACGAGTAACTATGACACTCTTAACGTAGCCAATGCCTCGTTATTGGGGTTGGATTAAGAAATCTCGAATAACACCTAGGAGGAGTAACGATGACTCTTTTATGATACACATCTAGTGACATATCGCTTCTGGCAAACTGGCCACAGTATGAAAAATGGGATACTTGGTGAGCAATTGGGACGAGTAACTATGACTCCCTTGACGTAGCCAATGACTCGTTACTAGTGGTTTGGATTAAGAAATCTCGAATAACCCCAGGGGGAAGTAACGATGAGTCTTTTATGATACACTACTAGTGACATATCGCTTCTGGCAAACTGGCCACAGTATGAAAAAATGGGAGACTTGGTGGGCAATTGGAACGAGTAACTATGAATCTCTTGAGGTAGCCAATGACTCGTTACTATTGGTTTGGATTAAGATATCTCGAATAACCCCAGGGGGAAGTAACGATGACTCTTTTAAGATACACTATTATTGACATATCGCTTCTGGCAGACTGGCCGCAGTAAGAAAAAATGGCAGACTTGGTGAGCAATTGGGACGAGTAACTATTACACTTTTAACGTAGCCAATGCCTCGTTATTGGGGTTGGATTAAGAAATCTCGAATAACACCTAGGAGGAGTAACGATGACTCTTTTATGATACACAACTAGTGACATATCGCTTCTGGCAAACTGGCCACAGTATGAAAAAATGGGAGACTTGGTGGGCAATTGGAACGAGTAACTATGACTCTCTTGAGGTAGCCAATGACTCGTTACTATTGGTTTGGATTAAGAAATCTCGAATAACCCCAGGTTGAAGTAACGATGACTCTTTTATGATACACTACTATTGACATATCGCTTCTGGCACACTAGCCGCAGTAAGAAAAAATGGCAGACTTGGTGAGCAATGGGGACGAGTAACTATGACACTCTTAACGTAGCCAATGCCTCGTTATTGGGGTTGGATTAAGAAATCTCGAATAACACCTAGGAGGAGTAACGATGACTCTTTTATGATACACAACCAGTGACATATCGCTTCTGGCAAACTGGCCACAGTATGAAAAATGGGATACTTGGTGAGCAATTGGGACGAGTAACTATGATTCTTTTGAGGTAGCCAATGACTCGTTACTAGTGGTTTGGATAAAGAAATCTCGAATACCCCAGGGGGAAGTAACGATGAGTCTTTTATGATACACAACCGGTGACATATCGCTTCTGGCAAACTGGCCACAGTATGAAAAACTGGAGACTTGGTTAGCAATTTTGAAGAGTAACTATGACTCTCTTGAGGTAGCCAATGACTCGTTACTATTGGTTTGGATTAAGAAATCTCGAATAACCCCAGTGTGAAGTAACGGTGACTCTTTTATGATACACTACTATTGACATATCGCTTCTGGCAGACTCCGCAGTAAGAAAAAATGGCAGACTGTGTGAGCAATTGGGACAAGTAACTATGACTCTCTTAAAATAGCCTTTGCCATATTACTAGGGATTTGGATTAAGAAATCTCGAATAACATCTGGGAGGAGTAATTATGACTCTTTTATGATACACAACTATTGACATATCACTTCTGGCAAACTGGATACAGTATGAAAAAATGGGAGACTTGGTGACTCTCTTGAGGTAACCAATGCCTCGTTACTAGGGTTTTGGATTAAGAAATCTCGAATAATCTTTGGGAGAAGTAACGATGACTCTTTTATGATACACTACTAATGACATATCGCTTCTGGCAGACGCCGCAGTAAGAAAAAATGGCAGACTGGGTGAGCAATTGGGACAAGTAACTATGACTCTCTTAGGGTAGCCAATGCCATGTTACTAGGGATTTGGATTAAGAAATCTCGAATAACCTCTATGAGGAGTAATCATGACTCTTTTATGATACACAACTAGTGACATATCGCTTCTGGCAAACTGGCCACAGTATGAAATATGGGAGACTTGGTGAGCAATTGGGACGAGTAACTGTGACTCTCTTGAAGTAGCCAATGACTCGTTACTAGTGGTTTGGATTAAGAAATCTGGAATAACCGCAGGGGGAAGTAACGATGACTCCTTTATGATACACTAAAATTGACATATCGCTTCTGGCAGACTGGCCGCAGTAAGAAAAAATGGCCGACTGGGTGAGCAATTGGGACGAGTAACTATGACTCTCTTAACGTAGCCAAAGCCTCGTTATTGGGGTTGGATTAAGAAATCTCGAATAACACCTAGGAGGAGCAACGATGACTCTTTTATGATACACAACTAGTGACATATCGCTTCTGGCAAACTGGCCACAGTATGAAAAATGGGAGACTTGGTGAGCAATTGGGACGAGTAACTATGACTCCCTTGACGTAGCCAATGACTCGTTACTAGTGGTTTGGATTAAGAAATCTAGAATAACACCAGGGGGAAGTAACGATGAGTCTTTTATGATACACAACTAGTGACATATCGCTTCTGGCAAACTGGCCACAGTATGAAAAAATCGGAGAATTGGTGAGCAATTGGGACGAGTAACTATGACTCTCTTGAGGTAGCCAATGACTCGTTACTAGTGGTTTGGATTAAGAAATCTCGAATAACCCCAGGGGGAAGTAACGATGACTCTTTTATGATACACTACTATTGACATATCGCTTCTGGCAGACGCCGCAATAAGAAAAAATGGCAGACTGGGTGAGCATTTGGGACGAGTAACTATTACTCTCTTAACGTAGCCAATGCCTCGTTATTGGGGATGGATGAAGAAATATCGAATAACACCTGGGAGGAGTAACGATGACTCTTTTATGATATACAACTAGTGACATATCGCTTCTGGCAAACTGGCCACAGTATGAAAAATGGGATGCTTGGTGAGCAATTGGGACGAGTAACTATGACTCTCTTGAGGTAGCCAATGACTCGTTACTAGTGGTTTGGATAAAGAAATCTCGAATAACCCCAGGGGGAAGTAACGATAAGTCTTTTATGATACACAACTAGTGACATAACGCTTCTGGCAAACTGGCCACAGTATGAAATACTGGAGACTTGGTGAGCAATTTTGAAGAGTAACTATGACTCTCTTGAGGTAGCCAATGACTTGTTACTAGTGGTTTGGATTAAGAAATCTCGAATAACCCCAGGGGGAAGTAACGATGACTCTTTTATGATACACTTCTATTGACATATCGCTTCTGGCAGACTGGCCGCAGTAAGAAAAATGGCAGACTGGGTGAGCAATTGGGACGAGTAACTATGACTATCTTAACGTAGCCAATGCCTCGTTATTGGGGTTGGATTAAGAAATCTCGAATAACATTTAGGAGGAGTCACGATGACTCTTTTATGATATACAACTAGTGACATATCGCTTCTGGCAAACTGGCCACAGTATGAAAAATGGGATACTTGGTGAGCAATTGGGACGAGTAACTATGACTCTCTTGAGGTAGCCAATGACTCGTTACTAGTGGTTTGGATAAAGAAATCTCGAATAACCCCAGGGGGAAGTAACGATGAGTCTTTTATGATACACAACTAGTGACATATCGCTTCTGGCAAACTGGCCACAGTATGAAAAACTGGAGACTTGGTGAGCAATTTTGAAGAGTAACTATGACTCTCTTGAGGTAGCCAATGACTTGTTACTAGTGGTTTGGATTAAGAAATCTCGAATAACCCCAGGGGGAAGTAACGATGACTCTTTTATGATACACTTCTATTGACATATCGCTTCTGGCAGACTGGCTGCAGTAAGAAAAATGGCAGACTGGGTGAGCAATTGGGACGAGTAACTATGACTCTCTTATCGTAGCCAATGCCTCGTTATTGTTTTTGGATTAAGTAATCTCGAATAACACCTAGGAGGAGTCACGATGCCTCTTTTATGATATACAACTAGTGACATATCGCTTCTGGCAAACTGGCCACAGTATGAAAAAATGGGAGACTTGGTGGGCAATTGGGACGAGTAACTATGACTCTCTTGAGGTAGCCAATGACTCGTTACTATTGGTTTGGATTAAGAAATCTCGAATAACCCCAGGGGGAAGTAACGGTGACTCTTTTATGATACACTACTATTGACATATCATTTCTGGCAGACTCCGCAGTAAGAAAAAATGGCAGACTGTGTGAGCAATTGGGACAAGTAACTATGACACTCTTAAGGTAGCCTTTGCCATATTACTAGGGATTTGGATTAAGAAATCTCGAATAACATCTGGGAGGAGTAATTATGACTCTTTTATGATACACAACTATTGACATATCACTTCTGGCAAACTGGATACAGTATGAAAAAATGGGAGACTTGGTGACTCTCTTGAGGTAACCAATGCCTCGTTACTAGGGTTTTGGATTAAGAAAACTCGAATAACCTTTGGGAGAAGTAACGATGACTCTTTTATGATACACTACTATTGACATATCGCTTCTGGCAGACGCCGCAGTAAGAAAAAATGGCAGATTGGGTGAGCAATTGGGACAAGTAACTATGACTCTCTTAGGGTAGCCAATGCCATGTTACTAGGGATTTGGATTAAGAAATCTCGAATAACCTCTATGAGGAGTAATCATGACTCTTTTATGATACACAACTAGTGACATATCGCTTCTGGCAAACTGGACACAGTATGAAATATGGGAGATTTAATGAGCAATTGGGACGAGTAACTGTGACTCTCTTGAGGTATCCAAAGACTCGTTACTAGTGGTTTGGATTAAGAAATCTGGAATAACCCCAGGGGGAAGTAACGATGACTCCTTTATGATACACTACAATTGACATATCGCTTCTGGCAGACTGGCCGCAGTAAGAAAAAATGGCCGACTGGGTGAGCAATGGGGACGAGTAACTATGACACTCTTAACGTAGCCAATGCCTCGTTATTGGGGTTGGATTAAGAAATCTCGAATAACACCTAGGAGGAGTAACGATGACTCTTTTATGATACACAACTAGTGACATATCGCTTCTGGCAAACTGGCCACAGTATGAAAAATGGGATACTTGGTGAGCAATTGGGACGAGTAACTATGACTCTCTTGAGGTAGCCAATGACTCGTTACTAGTGGTTTGGATAAAGAAATCTCGAATACCCCAGGGGGAAGTAACGATGAGTCTTTTATGATACACAACCGGTGACATATCGCTTCTGGCAAACTGGCCACAGTATGAAAAACTGGAGACTTGGTTAGCAATTTTGAAGAGTAACTATGACTCTCTTGAGGTAGCCAATGACTCGTTACTATTGGTTTGGATTAAGAAATCTCGAATAACCCCAGTGTGAAGTAACGGTGACTCTTTTATGATACACTACTATTGACATATCGTTTCTGGCAGACTCCGCAGTAAGAAAAAATGGCAGACTGTGTGAGCAATTGGGACAAGTAACTATGACTCTCTTAATAGCCTTTGCCATATTACTAGGGATTTGGATTAAGAAATCTCGAATAACATCTGGGAGGAGTAATTATGACTCTTTTATGATACACAACTATTGACATATCACTTCTGGCAAACTGGATACAGTATGAAAAAATGGGAGACTTGGTGACTCTCTTGAGGTAACCAATGCCTCGTTACTAGGGTTTTGGATTAAGAAATCTCGAATAATCTTTGGGAGAAGTAACGATGACTCTTTTATGATACACTACTAATGACATATCGCTTCTGGCAGACGCCGCAGTAAGAAAAAATGGCAGACTGTGTGAGCAATTGGGACAAGTAACTATGACTCTCTTAGGGTAGCCAATGCCATGTTACTAGGGATTTGGATTAAGAAATCTCGAATAACCTCTATGAGGAGTAATCATGACTCTTTTATGATACACAACTAGTGACATATCGCTTCTGGCAAACTGGCCACAGTATGAAATATGGGAGACTTGGTGAGCAATTGGGACGAGTAACTGTGACTCTCTTGAAGTAGCCAATGACTCGTTACTAGTGGTTTGGATTAAGAAATCTGGAATAACCGCAGGGGGAAGTAACGATGACTCCTTTATGATACACTAAAATTGACATATCGCTTCTGGCAGACTGGCCGCAGTAAGAAAAAATGGCCGACTGGGTGAGCAATTGGGACGAGTAACTATGACTCTCTTAACGTAGCCAAAGCCTCGTTATTGGGGTTGGATTAAGAAATCTCGAATAACACCTAGGAGGAGCAACGATGACTCTTTTATGATACACAACTAGTGACATATCGCTTCTGGCAAACTGGCCACAGTATGAAAAATGGGAGACTTGGTGAGCAATTGGGACGAGTAACTATGACTCCCTTGACGTAGCCAATGACTCGTTACTAGTGGTTTGGATTAAGAAATCTAGAATAACACCAGGGGGAAGTAACGATGAGTCTTTTATGATACACAACTAGTGACATATCGCTTCTGGCAAACTGGCCACATTATGAAAAAATCGGAGAATTGGTGAGCAATTGGGACGAGTAACTATGACTCTCTTGAGGTAGCCAATGACTCGTTACTAGTGGTTTGGATTAAGAAATCTCGAATAACCCCAGGGGGAAGTAACGATGACTCTTTTATGATACACTACTATTGACTTATCGCTTCTGGCAGACGCCGCAATAAGAAAAAATGGCAGACTGGGTGAGCATTTGGGACGAGTAACTATTACTCTCTTAACGTAGCCAATGCCTCGTTATTGGGGATGGATGAAGAAATATCGAACAACACCTGGGAGGAGTAACGATGACTCTTTTATGATATACAACTAGTGACATATCGCTTCTGGCAAACTGGCCACAGTATGAAAAATGGGATGCTTGGTGAGCAATTGGGACGAGTAACTATGACTCTCTTGAGGTAGCCAATGACTCGTTACTAGTGGTTTGGATAAAGAAATCTCGAATAACCCCAGGGGGAAGTAACGATAAGTCTTTTATGATACACAACTAGTGACATATCGCTTCTGGCAAACTGGCCACAGTATGAAATACTGGAGACTTGGTGAGCAATTTTGAAGAGTAACTATGACTCTCTTGAGGTAGCCAATGACTTGTTACTAGTGGTTTGGATTAAGAAATCTCGAATAACCCCAGGGGGAAGTAACGATGACTCTTTTATGATACACTTCTATTGACATATCGCTTCTGGCAGACTGGCCGCAGTAAGAAAAATGGCAGACTGGGTGAGCAATTGGGACGAGTAACTATGACTATCTTAACGTAGCCAATGCCTCGTTATTGGGGTTGGATTAAGAAATCTCGAATAACATTTAGGAGGAGTCACGATGACTCTTTTATGATATACAACTAGTGACATATCGCTTCTGGCAAACTGGCCACAGTATGAAAAATGGGATACTTGGTGAGCAATTGGGACGAGTAACTATGACTCTCTTGAGGTAGCCAATGACTCGTTACTAGTGGTTTGGATAAAGAAATCTCGAATAACCCCAGGGGGAAGTAACGATGAGTCTTTTATGATACACAACTAGTGACATATCGCTTCTGGCAAACTGGCCACAGTATGAAAAACTGGAGACTTGGTGAGCAATTTTGAAGAGTAACTATGACTCTCTTGAGGTAGCCAATGACTTGTTACTAGTGGTTTGGATTAAGAAATCTCGAATAACCCCAGGGGGAAGTAACGATGACTCTTTTATGATACACTTCTATTGACATATCGCTTCTGGCAGACTGGCTGCAGTAAGAAAAATGGCAGACTGGGTGAGCAATTGGGACGAGTAACTATGACTCTCTTATCGTAGCCAATGCCTCGTTATTGTTTTTGGATTAAGTAATCTCGAATAACACCTAGGAGGAGTCACGATGCCTCTTTTATGATATACAACTAGTGACATATCGCTTCTGGCAAACTGGCCACAGTATGAAAAAATGGGAGACTTGGTGGGCAATTGGGACGAGTAACTATGACTCTCTTGAGGTAGCCAATGACTCGTTACTATTGGTTTGGATTAAGAAATCTCGAATAACCCCAGGGGGAAGTAACGGTGACTCTTTTATGATACACTACTATTGACATATCATTTCTTGCAGACTCCGCAGTAAGAAAAAATGGCAGACTGTGTGAGCAATTGGGACAAGTAACTATGACACTCTTAAGGTAGCCTTTGCCATATTACTAGGGATTTGGATTAAGAAATCTCGAATAACATCTGGGAGGAGTAATTATGACTCTTTTATGATACACAACTATTGACATATCACTTCTGGCAAACTGGATACAGTATGAAAAAATGGGAGACTTGGTGACTCTCTTGAGGTAACCAATGCCTCGTTACTAGGGTTTTGGATTAAGAAAACTCGAATAACCTTTGGGAGAAGTAACGATGACTCTTTTATGATACACTACTATTGACATATCGCTTCTGGCAGACGCCGCAGTAAGAAAAAATGGCAGATTGGGTGAGCAATTGGGACAAGTAACTATGACTCTCTTAGGGTAGCCAATGCCATGTTACTAGGGATTTGGATTAAGAAATCTCGAATAACCTCTATGAGGAGTAATCATGACTCTTTTATGATACACAACTAGTGACATATCGCTTCTGGCAAACTGGACACAGTATGAAATATGGGAGATTTGGTGAGCAATTGGGACGAGTAACTGTGACTCTCTTGAGGTATCCAATGACTCGTTACTAGTGGTTTGGATTAAGAAATCTGGAATAACCCCAGGGGGAAGTAACGATGACTCCTTTATGATACACTGCAATTGACATATCGCTTCTGGCAGACTGGCCGCAGTAAGAAAAAATGGCCGACTGGGTGAGCAATTAGGACGAGTAACTATGACTCTCTTAACGTAGCCAATGCCTCGTTATTGGGGTTGGATTAAGAACTCTCGAATAACACCTAGGAGGAGCAACGATGACTCTTTTATGATACACAACTAGTGACATATCGCTTCTGGCAAACTGGCCACAGTATGAAAAATGGGAGACTTGGTGAGCAATTGGGACGAGTAACTATGACTCCCTTGAGGTAGCCAATGACTCGTTACTAGTGGTTTGGATTAAGAAATCTCGAATAACCCCAGGGGGAAGTAACGATGAGTCTTTTATGATACACTACTATTGACATATCGCTTCTGGCAGACGCCGAGGTAAGAAAAAGTGGCAGACTGGGTGAGCACTTGGGACGAGTAACTATTACTCTCTTAACGTAACCAATGCCTCGTTATTGGGGATGGATGAAGAAATCTCGAATAACCCCTGGGAGGAGTAACGATGACTCTTTTATGATATACAACTAGTGACATATCGCTTCTGGCAAACTGGCCACAGTATGAAAAACTGGAGACTTGGTGAGCAATTTTGAAGAGTAACTATGACTCTCTTGAGGTAGCCAATGACTTGTTACTAGTGGTTTGGATTAAGAAATCTCGAATAACCCCAGGGGGAAGTAACGATGACTCTTTTATGATACACTTCTATTGACATATCGCTTCTGGCAGACTGGCTGCAGTAAGAAAAATGGCAGACTGGCTGAGCAATTGGGACGAGTAACTATGACTCTCTTATCGTAGCCAATGCCTCGTTATTGTTTTTGGATTAAGTAATCTCGAATAACACCTAGGAGGAGTCACGATGACTCTTTTATGATATACAACTAGTGACATATCGCTTCTGGCAAACTGGCCACAGTATGAAAAAATGGGAGACTTGGTGGGCAATTGGGACGAGTAACTATGACTCTCTTGAGGTAGCCAATGACTCGTTACTATTGGTTTGGATTAAGAAATCTCGAATAACCCCAGGGGGAAGTAACGGTGACTCTTTTATGATACACTACTATTGACATATCATTTCTGGCAGACTCCGCAGTAAGAAAAAATGGCAGACTGTGTGAGCAATTGGGACAAGTAACTATGACACTCTTAAGGTAGCCTTTGCCATATTACTAGGGATTTGGATTAAGAAATCTCGAATAACATCTGGGAGGAGTAATTATGACTCTTTTATGATACACAACTATTGACATATCACTTCTGGCAAACTGGATACAGTATGAAAAAATGGGAGACTTGGTGACTCTCTTGAGGTAACCAATGCCTCGTTACTAGGGTTTTGGATTAAGAAAACTCGAATAACCTTTGGGAGAAGTAACGATGACTCTTTTATGATACACTACTATTGACATATCGCTTCTGGCAGACGCCGCAGTAAGAAAAAATGGCAGATTGGGTGAGCAATTGGGACAAGTAACTATGACTCTCTTAGGGTAGCCAATGCCATGTTACTAGGGATTTGGATTAAGAAATCTCGAATAACCTCTATGAGGAGTAATCATGACTCTTTTATGATACACAACTAGTGACATATCGCTTCTGGCAAACTGGACACAGTATGAAATATGGGAGATTTGGTGAGCAATTGGGACGAGTAACTGTGACTCTCTTGAGGTAGCCAATGACTCGTTACTAGTGGTTTGGATTAAGAAATCTGGAATAACCCCAGGGGGAAGTAACGATGACTCCTTTATGATACACTACAATTGACATATCGCTTCTGGCAGACTGGCCGCAGTAAGAAAAAATGGCCGACTGGGTGAGCAATTAGGACGAGTAACTATGACTCTCTTAACGTAGCCAATGCCTCGTTATTGGGGTTGGATTAAGAACTCTCGAATAACACCTAGGAGGAGCAACGATGACTCTTTTATGATACACAACTAGTGACATATCGCTTCTGGCAAACTGGCCACAGTATGAAAAATGGGAGACTTGGTGAGCAATTGGGACGAGTAACTATGACTCCCTTGAGGTAGCCAATGACTCGTTACTAGTGGTTTGGATTAAGAAATCTCGAATAACCCCAGGGGGAAGTAACGATGAGTCTTTTATGATACACAACTAGTGACATATCGCTTCTGGCAAACTGGCCACAGTATGAAAATATCGGAGACTTGGTGAGCAATTGGGACGAGTAACTATGACTCTCTTGAGGTAGATAATGACTCGTTACTAGTGGTTTGGATTAAGAAATCTCGAATAACCCCAGGGGGAAGTAAAGATGACTCTTTTATGATACACTACTATTGACATATCGCTTCTGGCAGACGCCGAGGTAAGAAAAAATGGCAGACTGGGTGAGCACTTGGGACGAGTAACTATTACTCTCTTAACGTAGCCAATGCCTCGTTATTGGGGATGGATGAAGAAATCTCGAATAACCCCTGGGAGGAGTAACGATGACTCTTTTATGATATACAACTAGTGACATATCGCTTCTGGCAAACTGGCCACAGTATGAAAAAATGGGAGACTTGGTGACTCTCTTGAGGTAACCAATGCTTCGTTACTAGGGTTTTGGATTAAGAAATCTCGAATAACCTTTGGGAGAAGTGACGATGACTTTTTTATGATACACTACTATTAACATATCGCTTCTGGCAGACGCCGCAGTAAGAAAGAATGGCAGAATATGTGAACAATTGGGACGAGTAACTATGACCCTCTGAACGTAGCCAATGCCTCGTTATTGGGGTTGGGTTAATAAATCTCGAATAACCCCTGGGAGGAGTAACGATGACTCTTTTATGATATACAACTAGTGACATGGCTTCTGGTAGACTGGCGCAGTAAGAAAAAATGGCAGACTGGGTGAGCAATTGGGACAAGTAACTATGACTCTCTTAGGGTAGCCAATGCCATGTTACTAGGGATTTGGTTTAAGAAATCTCGAATAACCTCTATGAGGAGTAATCATGACTCTTTTATGATACACAACTAGTGACATATCGCTTCTGGCAAACTGGACACAGTATGAAATATGGGAGACTTGGTGAGCAATTGGGACGAGTAACTGTGACTCTCTTGAGGTTGCCAATGACTCGTTACTAGTGGTTTGGATTAAGAAATCTGGAATAACCCCAGGGGGAAGTAACGATGACTCCTTTATGATACACTACAATTGACATATCGCTTCTGGCAGACTGGCCGCAGTAAGAAAAAATGGCCGACTGGGTGAGCAATTAGGGCGAGTAACTATGACTCTCTTAACGTAGCCAATGCCTCGTTATTGGGGTTGGATTAAGAACTCTCGAATAACACCTAGGAGGAGCAACGATGACTCTTTTATGATACACAACTAGTGACATATCGCTTCTGGCAAACTGGCCACAGTATGAAAAATGGTTGACTTGGTGAGCAATTGGGACGAGTAACTATGACTCCCTTGAGGTAGCCAATGACTCGTTACTAGTGGTTTGGATTAAGAAATCTCGAATAACCCCAGGGGGAAGTAACGATGAGTCTTTTATGATACACAACTAGTGACATATCGCTTCTGGCAAACTGGCCACAGTATGAAAATATCGGAGACTTGGTGAGCAATTGGGACGAGTAACTATGACTCTCTTGAGGTAGCCAATGACTCGTTACTAGTGGTTTGGATTAAGAAATCTCGAATAACCCCAGGGGGAAGTAACGATGACTCTTTTATGATACACTACTATTGACATATCGCTTCTGGCAGACGCCGAGGTAAGAAAAAATGGCAGACTGGGTGAGCACTTGGGACGAGTAACTATTACTCTCTTAACGCAGCCAATGCCTCGTTATTGGGGATGGATGAAGAAATCTCGAATAACCCCTGGGAGGAGTAACGATGACTCTTTTATGATATACAACTAGTGACATATCGCTTCTGGCAAACTGGCCACAGTATGAAAAAATGGGAGACTTGGTGACTCTCTTGAGGTTAACAATGCTTCGTTACTAGGGTTTTGGATTAAGAAATCTCGAATAACCTTTGGGAGAAGTAACGATGACTTTTTTATGATACACTACTATTAACATATCGCTTCTGGCAGACGCCGCAGTAAGAAAGAATGGCAGAATGGGTGAACAATTGGGACGAGTAACTATGACCCTCTGAACGTAGCCAATGCCTCGTTATTGGGGTTGGGTTAATAAATCTCGAATAACCCCTGGGAGGAGTAACGATGACTCTTTTATGATATACAACTAGTGACATCGCTTCTGGTAGACTGGCGCAGTAAGAAAAAATGGCAGACTGGGTGAGCAATTGGGACAAGTAACTATGACTCTCTTAAGGTAGCCAATGCCATGTTACAAGGGATTTGGATTAAGAAATCTCGAATAGCCTCTGGGGGGAGTAATCATGACTCTTTTATGATACACAACTAGTGACATATCGCTTCTGGCAAACTGGCCACAGTATGAAAAAATGGGAGACTTGGTGAGCAATTAGGACGAGTAACTATGACTCTCTTGAGGTAGCCAATGACTCGTTACTAGTGGTTTGGATTAAGAAATCTCGAATAACCCCAGGGGGAAGTAACGGTGACTCTTTTATGATACACTACTATTGACATATCATTTCTGGCAGACTCCGCAGTAAGAAAAAATGGCAGACTGTGTGAGCAATTGGGACAAGTAACTATGACACTCTTAAGGTAGCCTTTGCCATATTACTAGGGATTTGGATTAAGAAATCTCGAATAACATCTGGGAGGAGTAATTATGACTCTTTTATGATACACAACTATTGACATATCACTTCTGGCAAACTGGATACAGTATGAAAAAATGGGAGACTTGGTGACTCTCTTGAGGTAACCAATGCCTCGTTACTAGGGTTTTGGATTAAGAAAACTCGAATAACCTTTGGGAGAAGTAACGATGACTCTTTTATGATACACTACTATTGACATATCGCTTCTGGCAGACGCCGCAGTAAGAAAAAATGGCAGATTGGGTGAACAATTGGGACAAGTATCTATGACTCTCTTAGGGTAGCCAATGCCATGTTACTAGGGATTTGGATTAAGAAATCTCGAATAACCTCTATGAGGAGTAATCATGACTCTTTTATGATACACAACTAGTGACATATCGCTTCTGGCAAACTGGACACAGTATGAAATATGGGAGATTTGGTGAGCAATTGGGACGAGTAACTGTGACTCTCTTGAGGTAGCCAATGACTCGTTACTAGTGGTTTGGATTAAGAAATCTGGAATAACCCCAGGGGGAAGTAACGATGACTCCTTTATGATACACTACAATTGACATATCGCTTCTGGCAGACTGGCCGCAGTAAGAAAAAATGGCCGACTGGGTGAGCAATTAGGACGAGTAACTATGACTCTCTTAACGTAGCCAATGCCTCGTTATTGGGGTTGGATTAAGAACTCTCGAATAACACCTAGGAGGAGCAACGATGACTCTTTTATGATACACAACTAGTGACATATCGCTTCTGGCAAACTGGCCACAGTATGAAAAATGGGAGACTTGGTGAGCAATTGGGACGAGTAACTATGACTCCCTTGAGGTAGCCAATGACTCGTTACTAGTGGTTTGGATTAAGAAATCTCGAATAACCCCAGGGGGAAGTAACGATGAGTCTTTTATGATACACAACTAGTGACATATCGCTTCTGGCAAACTGGCCACAGTATGAAAATATCGGAGACTTGGTGAGCAATTGGGACGAGTAACTATGACTCTCTTGAGGTAGCCAATGACTCGTTACTAGTGGTTTGGATTAAGAAATCTCGAATAACCCCAGGGGGAAGTAACGATGACTCTTTTATGATACACTACTATTGACATATCGCTTCTGGCAGACGCCGAGGTAAGAAAAAATGGCAGACTGGGTGAGCACTTGGGACGAGTAACTATTACTCTCTTAACGTAGGCAATGCCTCGTTATTGGGGATGGATGAAGAAATCTCGAATAACCCTTGGGAGGAGTAACGATGACTCTTTTATGATATACAACTAGTGACATATCGCTTCTGGCAAACTGGCCACAGTATGAAAAAATGGGAGACTTGGTGACTCTCTTGAGGTAACCAATGCTTCGTTACTAGGGTTTTGGATTAAGAAATCTCGAATAACCTTTGGGAGAAGTAACGATGACTTTTTTATGATACACTACTATTAACATATCGCTTCTGGCAGACGCCGCAGTAAGAAAGAATGGCAGAATGGGTGAACAATTGGGACGAGTAACTATGACCCTCTGAACGTAGCCAATGCCTCGTTATTGGGGTTGGGTTAATAAATCTCGAATAACCCCTGGGAGGAGTAACGATGACTCTTTTATTATATACAACTAGTGACATCGCTTCTGGTAGACTGGCGCAGTAAGAAAAAATGGCAGACTGGGTGAGCAATTGGGACAAGTAACTATGACTCTCTTAAGGTAGCCAATGCCATGTTACTAGGGATTTGGATTAAGAAATCTCGAATAGCCTCTGGGGGGAGTAATCATGACTCTTTTATGATACACAACTAGTGACATATCGCTTCTGGCAAACTGGCAACAGTATGAAAAGTGGGAGACTTGGTGAGCAATTAGGACGAGTAACTATGACTCTCTTGAGGTAGCCAATGACTCGTAACTAGTGGTTTGGATTAAGAAATCTCGAATAACCCATGGGGGAAGTAACGATGAGTCTTTTATGATACACAACTAGTAACATATCGCTTCTGGCAAACTGGCCACAGTATGAAAAAATGGGAGACTTGGTGAGCAATTAGGACGAGTAACTATGACTCTCTTGAGGTAGCCAATGACTCGTTACTAGTGGTTTGGATTAAGAAATCTCGAATAACCCCAGGGGGAAGTAACGATGACTCTTTTATGATACACTACTATTGACATACCGCTTCTGGCAGACGCCGCAGTAAGAAAAAATGGCAGACTGGGTGAGCAATTAATGCGAGTAACTATGACTCTCTTAACGTAGACAATGCCTCGTTATTGGGGTTGGATGAAGAAATCTCGAATAACCCCTGGGAGGAGTAATCATGACTCTTTTATGATACACAACTAGTGACATATCGCTTCTGGCAAACTGGCCACAGTATGAAACATGGGAGACTTGGTGAGCAATTGGGACGAGTAACTATGACTCTCTTGAGGTAGCCAATGACTCGTTACTAGTGGTTTGGATTAAGAAATCTCGAATAACCCCAGGGGGAAGTAACGATGAGTCTTTTATGATACACAACTAGTGACATATCGCTTCTGGCAAACTGGCCGCAGTAAGAAAAATGGCAGACATGGTGAGCAATTGCGACGAGTAACTATGACTCTCTTAACGTAGCCAATGCCTCGTTATTGGGGTTGGATTAAGAAATCTCGAATAACACCTAGGAGGAGCAACGATGACTCTTTTATGATACACAACTAGTGACATATCGCTTCTGGCAAACTGGCCACAGTATGAAAAATGGGAGACTTGGTGAGCAATTGGGACCAGTAACTATGACCCTCTTGAGGTAGCCAATGACTTGGAAGTAGTGGTTTGGATTAAGAAATCTCGAATAACCCCAGGGGGAAGTAACGATGAGTCTTTTATGATACACAACTAGTGATATATCGCTTCTGGCAAACTGGCCACAGTGTGAAAGAATGGGAGACATGGTGAGCAATTAGGACGAGGAACTATGACTCTCTTGAGGTAGCCAATGACTCGTTACTAGTGTTTTGGATTAAGAAATCTCGAATAACCCCAGGGGGAAGTAACGATGACTCTTTTATGATACACCACTATTGACATATCGCTTCTGGCAGACGCCGCAGTAAGAAAAAATGGCAGACTGGGTGAGCAATTAATTCGAGTAACTATGACTCACTTAACGTAGCCAATGCCTCGTTATTGGGGTTGGATGAAGAAATCTCGAATAACCCCTGGGAGGAGTAATCATGACTCTTTTATGATACACAACTAGTGACATTTCGCTTCTGGCTAACTGGCCACAGTATGAAACATGGGAGACTTGGTGAGCAATTGGGACGAGTAACTGTGACTCTCTGTAGGTAGCCAATGACTCGTTACTAGTGATTTGGATTAAGAAATCTCGAGTAACCCCAGGGGGAAGTAACGATGAGTCTTTTACGATACACAACTAGTGACATATCGCTTCTGGCAAACTGGCCACAGTATGAAAAAATCGGAGACTTGGTGAGCAATTGGGACGAGTAACTATGACTCTCTTGTGGTAGCCAATGACACGTTACTAGTGGTTTGGATTAAGAAATCTCGAATAACCCCAGGGGGAAGTAACGATGACTCTTTTATGATACACTACTATTGACATATCGCTTCTGGCAGACGCCGCAGTAAGAAAAAATGGCAGACTGGGTGAGCATTTGGGACGAGTAACTATTACTCTCTTAACGCAGCCAATGCCTCGTTATTGGGGATGGATGAAGAAATCTCGAATAACCCCTGGGAGGAGTAACGATGACTCTTTTATGATATACAACTAGTGACATATCGCTTCTGGCAAACTGGCCACAGTATTAAAAAATGGGAGACTTGGTGACTCTCTTGAGGTAACCAATGCTTCGTTACTAGGGTTTTGGATTAAGAAATCTCGAATAACCTTTGGGAGAAGTAACGATGACTTTTTTATGATACACTACTATTAACATATCGCTTCTGGCAGACGCCGCAGTAAGAAAGAATGGCAGAATGGGTGAACAATTGGGACGAGTAACTATGACCCTCTGAACGTAGCCAATGCCTCGTTATTGGGGTTGGGTTAATAAATCTCGAATAACCCCTGGGAGGAGTAACGATGACTCTTTTATGATATACAACTAGTGACATCGCTTCTGGTAGACTGGCGCAGTAAGAAAAAATGGCAGACTGGGTGAGCAATTGGGACAAGTAACTATGACTCTCTTAAGGTAGCCAATGCCATGTTACAAGGGATTTGGATTAAGAAATCTCGAATAGCCTCTGGGGGGAGTAATCATGACTCTTTTATGATACACAACTAGTGACATATCGCTTCTGGCAAACTGGCAACAGTATGAAAAGTGGGAGACTTGGTGAGCAATTAATGCGAGTAACTATGACTCTCTTAACGTAGACAATGCCTCGTTATTGGGGTTGGATGAAGAAATCTCGAATAACCCCTGGGAGGAGTAATCATGACTCTTTTATGATACACAACTAGTGACATATCGCTTCTGGCAAACTGGCCACAGTATGAAAAAATGGGAGACTTGGTGAGCAATTAGGACGAGTAACTATGACTCTCTTGAGGTAGCCAATGACTCGTTACTAGTGGTTTGGATTAAGAAATCTCGAATAACCCCAGGGGGAAGTAACGGTGACTCTTTTATGATACACTACTATTGACATATCATTTCTGGCAGACTCCGCAGTAAGAAAAAATGGCAGACTGTGTGAGCAATTGGGACAAGTAACTATGACACTCTTAAGGTAGCCTTTGCCATATTACTAGGGATTTGGATTAAGAAATCTCGAATAACATCTGGGAGGAGTAATTATGACTCTTTTATGATACACAACTATTGACATATCACTTCTGGCAAACTGGATACAGTATGAAAAAATGGGAGACTTGGTGACTCTCTTGAGGTAACCAATGCCTCGTTACTAGGGTTTTGGATTAAGAAAACTCGAATAACCTTTGGGAGAAGTAACGATGACTCTTTTATGATACACTACTATTGACATATCGCTTCTGGCAGACGCCGCAGTAAGAAAAAATGGCAGATTGGGTGAGCAATTGGGACAAGTAACTATGACTCTCTTAGGGTAGCCAATGCCATGTTACTAGGGATTTGGATTAAGAAATCTCGAATAACCTCTATGAGGAGTAATCATGACTCTTTTATGATACACAACTAGTGACATATCGCTTCTGGCAAACTGGACACAGTATGAAATATGGGAGATTTGGTGAGCAATTGGGACGAGTAACTGTGACTCTCTTGAGGTAGCCAATGACTCGTTACTAGTGGTTTGGATTAAGAAATCTGGAATAACCCCAGGGGGAAGTAACGATGACTCCTTTATGATACACTACAATTGACATATCGCTTCTGGCAGACTGGCCGCAGTAAGAAAAAATGGCCGACTGGGTGAGCAATTAGGACGAGTAACTATGACTCTCTTAACGTAGCCAATGCCTCGTTATTGGGGTTGGATTAAGAACTCTCGAATAACACCTAGGAGGAGCAACGATGACTCTTTTATGATACACAACTAGTGACATATCGCTTCTGGCAAACTGGCCACAGTATGAAACATGGGAGACTTGGTGAGCAATTGGGACGAGTAACTATGACTCCCTTGAGGTAGCCAATGACTCGTTACTAGTGGTTTGGATTAAGAAATCTCGAATAACCCCAGGGGGAAGTAACGATGAGTCTTTTATGATACACAACTAGTGACATATCGCTTCTGGCAAACTGGCCACAGTATGAAAAAATCGGAGACTTGGTGAGCAATTGGGACGAGTAACTATGACTCTCTTGAGGTAGCCAATGACTCGTTACTAGTGGTTTGGATTAAGAAATCTCGAATAACCCCAGAGGGAAGTAACGATGACTCTTTTATGATACACTACTATTGACATATCGCTTCTGGCAGTCGCCGAGGTAAGAAAAAATGGCAGACTGGGTGAGCACTTGGGACGAGTAACTATTACTCACTTAACGTAGCCAATGCCTCGTTATTGGGGATGGATGAAGAAATCTCGAATAACCCCTGGGAGGAGTAACGATGACTCTTTTATGATATACAACTAGTGACATATCGCTTCTGGCAAACTGGCCACAGTATGAAAAAATGGGAGACTTGGTGACTCTCTTGAGGTAACCAATGCTTCGTTACTAGGGTTTTGGATTAAGAAATCTCGAATAACCTTTGGGAGAAGTAACGATGACTTTTTTATGATACACTACTATTAACATATCGCTTCTGGCAGACGCCGCAGTAAGAAAGAATGGCAGAATGGGTGAACAATTGGGACGAGTAACTATGACCCTCTGAACGTAGCCAATGCCTCATTATTGGGGTTGGGTTAATAAATCTCGAATAACCCCTGGGAGGAGTAACGATGACTCTTTTATGATATACAACTAGTGACATCGCTTCTGGTAGACTGGCGCAGTAAGAAAAAATGGCAGACTGGGTGAGCAATTGGGACAAGTAACTATGACTCTCTTAAGGTAGCCAATGCCATGTTACTAGGGATTTGGATTAAGAAATCTCGAATAGCCTCTGGGGGGAGTAATCATGACTCTTTTATGATACACAACTAGTGACATATCGCTTCTGGCAAACTGGCAACAGTATGAAAAGTGGGAGACTTGGTGAGCAATTGGGACGAGTAACTATGACTCTCTTGAGGTAGCCAATGACTCGCTACTAGTGGTTTGGATTAAGAAGTCTCGAATAACCCCAGGGGGAAGTAACGATGAGTCTTTTATGATACACAACTAGTGACATATCGCTTCTGGCAAACTGGCCACAGTATGAAATATGGGAGACATGGTGAGCAATTGGGACGAGTAACTATGACTCTCTTGAGGTAGCCAATGACTCGTAACTAGTGGTTTGGATTAAGAAATCTCGAATAACCCATGGGGGAAGTAACGATGAGTCTTTTATGATACACAACTAGTGACATATCGCTTCTGGCAAACTGGCCACAGTATGAAAAAATGGGAGACTTGGTGAGCAATTAGGACGAGTAACTATGACTCTCTTGAGGTAGCCAATGACTCGTTACTAGTGGTTTGGATTAAGAAATCTCGAATAACCCCAGGGGGAAGTAACGATGACTCTTTTATGATACACTACTATTGACATACCGCTTCTGGCAGACGCCGCAGTAAGAAAAAATGGCAGACTGGGTGAGCAATTAATGCGAGTAACTATGACTCTCTTAACGTAGACAATGCCTCGTTATTGGGGTTGGATGAAGAAATCTCGAATAACCCCTGGGAGGAGTAATCATGACTCTTTTATGATACACAACTAGTGACATATCGCTTCTGGCAAACTGGCCACAGTATGAAACATGGGAGACTTGGTGAGCAATTGGGACGAGTAACTATGACTCTCTTGAGGTAGCCAATGACTCGTTACTAGTGGTTTGGATTAAGAAATCTCGAATAACCCCAGGGGGAAGTAACGATGAGTCTTTTATGATACACAACTAGTGACATATCGCTTCTGGCAAACTGGCCGCAGTAAGAAAAATGGCAGACATGGTGAGCAATTGCGACGAGTAACTATGACTCTCTTAACGTAGCCAATGCCTCGTTATTGGGGTTGGATTAAGAAATCTCGAATAACACCTAGGAGGAGCAACGATGACTCTTTCATGATACACAACTAGTGACATATCGCTTCTGGCAAACTGGCCACAGTATGAAAAATGGGAGACTTGGTGAGCAATTGGGAGCAGTAACTATGACCCTCTTGAGGTAGCCAATGACTCGGAAGTAGTGGTTTGGATTAAGAAATCTCGAATAACCCCAGGGGGAAGTAACGATGAGTCTTTTATGATACACAACTAGCGACATATCGCTTCTGGCAAACTGGCCACAGTGTGAAAAAATGGGAGACTTGGTGAGCAATTAGGACGAGGAACTATGACTCTCTTGAGGTAGCCAATGACTCGTTACTAGTGTTTTGGATTAAGAAATCTTTAATAACCCCAGGGGGAAGTAACGATGACTCTTTTATGATACACCACTATTGACATATCGCTTCTGGCAGACGCCGCAGTAAGAAAAAATGGCAGACTGGGTGAGGAATTAATTCGAGTAACTATGACTCGCTTAACGTAGCCAATGCCTCGTTATTGGGGTTGGATGAAGAAATCTCGAATAACCCCTGGGAGGAGTAATCATGACTCTTTTATGATACACAACTAGTGACATATCGCTTCTGGCTAACTGGCCACAGTATGAAACATGGGAGACTTGGTGAGCAATTGGGACGAGTAACTGTGACTCTCTGTAGGTAGCCAATGACTCGTTACTAGTGATTTGGATTAAGAAATCTCGAGTAACCCCAGGGGGAAGTAACGATGAGTCTTTTACGATACACAACTAGTGACATATCGCTTCTGGCAAACTGGCCACAGTATGAAAAAATCGGAGACTTGGTGAGCAATTGGGACGAGTAACTATGACTCTCTTGAGGTAGCCAATGACACGTTACTAGTGGTTTGGATTAAGAAATCTCGAATAACCCCAGGGGGAAGTAACGATGACTCTTTTATGATACACTACTATTGACATATCGCTTCTGGCAGACGCCGCAGTAAGAAAAAATGGCAGACTGGGTGAGCATTTGGGACGAGTAACTATTACTCTCTTAACGTAGCCAATGCCTCGTTATTGGGGATGGATGAAGAAATCTCGAATAACCCCTGGGAGGAGTAACGATGACTCTTTTATGATATACAACTAGTGACATATCGCTTCTGGCAAACTGGCCACAGTATGAAAAAATGGGAGACTTGGTGACTCTCTTGAGGTAACCAATGCTTCGTTACTAGGGTTTTGGATTAAGAAATCTCGAATAACCTTTGGGAGAAGTAACGATGACTTTTTTATGATACACTACTATTAACATATCGCTTCTGGCAGACGCCGCAGTAAGAAAGAATGGCAGAATGGGTGAACAATTGGGACGAGTAACTATGACCCTCTGAACGTAGCCAATGCCTCGTTATTGGGGTTGGGTTAATAAATCTCGAATAACCCCTGGGAGGAGTAACGATGACTCTTTTATGATATACAACTAGTGACATCGCTTCTGGTAGACTGGCCGCAGTAAGAAAAAATTTCAGACTGGGTGAGCAATTGGGACAAGTAACTATGACTCTCTTAAGGTAGCCAATGCCATGTTACTAGGGATTTGGATTAAAAAATCTCGAATAGCCTCTGGGGGGGTAATCATGACTCTTTTATGATACACAACTAGTGACATATCGCTTCTGGCAAACTGGCAACAGTATGAAAAGTGGGAGACTTGGTGAGCAATTGGGACGAGTAACTATGACTCTCTTGAGGTAGCCAATGACTCGCTACTAGTGGTTTGGATTAAGAAATCTCGAATAACCCCTTGGGGAAGTAACGATGAGACTTTTATGATACACAACTAGTGACATATCGCTTCTGGCAAACTGGCCACAGTATGAAAAAATGGGAGACTTGGTGCGCAACTGGGACGAGTAACTAAGACTCTCTTGAGGTAGCTAGTGGTTTGGATTAAGAAATCTCGAATAACCCCAGGGGGAAGTAACGATGACTCTTTTATGATACACTACTATTGACATATCGCTTCTGGCAGATTGGCCGCAGTAAGGAAAAATGGCAGACTGCGTGTGCAATTGGGACGAGTAACTATGACTCTCTTGAGGTAGCCAATGACTCGTTACTAGTGGTTTTGATTAAGAAATCTCTAATAACCCCAGGGGGAAGTAACGATGAGTCTTTTATGATACACAACTAGTGACATATCGCTTCTGGCAGACTGGCGGCGGGAAGAAAAAATGGCAGACTGTGTAAGCAATTGAGACGAGTAACAGTGACTCTTTTGAGATAGCCAATGACTCGTTACTAGTTGTTCGGATTAAGAAATGTCGAATAACCCCAGGGGGAAGTAACGATGACACTTTTATGATACACTACTATTGACATATCGCTTCTGGCAAACTGGCAACAGTATGAAAAGTGGGAGACTTGGTGAGCAATTGGGACGAGTAACTATGATTCTCTTGAGGTAGCCAATGTCTCGCTACTAGTGGTTTGGATTAAGAAGTCTAGAATAACCCCAGGGGGAAGTAACGATGAGTCTTTTATGATACACAACTAGTGACATATCGCTTCTGGCAAACTGGCCACAGTATGAAAAATTTGAGACATGGTGAGCAATTGGGACGAGTAACTATGACTCTCTTGAGGTAGCCAATGACTCGTAACTAGTGGATTGGATTAAGAAATCTCGAATAACCCCAGGGGGAAGTAACGATGAGTCTTTTATGATACACAACTAGTGACATATCGCTTCTGGCAAACTGGCCACAGTATGAAAAAATGGGAGACTTGGTGAGCAATTAGGACGAGTAACTATGACTCTCTTGAGGTAGCCAATGACTCGTTACTAGTGGTTTGGATTAAGAAATCTCGAATAACCCCAGGGGGAAGTAACGATGACTCTTTTATGATACACTACTATTGACATACCGCTTCTGGCAGACGCCGCAGTAAGAAAAAATGGCAGACTGGGTGAGCAATTAATGCGAGTAACTATGACTCTCTTAACGTAGACAATGCCTCGTTATTGGGGTTGGATGAAGAAATCTCGAATAACCCCTGGGAGGAGTAATCATGACTCTTTTATGATACACAACTAGTGACATATCGCTTCTGGCAAACTGGCCACAGTATGAAACATGGGAGACTTGGTGAGCAATTGGGACGAGTAACTATGACTCTCTTGAGGTAGCCATTGACTCGTTACTAGTGGTTTGGATTAAGAAATCTCGAATAACCCCAGGGGGAAGTAACGATGAGTCTTTTATGATACACAACTAGTGACATATCGCTTCTGGCAAACTGGCCGCAGTAAGAAAAATGGCAGACATGGTGAGCAATTGCGACGAGTAACTATGACTCTCTTAACGTAGCCAATGCCTCGTTATTGGGGTTGGATTAAGAAATCTCGAATAACACCTAGGAGGAGCAACGATGACTCTTTTATGATACACAACTAGTGACATATCGCTTCTGGCAAACTGGCAACAGTATGAAAAGTGGGAGACTTGGTGAGCAATTAATGCAAGTAACTATGACTCTCTTAACGTAGACAATGCCTCGTTATTGGGGTTGGATGAAGAAATCCCGAATAACCCCTGGGAAGAGTAATCATGACTCTTTTATGATACACAACTAGTGACATATCGCTTCTGGCAAACTGGCCACAGTATGAAAAAATGGGAGACTTCGTGAGCAATTAGGACGAGTAACTATGACTCTCTTGAGGTAGCCAATGACTCGTTACTAGTGGTTTGGATTAAGAAATCTCGAATAACCCCAGGGGGAAGTAACGGTGACTCTTTTATGATACACTACTATTGACATATCATTTCTGGCAGACTCCGCAGTAAGAAAAAATGGCAGACTGTGTGAGCAATTGGGACAAGTAACTATGACACTCTTAAGGTAGCCTTTGCCATATTACTAGGGATTTGGATTAAGGAATCTCGAATAACATCTGGGAGGAGTAATTATGACTCTTTTATGATACACAACTATTGACATATCACTTCTGGCAAACTGGATACAGTATGAAAAAATGGGAGACTTGGTGACTGTCTTGAGGTAACCAATGCCTCGTTACTAGGGTTTTGGATTAAGAAATCTCGAATAATCTTTGGGAGAAGTAACGATGACTCTTTTATGATACACTACTAATGACATATCGCTTCTGGCAGACGCCGCAGTAAGAAAAAATGGCAGACTGGGTGAGCAATTGGGACAAGTAACTATGACTCTCTTAGGGTAGCCAATGCCATGTTACTAGGGATTTGGATTAAGAAATCTCGAATAACCTCTATGAGGAGTAATCATGACTCTTTTATGATACACAACTAGTGACATTTCGCTTCTGGCAAACTGGCCACAGTATGAAATATGGGAGACTTGGTGAGCAATTGGGACGAGTAACTGTGACTCTCTTGAAGTAGCCAATGACTCGTTACTAGTGGTTTGGATTAAGAAATCTGGAATAACCCCAGGGGGAAGTAACGATGACTCCTTTATGATACACTACAATTGACATATCGCTTCTGGCAGACTGGCCGCAGTAAGAAAAAATGGCCGACTGGGTGAGCAATTAGGACGAGTAACTATGACTCTCTTAACGTAGCCAATGCCTCGTTATTGGGGTTGGATTAAGAACTCTCGAATAACACCTAGGAGGAGCAACGATGACTCTTTTATGATACACAACTAGTGACATATCGCTTCTGGCAAACTGGCCACAGTATGAAAAATGGGAGACTTGGTGAGCAATTGGGACGAGTAACTATGACTCCCTTGAGGTAGCCAATGACTCGTTACTAGTGGTTTGGATTAAGAAATCTCGAATAACCCCGGGGGGAAGTAACGATGAGTCTTTTATGATACACAACTAGTGACATATCGCTTCTGGCAAACTGGCCACAGTATGAAAAAATCGGAGACTTGGTGAGCAATTGGGACGAGTAACTATGACTCTCTTGAGGTAGCCAATGACTCGTTACTAGTGGTTTGGATTAAGAAATCTCGAATAACCCCAGAGGGAAGTAACGATGACTCTTTTATGATACACTACTATTGACATATCGCTTCTGGCAGACGCCGAGGTAAGAAAAAATGGCAGACTGGGTGAGCACTTGGGACGAGTAACTATTACTCTCTTAACGTAGCCAATGCCTCGTTATTGGGGATGGATGAAGAAATCTCGAATAACCCCTGGGAGGAGTAACGATGACTCTTTTATGATATACAACTAGTGACATATCGCTTCTGGCAAACTGGCCACAGTATGAAAAAATGGGAGACTTGGTGACTCTCTTGAGGTAACCAATGCTTCGTTACTAGGGTTTTGGATTAAGAAATCTCGAATAACCTTTGGGAGAAGTAACGATGACTTTTTTATGATACACTACTATTAACATATCGCTTCTGGCAGACGCCGCAGTAAGAAAGAATGGCAGAATGGGTGAACAATTGGGACGAGTAACTATGACCCTCTGAACGTAGCCAATGCCTCGTTATTGGGGTTGGGTTAATAAATCTCGAATAACCCCTGGGAGGAGTAACGATGACTCTTTTATGATATACAACTAGTGACATCGCTTCTGGTAGACTGGCGCAGTAAGAAAAAATGGCAGACTGGGTGAGCAATTGGGACAAGTAACTATGACTCTCTTAAGGTAGCCAATGCCATGTTACTAGGGATTTGGATTAAGAAACCTCGAATAGCCTCTGGGGGGAGTAATCATGACTCTTTTATGATACACAACTAGTGACATATCGCTTCTGGCAAACTGGCAACAGTATGAAAAGTGGGAGACTTGGTGAGCAATTGGGACGAGTAACTATGACTCTCTTGAGGTAGCCAATGACTCGCTACTAGTGGTTTGGATTAAGAAGTCTCGAATAACCCCAGGGGGAAGTAACGATGAGTCTTTTATGATACACAACTAGTGACATATCGCTTCTGGCAAACTGGCCACAGTATGAAAAAATGGGAGACTTGGTGAGCAATTAGGACGAGTAACTATGACTCTCTTGAGGTAGCCAATGACTCGTTACTAGTGGTTTGGATTAAGAAATCTCGAATAACCCCAGGGGGAAGTAACGATGACTCTTTTATGATACACTACTATTGACATACCGCTTCTGGCAGACGCCGCAGTAAGAAAAAATGGCAGACTGGGTGAGCAATTAATGCGAGTAACTATGACTCTCTTAATGTAGACAATGCCTCGTTATTGGGGTTGGATGAAGAAATCTCGAATAACCCCTGGGAGGAGTAATCATGACTCTTTTATGATACACAACTAGTGACATATCGCTTCTGGCAAACTGGCCACAGTATGAAACATGGGAGACTTGGTGAGCAATTGGGACGAGTAACTATGACTCTCTTGAGGTAGCCAATGACTCGTTACTAGTGGTTTGGATTAAGAAATCTCGAATAACCCCAGGGGGAAGTAACGATGAGTCTTTTATGATACACAACTAGTGACATATCGCTTCTGGCAAACTGGCCGCAGTAAGAAAAATGGCAGACATGGTGAGCAATTGCGACGAGTAACTATGACTCTCTTAACGTAGCCAATGCCTCGTTATTGGGGTTGGATTAAGAAATCTCGAATAACACCTAGGAGGAGCAACGATGACTCTTTTATGATACACAACTAGTGACATATCGCTTCTGGCAAACTGGCCACAGTATGAAAAATGGGAGACTTGGTGAGCAATTGGGACCAGTAACTATGACCCTCTTGAGGTAGCCAATGACTCGGAAGTAGTGGTTTGGATTAAGAAATCTCGAATAACCCCAGGGGGAAGTAACGATGAGTCTTTTATGATACACAACTAGCGACATATCGCTTCTGGCAAACTGGCCACAGTGTGAAAAAATGGGAGACTTGGTGAGCAATTAGGACGAGGAACTATGACTCTCTTGAGGTAGCCAATGACTCGTTACTAGTGTTTTGGATTAAGAAATCTTTAATAACCCCAGGGGGAAGTAACGATGACTCTTTTATGATACACCACTATTGACATATCGCTTCTGGCAGACGCCGCAGTAAGAAAAAATGGCAGACTGGGTGAGCAATTAATTCGAGTAACTATGACTCACTTAACGTAGCCAATGCCTCGTTATTGGGGTTGGATGAAGAAATCTCGAATAACCTCTGGGAGGAGTAATCATGACTCTTTTATGATACACAACTAGTGACATATCGCTTCTGGCTAACTGGCCACAGTATGAAACATGGGAGACTTGGTGAGCAATTGGGACGAGTAACTGTGACTCTCTGTAGGTAGCCAATGACTCGTTACTAGTGATTTGGATTAAGAAATCTCGAGTAACCCCAGGGGGAAGTAACGATGAGTCTTTTACGATACACAACTAGTGACATATCGCTTCTGGCAAACTGGCCACAGTATGAAAAAATCGGAGACTTGGTGAGCAATTGGGACGAGTAACTATGACTCTCTTGAGGTAGCCAATGACACGTTACTAGTGGTTTGGATTAAGAAATCTCGAATAACCCCAGGGGGAAGTAACGATGACTCTTTTATGATACACTACTATTGACATATCGCTTCTGGCAGACGCCGCAGTAAGAAAAAATGGCAGACTGGGTGAGCATTTGGGACGAGTAACTATTACTCTCTTAACGTAGCCAATGCCTCGTTATTGGGGATGGATGAAGAAATCTCGAATAACCCCTGGGAGGAGTAACGATGACTCTTTTATGATATACAACTAGTGACATATCGCTTCTGGCAAACTGGCCACAGTATGAAAAAATGGGAGACTTGGTGACTCTCTTGAGGTAACCAATGCTTCGTTACTAGGGTTTTGGATTAAGAAATCTCGAATAACCTTTGGGAGAAGTAACGATGACTTTTTTATGATACACTACTATTAACATATCGCTTCTGGCAGACGCCGCAGTAAGAAAGAATGGCAGAATGGGTGAACAATTGGGACGAGTAACTATGACCCTCTGAACGTAGCCAATGCCTCGTTATTGGGGTTGGGTTAATAAATCTCGAATAACCCCTGGGAGGAGTAACGATGACTCTTTTATGATATACAACTAGTGACATCGCTTCTGGTAGACTGGCCGCAGTAAGAAAAAATTTCAGACTGGGTGAGCAATTGGGACAAGTAACTATGACTCTCTTAAGGTAGCCAATGCCATGTTACTAGGGATTTGGATTAAAAAATCTCGAATAGCCTCTGGGGGGGTAAACATGACTCTTTTATGATACACAACTAGTGACATATCGCTTCTGGCAAACTGGCAACAGTATGAAAAGTGGGAGACTTGGTGAGCAATTGGGACGAGTAACTATGACTCTCTTGAGGTAGCCAATGACTCGCTACTAGTGGTTTGGATTAAGAAATCTCGAATAACCCCTTGGGGAAGTAACGATGAGACTTTTATGATACACAACTAGTGACATATCGCTTCTGGCAAACTGGCCACAGTATGAAAAAATGGGAGACTTGGTGCGCAACTGGGACGAGTAACTAAGACTCTCTTGAGGTAGCTAGTGGTTTGGATTAAGAAATCTCGAATAACCCCAGGGGGAAGTAACGATGACTCTTTTATGATACACTACTATTGACATATCGCTTCTGGCAGATTGGCCGCAGTAAGGAAAAATGGCAGACTGCGTGTGCAATTGGGACGAGTAACTATGACTCTCTTGAGGTAGCCAATGACTCGTTACTAGTGGTTTTGATTAAGAAATCTCTAATAACCCCAGGTGGAAGTAACGATGAGTCTTTTATGATACACAACTAGTGACATATCGCTTCTGGCAGACTGGCGGCAGTAAGAAAAAATGGCAGACTGTGTAAGCAATTGGGACGAGTAACAGTGACTCTTTTGAGATAGCCAATGACTCGTTACTAGTTGTTCGGATTAAGAAATGTCGAATAACCCCAGGGGGAAGTAACGATGACACTTTTATGATACACTACTATTGACATATCGCTTCTGGCAAACTGGCAACAGTATGAAAAGTGGGAGACTTGGTGAGCAATTGGGACGAGTAACTATGATTCTCTTGAGGTAGCCAATGTCTCGCTACTAGTGGTTTGGATTAAGAAGTCTAGAATAACCCCAGGGGGAAGTAACGATGAGTCTTTTATGATACACAACTAGTGACATATCGCTTCTGGCAAACTGGCCACAGTATGAAAAATGGGAGACATGGTGAGCAATTGGGACGAGTAACTATGACTCTCTTGAGGTAGCCAATGACTCGTTACTAGTGGATTGGATTAAGAAATCTCGAATAACCCCAGGGGGAAGTAACGATGAGTTTTTTATGATACACAACTAGTGACATATCGCTTCTGGCAAACTGGCCACAGTATGAAAAAATGGGAGACTTGGTGAGCAATTAGGACGAGTAACTATGACTCTCTTGAGGTAGCCAATGACTCGTTACTAGTGGTTTGGATTAAGAAATCTCGAATAACCCCAGGGGGAAGTAACGATGACTCTTTTATGATACACTACTATTGACATACCGCTTCTGGCAGACGCCGCAGTAAGAAAAAATGGCAGACTGGGTGAGCAATTAATGCGAGTAACTATGACTCTCTTAACGTAGACAATGCCTCGTTATTGGGGTTGGATGAAGAAATCTCGAATAACCCCTGGGAGGAGTAATCATGACTCTTTTATGATACACAACTAGTGACATATCGCTTCTGGCAAACTGGCCACAGTGTGAAAAAATGGGAGACTTGGTGAGCAATTAGGACGAGGAACTATGACTCTCTTGAGGTAGCCAATGACTCGTTACTAGTGTTTTGGATTAAGAAATCTTTAATAACCCCAGGGGGAAGTAACGATGACTCTTTTATGATACACCACTATTGACATATCGCTTCTGGCAGACGCCGCAGTAAGAAAAAATGGCAGACTGGGTGAGCAATTAATTCGAGTAACTATGACTCACTTAACGTAGCCAATGCCTCGTTATTGGGGTTGGATGAAGAAATCTCGAATAACCTCTGGGAGGAGTGATCATGACTCTTTTATGATACACAACTAGTGACATATCGCTTCTGGCTAACTGGCCACAGTATGAAACATGGGAGACTTGGTGAGCAATTGGGACGAGTAACTGTGACTCTCTGTAGGTAGCCAATGACTCGTTACTAGTGATTTGGATTAAGAAATCTCGAGTAACCCCAGGGGGAAGTAACGATGAGTCTTTTACGATACACAACTAGTGACATATCGCTTCTGGCAAACTGGCCACAGTATGAAAAAATCGGAGACTTGGTGAGCAATTGGGACGAGTAACTATGACTCTCTTGAGGTAGCCAATGACACGTTACTAGTGGTTTGGATTAAGAAATCTCGAATAACCCCAGGGGGAAGTAACGATGACTCTTTTATGATACACTACTATTGACATATCGCTTCTGGCAGACGCCGCAGTAAGAAAAAATGGCAGACTGGGTGAGCATTTGGGACGAGTAACTATTACTCTCTTAACGTAGCCAATGCCTCGTTATTGGGGATGGATGAAGAAATCTCGAATAACCCCTGGGAGGAGTAACGATGACTCTTTTATGATATACAACTAGTGACATATCGCTTCTGGCAAACTGGCCACAGTATGAAAAAATGGGAGACTTGGTGACTCTCTTGAGGTAACCAATGCTTCGTTACTAGGGTTTTGGATTAAGAAATCTCGAATAACCTTTGGGAGAAGTAACGATGACTTTTTTATGATACACTACTATTAACATATCGCTTCTGGCAGACGCCGCAGTAAGAAAGAATGGCAGAATGGGTGAACAATTGGGACGAGTAACTATGACCCTCTGAACGTAGCCAATGCCTCGTTATTGGGGTTGGGTTAATAAATCTCGAATAACCCCTGGGAGGAGTAACGATGACTCTTTTATGATATACAACTAGTGACATCGCTTCTGGTAGACTGGCCGCAGTAAGAAAAAATTTCAGACTTGGTGAGCAATTGGGACGAGTAACTATGACTCTCTTGAGGTAGCCAATGACTCGCTACTAGTGGTTTGGATTAAGAAATCTCGAATAACCCCTTGGGGAAGTAACGATGAGACTTTTATGATACACAACTAGTGACATATCGCTTCTGGCAAACTGGCCACAGTATGAAAAAATCGGAGACTTGGTGAGCAATTGGGACGAGTAACTATGACTCTCTTGAGGTAGCCAATGACACGTTACTAGTGGTTTGGATTAAGAAATCTCGAATAACCCCAGGGGGAAGTAACGATGACTCTTTTATGATACACTACTATTGACATATCGCTTCTGGCAGACGCCGCAGTAAGAAAAAATGGCAGACTGGGTGAGCATTTGGGACGAGTAACTATTACTCTCTTAACGTAGCCAATGCCTCGTTATTGGGGATGGATGAAGAAATCTCGAATAACCCCAGGGGGAAGTAACGATGAGTCTTTTATGATACACAACTAGTGACATATCGCTTCTGGCAGACTGGCGGCAGTAAGAAAAAATGGCAGACTGTGTAAGCAATTGGGACGAGTAACAGTGACTCTTTTGAGATAGCCAATGACTCGTTACTAGTTGTTCGGATTAAGAAATGTCGAATAACCCCAGGGGGAAGTAACGATGACACTTTTATGATACACTACTATTGACATATCGCTTCTGGCAAACTGGCAACAGTATGAAAAGTGGGAGACTTGGTGAGCAATTGGGACGAGTAACTATGATTCTCTTGAGGTAGCCAATGTCTCGCTACTAGTGGTTTGGATTAAGAAGTCTAGAATAACCCCAGGGGGAAGTAACGATGAGTCTTTTATGATACACAACTAGTGACATATCGCTTCTGGCAAACTGGCCACAGTATGAAAAATGGGAGACATGGTGAGCAATTGGGACGAGTAACTATGACTCTCTTGAGGTAGCCAATGACTCGTAACTAGTGGATTGGATTAAGAAATCTCGAATAACCCCAGGGGGAAGTAACGATGAGTTTTTTATGATACACAACTAGTGACATATCGCTTCTGGCAAACTGGCCACAGTATGAAAAAATGGGAGACTTGGTGAGCAATTAGGACGAGTAACTATGACTCTCTTGAGGTAGCCAATGACTCGTTACTAGTGGTTTGGATTAAGAAATCTCGAATAACCCCAGGGGGAAGTAACGATGACTCTTTTATGATACACTACTATTGACATACCGCTTCTGGCAGACGCCGCAGTAAGAAAAAATGGCAGACTGGGTGAGCAATTAATGCGAGTAACTATGATTCTCTTAACGTAGACAATGCCTCGTTATTGGGGTTGGATGAAGAAATCTCGAATAACCCCTGGGAGGAGTAATCATGACTCTTTTATGATACACAACTAGTGACATATCGCTTCTGGCAAACTGGCCACAGTATGAAACATGGGAGACTTGGTGAGCAATTGGGACGAGTAACTATGACTCTCTTGAGGTAGCCAATGACTCGTTACTAGTGGTTTGGATTAAGAAATCTCGAATAACCCCAATGGGAAGTAACGATGAGTCTTTTATGATACACAACTAGTGACATATCGCTTCTGGCAAACTGGCCTCAGTAAGAAAAATGGCAGACATGGTGAGCAATTGCGACGAGTAACTATGACTCTCTTAACGTAGCCAATGCCTCGTTATTGGGGTTGGATTAAGAAATCTCGAATAACACCTAGGAGGAGCAACGATGACTCTTTTATGATACACAACTAGTGACATATCGCTTCTGGTAAACTGGCCAAGGTATGAAAAATGGGAGACTTGGTGAGCAATAGGACCAGTAACTATGACCCTCTTGAGGTAGCCAATGACTCGTAACTAGTGGTTTGGATTAAGAAATCTCGAATAACCCCAGGGGGAAGTAACGATGAGTCTTTTATGATACACAACTAGCGACATATCGCTTCTGGCAAACTGGCCAAAGTGTGAAAAAATGGGAGACTTGGTGAGCAATTAGGACGAGGAACTATGACTCTCTTGAGGTAGCCAATGACTCGTTACTAGTGTTTTGGATTAAGAAATCGTTAATAACCCCAGGGGGAAGTAACGATGACTCTTTTATGATACACCACTATTGACATATCGCTTCTGGCAGACGCCGCAGTAAGAAAAAATGGCAGACTGGGTGAGCAATTAATTCGAGTAACTATGACTCTCTTAACGTAGCCAATGCCTCGTTATTGGGGTTGGATGAAGAAATCTCGAATAACCCCTGGGAGGAGTAATCATGACTCTTTTATGATACACAACTAGTGACATATAGCTTCTGGCAAACTGGCCACAGTATGAAACATGGGAGACTTGGTGAGCAATTGGGACGAGTAACTGTGACTCTCTGTAGGTATTCAATGACTCGTTACTAGTGATTTGGATTAAGAAATCTCGAGTAACCCCAGGGGGAAGTAACGATGAGTCTTTTATGATACACAACTAGTGACATATCGCTTCTGGCAAACTGGCCACAGTATGAAAAAATCGGAGACTTGGTGAGCAATTTGGACGACTAACTATGACTCTCTTGAGGTAGCCAATGACTCGTTACTAGTGGCTTGGATTAAGAAATCTCGAATAACCCCAGGGGGAAGTAACGATGACTCTTTTATGATACACTACTATTGACATATCGCTTCTGGCAGACGCCGCAGTAAGAAAAAATGGCAGACTGGGTGAGCAATTGGGACGAGTAACTATGACTCTCTTAACGTAGCAAATGCCTCGTTATTGGGGTTGGATTAATAAATCTCGACTAACCCCTGGGAGGAGTAACGATGACTCTTTTATGATACACAACTAGTGACATATCGCTTCTGGCAAAGTGGCCGCAGTAAGAAGAAATGGGAAACTGGGTGAGCAATTGGGACGAGTAACTGTGACTCTCTTAAGTTAGCGAATGCTTCGTACTAGGTGTTTGGATTAAGAAATCTCGAATAACCCTATGAAGGAGTAACGATGACTCTTTTATGATACAAAACTAATGACATATCGATTCTGGCAGACTGGACAAGTTCTCAAAAAGTAGTAAACTGTGTGAGCAACTGGGAGGAAGAACTACGGCACTATTAAAATAGCCAATGCTTCGTCACGAGTAGTATTGAATCAGAGAATACCAGTAACCTGTTTAAGGAGTAACGATGACTCTCTTAAGATACACAACGAGTGACATATCGGTACTGGCAGACTGGCCGCAGTAAGAAAAAATGGCAGACTGGGTGAGCAAATGGGACTAGTTACTATGACTCTCTTAACGTAACCAATGCCGCGTTACTAGGGGTTTGGATTAAGAAATCTCGAATAACCCGTGATACGTGTAACGCTGACTCTTTTATGATACACAACTAGTGACATATCGCTTCTGGCAGATTGGCCGCAGTAAGAAAAAATAGCAGACTGGTTGAGCAATTGGGACGAGTAACTATGACTCTCTTAACGTGGTCAATGCCTCGTTATTGGGGTTGGATTAATAAATCTCGAATAATCCCTGGGAGGAGTAACGATGACTCTTTTATGATTTACAACTAGTGACATATCGCTTCTGGCAAACTGGCCACAGTATCAATAAATGGGAGACTTGTTGACACTCTTGAGGTAACCAATGCCTTGTTACTAGGGTTTTGGATTAAGAAATCTCGAATAACCTTTGGGAGAAGTAACGATGACTCTATTATGATACACTACTATTGACATATCGCTTCTGGCAGACGCCGCAGTAAGAAAAAATGGCAGACTGGGTGAGCAATTGGGACGAGTAACTATGACTCTCTTAACATAGCAAATGCCTCGTTATTTTGATTGGATTAATAAATCTCGAATAACCCCTGGGAGGAGTAACGATGACTCTTTTATGATACACAACGAGTGACGTATCAGTTCTGGCAGACTGGCCGCAGTAAGAAAAAATGGCAGACTGGGTGAGCAAATGGGACGAGTAACTATGACTCTCTTAACGTAACCAATGCCGCGTTACTAGGGGTTTGGATTAAGAAATCTCGAATAACCCGTGAGAGGTGTAACGCTGACTCTTTTATGATACACAACTAGTGACATATCGCTTCTGGCAGATTGGCCGCACTAAGAGAAAATGGCAGACTGCGTGAGCAATTGGGACGAGTAACTAAGACACTCTTGAGGTAGCCAATGACTCGTTACTAGTGGTTTGGATAAAGAAATCTCGAATAACCCCAGGGGGAAGTAACGATAAGTCTTTTATGATACACAACTAGTGACATATCGCTTCTGGCAAACTGGCCACAGTATGAAAAACTGGAGACTTGGTGAGCAATTTTGAAGAGTAACTATGACTCTCTTGAGGTAGCCAATGACTTGTTACTAGTGGTTTGGATTAAGAAATCTCGAATAACCCCAGGGGGAAGTAACGATGACTCGTTTATGATACACTTCTATTGACATATCGCTTCTGGCAGACTGGCCGCAGTAAGAAAAATGGCAGACTCGGTGAGCAATTGGGACGAGTAACTATGACTCTCTTAACGTAGCCAATGCCTCGATATTGGGGTTGGATTAAGAAATCTCGAATAACATTTAGGAGGAGTCACGATGACTCTTTTATGATATACAACTAGTGACATATCGCTTCTGGCAAACTGGCCACAGTATGAAAAATGGGATACTTGGTGAGCAATTGGGACGAGTAACTATGACTCTCTTGAGGTAGCCAATGACTCGTTACTAGTGGTTTGGATAAAGAAATCTCGAATAACCCCAGGGGGAAGTAACGATGAGTCTTTTATGATACACAACTAGTGACATATCGCTTCTGGCAAACTGGCCACAGTATGAAAAACTGGAGACTTGGTGAGCAATTTTGAAGAGTAACTATGACTCTCTAGAGGTAGCCAATGACTTGTTACTAGTGGTTTGGATTAAGAAATCTCGAATAACCCCAGGGGGAAGTAACGATGACTCCTTTATGATACACTTCTATTGACATATCGCTTCTGGCAGACTGGCTGCAGTAAGAAAAATGGCAGACTGGGTGAGCAATTGGGACGAGTAACTATGACTCTCTTAACGTAGCCAATGCCTCGTTATTGTTGTTGGATTATGTAATCTCGAATAACACCTAGGAGGAGTCACGATGACTCTTTTATGATATACAACTAGTGACATATCGCTTCAGGCAAACTGGCCACAGTATGAAAAATGGGAGACTTGGTGAGCAATTGTGACGAGTAACTATGACTCACTTAACGTAGCCAATGACTCGTTACTAGTGGTTTGGATTAAGAAATCTTGAATAACCCTAGGGGGAAGTAACGATGAGTCTTTTATGATACACAACTAGTGACATATCGCTTATGGCAACTGGCCACAGTATGAAAAAATGGGAGACTTGGTGGGCAATTGGGACGAGTAACTATGACTCTCTTGAGGTAGCCAATGACTCGTTACTATTGGTTTGAATTAAGAAATCTCGAATAACCCTAGGGGGAAGTAACGGTGACTCTTTTATGATACACTACTATTGACATATCATTTCTGGCAGACTCCGCAGTACGAAAAAATGGCAGACTGTGTGAGCAATTGGGACAAGTAACTATGACACTCTTAAGGTAGCCTTTGCCATATTACTAGGGATTAGGATTAAGAAATCTCGAATAACATCTGGAAGGAGTAATTATGACTGTTTTATGATACACAACTATTGACATATCACTTCTGGCAAACTGGATACAGTATGAAAAAATGGGAGACTTGGTGACTCTCTTGAGGTAACCAATGCCTCGTTACTAGGGTTTTGGATTAAGAAATCTCGAATAACCTTTGGGAGAAGTAACGATGACTCTTTTATGATACACTACTATTGACATATCGCTTCTGGCAGACGCCGCAGTAAGAAAAAATGGCAGACTGGGTGAGCAATTGGGACAAGTAACTATGACTCTCTTAGGGTAGCCAATGCCATGTTACCAGGGATTTGGATTAAGAAATCTCGAATAACCTTTGGGAGAAGTAACGATGACTCATTTATGATACACTACTATTGACATATCGCTTCTGGCAGACGCCGCAGTAAGAAAAAATGGCAGACTGGGTGAGCAATTGGGACGAGTAACTATGACTCTCTTAACGTAGCAAATGCCTCGTTATTGGGGTTGGATTAATAAATCTCGACTAACCCCTGGGAGGAGTAACGATGACTCTTTTACGATACACAACTAGTGACCTATCGCTTCTGGCAAAGTGGCCGCAGTAAGAAGAAATGGGAAACTGGGTGAGCAATTGGGACGAGTAACTGTTACTCTCTTAAGTTAGCGAATATTTCGTACTAGGTGTTTGGATTAAGAAATCTCGAATAACCCTATGAAGGAGTAACGATGACTCTTTTATGGTACAAAACTAATGACATATCGATTCTGGCAGACTGGACAAGTTCTCAAAAAGTAGTAAACTGTGTGAGCAACTGGGAGGATAAACTACGGCACTATTAAAATAGCCAATGCTTCGTCACGAGTAGTATTGAATCAGAGAATACCAGTAACCTGTTTAAGGAGTAACGATGACTCTCTTAAGATACACAACGAGTGACATATCGGTACTGGCAGACTGGCCGCAGTATGAAAAATGGGGGACTTGGTGAGCAATTGTGACGAGTAACTATGACTCTCTTGAGGTAGCCAATGACTCGTTACTAGTGGTTTGGATTAAGAAATCTCGAATAACCCCAGGGGGAAGTAACGATGAGTCTTTTATGATACACAGCTAGTGACATATCGCTTCTGGCAAACTGGCCACAGTATGAAAAAATGGGAGACTTGGTGACTCTCTTGAGGTAACCAATGCCTCGTTACTAGGGTTTTGAATTAAGAAATCCCGAGTAACCTTTAAGAGAAGTAACGATGACTCTTTTATGATAGGCTACTATTGACATATAGCTTCTAGCAGATGCCGCAGTAAGAAAAAATGGCAGACTGGTTGAGCAATTGGGACGAGTAACTATGACTCTCTTAACGTGGTCAATGCCTCATTATTGGGGTTGGATTAATAAATCTCGAATAATCCCTGGGAGGAGTAACGATGACTCTTTTATGATTTACAACTAGTGACATATCGCTTCTGGCAAAGGCCACAGTATCAAAAAATGGGAGACTTGTTGACACTCTTGAGGTAACCAATGCCTTGTTACTAGGGTTTTGGATTAAGAAATCTCGAATTACCTTTGGGAGAAGTAACGATGACTCTATTATGATACACTACTATTGACATATCGCTTCTGGCAGACGCCTCAGTAAGAAAAAATGGCAGACTGGGTGAGCAATTGGGACGAGTAACTATGACTCTCTTAACATAGCAAATGCCTCGTTATTTTGGTTGGATTAATAAATCTCGAATAACCCCTGGGAGGAGTAACGATGACTCTTTTATGATACACAACGAGTGACGTATCGGTTCTGGCAGACTGGCCGCAGTAAGAAAAAATGGCAGACTGGGTGAGCAAATGGGACGAGTAACTATGACTCTCTTAACGTAACCAATGCCGCGTTACTAGGGGTTTGGATTAAGAAATCTCGAATAACCCGTGAGAGGTGTAACGCTGACTCTTTTATGATACACAACTAGTGACATATCGCTTCTGGCAGATTGGCCGCAGTAAGAGAAAATGGCAGACTGCGTGAGCAATTGGGACGAGTAACTGAGACACTCTTGAGGTAGCCAATGACTCGTTACTAGTGGTTTGGATAAAGAAATCTCGAATAACCCCAGGGGGAAGTAACGATAAGTCTTTTATGATACACAACTAGTGACATATCGCTTCTGGCAAACTGGCCACAGTATGAAAAACTGGAGACTTGGTGAGCAATTTTGAAGAGTAACTATGACTCTCTTGAGGTAGCCAATGACTTGTTACTAGTGGTTTGGATTAAGAAATCTCGAATAACCCCAGGGGGAAGTAACGATGACTCTTTTATGATACACTTCTATTGACATATCGCTTCTGGCAGACTGGCCGCAGTAAGAAAAATGGCAGACTAGGTGAGCAATTGGGACGAGTAACTATGACTCTCTTAACGTAGCCAATGCCTCGATATTGGGGTTGGATTAAGAAATCTCGAATAACATTTAGGAGGAGTCACGATGACTCTTTTATGATATACAACTAGTGACATATCGCTTCTGGCAAACTGGCCACAGTATGAAAAATGGGATACTTGGTGAGCAATTGGGACGAGTAACTATGACTCTCTTGAGGTAGCCAATGACTCGTTACTAGTGGTTTGGATAAAGAAATCTCGAATAACCCCAGGGGGAAGTAACGATGAGTCTTTTATGATACACAACTAGTGACATATCGCTTCTGGCAAACTGGCCACAGTATGAAAAACTGGAGACTTGGTGAGCAATTTTGAAGAGTAACTATGACTCTCTAGAGGTAGCCAATGACTTGTTACTAGTGGTTTGGATTAAGAAATCTCGAATAACCCCAGGGGGAAGTAACGATGACTCTTTTATGATACACTTCTATTGACATATCGCTTCTGGCAGACTGGCTGCAGTAAGAAAAATGGCAGACTGGGTGAGCAATTGGGACGAGTAACTATGACTCTCTTAACGTAGCCAATGCCTCGTTATTGTTGTTGGATTAAGTAATCTCGAATAACACCTAGGAGGAGTCACGATGACTCTTTTATGATATACAACTAGTGACATATCGCTTCAGGCAAACTGGCCACAGTATGAAAAATGGGAGACTTGGTGAGCAATTGTGACGAGTAACTATGACTCACTTAACGTAGCCAATGACTCGTTACCAGTGGTTTGGATTAGGAAATCTTGAATAACCCTAGGGGGAAGTAACGATGAGTCTTTTATGATACACAACTAGTGACATATCGCTTATGGCAAACTGGCCACAGTATGAAAAAATGGGAGACTTGGTGGGCAATTGGGACGAATAACTATGACTCTCTTGAGGTAGCCAATGACTCGTTACTATTGGTTTGAATTAAGAAATCTCGAATAACCCCAGGGGGAAGTAACGGTGACTCTTTTATGATACACTACTATTGACATATCATTTCTGGCAGACTCCGCAGTAAGAAAAAATGGCAGACTGTGTGAGCAATTGGGACAAGTAACTATGACACTCTTAAGGTAGCCTTTGCCATATTACTAGGGATTTGGATTAAGAAATCTCGAATAACATCTGGGAGGAGTAATTATGACTCTTTTATGATACACAACTATTGACATATCACTTCTGGCAAACTGGATACAGTATGAAAAAATGGGAGACTTGGTGAGCAATTGGGACGAGTAACTATGACTCCCTTGTGGTAGCCAATGACTCGTTACTAGTGGTTTGGATTAAGAAATCTCGAATAACCCCAGGGGGAAGTAACGATGAGTCTTTTATGATACACAACTAGTGACATATCGCTTCTGGCAAACTGGCCACAGTATGAAAAAATCGGAGACTTGGTGAGCAATTGGGACGAGTAACTATGACTCTCTTGAGGTAGCCAATGACTCGTTACTAGTGGTTTGGATTAAGAAATCTCGAATAACCCCAGGGGGAAGTAACGATGACTCTTTTATGATACACTACTATTGACATATCGCTTCTGGCAGACGCCGCAGTAAGAAAAAATGGCAGACTGGGTGAGCATTTGGGACGAGTAACTATTACTCTCTTAACGTAGCCAATGCCTCGTTATTGGGGATGGATGAAGAAATCTCGAATAACCCCTGGGAGGAGTAACGATGACTCTTTTATGATATACAACTAGTGACATATCGCTTCTGGCAAACTGGCCACAGTATGAAAAAATGGGAGACTTGGTGACTCTCTTGAGGTAACCAATGCTTGGTTACAAGGGTTTTGGATTAAGAAATCTCGAATAACCTTTGGGAGAAGTAACGATGACTTTTTTATGATACACTACTATTGACATATCGCTTCTGGCAGACGCCGCAGTAAGAAAGAATGGCAGAATGGGTGAACAATGGGGACGAGTAACTATGACCCTCTGAACGTAGCCAATGCCTCGTTATTGGGGTTGGGTTAATAAATCTCGAATAACCCCTGGGAGGAGTAACGATGACTCTTTTATGATATACAACTAGTGACATCGCTTCTGGTAGACTGGCCGCAGTAAGAAAAAATGGCAGACTGGGTGAGCAATTGGGACAAGTAACTATGACTCTCTTAAGGTAGCCAATGCCATGTTACTAGGGATTTGGATTAAGAAATCTCGAATAGCCTCTGGGGGGAGTAATCATGACTCTTTTATGATACACAACTAGTGACATATCGCTTCTGGCAAACTGGCAACAGTATGAAAAGTGGGAGACTTGGTGCGCAATTGGGACGAGTAACTATGACTCTCTTGAGGTAGCCAATTACTCGCTCCTAGTGGTTTGGATTAAGAAGTCTCGAATAACCCTTGGGGGAAGTAACGATGAGTCTTTTATGATACACAACTAGTGACATATCGCTTCTGGCAAACTGGCCACAGTATGAAAAAATGGGAGACTTGGTGAGCAATTAGGACGAGTAACTATGACTCTCTTGAGGTAGCCAACGACTCGTTACTAGTGGTTTGGATTAAGAAATCTCGAATAACCCCAGGGGGAAGTAACGATGACTCTTTTATGATACACTACTATTGAAATACCGCTTCTGGCAGACGCCGCAGTAAGAAAAAATGGCAGACTGGGTGAGCAATTAATGCGAGTAACTATGACTCTCTTAACGTAGACAATGCCTCGTTATTGGGGTTGGATGAAGAAATCTCGAATAACCCCTGGGAGGAGTAATCATGACTCTTATATGATACACAACTAGTGACATATCGCTTCTGGCAAACTGGCCACAGTATGAAACATGGGAGACTTGGTGAGCAATTGGGACGAGTAACTATGACTCTCTTGAGGTAGCCAATGACTCGTTACTAGTGGTTTGGATTAAGAAATCTCGAATAACTCCAGGGGGAAGTAACGATGAGTCTTTTATGATACACAACTAGTGACATATCGCTTCTGGCAAACTGGCCGCAGTAAGAAAAATGGTAGACATGGTGAGCAATTGCGACGAGTAACTATGACTCTCTTAACGTAGCCAATGCCTCGTTATTGGGGTTGGATTAAGAAATCTCGAATAACACCTAGGAGGAGCAACGATGACTCTTTTATGATACACAACTAGTGACATATCGCTTCTGGCAAACTGGCCATAGTATGAAAAAATCGGAGACTGGGTGAGCAATTGGGACGAGTAACTATGACTCTCTTGAGGTAGCCAATGACTCGTTACTAGTGGTTTGGATTAAGAAATCTCGAATAACCCCAGGGGGAAGTAACGATGACTCTTTTATGATACACTACTATTGACATATCGCTTCTGGCAGACGCCGCAGTAAGAAAAAATGGCAGACTGGGTGAGCATTTGGGACGAGTAACTATTACTCTCTTAACGTAGCCAATGCCTCGTTATTGGGGATGGATGAAGAAATCTCGAATAACCCCTGGGAGGAGTAACGATGACTCTTTTATGATATACAACTAGTGACGTATCGCTTCTGGCAAACTGGCCACAGTATGAAAAAATGGGAGACTTGGTGACCTTCTTGAGGTAACCAATGCCTCGTTACTAGGGTTTTGGATTAAGAAATCTCGAATACCCTTTGGGAGAAGTAACGATGACTTTTTTATGATACACTACTATTGACATATCGCTTCTGGCAGACGCCGCAGTAAGAAAGAATGGCAGAATGGGTGAACAATTGGGACGAGTAACTATGACCCTCTGAATGTAGCCAATGCCTCGTTATTGGGGTTGGATTAATAAATCTCGAATAACCCCTGGGAGGAGTAACGATGACTCTTTTATGATATACAACTAGTGACATCGCTTCTGGTAGACTGGCCGCAGTAAGAAAAAATGGCAGACTGGGTGAGCAATTGGGACAAGTAACTATGACTCTCTTAAGGTAGCCAATGATATGTTACTAGGGATTTGGATTAAGAAATCTCGAATAGCCTCTGGGGGGAGTAATCATGACTCTTTTATGATACACAACTAGTGACATATCGCTTCTGGCAAACTGGCAACAGTATGAAAAGTGGGAGACTTGGTGAGCAATTGGGACGAGTAACTATGACTCTCTTGAGGTACCCAATGACTCGCTACTAGTGGTTTGGATTAAGAAATCTCGAATAACCCCTTGGGGAAGTAACGATGAGACTTTTATGATACACAACTAGTGACATATCGCTTCTGGCAAACTGGCCACAGTATGAAAAAATGGGAGACTTGGTGCGCAACTGGGACGAGTAACTAAGACCCTCTTGAGGTAGCTAGTGGTTTGGATTAAGAAATCTCGAATAACCCCAGGGGGAAGTAACGATGACTCTTTTATGATACACTACTATTGACATATCGCTTCTGGCAGATTGGCCGCAGTAAGGAAAAATGGCAGACTGCGTGTGCAATTGGGACGAGTAACTATGACTCTCTTGAGGTAGCCAATGACTCGTTACTAGTTGTTCGGATTAAGAAATGTCGAATAACCCCAGGGGGAAGTAACGATGACACTTTTATGATACACTACTATTGACATATCGCTTCTGGCAAACTGGCGGCGGTAAGAAAAAATTGGAAACTGGGTGAGCAATTGGGAAGAGTAACTATGACTCTCTTAAGGTATCCAATGCCTCGTTATTGGGGTTGGATTATTAAATCTCGAATAATCCCTGGGAGGAGTAACGATGACTCTTTTATGATACACAACTAGTGACATATCGCTTCTGGCAAACTGGCCACAGTATCAAAAAATGGGAGACTAGGTGACACTCTTGAGGTAACCAATGCCTTGTTACTAAGGTTTTGGATTAAGAAATCTCGAATAACCTTTGGGAGAAGTAACGATGACTCTTTTATGATACACTACTATTGACATATCGCTTCTGGCAAACTGGCCGCAGTAAGAAAAAATTGGAAACTGGGTGAGCAATTGGGAAGAGTAACTATGACTCTCTTAAGGTATCCAATGCCTCGTTATTGGGGTTGGATTAAGAAATCTCTAATAACCCCTGGGAGGAGTAACGATGACTCTTTTATGATATACAACTAGTGACATATCGCTTCTGGCAAACTGGCCACAGTATGAAAAATGGGATACTTGGTGAGCAATTGGGACGAGTAACTATGACTCTCTTGAGGTAGCCAATGACTCGTTACTAGTGGTTTGGATAAAGAAATCTCGAATAACCCCAGGGGGAAGTAACGATGAGTCTTTTATGATACACAACTAGTGACATATCGCTTCTGGCAAACTGGCCACAGTATGAAAAACTGGAGACTTGGTGAGCAATTTTGAAGAGTAACTATGACTCTCTAGAGGTAGCCAATGACTTGTTACTAGTGGTTTGGATTAAGAAATCTCGAATAACCCCAGGGGGAAGTAACGATGATTCTTTTATGATACACTTCTATTGACATATCGCTTCTGGCAGACTGGCTGCAGTAAGAAAAATGGCAGACTGGGTGAGCAATTGGGACGAGTAACTATGACTCTCTTAACGTAGCAAATGCCTCGTTATTGGGGTTGGATTAATAATTCTCGACTAACCCCTGGGAGGAGTAACGATGACTCTTTTATGATACACAACTAGTGACATATCGCTTCTGGCAGACTGGCGGCAGTAAGAAAAAATGGCAGACTGTGTAAGCAATTGGGACAAGTAACAGTGACTCTTTTGAGATAGCCAATGACTCGTTACTAGTTGTTCGGATTAAGAAATGTCGAATAACCCCAGGGGGAAGTAACGATGACACTTTTATGATACACTACTATTGACATATCGCTTCTGGCAAACTGGCCGCGGTAAGAAAAAATTGGAAACTGGGTGAGCAATTGGGAAGAGTAACTATGACTCTCTTAAGGTATCCAATGCCTCGTTATTGGGGTTGGATTAAGAAATCTCTAATAACCCCTGGGAGGAGTAACGATGACTCTTTTATGATATACAACTAGTGACATATCGCTTCTGGCAAACTGGCCACAGTATGGTGACCCTCTTGAGGTAACCAATGCCTCGTTACTAGGGTTTTGGATTAAGAAATCTCGTGTAACCTTTGGGAGAGGTAACGATGACTTTTTTATGATAGGCTACTATTGACATATCGCTTCTGGCAGATGCCGCAGTAAGAAAAAATGGGAGACTGGTTGAGCAATTGGGACGAGTAACTATGACTCTCTTAACGTAGCCAATGCCTCGTTATTGGGGTTGGATTATTAAATCTCGAATAATCCCTGGGAGGAGTAACGATGACTCTTTTATGATACACAACTAGTGACATATCGCTTCTGGCAAACTGGCCACAGTATCAAAAAATGGGAGACTAGGTGACACTCTTGAGGTAACCAATGCCTTGTTACTAGGGTTTTGGATTAAGAAATCTCGAATAACCTTTGGGAGAAGTAACGATGACTCTTTTATGATACACTACTATTGACATATCGCTTCTGGCAGACGCCGCAGTAAGAAAAAATGGCAGACTGGGTGAGCAATTGGGACGAGTAACTATGACTCTCTTAACGTAGCAAATGCCTCGTTATTGGGGTTGGATTAATAAATCTCGACTAACCCCTGGGAGGAGTAACGATGACTCTTTTATGAAACACAACTAGTGACATATCGCTTCTGGCAAAGTGGCCGCAGTAAGAAGAAATGGGAAACTGGGTGAGCAATTGGGACGAGTAACTGTGACTCTCTTAAGTTAGCGAATGCTTCGTCCTAGGTGTTTGGCTTAAGAAATCTCGAATAACCCTATGAAGGAGTAACGATGACTCTTTTATGATACAAAACTAATGACATATCGATTCTGGCAGACTGGACAAGTTCTCAAAAAGTAGTAAACTGTGTGAGCAACTGGGAGGAAGAACTACGGCACTATTAAAATAGTCACGAGTAGTATTGAATCAGAGAATACCAGTAACCTGTTTAAGGAGTAACGATGACTCTCTTAAGAACACAATGAGTGACATATCGGTACTGGCAGACTGGCCGCAGTAAGAAAAAATGGCAGACTGGGTGAGCAAATGGGACTAGTAACTATGACTCTCTTAATGTAACCAATGCCGCGTTACTAGGGGTTTGGATTAAGAAATCTCGAATAACCCGTGATACGTGTAACGCTGACTCTTTTATGATACACAACTAGTGACATATCGCTTCTGGCAGATTGGCCGCAGTAAGAAAAAATAGCAGACTGGTTGAGCAATTGGGACGAGTAACTATGACTCTCTTAACGTGGTCAATGCCTCGTTATTGGGGTTGGATTAATAAATCTCGAATAATCCCTGGGAGGAGTAACGATGACTCTTTTATGATACACAACTAGTGACATATCGCTTCTGGCAAACTGGCCACAGTATGAAAAATTGGGGACTTGGTGAGCAATTGTGACGAGTAACTATGACTCTCTTGAGGTAGCCAATGACTCGTTACTAGTGGTTTGGATTAAGAAATCTCGAATAACCCCAGGGGGAAGTAACGATGAGTCTTTTATGATACACAACTAGTGACATATCGCTTCTGGCAAACTGGGCACAGTATGAAAAAATTGGAGACTTGGTGACTCTCTTGAGGTAACCAATGCCTCGTTACTAGGGTTTTGGATTAAGAAATCCCGAGTAACCTTTAAGAGAAGTAACGATGACTCTTTTATGATAGGCTACTATTGACATATAGCTTCTGGCAGATGCCGCAGTAAGAAAAAATGGCAGACTGTTTGAGCAATTGGGACGAGTAACTATGACTCTCTTAACGTGGTCAATGCCTCATTATTGGGGTTGGATTAATAAATCTCGAATAATCTCTGGGAGGAGTAACGATGACTCTTTTATGATACACAACTAGTGACATATCGCTTCTGGCAAACTGGCCACAGTATCAAAAAATGTGAGACTTGTTGACACTCTTGAGGTAACCAATGCCTTGTTACTAGGGTTTTGGATTAAGAAATCTCGAATAACCTTTGGGAGAAGTAACGGTGACTCTATTATGATACACTACTATTGACATATCGCTTCTGGCAGACGCCGCAGTAAGAAAAAATGGCAGACTGGGTGAGCAATTGGGACGAGTAACTATGACTCTCTTAACATAGCAAATGCCTCGTTATTTTGGTTGGATTAATAAATCTCGAATAACCCCTGGGAGGAGTAACGATGACTCTTTTATGATACACAACGAGTGACGTATCGGTTCTGGCAGACTGGCCGCAGTAAGAAAAAATGGCAGACTGGGTGAGCAAATGGGACGAGTAACTATGACTCTCTTAACGTAACCAATGCCGCGTTACTAGGGGTTTGGATTAAGAAATCTCGAATAACCCGTGAGAGGTGTAACGCTGACTCTTTTATGATACACAACTAGTGACATATCGCTTCTGGCAGATTGGCCGCAGTAAGAGAAAATGGCAGACTGCGTGAGCAATTGGGACGAGTAACTAAGACACTCTTGAGGTAGCCAATGACTCGTTACTAGTGGTTTGGATAAAGAAATCTCGAATAACCCCAGGGGAAAGTAACGATAAGTCTTTTATGATACACAACTAGTGACATATCGCTTCTGGCAAACTGGCCACAGTATGAAAAACTGGAGACTTGGTGAGCAATTTTGAAGAGTAACTATGACTCTCTTGAGGTAGCCAATGACTTGTTACTAGTGGTTTGGATTAAGAAATCTCGAATAACCCCAGGGGGAAGTAACGATGACTCTTTTATGATACACTTCTATTGACATATCGCTTCTGGCAGACTGGCGGCAGTAAGAAAAAATGGCAGACTGTGTAAGCAATTGGGACGAGTAACTATGACTCTCTTAACGTAGCCAATGCCTCGATATTGGGGTTGGATTAAGAAATCTCGAATAACATTTAGGAGGAGTCACGATGACTCTTTTATGATATACAACTAGTGACATATCGCTTCTGGCAAACTGGCCACAGTATGAAAAATGGGATACTTGGTGAGCAATTGGGACGAGTAACTATGACTCTCTTGAGGTAGCCAATGACTCGTTACTAGTGGTTTGGATAAAGAAATCTCGAATAACCCCAGGGGGAAGTAACGATGAGTCTTTTATGATACACAACTAGTGACATATCGCTTCTGGCAAACTGGCCACAGTATGAAAAACTGGAGACTTGGTGAGCAATTTTGAAGAGTAACTATGACTCTCTAGAGGTAGCCAATGACTTGTTACTAGTGGTTTGGATTAAGAAATCTCGAATAACCCCAGGGGGAAGTAACGATGACTCTCTTATGATACACTTCTATTGACATATCGCTTCTGGCAGACTGGCTGCAGTAAGAAAAATGGCAGACTGGGTGAGCAATTGGGACGAGTAACTATGACTCTCTTAACGTAGCCAATGCCTCGTTATTGTTGTTGGATTAAGTAATCTCGAATAACACCTAGGAGGAGTCACGATGACTCTTTTATGATATACAACTAGTGACATATCGCTTCAGGCAAACTGGCCACAGTATGAAAAATGGGAGACTTGGTGAGCAATTGTGACGAGTAACTATGACTCACTTAACGTAGCCAATGACTCGTTACTAGTGGTTTGGATTAAGAAATCTTGAATAACCCTAGGGGGAAGTAACGATGAGTCTTTTATGATACACAACTAGTGACATATCGCTTATGGCAAACTGGCCACAGTATGAAAAAATGGGAGACTTGGTGGGCAATTGGGACGAGTAACTATGACTCTCTTGAGGTAGCCAATGACTCGTTACTATTGGTTTGAATTAAGAAATCTCGAATAACCCCAGGGGGAAGTAACGGTGACTCTTTTATGATACACTACTATTGACATATCATTTCTGGCAGACTCCGCAGTAAGAAAAAATGGCAGACTGTGTGAGCAATTGGGACAAGTAACTATGACACTCTTAAGGTAGCCTTTGCCATATTTCTAGGGATTTGGATTAAGAAATCTCGAATAACATCTGGGAGGAGTAATTATGACTCTTTTATGATACACAACTATTGACATATCACTTCTGGCAAACTGGATACAGTATGAAACAATGGGAGACTTGGTGACTCTCTTGAGGTAACCAATGCCTCGTTACTAGGGTTTTGGATTAAGAAATCTCGAATAACCTTTGGGAGAAGTAACGATGACTCTTTTATGATACACTACTATTGACATATCGCTTCTGGCAGACGCCGCAGTAAGAAAAAATGGCAGACTGGGTGAGCAATTGGGACAAGTAACTATGACTCTCTTAGGGTAGATAATGCCATGTTACTACGGATTTGGATTAAGAAATCTCGAATAACCTCTATGAGGAGTAATCATGACTCTTTTATGATACACAACTAGTGACATATCGCTTCTGGCAAACTGGACACAGTATGAAATATGGGAGATTTGGTGAGCAATTGGGACGAGTAACTGTGACTCTCTTGAGGTAGCCAATGACTCGTTACTAGTGGTTTGGATTAAGAAATCTGGAATAACCCCAGGGGGAAGTAACGATGACTCCTTTATGATACACTACAATTGACATATCGCTTCTGGCAGACTGGCAGCAGTAAGAAAAAATGGCCGACTGGGTGAGCAATTAGGACGAGTAACTATGACTCTCTTAACGTAGCCAATGCCTCGTTATTGGGGTTGGATTAAGAACTCTCGAATAACACCTAGGAGGAGCAACGATGACTCTTTTATGATACACAACTAGTGACATATCGCTTCTGGCAAACTGGCCACAGTATGAAAAATGGGAGACTTGGTGAGCAATTGGGACGAGTAACTATGACTCCCTTGAGGTAGCCAATGACTCGTTACTAGTGGTTTGGATTAAGAAATCTCGAATAACCCCAGGGGGAAGTAACGATGAGTCTTTTATGATACACAACTAGTGACATATCGCTTATGGCAAACTGGCCACAGTATGAAAAAATGGGAGACTTGGTGAGCAATTAGGACGAGTAACTATGACTCTCTTGAGGTAGCCAATGACTCGTTACTAGTGGTTTGGATTAAGAAATCTCGAATAACCCCAGGGGGAAGTAACGATGACTCTTTTATGATACACTACTATTGACATACCGCTTCTGGCAGACGCCGCAGTAAGAAAAAATGGCAGACTGGGTGAGCAATTAATGCGAGTAACTATGACTCTCTTAACGTAGACAATGCCTCGTTATTGGGGTTGGATGAAGAAATCTCGAATAACCCCTGGGAGGAGTAATCATGACTCTTTTATGATACACTACTATTGACATATCGCTTCTGGCAGACGCCGCAGTAAGAAAAAATGGCAGACTGGGTGAGCTATTGGGACAAGTAACTATGACTCTCTTAGGGTAGATAATGCCATGTTACTAGGGATTTGGATTAAGAAATCTCGAATAACCTCTATGAGGAGTAATCATGACTCTTTTATGATACACAACTAGTGACATATCGCTTCTGGCAAACTGGACACAGTATGAAATATGGGAGATTTGGTGAGCAATTGGGACGAGTAACTGTGACTCTCTTGAGGTAGCCAATGACTCGTTACTAGTGGTTTGGATTAAGAAATCTGGAATAACCCCAGGGGGAAGTAACGATGACTCCTTTATGATACACTACAATTGACATATCGCTTCTGGCAGACTGGCCGCAGTAAGAAAAAATGGCCGACTGGGTGAGCAATTAGGACGAGTAACTATGACTCTCTTAACGTAGCCAATGCCTCGTTATTGGGGTTGGATTAAGAACTCTCGAATAACACCTAGGAGGAGCAACGATGACTCTTTTATGATACACAACTAGTGACATATCGCTTCTGGCAAACTGGCCACAGTATGAAAAATGGGAGACTTGGTGAGCAATTGGGACGAGTAACTATGACTCCCTTGAGGTAGCCAATGACTCGTTACTAGTGGTTTGGATTAAGAAATCTCGAATAACCCCAGGGGGAAGTAACGATGAGTCTTTTATGATACACAACTAGTGACATATCGCTTCTGGCAAACTGGCCACAGTATGAAAAAATCGGAGACTTGGTGAGCAATTGGGACGAGTAACTATGACTCTCTTGAGGTAGCCAATGACTCGTTACTAGTGGTTTGGATTAAGAAATCTCGAATAACCCCAGGGGGAAGTAACGATGACTCTTTTATGATACACTACTATTGACATATCGCTTCTGACAGACGCCGCAGTAAGAAAAAATGGCAGACTGGGTGAGCATTTGGGACGAGTAACTATTACTCTCTTAACGTAGCCAATGCCTCGTTATTGGGGATGGATGAAGAATTCTCGAATAACCCCTGGGAGGAGTAACGATGACTCTTTTATGATATACAACTAGTGACATCGCTTCTGGTAGACTGGCCGCAGTAAGAAAAAATGGCAGACTGGGTGAGCAATTGGGACAAGTAACTATGACTCTCTTAAGGTAGCCAATGCCATGTTACTAGGGATTTGGATTAAGAAATCTCGAATAGCCTCTGGGGGGAGTAATCATGACTCTTTTATGATACACAACTAGTGACATATCGCTTCTGGCAAACAGGCAACAGTATGAAAAGTGGGAGACTTGGTGCGCAATTGGGACGAGTAACTATGACTCTCTTGAGGTAGATAATGACTCGCTACTAGTGGTTTGGATTAAGAAGTCCCGAATAACCCCAGGGGGAAGTAACGATGAGTCTTTTATGATACACAACTAGTGACATATCGCTTCTGGCAAACTGGCCACAGTATGAAAAAATGGGAGACTTGGTGAGCAATTAGGACGAGTAACTATGACTCTCTTGAGGTAGCCAATGACTCGTTACTAGTGGTTTGGATTAAGAAATCTCGAATAACCCCAGGGGGAAGTAACGATGACTCTTTTATGATACACTACTATTGACATACCGCTTCTGGCAGACGCCGCAGTAAGAAAAAATGGCAGACTGGGTGAGCAATTAATGCGAGTAACTATGACTCTCTTAACGTAGACAATGCCTCGTTATTGGGGTTGGATGAAGAAATCTCAAATAACCCCTGGGAGGAGTAATCATGACTCTTTTATGATACACAACTAGTGACATATCGCTTCTGGCAAACTGGCCACAGTATGAAACATGGGAGACTTGGTGAGCAATTGGGACGAGTAACTATGACTCTCTTGAGGTAGCCAATGACTCGTTACTAGTGGTTTGGATTAAGAAATCTCGAATAACCCCAGGGGGAAGTAACGATGAGTCTTTTATGATACACAACTAGTGACATATCGCTTCTGGCAAACTGGCCGCAGTAAGAAAAATGGCAGACATGGTGAGCAATTGCGACGAGTAACTATGACTCTCTTAACGTAGCCAATGCCTCGTTATTGGGGTTGGATTAAGAAATCTCGAATAACACCTAGGAGGAGCAACGATGACTCTTTTATGATACACAACTAGTGACATATCGCTTCTGGCAAACTGGCCACAGTATGAAAAATGGGAGACTTGGTGAGCAATTGGGACCAGTAACTATGACCCTCTTGAGGTAGCCAATGACTCGTAACTAGTGGTTTGGATTAAGAAATCTCGAATAACCCCAGGGGGAAGTAACGATGAGTCTTTTATGATACACAACTAGCGACATATCGCTTCTGGCAAACTGGCCACAGTGTGAAAAAATGGGAGACTTGGTGAGCAATTAGGACGAGGAACTATGACTCTCTTGAGGTAGCCAATGACTCGTTACTAGTGTTTTGGATTAAGAAATCTTTAATAACCCCATGGGGAAGTAACGATGACTCTTTTATGATACACCACTATTGACATATCGCTTCTGGCAGACGCCGCAGTAAGAAAAAATGGCAGACTGGGTGAGCAATTAATTCGAGAAACTATGACTCTCTTAACGTAGCCAATGACTCGTTATTGGGGTTGGATGAAGAAATCTCGAATAACCCCTGGGAGGAGTAATCATGACTCTTTTATGATACACAACTAGTGACATATCGCTTCTGGCAAACTGGCCACAGTATGAAACATGGGAGACTTGGTGAGCAATTGGGACGAGTAACTGTGACTCTCTGTAGGTAGCCAATGACTCGTTACTAGTGATTTGGATTAAGATATCTCGAGTAACCCCAGGGGGAAGTAACGATGAGTCTTTTATGATACACAACTAGTGACATATCGCTTCTGGCAAACTGGCCACAGTATGAAAAAATCGGAGACTTGGTGAGCAATTGGGACGAGTAACTATGACTCTCTTGAGGTAGCCAATGACTCGTTACTAGTGGTTTGGATTAAGAAATCTCGAATAACCCCAGGGGGAAGTAACGATGACTCTTTTATGATATACAACTAGTGACATATCGCTTCTGGCAAACTGGCCACAGTATGAAAAAATGGGAGACTTGGTGACCTTCTTGAGGTAACCAATGCCTCGTTACTATGGTTTTGGATTAAGAAATCTCGAATAACCTTTGGGAGAAGTAACGATGACTTTTTTATGATACACTACTATTGACATATCGCTTCTGGCAGACGCCGCAGTAAGAAAGAATGGCAGAATGGGTCAACAATTGGGACGAGTAACTATGACCCTCTGAACGTAGCCAATGCCTCGTTATTGGGGTTGGATTAATAAATCTCGAATAACCCCTGGGAGGAGTAACGATGAATTATTTATGATACACAAGTAGTGACATATCGCTTCTGGCAGACTGGCTGCAGTAAGAAAAAATGGCAGAATGGGTGAGCAATTGAGACGAGTAACTATGACTCTCTTAAGGTTACCAATGCCTTGTTACTAGGGATTTGGATTAAGAAATCTCGTATAACCTCTGGGAGGAGTAACGATGTCTCTTTTATGATACACAATTAGTGACATATCGCTGCTGGCAAACTGGCCGCAGTAAGAAGAAATGGGAGACTGGGTGAGCAATTGGGACAAGTAACTATGACTCTCTTAAGGTAGCCAATGCCATGTTACTAGGGATTTGGATTAAGAAATCTCGAATAGCCTCTGGGGGGAGTAATCATGACTCTTTTATGATACACAACTAGTGACATATCGCTTCTGGCAAACTGGCAACAGTATGAAAAGTGGGAGACTTGGTGAGCAATTGGGACGAGTAACTATGACTCTCTTGAGGTAGCCAATGACTCGTTACTAGTTGTTCGGATTAAGAAATGTCGAATAACCCCAGGGGGAAGTAACGATGACACTTTTATGATACACTACTATTGACATATCGCTTCTGGCAAACTGGCCACAGTATGAAAAATGGGAGACTTGGTGAGCAATTGGGACGAGTAACTATGACTCCCTTGAGGTAGCCAATGACTCGTTACTAGTGGTTTGGATTAAGAAATCTCGAATAACCCCAGGGGGAAGTAACGATGAGTCTTTTATGATACACAACTAGTGACATATCGCTTCTGGCAAACTGGCCACAGTATGAAAAAATCGGAGACTTGGTGAGCAATTGGGACGAGTAACTATGACTCTCTTGAGGTAGCCAATGACTCGTTACTAGTGGTTTGGATTAAGAAATCTCGAATAACCCCAGGGGGAAGTAACGATGACTCTTTTATGATACACTACTATTGACATACCGCTTCTGGCAGACGCCGCAGTAAGAAAAAATGGCAGACTGGGTGAGCAATTAATGCGAGTAACTATGACTCTCTTAACGTAGACAATGCCTCGTTATTGGGGTTGGATGAAGAAATCTCGAATAACCCCTGGGAGGAGTAATCATGACTCTTTTATGATACACTACTATTGACATATCGCTTCTGGCAGACGCCGCAGTAAGAAAAAATGGCAGACTGGGTGAGCTATTGGGACAAGTAACTATGACTCTCTTAGGGTAGATAATGCCATGTTACTAGGGATTTGGATTAGGAAATCTCGAATAACCTCTATGAGGAGTAATCATGACCCTTTTATGATACACAACTAGTGACATATCGCTTCTGGCAAACTGGACACAGTATGAAATATGGGAGATTTGGTGAGCAATTGGGACGAGTAACTGTGACTCTCTTGAGGTAGCCAATGACTCGTTACTAGTGGTTTGGATTAAGAAATCTGGAATAACCCCAGGGGGAAGTAACGATGACTCCTTTATGATACACTACAATTGACATATCGCTTCTGGCAGACTGGCCGCAGTAAGAAAAAATGGCCGACTGGGTGAGCAATTAGGACGAGTAACTATGACTCTCTTAACGTAGCCAATGCCTCGTTATTGGGGTTGGATTAAGAACTCTCGAATAACACCTAGGAGGAGCAACGATGACTCTTTTATGATACACAACTAGTGACATATCGCTTCTGGCAAACTGGCCACAGTATGAAAAATGGGAGACTTGGTGAGCAATTGGGACGAGTAACTGTGACTCCCTTGAGGTAGCCAATGACTCGTTACTAGTGGTTTGGATTAAGAAATCTCGAATAACCCCAGGGGGAAGTAACGATGAGTCTTTTATGATACACAACTAGTGACATATCGCTTCTGGCAAACTGGCCACAGTATGAAAAAATCGGAGACTTGGTGAGCAATTGGGACGAGTAACTATGACTCTCTTGAGGTTGCCAATGACTCGTTACTAGTGGTTTGGATTAAGAAATCTCGAATAACCCCAGGGGGAAGTAACGATGACTCTTTTATGATACACTACTATTGACATATCGCTTCTGACAGACGCCGCAGTAAGAAAAAATGGCAGACTGGGTGAGCATTTGGGACGAGTAACTATTATTCTCTTAACGTAGCCAATGCCTCGTTATTGGGGATGGATGAAGAATTCTCGAATAACCCCTGGGAGGAGTAACGATGACTCTTTTATGATATACAACTAGTGACATCGCTTCTGGTAGACTGGCCGCAGTAAGAAAAAATGGCAGACTGGGTGAGCAATTGGGACAAGTAACTATGACTCTCTTAAGGTAGCCAATGCCATGTTACTAGGGATTTGGATTAAGAAATCTCGAATAGCCTCTGGGGGGAGTAATCATGACTCTTTTATGATACACAACTAGTGACATATCGCTTCTGGCAAACAGGCAACAGTATGAAAAGTGGGAGACTTGGTGCGCAATTGAGACGAGTAACTATGACTCTCTTGAGGTAGATAATGACTCGCTACTAGTGGTTTGGATTAAGAAGTCCCGAATAACCCCAGGGGGAAGTAACGATGAGTCTTTTATGATACACAACTAGTGACATATCGCTTCTGGCAAACTGGACACAGTATGAAAAAATGGGAGACTTGGTGAGCAATTAGGACGAGTAACTATGACTCTCTTGAGGTAGCCAATGACTCGTTACTAGTGGTTTCGATTAAGAAATCTCGAATAACCCCAGGGGGAAGTAACGATGACTCTTTTATGATACACTACTATTGACATACCGCTTCTGGCAGACGCCGCAGTAAGAAAAAATGGCAGACTGGGTGAGCAATTAATGCGAGTAACTATGACTCTCTTAACGTAGACAATGCCTCGTTATTGGGGTTGGATGAAGAAATCTCAAATAACCCCTGGGAGGAGTAATCATGACTCTTTTATGATACACAACTAGTGACATATCGCTTCTGGAAAACTGGCCACAATATGAAACATGGGAGACTTGGTGAGCAATTGGGACGAGTAACTATGACTCTCTTGAGGTAGCCAATGACTCGTTACTAGTGGTTTGGATTAAGAAATCTCGAATAACCCCAGGGGGAAGTAACGATGAGTCTTTTATGATACACAACTAGTGACATATCGCTTCTGGCAAACTGGCCGCAGTAAGAAAAATGGCAGACATGGTGAGCAATTGCGACGAGTAACTATGACTCTCTTAACGTAGCCAATGCCTCGTTATTGGGGTTGGATTAAGAAATCTCGAATAACACCTAGGAGGAGCAACGATGACTCTTTTATGATACACAACTAGTGACATATCGCTTCTGGCAAACTGGCCACAGTATGAAAAATGGGAGACTTGGTGAGCAATTGGGACCAGTAACTATGACCCTCTTGAGGTAGCCAATGACTCGTAACTAGTGGTTTGGATTAAGAAATCTCGAATAACCCCAGGGGGAAGTAACGATGAGTCTTTTATGATACACAACTAGCGACATATCGCTTCTGGCAAACTGGCCACAGTGTGAAAAAATGGGAGACTTGGTGAGCAATTAGGACGAGGAACTATGACTCTCTTGAGGTAGCCAATGACTCGTTACTAGTGTTTTGGATTAAGAAATCTTTAATAACCCCAGGGGGAAGTAACGATGACTCTTTTATGATACACCACTATTGACATATCGCTTCTGGCAGACGCCGCAGTAAGAAAAAATGGCAGACTAAGTGAGCAATTAATTCGAGAAACTATGACTCTCTTAACGTAGCCAATGACTCGTTATTGGGGTTGGATGAAGAAATCTCGAATAACCCCTGGGAGGAGTAATCATGACTCTTTTATGATACACAACTAGTGACATATCGCTTCTGGCAAACTGGCCACAGTATGAAACATGGGAGACTTGGTGAGCAATTGGGACGAGTAACTGTGACTCTCTGTAGGTAGCCAATGACTCGTTACTAGTGATTTGGATTAAGATATCTCGAGTAACCCCAGGGGGAAGTAACGATGAGTCTTTTATGATACACAACTAGTGACATATCGCTTCTGGCAAACTGGCCACAGTATGAAAAAATCGGAGACTTGGTGAGCAATTGGGACGAGTAACTATGACTCTCTTGAGGTAGCCAATGACTCGTTACTAGTGGTTTGGATTAAGAAATCTCGAATAACCCCAGGGGGAAGTAACGATGACTCTTTTATGATATACAACTAGTGACTTATCGCTTCTGGCAAACTGGCCACAGTATGAAAAAATGGGAGACTTGGTGACCTTCTTGAGGTAACCAATGCCTCGTTACTATGGTTTTGGATTAAGAAATCTCGAATAACCTTTGGGAGAAGTAACGATGACTTTTTTATGATACACTACTATTGACATATCGCTTCTGGCAGACGCCGCAGTAAGAAAGAATGGCAGAATGGGTCAACAATTGGGACGAGTAACTATGACCCTCTGAACGTAGCCAATGCCTCGTTATTGGGGTTGGATTAATAAATCTCGAATAACCCCTGGGAGGAGTAACGATGACTTATTTATGATACACAAGTAGTGACATATCGCTTCTGGCAGACTGGCTGCAGTAAGAAAAAATGGCAGAATGGGTGAGCAATTGAGACGAGTAACTATGACTCTCTTAAGGTTACCAATGCCTTGTTACTAGGGATTTGGATTAAGAAATCTCGTATAACCTCTGGGAGGAGTAACGATGTCTCTTTTATGATACACAATTAGTGACATATCGCTGCTGGCAAACTGGCCGCAGTAAGAAGAAATGGGAGACTGGGTGAGCAATTGGGACAAGTAACTATGACTCTCTTAAGGTAGCCAATGCCATGTTACTAGGGATTTGGATTAAGAAATCTCGAATAGCCTCTGGGGGGAGTAATCATGACTCTTTTATGATACACAACTAGTGACATATCGCTTCTGGCAAACTGGCAACAGTATGAAAAGTGGGAGACTTGGTGAGCAATTGGGACGAGTAACTATGACTCTCTTGAGGTAGCCAATGACTCGCTACTAGTGGTTTGGATTAAGAAATCTCGAATAACCCCTTGGGGCAGTAACGATGAGACTTTTATGATACACAACTAGTGACATATCGCTTCTGGCAAACTGGCCACAGTATGAAAAAATGGGAGACTTGGTGCGCAACTGGGACGAGTAACTAAGACCCTCTTGAGGTAGCTAGTGGTTTGGATTAAGAAATCTCGAATAACCCCAGGGGGAAGTAACGATGACTCTTTTATGGTACACTACTATTGACATATCGCTTCTGGCGGATTGGCCGCAGTAAGGAAAAATGGCAGACTGCGTGTGCAATTGGGACGAGTAACTATGACTCTCTTGAGGTAGCCAATGACTCGTTACTAGTTGTTCGGATTAAGAAATGTCGAATAACCCCAGGGGGAAGTAACGATGACACTTTTATGATACACTACTATTGACATATCGCTTCTGGCAAACTGGCCGCGGTAAGAAAAAATTGGAAACTGGGTGAGCAATTGGGAAGAGTAACTATGACTCTCTTAAGGTATCCAATGCCTCGTTATTGGGGTTGGATTATTAAATCTCGAATAATCCCTGGGAGGAGTAACGATGACTCTTTTATGATACACAACTAGTGACATATCGCTTCTGGCAAACTGGCCACAGTATCAAAAAATGGGAGACTAGGTGACACTCTTGAGGTAACCAATGCCTTGTTACTAGGGTTTTGGATTAAGAAATCTCGAATAACCTTTGGGAGAAGTAACGATGACTCTTTTATGATACACTACTATTGACATATCGCTTCTGGCAGACGCCGCAGTAAGAAAAAATGGCAGACTGGGTGAGCAATTGGGACGAGTAACTATGACTCTCTTAACGTAGCAAATGCCTCGTTATTGGGGTTGGATTAATAAATCTCGACTAACCCCTGGGAGGAGTAACGATGACTCTTTTATGATACACAACTAGTGACATATCGCTTCTGGCAAACTGGCCGCAGTAAGAAGAAATGGGAAACTGGGTGAGCAATTGGGACGAGTAACTGTGACTCTCTTAAGTTAGCGAATGCTTCGTACTAGGTGTTTGGATTAAGAAATCTCGAATAACCCTATGGAGGAGTAACGATGACTCTTTTATGATACAAAACTAATGACATATCGATTCTGGCAGACTGGACAAGTTCTCAAAAAGTAGTAAACTGTGTGAGAAACTGGGAGGAAGAACTACGGCACTATTAAAATAGCCAATGCTTCGTCACGAGTAGTATTGAATCAGAGAATACCAGTAACCTATTTAAGGAGTAACGATGACTCTCTTAAGATACACAACGAGTGACATATCGGTACTGGCAGACTGGCCGCAGTAAGAAAAAATGGCAGACTGGGTGAGCAAATGGGACTAGTAACTATGACTCTCTTAACGTAACCAATGCCGCGTTACTAGGGGTTTGGATTAAGAAATCTCGAATAACCCGTGATACGTGTAACGCTGACTCTTTTATGATACACAACTAGTGACATATCGCTTCTGGCAGATTGGCCGCAGTAAGAAAAAATGGCAGACTGGTTGAGCAATTGGGACGAGTAACTATGACTCTCTTAACGAGGTCAATGCCTCGTTATTGGGGTTGGATTAATAAATCTCGAATAATCCCTGGGAGGAGTAACGATGACTCTTTTATGATACACAACTAGTGACATATCGCTTCTGGCAAACTGGCCACAGTATGAAAAATGGGGGACTTGGTGAGCAATTGTGACGAGTAACTATGACTCTCTTGAGGTAGCCAATGACTCGTTACTAGTGGTTTGGATTAAGAAATCTCGAATAACCCCAGGGGGAAGTAACGATGAGTCTTTTATGATACACAACTAGTGACATATCGCTTCTGGCAAACTGGCCACAGTATGAAAAAATGGGAGACTTGGTGACTCTCTTGAGGTAACCAATGCCTCGTTACTAGGGTTTTGGATTAAGAAATCCCGAGTAACCTTTGGGAGAAGTAACGATTACTCTTTTATGATAGGCTACTATTGACATATCGCTTCTGGCAGATGCCGCAGTAAGAAAAAATGGCAGACTGGTTGAGCAATTGGGACGAGTAACTATGACTCTCTTAACGTGGTCAATGCCTCGTTATTGGGGTTGGATTAATAAATCTCGAATAATCCCTGGGAGGAGTAACGATGACTCTTTTATGATACACAACTAGTGACATATCGCTTCTGGCAAACTGGCCACAGTATCAAAAAATGGGAGACTTGTTGACACTCTTGAGGTAACCAATGCCTTGTTACTAGGGTTTTGGATTAAGAAATCTCGAATAACCTTTGGGAGAAGTAACGATGACTCTGTTATGATACACTACTATTGACATATCGCTTCTGGCAGACGCCGCAGTAAGAAAAAATGGCAGACTGGGTGAGCAATTGGGACGAGTAACTATGACTCTCTTAACATAGCAAATGCCTCGTTATTTTGGTTGGATTAATAAATCTCGAATAATCCGTGAGAGGTGTAACGCTGACTCTTTTATGATACACAACTAGTGACATATCGCTTCTGGCAGACTGGCCGCAGTAAGAAAAAATGGCAGAATGGGTCAGCAATTGAAACAAGTATCTATGACTCCCTTAAGGTAGTGAATGCCTCGTTATTGGGGTTGGATTAAGAAATCTCTAATAACCTCTGCGAGGAGTAATCATGACTCTTTCATGATACACAACTAGTGACATATCGCTTCTGGCAAACTGGCCACAGTATCAAAAAATGGGAGACTAGGTGACACTCTTGAGGTAACCAATGCCTTGTTACTAGGGTTTTGGATTAGGAAATCTCGAATAACCTTTGGGAGAAGTAACGATGACTCTTTTATGATACACTACTATTGACATATCGCTTCTGGCAGACGCCGCAGTAAGAAAAAATGGCAGACTGGGTGAGCAATTGGGACGAGTAACTATGACTCTCTTAACGTAGCAAATGCCTCGTTATTGGGGTTGGATTAATAAATCTCGAATAACCCCTGGGAGGAGTAACGATGACTCTTTTATGATACACAACTAGTGACATATCGCTTCTGGCAAACTGGCCGCAGTAAGAAGAAATGGGAATCTGGGTGAGCAAATGGGACGAGTAACTATGACTCTCTTAAGTTAGCGAATGCTTCCTTACTAGGTGTTTGGATTAAGAAATCTCGAATAACTCTATGGAGGAGTAACGATGACTCTTTTATGATATAAAACTAATGACATATCGATTCTGGCAGACTGGACAAGTTCTCAAAAAGTAGTAAACTGTTTGAGCAACTGGGAGGAAGAACTACGGCACTATTAAAATAGCCAATGCTTCGTCACGAGTAGTATTGAATCAGAGAATACCAGTAACCTATTTAAGGAGTAACGATGACTCTCTTAAGATACACAACGAGTGACATATCGGTACTGGCAGACTGGCCGCAGTAAGAAAAAATGGCAGACTGGGTGAGCAAATGGGACGAGTAACTATGACTCTCTTAACGTAACCAATTCCGCGTTACTAGGGGTTTGGATTAAGAAATCTCGAATAACCCATGATACGTGTAACGCTGACTCTTTTATGATACACAACTAGTGACATATCGCTTCTGGCAGATTGGCCGCAGTAAGAAAAAATAGCAGACTGGTTGAGCAATTGGGACGAGTAACTATGACTTTCTTAACGTGGTCAATGCCTCGTTATTGGGGTTGGATTAATAAATCTCGAATAATCCCTGGGAGGATTAACGATGACTCTTTTATGATACACAACTAGTGACATATCGCTTCTGGCAAACTGGCAACTGTATCAAAAAATGGGAGACTTGTTGACACTCTTGATGTAACCAATGCCTTGTTACTAGGGTTTTGGATTAAGAAATCTCGAATAACCTTTGGGAGAAGTAACGATGACTCTTTTATGATACACTGCTATTGACATATCGCTTCTGGCAGACGCCGCAGTAAGAAAAAATGGCAGACTGCGTGAGCAATTGGGACGAGTAACTAAGACACTCTTGAGGTAGCCAATGACTCGTTACTAGTGGTTTGGATTAAGAAATCTCGAATAACCCCAGGGGGAAGTAACGATGACTCTTTTATGATAGGCTACTATTGACATATCGCTTCTGGCAGATGCCGCAGTAAGAAAAAATTGCAGACTGGTTGAGCAAATGGGACGAGTAACTATGACTCTCTTAACGTTGTCAATGCGTCGTTATTGGGGTTGGATTAATAAATCTCGAATAATCCCTGGGAGGAGTAACGATGACTCTTTTATGATACACAACTAGTGACATATCGCTTCTGGCAAACTGGCCACAGTATGAAAAATGGGGGACTTGGTGAGCAATTGGGACGAGTAACTATGACTCTCTTGAGGTAGCCAATGACTCGTTACTAGTGGTTTGGATTAAGAAATCTCGAATAACCCCAGGGGGTAGTAACGATGAGTCTTGTATGATACACAACTAGTGACATATCGCTTCTGGCAAACTGACCACAGTATGAAAAAATGGGAGACTTGGTGACTCTCTTGAGGTAACCAATGCCTCGTTACTAGGGTTTTGGATTAAGAAATCTCGAATAACCTTTGGGAGAAGTAACGATGACTCTATTATGATACACTACTATTGACATATCGCTTCTGGCAGACGCCGCAGTAAGAAAAAATGGCAGACTGGGTGAGCAATTGGGACGAGTAACTATGACTTTCTTAACATAGCAAATGCCTCGTTATTTTGGTTGGATTAATAAATCTCGAATAACCCCTGGGAGGAGTAACGATGACTCTTTTATGATACACAACGAGTGACATATCGGTTCTGGCAGACTGGCCGCAGTAAGAAAAAATGGCAGACTGGGTGAGCAAATGGGACGAGTAACTATGACTCTCTTAACGTAACCAATGCCGCGTTACTAGGGGTTTGGATTAAGAAATCTCGAATAACCCGTGAGAGGTGTAACGCTGACTCTTTTATGATACACAACTAGTGACATTTCGCTTCTGGCAGACTGGCCGCAGTAAGAAAAAATGGCAGAATGGGTCAGCAATTGAAACAAGTAACTATGACTCTCTTAAGGTAGTGAATGCCTCGTTATTGGGGTGTGATTAAGAAATCTCTAATTACCTCTGCGAGGAGTAATCATGACTCTTTCATGATACACAACTAGTGACATATCGCTTCTGGCAAACTGGCCACAGTATGAAAAAATGGGAGACTTGGTGAGCAATTGGGACGAGTAACTAAGACTCTCTTGAGGTAGTCAATGACTCGTTACTAGTGGTTTGGATTAAGAAATCTCGAATAACCCCAGGGGGAAGTAACGATGACTCTTTTATGGCACACTACTATTGACATATCGCTTCTGGCAGATTGGCCGCAGTAAGGAAAAATGGCAGACTGCGTGAGCAATTGGGACGAGTAACTATGACTCTCTTGAGGTAGCCAATGACTCGTTACTAGTGGTTTTGATTAAGAAATCTCTAATAACCCCAGGGGGAAGTAACGATGAGTCTTTTATGATACACAACTAGTGACATATCGCTTCTGGCAGACTGGCGGCAGTAAGAAAAAATGGCAGACTGTGTAAGCAATTGGGACGAGTAACTGAGACTCTTTTGAGATAGCCAATGACTCGTTACTAGTGGTTCGGATTAAGAAATGTCGAATAACCCCAGGGGGAAGTAACGATGACACTTTTATGATACACAACTAGTGACATATCGCTTCTGGCAAACTGTCCACAGTATCAAAAAATGGGAGACTTGGTGACACTCTTGAGGTAACCAATGCCTTGTTACTAGGGTTTTGGATTAAGAAATCTCGAATAACCTTTGGGACAAGTAACGGTGACTCTTTTATGATACACTACTATTGACATATCGCTTCTGGCAGACGCCGCAGTAAGAAAAAATAGCAGACTGGTTGAGCAATTGGGACGAGTAACTATGACTTTCTTAACGTGGTCAATGCCTCGTTATTGGGGTTGGATTAATAAATCTCGAATAATCCCTGGGAGGAGTAACGATGACTCTTTTATGATACACAACTAGTGACATATCGCTTCTGGCAAACTGGCAACTGTATCAAAAAATGGCAGACTTGTTGACACTCTTGATGTAACCAATGCCTTGTTACTAGGGTTTTGGATTAAGAAATCTCGAATAACCTTTGGGAGAAGTAACGATGACTCTTTTATGATACACTGCTATTGACATATCGCTTCTGGCAGACGCCGCAGTAAGAAAAAATGGCAGACTGCGTGAGCAATTGGGACGAGTAACTAAGACACTCTTGAGGTAGCCAATGACTCGTTACTAGTGGTTTGGATTAAGAAATCTCGAATAACCCCAGGGGGAAGTAACGATGACTCTTTTATGATAGGCTACTATTGACATATCGCTTCTGGCAGATGCCGCAGTAAGAAAAAATGGCAGACTGGTTGAGCAAATGGGACGAGTAACTATGACTCTCTTAACGTTGTCAATGCCTCGTTATTGGGGTTGGATTAATAAATCTCGAATAATCCCTGGGAGGAGTAACGATGACTCTTTTATGATACACAACTAGTGACATATCGCTTCTGGCAAACTGGCCACAGTATGAAAAATGGGGGACTTGGTGAGCAATTGGGACGAGTAACTATGACTCTCTTGAGGTAGCCAATGACTCGTTACTAGTGGTTTGGATTAAGAAATCTCGAATAACCCCAGGGGGTAGTAACGATGAGTCTTGTATGATACACAACTAGTGACATATCGCTTCTGGCAAACTGACCACAGTATGAAAAAATGGGAGACTTGGTGACCCTCTTGAGGTAACCAATGCCTCGTTACTAGGGTTTTGGATTAAGAAATCTCGAATAACCTTTGGGAGAAGTAACGATGACTCTATTATGATACACTACTATTGACATATCGCTTCTGGCAGACGCCGCAGTAAGAAAAAATGGCAGACTGGGTGAGCAATTGGGACGAGTAACTATGACTTTCTTAACATAGCAAATGCCTCGTTATTTTGGTTGGATTAATAAATCTCGAATAACCCCTGGGAGGAGTAACGATGACTCTTTTATGATACACAACGAGTGACATATCGGTTCTGGCAGACTGGCCGCAGTAAGAAAAAATGGCAGACTGGGTGAGCAAATGGGACGAGTAACTATGACTCTCTTAACGTAACCAATGCCGCGTTACTAGGGGTTTGGATTAAGAAATCTCGAATAACCCGTGAGAGGTGTAACGCTGACTCTTTTATGATACACAACTAGTGACATTTCGCTTCTGGCAGACTGGCCGCAGTAAGAAAAAATGGCAGAATGGGTCAGCAATTGAAACAAGTAACTATGACTCTCTTAAGGTAGTGAATGCCTCGTTATTGGGGTGTGATTAAGAAATCTCTAATTACCTCTGCGAGGAGTAATCATGACTCTTTCATGATACACAACTAGTGACATATCGCTTCTGGCAAACTGGCCACAGTATGAAAAAATGGGAGACTTGGTGAGCAATTGGGACGAGTAACTAAGACTCTCTTGAGGTAGCCAATGACTCGTTACTAGTGGTTTGGATTAAGAAATCTCGAATAACCCCAGGGGGAAGTAACGATGACTCTTTTATGGCACACTACTATTGACATATCGCTTCTGGCAGATTGGCCGCAGTAAGGAAAAATGGCAGACTGCGTGAGCAATTGGGACGAGTAACTATGACTCTCTTGAGGTAGCCAATGACTCGTTACTAGTGGTTTTGATTAAGAAATCTCTAATAACCCCAGGGGGAAGTAACGATGAGTCTTTTATGATACACAACTAGTGACATATCGCTTCTGGCAGACTGGCGGCAGTAAGAAAAAATGGCAGACTGTGTAAGCAATTGGGACGAGTAACTGAGACTCTTTTGAGATAGCCAATGACTCGTTACTAGTGGTTCGGATTAAGAAATGTCGAATAACCCCAGGGGGAAGTAACGATGACACTTTTATGATACACAACTAGTGACATATCGCTTCTGGCAAACTGTCCACAGTACCAAAAAATGGGAGACTTGGTGACACTCTTGAGGTAACCAATGCCTTGTTACTAGGGTTTTGGATTAAGAAATCTCGAATAACCTTTGGGACAAGTAACGGTGACTCTTTTATGATACACTACTATTGACATATCGCTTCTGGCAGACGCCGCAGTAAGAAAAAATGGCAGACTGGGTGAGCAATTGGGACGAGTAACTATGACTCTCTTAACGTAGCAAATGCCTCGTTATTGGGGTTGGATTAATAAATCTGGAATAACCCCTGGGAGGAGTAGCGATGACTCTTTTATGATACACAACTAGTGACATATCGCTTCTGGCAGACTGGCCGCAGTAAGAAAAAATGGCAGACTGGGTGAGCAATTGAGACGAGTAACTATGACTCTCTTAAGGTTACTAATGCCTTGTTACTAGGGATTTGGAGTAAGAAATCTCGTATAACCTCTGGGAGGAGTAACGATGTCTCTTTTATGATACACAACTAGTGACATATCGCTGCTGGCAAACTGGCCGCAGTAAGAAGAAATGGGAGACTGGGTGAGCAATTGGGACGAGTAACTATGACTCTCTTAAGTTAGCGAATGCTTCGTACTAGGTGTTTGGATTAAGAAATCTCGAATAACCCTATGGAGGAGTAACGATGACTCTTTTATGATAAATAACTAATGACATATCGATTCTGGCAGACTGGACAATTTCTAAAAAGTAGTAAACTGTGTGAGCAACTGGGAGGAAGAACTATGGCACTATTAAAATAGCCAATGCTTCGTCACGAGTAGTATTGAATCAGAGAATACGAGTAACCTATGGAAGGAGTTACGATGACTCTCTTAAGATACACAACGACTGACATATCGGTTCTGGCAGACTGGCCGCAGTAAGAAAAGATGGCAGAATGGGTCAGCAATTGAAACAAGTAACTATGACTCTCTTAAGGTAGTGAATGCCTCGTTATTGGGGTTGGATTAAGAAATCTCTAATAACCCCTGGGAGGAGTAACGATGACTCTTTTATGATATACAACTAGTGACATATCGCTTCTGGCAAACTGGCCACAGTATCAAAATATGGGAGACTTGGTGACACTCTTGAGGTAACCAATGCCTTGTTACTAGGGTTTTGGATTAAGAAATCTCGAATAACCTTTGGGAGAAGTAACGATGACTTTTTTATGATACACTACTATTGACATATAGCTTCTGGCAGACGCCGCAGTAAGAAAAAATGGCAGACTGGGTGAGCAATTGGGACGAGTAACTATGACTCTCTTAACGTAGCAAATGCCTCGTTATTGGGGTTGGATTAATAAATCTCGAATAACCCCTGGGAGGAGTAACGATGACTCTTTTATGATACACAACTAGTGACATATCGCTTCTGGCAAACTGGCCACAGTATCAAAAAATGGGAGACTTGGTGACACTCTTGAGGTAACCAATGCCTCGTTACTAGGGTTTTGGATTAAGAAATCCCGAGTAACCTTTGGGAGAAGTAAAGATGACTCTTTTATGATAGGCTACTATTGACATATCGCTTCTGGCAGATGCCGCAGTAAGAAAAAATGGCAGACTGGTTGAGCAATTGGGACGAGTAACTATGACTCTCTTAACGTGGTCAATGCCTCGTTCTTGGGGTTGGATTAATAAATCTCGAATAATCCCTGGGAGGAGTAACGATGACTCTTTTATGATACACAACTAGTGACATATCGCTTCTGGCAAACTGGCCACAGTATGAAAAATGGGGGACTTGGTGAGCAATTGGGACGAGTAACTATGACTCTCTTGAGGTAGCCAATGACTCGTTACTAGTGGTTCGGATTAAGAAATGTCGAATAACCCCAGGGGGAAGTAACGATGACACTTTTATGATACACTACTATTGACATATCGCTTCTAGCAAAGTGGCCGCCGTAAGAAAAAATTGGAAACTGGGTGAGCAATTTGAAGAGTAACTATGACTCTCTTAAGGTATCAAATGCCTCGTTATTGGGGTTGGATTAAGAAATCTCTAATAACCCCTGGGAGGAGTAACGATGACTCTTTCATGATATACAACTAGTGACATATCGCTTCTGGCAAACTGGCCACAGTATGGTGACTCTCTTGAGGTAACCAATGCCTCGTTACTAGGGTTTTGGATTAAGAAATCTCGAGTAACCTTTAGGAGAAGTAACGATGACTCTTTTATGATAGGCTACTATTGACATATCGCTTCTGGCAGATGACGCAGTAAGAAAAAATGGGAGACTGGTTGAGCAATTGGGACGAGTAACTATGACTCTCTTAACGTAGCCAATGCCTCGTTATTGGGGTTGGATTAATAAATCTCGAATAATCCCTGGGAGGAGTAACGATGACTCTTTTATGATACACAACTAGTGACATATCGCTTCTGGCAAACTGGCCACAGTATCAAAAAATGGGAGACTTGGTGACACTCTTGAGGTAACCAATGCCTTGTTACTAGGGTTTTGGATTAAGAAATCTCGAATAACCTTTGGGAGAAGTAACGATGACTCTTTTATGATACACTACTATTGACATATCGCTTCTGGCAGACGCCGCAGTAAGAAAAAATGGCAGACTGGGTGAGCAATTGGGACGAGTAACTATGACTCTCTTAACGTAGCAAATGCCTCGTTATTGGGGTTGGATTAATAAATCTCGAATAACCCCTGGGAGGAGTAACGATGACTTTTATGATACACAACTAGTGACATATCGCTTCTGGCACACTGGCCGCAGTAAGAAAAAATGGCAGACTGGGTGAGCAATTGAGACGAGTAACTATGACTCTCTTAAGGTTACTAATGCCTTGTTACTAGGGATTTGGATTAAGAAATCTCGTATAACCTCTGGGAGGAGTAACGATGTCTCTTTTATGATACACAATTAGTGACATATCGCTGCTGGCAAACTGGCCGCAGTAAGAAGAAATGGGAGACTGGGTGAGCAATTGGGACGAGTAACTATGACTCTCTTAAGTTAGCGAATGCTTCGTACTAGGTGTTCGGATTAAGAAATCTCGAATAACCCTATGGAGGAGTAACGATGACTCTTTTATGATACAAAACTAATGACATATCGATTCTGGCAGACTGGACAAGTTCTCAAAAAGTAGTACACTGTGTGAGCAACTGGGAGGAAGAACTACGGCACTATTAAAATAGCCAATGCTTCGTCACGAGTAGTATTGAATCAGAGACTACCAGTAACCTATGGAAGGAGTAACGATGACCCTCTTAAGATACACAACGAGTAACATATCGGTACTGGCAGACTGGCCGCAGTAGGAAAAAATGCAGACTGGGTGAGCAAATAGGACGAGTAACTATGACTCTCTTAACGTAACCAATGCCGCGTTACTAGGGGTTGGATTAAGAAATCTCGAATAACCCGTGAGACGTGTAACGCTGACTCTTTTATGATACACAACTAGTGACATATCGCTTCTGGCAGATTGGCCGCAGTAAGAAAAAATGGCAGACTGCGTGAGAAATTGGGACGAGTAACTAAGACACTCTTGAGGTAGCCAATGACTCGTTACTAATGGTTTGGATTAAGAAATCTCGAATAACCCCAGGGGGAAGTAACGATGACTCTTTTATGATACACTACTATTGAAATATCGCTTCTGGCAGATAGGCCGCAGTAAGAAAAAATGGCAGACTGCGTGAGCAATTGGGACGAGTAACTATGACTCTCTTAACGTAGCTAATGCCTCGTTATTGGGGTTGGATTAAGAAATCTCGAATAACCCCTGCGAGAAGTAACGATGACTCTTTTATGATACACAACTAGTGACATATCGCTTCTGGCAAACTGGCCACAGTATGAAAAATGGGGGACTTGGTGAGCAATTGGGACGAGTAACTATGACTCTCTTGAGGTAGCCAATGACTCGTTACTAGTGGTTTGGATTAAGAAATCTCGAATAACCCCAGGGGGAAGTAACGATGAGTCTTTTATGATACACAACTAGTGACATATCGCTTCTGGCAAACTGGCAACAGTATCAAAAAATGGGAGACTTGTTGACACTCTTGAGGTAACCAATGCCTTGTTACTAGGGTTTTGGATTAAGATATCTCGAATAACCTTTGGGAGAAGAAACGATGACTCTTTTATGATACACTACTATTGACATATCGCTTCTGGCAGACGCCGCAGTAAGAAAAAATGGCAGACTGGGTGAGCAATTGGGACGAGTAACTATGACTCTCTTAACATAGCAAATGCCTCGTTATTTTGGTTTGATTAATAAATCTCGAATAACCCCTGGGAGGAGTAACGATGACTCTTTTATGATACACAACTAGTGACATATCGCTGCTGGCGAACTGGCCGCAGTAAGAAGAAATGGGCGACTGGGTGAGCAATTGGGACGAGTAACTATGACTCTCTTAAGTTAGCGAATGCTTCGTACTAGGTGTTTGGATTAAGAAATCTGGAATAACCCTATGGAGGAGTAACGATGACTCTTTTATTATACATAACTAATGACATATCGATTCTGGCAGACTGGACAAGTTCATAAAAGTAGTACACTGTGTGAGCAACTGGGAGGAAGAACTACGGCACTATTAAAATAGCCAATGCTTCGTCACGAGTAGTATTGAATCAGAGAATACCAGTAACCTATGGAAGGAGTAACGATGACTCTCTTAAGATACACAACGAGTGACCTATCGGTACTGGCAGACTGGCCGCAGTAAGAAAAAATGGCAGACTGGGTGAGCAAATGGGACGAGTAACTATGACTCTCTTAACGTAACCAATGCCGCGTTACTAGGGGTTGGATTAAGAAATCTCGAATAACCCGTGAGACGTGTAACGCTGACTCTTTTATGATACACAACTAGTGACATATCGCTTCTGGCAGATTGGCCGCAGTAAGAAAAAATGGCAGACTGCGTGAGAAATTGGGACGAGTAACTAAGACACTCTTGAGGTAGCCAATGACTCGTTACTAATGGTTTGGATTAAGAAATCTCGAATAACCCCAGGGGGAAGTAACGATGACTCTTTTATGATACACTACTATTGAAATATCGCTTCTGGCAGATAGGCCGCAGTAAGAAAAAATGGCAGACTGCGTGAGCAATTGGGACGAGTAACTATGACTCTCTTAACGTAGCTAATGCCTCGTTATTGGGGTTGGATTAAGAAATCTCGAATAACCCCTGCGAGAAGTAACGATGACTCTTTTATGATACACAACTAGTGACATATCGCTTCTGGCAAACTGGCCACAGTATGAAAAATGGGGGACTTGGTGAGCAATTGGGACGAGTAACTATGACTCTCTTGAGGTAGCCAATGACTCGTTACTAGTGGTTTGGATTAAGAAATCTCGAATAACCCCAGGGGGAAGTAACGATGAGTCTTTTATGATACACAACTAGTGACATATCGCTTCTGGCAAACTGGCAACAGTATCAAAAAATGGGAGACTTGTTGACACTCTTGAGGTAACCAATGCCTTGTTACTAGGGTTTTGGATTAAGATATCTCGAATAACCTTTGGGAGAAGAAACGATGACTCTTTTATGATACACTACTATTGACATATCGCTTCTGGCAGACGCCGCAGTAAGAAAAAATGGCAGACTGGGTGAGCAATTGGGACGAGTAACTATGACTCTCTTAACATAGCAAATGCCTCGTTACTTTGGTTTGATTAATAAATCTCGAATAACCCCTGGGAGGAGTAACGATGACTCTTTTATGATACACAACTAGTGACATATCGCTGCTGGCGAACTGGCCGCAGTAAGAAGAAATGGGCGACTGGGTGAGCAATTGGGACGAGTAACTATGACCCTCTTAAGTTAGCGAATGCTTCGTACTAGGTGTTTGGATTAAGAAATCTGGAATAACCCTATGGAGGAGTAACGATGACTCTTTTATTATACATAACTAATGACATATCGATTCTGGCAGACTGGACAAGTTCATAAAAGTAGTACACTGTGTGAGCAACTGGGAGGAAGAACTACGGCACTATTAAAATAGCCAATGCTTCGTCACGAGTAGTATTGAATCAGAGAATACCAGTACCTATGGAAGGAGTAACGATGACTCTCTTAAGATACACAACGAGTGACATATCGGTTCTGGCAGACTGGCCGCAGTAAGAAAAAATGGCAGAATGGGTCAGCAATTGAAACAAGTAACTATGACTCTCTTAAGGTAGTGAATGAGTCGTTATTGGGGTTGGATTAATAAATCTCGAATAATCCCTGGGAGGAGTAACGATGACTCTTTTATGATACACAACTAGTGACATATCGCTTCTGGCAAGCTGGCAACAGTATCAAAAAATGGGAGACTTGGTGACACTCTTGAGGTAACCAATGCCTTGTTACTAGGGTTTTGGATTAAGAAATCTCGAATAACCTTTGGGAGAAGTAACGATGACTCTTTTATGATACACTACTATTGACATATCGCTTCTGGCAGACGCCGCAGTAAGAATAAATGGCAGACTGGGTGAGCAATTGGGACGAGTAACTATGACTCTCTTAACATAGCAAATGCCTCGTTATTTTGGTTTGATTAATAAATCTCGAATAACCCCTGGGAGGAGTAACGATGACTCTTTTATGATACACAACTAGTGACATATCGCTGCTGGCGAACTGGCCGCAGTAAGAAGAAATGGGAGACTGGGTGAGCAATTGGGACGAGTAAATATGACTCTCTTAAGTTAGCGAATGCTTCGTACTAGGTGTTTGGATTAAGAAATCTCGACTAACCCTATGGAGGAGTAACGATGACTCTTTTATGATACATAACTAATGACATATCGATTCTGGCAGACTGGACAAGTTCTCAAAAAGTAGTACACTGTGTGAGCAACTGGGAGGAAGAACTACGGCACTATTAAAATAGCCAATGCTTCGTCACGAGTAGTGAGAATCAGAGAATACCAGTAACCTATGGAAGGAGTAACGATGACTCTCTTAAGATACACAACGAGTGACATATCGGTTCTGGCAGACTGGCCGCAGTAAGAAAAAATGGCAGACTGGGTGAGCAATTGAGACGAGTAACTATGACTCTCTTAAGGTTACTAATACCTTGTTACTAGGGATTTGGATTAACAAATCTCGTATAACCTCTCTGACGAGTAACAATGTCTCTTTTATGATACACAACTAGTGACATATCGCTTCTGGCAGACTGGCCGCAGTAAGAAAAAATGGCAGAATGGGTCAGCAATTGAAACAAGTAACTATGACTCTCTTAAGGTAGTGAATGCCTCGTTATTGGGGTTGGATTAAGTAATCTCTAATAACCTCTGCGAGGAGTAATCATGACTCTTTCATGATACACAACTAGTGACATATCGCTTCTGGCAAACTGGCCACAGTATGAAAAAATGGGAGACTTGGTGAGCAATTGGGACGAGTAACTAAGACTCTCTTGAGGTAGCCAATGACTCGTTACTAGTGGTTTGGATTAAGAAATCTCGAATAACCCCAGGGGGAACTAACGATGACTCTTTTATGATACACTACTATTGACATATCGCTTCTGGCAGATTGGCCGCAGTAAGGAAAAATGGCAGACTGCGTGAGCAATTGGGACGAGTAACTATGACCCTCTTGAGGTAGCCATTGACTCGTTACTAGTGGTTTTGATTAAGAAATCTCTAATAACCCCAGGGGGAAGTAACGATGAGTCTTTTATGATACACAACTAGTGACATATCGCTTCTGGCAGACTGGCGGCAGTAAGAAAAAATGGCAGACTGTGTAAGCAATTGGGACGAGTAACTGTGACTCTTTTGAGATAGCCAATGACTCGTTACTAGTGGTTCGGATTAAGAAATGTCGAATAACCTGAGGGGGAAGTAACGATGACACTTTTATGATACACTACTATTGACATATCGCTTCTGGCAAACTGGCCGCGGTAAGAAAAAATTGGAAACTGGGTGAGCAATTGGGATGAGTAACTATGACTCTCTTAAGGTATCCAATGCCTCGTTATTGGGGTTGGATTAAGAAATCTCTAATAACCCCTGGGAGGAGTAACGATGACTCTTTTATGATATACAACCAGTGACATATTGCTTCTGGCAGACTGGCCTCAGTAAGAAGAAATGGGAGACTGGGTGAGCAATTGGGACGAGTAACTATGACTCTCTTAATTCTGCGAATGCTTCGTACTAGGTGTTTGGATTAAGAAATCACGACTAACCCTATGGAGGAGTAACGATGACTCTTTTATGATACATAACTAATGACATATCGATTCTGGCAGACTGGACAAGTTCTCAAAAAGTAGTACACTGTGTGAGCAACTGGGAGGAAGAACTACGGCACTATTAAAATAGCCAATGCTTCGTCACGAGTAGTGAGAATCAGAGAATACCAGTAACATATGGAAGGAGTAACGTAGACTCTCTTAAGATACACAACGAGTGACATATCGGTTCTGGCAGACTGGCCGCAGTAAGAAAAAATGGCAGACTGGGTGAGCAATTGAGACGAGTAACTATGACTCTCTTAAGGTTACTAATACCTTGTTACTAGGGATTTGGATTAACAAATCTCGTATAACCTCTGGGAGGAGTAACGATGTCTCTTTTATGATACACAACTAGTGACATATCGCTGCTGGCAAACTGGCCGCAGTAAGAAGAAATGGGAGACTGGGTGAGCAATTGGGACGAGTAACTATGACTCTCTTAAGTTTGCGAATGCTTCGTACTAGGTGTTTGGATTAAGAAATCTCGAATAACCCTATGGACGAGTAACGATGACTCTTTTATGATACATAACTAATGACATATCGATTCTGGCAGACTGGACAAGTTCTCAAAAAGTAGTAAACTGTGTGAGCAAATGGGAGGAAGAACTACGGCACTATTAAAATAGCCAATGCTTCGTCACGAGTAGTATTGAATCAGAGAATACCAGTAACCTATGGAAGGAGTAACGATGACTCTCTTAAGATACACAACGAGTGACATATCGGTTCTGGCAGACTGGCCGCAGTAAGAAAAAATGGCAGAATGGGTCAGCAATTGAAACAAGTAACTATGACTCTCTTAAGGTAGTGAATGCCTCGTTATTGGGGTTGGATTAAGAAATCTATAATAACCCCTGGGAGGAGTAACGATGACTCTTTTATGATATACAACTAGTGACATATCGCTTCTGGCAAACTGGCCACAGTATCAAAAAATGGGAGACTTGGTGACACTCTTGAGGTAACCAATGCCTTGTTACTAGGGTTTTGGATTAAGAAATCTCGAATAACCTTTGTTAGAAGTAACGATGACTTTTTTATGATACACTACTATTGACATATCGCTTCTGGCAGACGCCGCAGTAAGAAAAAATGGCAGACTGGGTGAGCAATTGGGACGAGTAACTATGACTCTCTTAACGTAGCAAATGCCTCGTTATTGGGGTTGGATTAAAAAATCTCGAATAACCCCTGGGAGGAGTAACGATGACTCTTTTATGATACACAACTAGTGACATATCGCTTCTGGCAAACTGGCCGCAGTAAGAAGAAATGGGAAACTGGGTTAGCAATTGGGACGAGTAACTATGACTCTCTTAACGTAGCAAATGCCTCGTTATTGGTGTTGGATTAATAAATCTCGAATAACCCCTAGGAGGATTAACGATGACTCTTTTATGATACACAACTAGTGACATATCGCTTCTGGCAGACTGGCCGCAGTAAGAAAAAATGGCAGACTGGGTGAGCAATTGAGACGAGTAACTATGACTCTCTTAAGGTTACTAATGCCTTGTTACTAGGGATTTGGATTAATAAATCTCGAATAACCCCTGGGAGGAGTAACGATGACTCTTTTATGATACACAACTAGTGACATATCGCTTCTGGCAAACTTGCCGCAGTAAAAAGAAATGGGAAAATGGGTGAGCATTTGGGACGAGTAACTATGACTCTCTTAACGTAGCAAATGCCTCGTTATTGGTGTTGGATTAATAAAACTCGAATAACCCCTGGGAGGAGTAACGATGACTCTTTCATGATACACAACTAGTGACATATCGCTTCTGGCAAACTGGCCACAGTATGAAAAAATGGGAGACTTGGTGAGCAATTGGGACGAGTAACTAAGACTCTCTTGAGGTAGCCAATGACTCGTTACTAGTGGTTTGGATTAAGAAATCTCGAATAACCCCAGGGGGAAGTAACGATGACTCTTTTATGATACACTACTATTGACATATCGCTTCTGGCAGATTGGCCGCAGTAAGGAAAAATGGCAGACTGCGTGAGCAATTGGGACGAGTAACTATGACCCTCTTGAGGTAGCCAATGACTCGTTACTAGTGGTTTTGATTAAGAAATCTCTAATAACCCCAGGGGGAAGTAACGATGAGTCTTTTATGATACACAACTAGTGACATATCGCTTCTGGCAGACTGGCGGCAGTAAGAAAAAATGGCAGACTGTGTAAGCAATTGGGACGAGTAACTGTGACTCTTTTGAGATAGCCAATGACTCGTTACTAGTGGTTCGGATTAAGAAATGTCGAATAACCCCAGGGGGAAGTAACGATGACACTTTTATGATACACTACTATTGACATATCGCTTCTGGCAAACTGGCCGCGGTAAGAAAAAATTGGAAACTGGGTGAGCAATTGGGAAGAGTAACTATGACTCTCTTAAGGTATCCAATGCCTCGTTATTGGGGTTGGATTAAGAAATCTCTAATAACCCCTGGGAGGAGTAACGATGACTCTTTTATGATATACAACTAGTGACATATCGCTTCTGGCAAACTGGCCACAGTATGGTGACACTCTTGAGGTAACCAATGCCTCGTTACTAGGGTTTTGGATTAAGAAATCTCGAGTAACCTTTGGGAGAAGTAACGATGACTCTTTTATGATAGGCTACTATTGACATATCGCTTCTGGCAGATGCCGCAGTAAGAAAAAATGGGAGACTGGTTGAGCAATTGGGACGAGTAACTATGATTCTCTTAACGTAGCCAATGCCTCGTTATTGGGGTTGGATTAATAAATCTCGAATAATCCCTGGGAGGAGTAACGATGACTCTTTTATGATACACAACTAGTGACTTATCGCTTCTGGCAAACTGGCCACAGTATCAAAAAATGGGAGACTAGGTGACACTCTTGAGGTAACCAATGCCTTGTTACTAGGGTTTTGGATTAAGAAATCTCGAATAACCTTTGGGAGAAGTAACGATGACTTTTTTATGATACACTACTATTGACATATCGCTTCTGGCAGACGCCGCAGTAAGAAAAAATGGCAGACTGGGTGAGCAATTGGGACGAGTAACTATGACTCTCTTAACGTACCAAATGCCTCGTTATTGGGGTTGGATTAATAAATCTCGAATAACCCCTGGGAGGAGTAACGATGACTCTTTTATGATACACAACTAGTGACATATCGCTTCTGGCAAACTGGCCGCAGTAAGAAGAAATGGGAAACTGGGTTAGCAATTGGGACGAGTAACTATGACTCTCTTAACGTAGCAAATGCCTCGTTATTGGTGTTGGATTAATAAATCTCGAATAACCCCTAGGAGGATTAACGATGACTCTTTTATGATACACAACTAGTGACATATCGCTTCTGGCAGACTGGCCGCAGTAAGAAAAAATGGCAGACTGGGTGAGCAATTGAGACGAGTAACTATGACTCTCTTAAGGTTACTAATGCCTTGTTACTAGGGATTTGGATTAATAAATCTCGAATAACCCCTGGGAGGAGTAACGATGACTCTTTTATGATACACAACTAGTGACATATCGCTTCTGGCAAACTGGCCGCAGTAAAAAGAAATGGGAAAATGGGTGAGCAATTGGGACGAGTACTATGACTCTCTTAACGTAGCAAATGCCTCGTTATTGGTGTTGGATTAATAAAACTCGAATAACCCCTGGGAGGAGTAACGATGACTCTTTCATGATACACAACTAGTGACATATCGCTTCTGGCAAACTGGCCACAGTATGAAAAAATGGGAGACTTGGTGAGCAATTGGGACGAGTAACTAAGACTCTCTTGAGGTAGCCAATGACTCGTTACTAGTGGTTTGGATTAAGAAATCTCGAATAACCCCAGGGGGAAGTAACGATGACTCTTTTATGATACACTACTATTGACATATCGCTTCTGGCAGATTGGCCGCAGTAAGGAAAAATGGCAGACTGCGTGAGCAATTGGGACGAGTAACTATGACCCTCTTGAGGTAGCCAATGACTCGTTACTAGTGGTTTTGATTAAGAAATCTCTAATAACCCCAGGGGGAAGTAACGATGAGTCTTTTATGATACACAACTAGTGACATATCGCTTCTGGCAGACTGGCGGCAGTAAGAAAAAATGGCAGACTGTGTAAGCAATTGGGACGAGAAACGGTGACTCTTTTGAGATAGCCAATGACTCGTTACTAGTGGTTCGGATTAAGAAATGTCGAATAACCCCAGGGGGAAGTAACGATGACACTTTTATGATACACTACTATTGACATATCGCTTCTGGCAAACTGGCCGCGGTAAGAAAAAATTGGAAACTGGGTGAGCAATTGGGAAGAGTAACTATGACTCTCTTAAGGTATCCAATGCCTCGTTATTGGGGTTGGATTAAGAAATCTCTAATAACCCCTGGGAGGAGTAACGATGACTCTTTTATGATATACAACTAGTGACATGTCGCTTCTGGCAAACTGGCCACAGTATGGTGACACTCTTGAGGTAACCAATGCCTCGTTACTAGGGTTTTGGATTAAGAAATCTCGAGTAACCTTTGGGAGAAGTAACGATGACTCTTTTATGATAGGCTACTATTGACATATCGCTTCTGGCAGATGCCGCAGTAAGAAAAAATGGGAGACTGGTTGAGCAATTGGGACGAGTAACTATGACTCTCTTAACGTAGCCAATGCCTCGTTATTGGGGTTGGATTAATAAATCTCGAATAATCCCTGGGAGGAGTATCGATGACTCTTTTATGATACACAACTAGTGACATATCGCTTCTGGCAGACTGGCCGCAGTAAGAAAAAATGGCAGACTGGGTGAGCAATTGAGACGAGTAACTATGACTCTCTTAAGGTTACTAATGCCTTGTTACTAGGGATTTGGATTAAGAAATCTCGTATAACCTCTGGGAGGAGTAACGATGTCTCCTTTATGATACACAACTAGTGACATATCGCTGCTGGCAAACTGGCCGCAGTAAGAAGAAATGGGAGACTTGGTGAGCAATTGGGACGAGTAACTATGACTCTCTTAAGTTTGCGAATGCTTCGTGCTAGGTGTTTGGATTAAGAAATCTCGAATAACCCTATGGAGGAGTAACGATGACTCTTTTATGATACATAACTAATGACATATCGATTCTGGCAGACTGGACAAGTTCTAAAAAGTAATAAACTGTGTGAGCAACTGAGAGGAAGAACTACGGCACTATTAAAATAGCCAATGCTTCGTCACGAGTAGTATTGAATCAGAGAATACCAGTAACCTATGGAAGGAGTAACGATGACTCTCTTAAGATACACAACGAGTGACATATCGGTTCTGGCAGACTGGCCGCAGTAAGAAAAAATATCAGAATGGGTCAGCAATTGAAACAAGTAACTATGACTCTCTTAAGGTAGTGAATGCCTCGTTATTGGGGTTGGATTAAGAAATCTCTAATAACCCCTGGGAGGAGTAACGATGACTCTTTTATGATATACAACTAGTGACATATCGCTTCTGGCAAACTGGCCACAGTATCAAAAAATGGGAGACTTGGTGACACTCTTGAGGTAACCAATGCCTTGTTACTAGGGTTTTGGATTAAGAAATCTCGAATAACCTTTGGGAGAAGTAACGATGACTTTTTTAGGATACACTACTATTGACGTATCGCTTCTGGCAGACGCCGCAGTAAGAAAAAATGGCAGACTGGGTGAGCAATTGGGACGAGTAATTATGACTCTCTTAAGTTAGCGAATGCTTCGTACTAGGTGTTTGGATTAAGAAATCTCGAATAACCCTATGGAGGAGTAACGATGACTCTTTTATGATACAAAACTAATGACATATCGATTCTGGCAGACTGGACAAGTTCTCAAAAAGTAGTAAACTGTGTGAGCAACTGGGAGGAAGAACTACGGCACTATTAAAATAGCCAATGCTTCGTCACGAGTAGTATTGAATCAGAGAATACCAGTAACCTATGGAAGGAGTAACGATGACTCTCTTAAGATACACAACGAGTGACATATCGGTACTGGCAGACTGGCCGCAGTAAGAAAAAATAGCAGACTGGGTGAGCAAATGGGACGAGTAACTATGACTCTCTTAACGTAACCAATGCCGCGTTACTAGGGGTTTGGATTAAGAAAACTCGAATAACCCGTGAGACGTGTAACGCTGACTGTTTTACGATACACAACTAGTGACATATCGCTTTTGGCAGATTTGCCGCAGTAAGAAAAAATGGCAGACTGCGTGAGAAATTCGGACGAGTAACTAAGACACTCTTGAGGTAGCCAATGACTCGTTACTAGTGGTTTGGATTAAGAAATCTCGAATAACCCCAGGGGGAAGTAACGATGACTCTTTTATGATACACTACTATTGACATATCGCTTCTGGCAGATAGGCCGCAGTAAGAAAAAATGGCAGACTGCGTGAGCAATTGGAACGAGTAACTATGACTCTCTTAACGTAGCTAATGCCTCGTTATTGGGGTTGGATTAAGAAATCTCGAATAACCCCTGCGAGGAGTAACGATGACTCTTTTTTGATACACAACTAGTGATATATCGCTTCTGGCAAACTGGCCACAGTATCAAAAAATGGGAGACTTGGTGACACTCTTGAGGTAACCAATGCCTCGTTACTAGGGTTTTGGATTAAGAAATCCCGAGTAACCTTTGGGAGAAGTAACGATGACTCTTTTATGATAGACTACTATTGACATATCGCTTCTGGCAGATGCCGCAGTAAGAAAAAATGGCAGACTGGTTGAGCAATTGGGACGAGTAACTATGACTCTCTTAAGTTAGCGAATGCTTCGTACTAGGTGTTTGGATTAAGAAATCTCGACTAACCCTATGGAGGAGTAACGATGACTCTTTTATGATACATAACTAATGACATATCGATTCTGGCAGACTGGACAAGTTCTCAAAAAGTAGTACACTGTGTGAGCAACTGGGAGGAAGAACTACGGCACTATTAAAATAGCCAATGCTTCGTCACGAGTAGTGAGAATCAGAGAATACCAGTAACCTATGGAAGGAGTAACGATGACTCTCTTAAGATACACAACGAGTGACATATCGGTTCTGGCAGACTGGCCGCAGTAAGAAAAAATGGCAGACTGGGTGAGCAATTGAGACGAGTAACTATGACTCTCTTAAGGTTACTAATACCTTGTTACTAGGGATTTGGATTAACAAATCTCGTATAACCTCTGGGAGGAGTAACGATGTCTCTTTTATGATACACAACTAGTGACATATCGCTGCTGGCAAACTGGCCGCAGTAAGAAGAAATGGGAGACTGGGTGAGCATTTGGGACGAGTAACTATGACTCTCTTAAGTTTGCGAATGCTTCGTACTAGGTGTTTGGATTAAGAAATCTTGAATAACCCTATGGACGAGTAACGATGACTCTTTTATGATACATAACTAATGACATATCGATTCTGGCAGACTGGACAAGTTCTCAAAAAGTAGTAAACTGTGTGAGCAACTGGGAGGAAGAACTACGGCACTATTAAAATAGCCAATGCTTCGTCACGAGTAGTATTGAATCACAGAATACCAGTAACCTATGGAAGAAGTAACGATGACTCTCTTAAGATACACAACGAGTGACATATCGGTTCTGGCAGACTGGCCGCAGTAAGAAAAAATGGCAGAATGGGTCAGCAATTGAAACAAGTAACTATGACTCTCTTAAGGTAGTGAATGCCTCGTTATTGGGGTTGGATTAAGAAATCTCTAATAACCCCTGGGAGGAGTAACGAGGACTCTTTTATGATATACAACTAGTGACATATCGCTTCTGGCAAACTGGCCACAGTATAAAAAAATGGGAGACTTGGTGACACTCTTGAGGTAACCATTGCCTTGTTACTAGGGTTTTGGATTAAGAAATCTCGAATAACCTTTGGGAGAAGTAACGATGACTTTTTTATGATACACTACTATTGACATATCGCTTCTGGCAGACGCCGCAGTAAGAAAAAATGGCAGACTGGGTGAGCAATTGGGACGAGTAACTATGACTCTCTTAACGTAGCAAATGCCTCGTTATTGGGGTTGGATTAAAAAATCTCGAATAACCCCTGGGAGGAGTAACGATGACTCTTTCATGATACACAACTAGTGACATATCGCTTCTGGCAAACTGGCCGCAGTAAGAAGAAATGGGAAACTGGGTGAGCAATTGGGACGAGTAACTATGACTCTCTTAACGTAGCAAATGCCTCGTTATTGGTGTTGGATTAATAAATCTCGAATAACCCCTGGGAGGAGTAACGATGACTCTTTTATGATACACAACTAGTGACATATCGCTTCTGGCAGACTGGCCACAGTAAGAAAAAATGGCAGACTGGGTGAGCAATTGAGACGAGTAACTATGACTCTCTTAAGGTTACTAATGCCTTGTTACTAGGGATTTGGATTAAGAAATCTCGTATAACCTCTGGGAGGAGTAACGATGTCTCTTTTATGATACACAACTAGTGACATATCGCTGCTGGCAAACTGGCCGCAGTAAGAAAAAATGGCAGACTGGGTGAGCAAATGGGACGAGTAACTATGACTCTCTTAACGTAACCAATGCCGCGTTACTAGGGGTTTGGATTAAGAAATCTCGAATAACCCGTGATACGTGTAACGCTGACTCTTTTATGATACACAACTAGTGACATATCGCTTCTGGCAGATTGGCCGCAGTAAGAAAAAATGGCAAACTGCGTGAGCAATTGGGACGAGTAACTAAGACACTCTTGAGGTAGCCAATGACTCGTTACTAGTGGTTTGGATTAAGAAATCTCGAATAACCCCAGGGGGAAGTAACGATGACTCTTTTATGATACACTACTATTGACATATCGCTTCTGGCAGATTGGCCGCAGTAAGAAAAAATGGCAGACTGCGTGAGCAATTGGGACGAGTAACTAAGACACTCTTGAGGTAGCCAATGACTCGTTACTAGTGGTTTGGATTAAGAAATCTCGAATAACCCCAGGGGGAAGTAACGATGAGTCTTTTATGATACACAACTAGTGACATATCGCTTCTGGCAAACTGGCCACAGTATGTAAAAATGGGTGACTTGGTGACTCTCTTGAGGTAACCAATGCCTCGTTACTAGGGTTTTGGATTAAGAAATCTCGAGTAACCTTTGGGAGAAGTAACGATGACTCTTTTATGATAGGCTACTATTGACATATCGCTTATGGCAGATGCCGCAGTAAGAAAGAATGACAGACTGGTTGAGCAATTGGGACGAGTAACTGTGACTCTCTTAACGTGGTCACTGCCTCGTTATTGCGGTTGGATTAATAAATCTCGAATAATCCCTGGGAGGAGTAACGATGACTCTTTTATGATACACAACTAGTGACATATCGCTTCTGGCAAACTGGCCACAGTATCAAAAAATGGGAGACTTGGTGACACTCTTGAGGTAACCAATGCCTTGTTACTAGGGTTTTGGATTAAGAAATCTCGAATAACCTTTGGGAGAAGTAACGATGACTCTTTTATGATACACTACTATTGACATATCGCTTCTGGCAGACGCCGCAGTAAGAAAAAATGGCAGACTGGGTGAGCAATTGGGACGAGTAACTATGACTCTCTTAACATAGCAAATGCCTCGTTATTTTGGTTGGATTAATAAATCTCAAATAACCCCTGGGAGGAGTAACGAAGTCTCTTTTATGATACACAACTAGTGACATATCGCTTCTGGCAGACAGGCCGCAGTAAGAAAAAATGGCAGACTGGGTGAGCAATTGAGACGAGTAACTATAACTCTCTTAAGGTTACTAATACCTTGTTACTAGGGATTTGGATTAACAAATCTCGTATAACCTCTTGGAGGAGTAACGATGTCTCTTTTATGATACACAACTAGTGACATATCGCTGCTGGCAAACTGGCCGCAGTAAGAAGAAATGGGAGACTGGGTGAGCAATTGGGACGAGTAACTATGACTCTCTTAAGTCAGCGAATGCTTCGTACTAGGTGTTTGGATTAAGAAATCTCGAATAACCCTATGGAGGAGTAACGATGACTCTTTTATGATACATAACTAATGATATATCGATTCTGGCAGACTGGACAAGTTCTCAAAAAGTAGTAAACTGTGTGAGCAACTGGGAGGAAGAACTACGGCACTATTAAAATAGCCAATGCTTCGTCACGAGTAGTATTGAATCAGAGAATACCAGTAACCTATGGAAGGAGTAACGATGACTCTCTTAAGATACACAACGAGTGACATATCGGTTCTGGCAGACTGGCCGCAGTAAGAAAAATGGCAGACTGGGTGAGCAAATGGAACGAGTAACTATGACTCTCTTAACGTAACCAATGCCGCGTTACTAGGGGTTTGCATTAAGAAATCTCGAATAACCCGTGAGAGGTGTAACGCTGACTCTTTTATGATACACAACTATTGACATATCGCTTCTGGCAGACTGGCCGCAGTAAGAAAAAATGGCAGAATGGGTCAGCAATTGAAACAAGTAACTATGACTCTCTTAAGGTAGTGAATGCCTCGTTATTGGGGTTGGATTAAGAAATCTCTAATAACCTCTGCGGGGAGTAATCATGACTCTTTCATGATACACAACTAGTGACATATCGCTTCTGGCAAACTGGCCACAGTATGAAAAAATGGGAGACTTGGTGAGCAATTGGGACGAGTAACTAAGACTCTCTTGAGGTAGCCAATGACTCGTTACTAGTGGTTTGGATTAAGAAATCTCGAATAACCCCAGGGGGAAGTAACGATGACTCTTTTATGATACACTACTATTGACATATCGCTTCTGGCAGATTGGCCGCAGTAAGGAAAAATGGCAGACTGCGTGAGCAATTGGGACGAGTAACTATGACTCTCTTGAGGTAGCCAATGACTCGTTACTAGTGGTTTTGATTAAGAAATCTCGAATAACCCCAGGGGGAAGTAACGATGAGTCTTTTATGATACACAACTAGTGACATATCGCTTCTGGCAGACTGGCGGCAGTAAGAAAAAATGGCAGACTGTGTAAGCAATTGGGACGAGTAACTGTGAAACTTGGTGAGAAACTGGGACGAGTAACTATGAACTTCTGAAGGTTGTCAATGCTTCACCACCTCGAGTATTGCATCAGTAAACTCAGGTAAACCCTGCCATTAGTAACGATGACTGGTTGTAGGTACGCAACTAGTGACATATCGGTTCGGGCAGACTGGATACATTATCACAAAACTGTGTAAAATTATTTTTAGCAAATTGTACGAGTAAGTATGACTCTGTTAAGGTAGCCAATGCCTCGACACAAGGAATATTGCATCAGTAAATTAGAGTGATCACTGAGGAGAAGGAACGATGAGTGTCTTATGTTACTCAACTAATCACATCTAGCTTCTGGCAGACTGGTCACAGCAACTATAAGTATGAAACGCGGAGACCAAATGGGACGACTGAGAATGACTCTCGTAAGGTAGTCAATGACTAGTCAACAGGTGCATTGTATCAATAAACTAGAGTTACTCCTGTCAGGAGAAACAATGACTCTCTTAAGAAACACAACTAAGACATATCGCTTCTGAAAGACGCCACAGCAACGAAAAATGTGAAACTGTGTGAGAAACTGGGATGAGTAACTATGACACTCTTAAGGTTGTCAATGCTTCGCCACCTTTTGTATTGCAACAGAAAACTCAGGTAAATCCTGCCATTAGCAAAGATGACTGCCTGTAGATACCCAACTAGTGACATATCGGTTCATTCAGACTGGCCCCAATATCACAAAAAATGTAAAATTATTTGAGCAAATGGTACGAGTAAGTATGACTCTATTAAGGAAGCAAGTGCCTCGACACCATGAATATTGCATCAGTAATTTAGAGTGATCACTGAGGAGAAATAACGATGAGTGTCTTACGTTACACAACTAGTCACATCTAGCTTCTGGTAGACTGGCCACAGTAACTAAGCGTATGAAACGGGGAGAAGAACTGGGACGAGAGAGAATGACTCTCATAAGGTAGTAAATGACTAGTCACCAGGTGCATTGTGTCAATAAACTAGAGTTACTCCTGTCAGGAAAAACGATGTCTCTCTTAACAAACACAACTAGTGACATATCTCTTCTGAAAGACTGGCCACAGTAACGAAAATTGTGAAACTATGTTAGAAACTGGGACGAGTAACTATGTCTATCTTGAGGTTGTCAATGCTTCGTCACCAGGAGTTTTGCATCAGTAAACTCAAAAAAAAAAAAAAAACCTGACATTAGTAACGATTACTGTCTGCAGATACCCAACTAGTGACATATCGATTCGGGCAGACTGGCCACAATATCACAAAAATTGTAAAATTATTTGAGCAAATTGTACGAGTATGTATGACTCAGTTATGGTAGCCAATGCCTCGACACAAGGAATATTGCATCAGTAAATTAGAGTGATCACTGAGGAGAAGTAAAGATGAGTGTCTTATGTTACACAACTAGTCACATCTAGCTTCTGGTAGACTGGCAACAGCAGCTAAATATGAAACGCGGAGACCAAATGGGATGAGTGAGAAAGACTCTCGTAAGGAAGTCAATGACTCGTCAACAGGTGCATTCTATCAATAAACTAGAGTTACTCCTATCAGGAAAAACAATGACTCTCTTAAGAAACACAACTAGTGACATATCGCTTCTGAAAGACTGGCCACAGTAACGAAAATTGTGAAACTGTGTGAGAAACTGAGACGAGTAACTATGACTCTGTTAAGGTTGTCAATGCTTCATCAAATGGAGTATTGCATCAGTAAACTCAGGTAAACCCCGCCATTTGTAACACAACTAGTCACATATCGCTTCTGAAAGACTGGCCACAGTAACAAAAAATGTGAAACTGTGTGAGAAACTGAGACGAGTAACTATGACTCTGTTAAGGTTGTCAATGCTTCATCAAATGGAGTATTGCATCAGTAAACTCAGATAAACCCCGCCATTTGTAACACAACTAGTCACATATCGCTTCTGAAAGACTGGCCACAGTAACAAAAAATGTGAAACTGGGTGAGAAACTGGGACGAGTAACTATGACTCTCTTAAGGTTGTCAATGGTTCGTCACCTGGAGTATTGCATCAGTAAACTCAGGTAAACCCAGAGATTAGTAACGATGACTGCCTTAAGATACCCAACTAGTGACATCGGTTCGGGCAGACTGGATACATTATCACAAAAATTGTGTAAATTTATTTTTAGCAAATTGTACGCGTAAGTATGACTCTGTAAAGGTAGCCAATGCCCCGACACAAGGAATATTGCAACAGTAAATTAGAGTGATCACTGAGGAGAAGTAACGATGAGTGTCTTATGTTACACAACTAGTCACATCTAGCTTCTGGTAGACTGGCCACAGTAACTAAAAGTATGAAACGGGGAGAGGATCTGGACGAGTGAGGATGACTCTCGTAAGGTAGTCAATGACTCGTCACCAGGTGCATTGTATCAGTAAACTGGAGTAACCAATGTCAGGCGAAGCGATGACTCTCTTAATATACACAACTAGTCACATATCGGTTCTGAAAGACTGGCCACACTAACAAAAAATGTGAAACTGGGTGAGAAACTGGTACGAGTAACTATGACTCTCTTAAGGTTCTCAATGCTTCGTCACCTGGAGTATTGCATCAGTAAACTCAGGTAAACCCTGCCATTAGTAACGATGACTGCTGTAGATACCCAACTAATGACATATCGGTTCGGGCAGACTGGCCACAATGTCAAAAAAATGTAAAATTATTTGAGCAAATGGTACGAATAAGTATGACTCGGCTAAGGTAGCCAATGCCTCGACAACAGAAATACTGCATCAGTAAATTAGAGTGATCACTGAGGAGAAGTAACGATGCGTGTCGTATGTTACACAACTAGCCACATATACCTTCTGGTAGACTGGCCACAGTAACTAAAAGTATGAAAGGGTAGAGGAAATGAGACGAGTGAGAATGACTCTCTTAAGGCAGTCAATGACTCGACACCAGGTGGATTGTATCAGTAAACTGGAGTAACCCCTTTCAGGCGATGCGATGACTATCTTAAGATACGCAACTAGTGACATTTCGCTTCTGAAAGGCTGGCCACAGTAACAAAAAATGTGAAACTGGGTGAGAAACTGGGATGAGTAAATAACTCTCTTAAGGTTGTCAGTGCTTCGTCACCTAGAGTGTTGCATCAGAAACTCAGGTAAACCATGGCATTAGTAACGATGACTGCCTGTAGACACCCAACTAGTGACATATGGTTTCGGTCAGAGATGCCATAATATCACAAAAAATGTAAAATTATTTGATCAACTGGTACGAGTGAGTATGACTCTGTTAAGGTAGCCACGCCTCGACACCAGAAATACTGCATCAGTAAATTAGAGTGATCACTGAGGAGAAGTAACGATGAATGTCTTATGTTACACAACTAGTCACATCTAGCTTCTGGTAGACTGGCCACAGTAACTAAGAGTATACAACGGAGAGACGAACTGGGACGAGTGAGAATGACTCTCGTAAGGTAGTCCAATGACTCGTCACCAGGTGCATTGTCTAAATAAACTAGATTTTCTCCTGTCAGGAGAAACGATGACTCTCTTAAGAAACACAACTAATGACATATCGCTTCTGAATGACTTGCCAAGTAACAAAAAATGTAAAACTGGGTGAGGAACTAGGACAGGTAACTATGACTCTCTTAAGGTTGTCAATGCTTCGTCACCTGGAGTATTGCGTCGTTAAACTCAGGTAGACCCTGCGATTAGTAACGATGACTGCCTTAAGATGAAGAACTAGTGACGTAGCTGTTCGGGCAGACTGGCCGCAATATCAAAAAACATGTAAAATTACTTGAGCAACTGGTACGAGTATGTATGACACTGTTAAGGTAGCCAATAAATCGACACCAGGAATATTGCATCAGTAAATTAGAGTGATCACTGAGGAGAACTAACGATGAGTGTCTTATGTTACACAACAAGTCACATCTAGCTTCTGGTAGACTGGCCACATTAACTAAAAGTATGAAACGGTGAGACCAAATGGGACGAGTGAGAATGACTCTCATAAGGCAGTCAATGACTTATCACCAGGTGCATTGTAACAATGAACTAGAGTTACTCCTGTGAGGAAAAACGGTGACTCTCTCAAGATACACAACTATTGACATATCGCTTCTGAAACACTGGCCACAGTAACGAAAAATGTGAAACTGGGTGAGAACGTGGGACGAGTAACTATGACTCTCTTAAAGTTGTCAATGCTTCGTCACCTGGAGTATTGCATCAGTAAACTATGGTACACACTGTCAATAGTAACGATGACTGCCTGTAGATACCAAACTAGTGACATATGGGTTGGTTACACTGGCCACATATTCACAAAAAATGTAAAATTATTTGAGCAACTGGTGCGAGTAAGTATGCCTGTGTTAAGGTAGCCAATTCCTCGACACCAGGAATAATGCATCTTTAAATTAGAGTGATCACTGAGGTGAAGTAACGATGAGTTTCTTATGTTACACAACAAGTCACAACTAGCTTCTGGTAGACTGGCCACATTATGTAAAAGTATGAAACGGTGAGACCAAATGGGACGAGTGAGAATGACTCTCGGAAGGTAGTCAATGACTCGGCACAAGGTGGATTGTCTCAATAAACTAGATTTACTAATGTTAGGAGAAACGATGACTCTCTTAAGAAACACAACTAATGACATACCGTTTCTGAAAGACTGGCCACAGTAACGAAAATTGTGAAACTGGGTGAGAAACTGGGACGAGTAACTATGACCCTCTTAAGGTTGTCAATGCTTCGTCACCTAGAATATTGCATCAGTAAACACAGGTAAACCGTGGCATTAGTAACGATGACTGCCTGTAGATACCCAACTAGTGACATATCGGTTCGGGCACACTGGCCACATATTCACAACAAATGTAAAATTATTTGAGCAGCTGGTACGAGTAAGTAGCACTCTGTTAAGGTAGCCAATGCCTCGACACCAGGAATATTGCATCAGTAAATTAGAGTGATCACTGAGGTGAAGTAACGATGACTGTCTTATGTTACACAACAAGTCACATCTAGCTTCTGGTAGACTTGCCACATTAACTAAAAGTAGGAAACGGTGAGACCAAATGGGTGAGTGAGAATGACTCTCGCAAGGTAGACAATGACTCGTCACCAGGTGCATTGTATCAATAAACTAGAGTTACTTCTGTCAGGAGAAACGATGACTCTCTTAAGAATCACAACTAGTGACATATCGCTTCTGAAAGACTGGAAAAAGTAACGAAAGTTGTGAAACTGGGTGAGAAACTGGGATGAGTAAATAACTCTCTTAAGGTTGTCAGTGCTTCGTCACCTAGAGTGTTGCATTAGAAACTCAGGTAAACCATGGCATTAGTAACGATGACTGCCTGTAGACACCCAACTAGTGACATATGGTTTCGGTCAGAGGGGCCACAATATCACAAAAAATGTAAAATTATTTGAGCAACTGGTACGAGTGAGTATGACTCTGTTAAGGTAGCCATCCCTCGACACCAGAAATACTGCATCAGTAAATTAGAGTGATCACTGAGGAGAAGTAACGATGAATGTCTTATGTTACACAACTAGTCACATCTAGCTTCTGGTAGACTGGCCACAGTAACTAAGAGTATACAACGGAGAGACGAACTGGGACGAGTGAGAATGACTCTCGTAAGGTAGTCCAATGACTCGTCACCAGGTGCATTGTCTAAATAAACTAGATTTTCTCCTGTCAGGAGAAACGATGACTCTCTTAAGAAACACAACTAATGACATATCGCTTCTGAATGACTGGCCACAGTAACAAAAAATGTAAAACTCAGTGAGGAACTAGGACAGGTAACTATGACTCTCTTAAGGTTGTCAATGCTTCGTCACCTGGAGTATTGCGTCGTTAAACTCAGGTAGACCCTGCGATTAGTAACGATGACTGCCTTAAGATGCAGAACTAGTGACGTAGCTGTTCGGGCAGACTGGCCACAATATCAAAAAACATGTAAAATTACTTGAGCAACTGGTACGAGTATGTATGACACTGTTAAGGTAGCCAATAAATCGACACCAGGAATATTGCATCAGTAAATTAGAGTGATCACTGAGGAGAACTAACGATGAGTGTCTTATGTTACACAACAAGTCACATCTAGCTTCTGGTAGACTGGCCACATTAACTAAAAGTATGAAACGGTGAGACCAAATGGGACGAGTGAGAATGACTCTCGTAAGGCAGTCAATGACTTATCACCAGGTGCATTGTAACAATGAACTAGAGTTACTCCTGTGAGGAAAAACGGTGACTCTCTTAAGATACACAACTATTGACATATCGCTTCTGAATGACTGGCCACAGTAACAAAAAATGTAAAACTGGGTGAGGAACTAGGACAGGTAACTATGACTCTCTTAAGGTTGTCAATGCTTCGTCACCTGGAGTATTGCGTCATTAAACTCAGGTAGACCCTGCGATTAGTAACGATGACTGCCTTAAGATGCAGAACTAGTGACGTAGCTGTTCGGGCAGACTGGCCACAATATCAAAAAACATGTAAAATTACTTGAGCAACTGGTACGAGTATGTATGACACTGTTAAGGTAGCCAATAAATCGACACCAGGAATATTGCATCAGTAAATTAGAGTGATCACTGAGGAGAACTAACGATGAGTGTCTTATGTTACACAACAAGTCACATCTAGCTTCTGGTAGACTGGCCACATTAACTAAAAGTATGAAACGGCGAGACCAAATGGGACGAGTGAGAATGACTCTCGTAAGGCAGTCAATGACTTATCACCAGGTGCATTGTAACAATCAACTAGAGCTACTCCTGTGAGGAAAAACGGTGACTCTCTTAAGATACACAACTATTGACATATCGCTTCTGAAACACTGGCCACAGTAACGAAAAATGTGAAACTGGGTGAGAACGTGGGACGAGTAACTATGACTCTCTTAAAGTTGTCAATGCTTCGTCACCTGGAGTATTGCATCAGTAAACTCAGGTAAACACTGCCAATAGTAACGATGACTGCCTGTAGATACCAAACTAGTGACATATCGGTTCGGTTACACTGGCCACATATTCACAAAATATGTAAAATTATTTGAGCAACTGATGCGAGTAAGTATGCCTGTGTTAAGGTAGCCAATTCCTCGACACCAGGAATAATGCATCTGTAAATTAGAGTGATCACTGAGGTGAAGTAACGATGAGTTTCTTATGTTACACAACAAGTCACAACTAGCTTCTGGTAGACTGGCCACATTATCTAAAAGTATGAAACGGTGAGACCAAATGGGACGAGAGAGAATGACTCTCGGAAGGTAGTCAATGACTCGGCACAAGGTGGATTGTCTCAATAAACTAGATTTACTCCTGTTAGGAGAAACGATGAATCTCTTAAGAAACACAACTAATGACATATCGTTTCTGAAAGACTAGCCACAGTAACGAAAATTGTGAAACTGGGTGAGAAACTGGGACGAGTAACCATGACCCTCTTAAGGTTGTCAATGCTTCGTCACCTAGAATATTGCATCAGTAAACACAGGTAAACCGTGGCATTAGTAACGATGACTGCCTGTAGATACCCAACTAGTGACATATCGGTTCGGGCACACTGGCCACATATTCACAACAAATGTAAAATTATTTGAGCAGCTGGTACGAGTAAGTAGCACTCTGTTAAGGTAGCCAATGCCTCGACACCAGGAATATTGCATCAGTAAATTAGAGTGATCACTGAGGTGAAGTAACGATGAGTGTCTTATGTTACACAACAAGTCACATCTAGCTTCTGGTAGACTGGCCACATTAACTAAAAGTAGGAAACGGTGAGACCAAATGGGTGAGTGAGAATAACTCTCGTAAGGTAGCCAATGACTCGTCACCAGGTGCATTGTATCAATAAACTAGAGTTACTTCTGTCAGGAGAAACGGTGACTCTCTTAAGAATCACAACTAGTGACATATCGCTTCTGAAAGACTGGAAAAAGTAACGAAAATTGTGAAACTGGGTGAGGAACTAGGACAGGTAACTATGACTCTCTTAAGGTTGTCAATGCTTCGTCACCTGGAGTATTGCGTCATTAAACTCAGGTAGACCCTGCGATTAGTAACGATGACTGCCTTCAGATGCAGAACTAGTGACGTAGCTGTTCGGGCAGACTGGCCACAATATCAAAAAACATGTAAAATTACTTGAGCAACTGGTACGAGTATGTATGACACTGTTAAGGTAGCCAATAAATCGACACCAGGAATATTGCATCAGTAAATTAGAGTGATCACTGAGGAGAACTAACGATGAGTGTCTTATGTTACACAACAAGTCACATCTAGCTTCTGGTAGACTGGCCAAATTAACTGAAAGTATGAAACGGTGAGACCAAATGGGACGAGTGAGAATGACTCTCGTAAGGCAGTCAATGACTTATCACCAGGTGCATTGTAACAATGAACTAGAGTTACTCCTGTGAGGAAAAACGGTGACTCTCTTAAGATACACAACTATTGACATATCGCTTCTGAATGACTGGCCACAGTAACAAAAAATGTAAAACTGGGTGAGGAACTAGGACAGGTAACTATGACTCTCTTAAGGTTGTCAATGCTTCGTCACCTGGAGTATTGCGTCATTAAACTCAGGTAGACCCTGCGATTAGTAACGATGACTGCCTTAAGATGCAGAACTAGTGACGTAGCTGTTCGGGCAGACTGGCCACAATATCAAAAAACATGTAAAACTACTTGAGCAACTGGTACGAGTATGTATGACACTGTTAAGGTAGCCAATAAATCGACACCAGGAATATTGCATCAGTAAATTACAGTGATCACTGAGGAGAACTAACGATGAGTTTCTTATGTTACACAACAAGTCACAACTAGCTTCTGGTAGACTGGCCACATTATCTAAAAGTATGAAACGGTGAGACCAAATGGGACGAGTGAGAATGACTCTCGGAAGGTAGTCAATGACTCGGCACAAGGTGGATTGTCTCAATAAACTAGATTTACTCCTGTTAGGAGAAACGATGAATCTCTTAAGAAACACAACTAATGACATATCGTTTCTGAAAGACTAGCCACAGTAACGAAAATTGTGAAACTGGGTGAGAAACTGGGACGAGTAACTATGACCCTCTTAAGGTTGTCAATGCTTCGTCACCTAGAATATTGCATCAGTAAACACAGGTAAACCGTGGCATTAGTAACGATGACTGCCTGTAGATACCCAACTAGTGACATATCGGTTCGGGCACACTGGCCACATATTCACAACAAATGTAAATTTATTTGAGCAGCTGGTACGAGTAAGTAGCACTCTGTTAAGGTAGCCAATGCCTCGACACCAGGAATATTGCATCAGTAAATTAGAGTGATCACTGAGGTGAAGTAACGATGACTGTCTTATGTTACACAACAAGTCACATCTAGCTTCTGGTAGACTGGCCACATTAACTAAAATAAGGAAACGGTGAGACCAAATGGGTGAGTGAGAATGACTCTCGTAATGTAGTCCAATGACTCGTCACCAGGTGAATTGTCTAAATAAACTAGATTTTCTCCTGTCAGGAGAAACGATGACTCTCTTAAGAAACACAACTAATGACATATCGCTTCTGAATGACTGGCCACAGTAACAAAAAATGTAAAACTGGGTGAGGAACTAGGACAGGTAACTATGACTCTCTTAAGGTTGTCAATGCTTCGTCACCTGGAGTATTGCGTCATTAAACTCTGGTAGACCCTGCGATTAGTAACGATGACTGCCTTAAGATGCATAACTAGTGACGTAGCTGTTCGGGCAGACTGGCCACATTATCAAAAAACATGTAAAATTACTTGAGCAACTGGTACGAGTATGTATGACACTGTTAAGGTAGCCAATAAATCGACACCAGGAATATTGCATCAGTAAATTAGAGTGATCACTGAGGAGAAATAACGATGAGTGTCTTATGTTACACAACAAGTCACATCTAGCTTCTGGTAGACTGGCCACATTAACTAAAAGAATGAAACGGTGAGACCAAATGGGACGAGTGAGAATGACTCTCGTAAGGCAGTCAATGACTTATCACCCGGTGCATTGTAACAATCAACTAGAGTTACTCCTGTGAGGAAAAACGATGACTCTCTTAAGATACACAACTATTGACATATCGCTTCTGAAACACTGGCCACAGTAACGAAAAATGTGAAACTGGTTGAGAACGTGGGACGAGTAACTATGACTCTCTTAAAGTTGTCAATGCTTCGTCACCTGGAGTATTGCATTAGTAAACTCAGGTAAACACTGCCAATAGTAACGATGACTGCCTGTAGATACCAAACTAGTGACATATCGGTTCGGTTACACTGGCCACATATTCACAAAAAATGTAAAATTATTTGAGCAACTGGTGCGAGTAAGTATGCCTCTGTTAAGGTAGCCAATTCCTCGACACCAGGAATAATGCATCTGTAAATTAGAGTGATCACTGAGGTGAAGTAACGATGAGTTTCTTATGTTACACAACAAGTCATAACTAGCTTCTGGTAGACTGGCCACATTATCTAAAAGTATGAAACGGTGAGACCAAATGGGACGAGTGAGAATGACTCTCGGAAGGTAGTCAATGACTCGGCACAAGGTGGATTGTCTCAATAAACTAGATTTACTCCTGTTAGGAGAAACGATGACTCTCTTAAGAAACACAACTAATGACATATCGTTTCTGAAAGACTTGCCACAGTAACGAAAATTGTGAAACTGGGAGAGAAGCTGGGACGAGTAAATAACTCTCTTAAGGTTGTCAGTGCTTCGTCACCTAGAGTGTTGCATCAGAAACTCAAGTAAACCATTGCATTAGTAACGATGACTGCCTGTAGACACCCAACTAGTGACATATGGTTTCGGTCAGAGAGGCCACAATATCACAAAAAATGTAAAATTATTTGAGCAACTGGTACGAGTGAGTATGACTCTGTTAAGGTAGCCATGCCTCGACACCAGAAATACTGCATCAGTAAATTAGAGTGATCACTGAGGAGAAGTAACGATGAATGTCTTATGTTACACAACTAGTCACATCTAGCTTCTGGTAGACTGGCCACAGTAACTAAGAGTATAAAACGGAGAGACGAACTGGGACGAGTGAGAATGACTCTCGTAAGGTAGTCCAATGACTCGTTACCAGGTGCATTGTCTAAATAAACTAGATTTTCTCCTGTCAGGAGAAACGATGACTCTCTTAAGAAACACAACTAATGACATATCGCTTCTGAATGACTGGCCACAGTAACAAAAAATGTAAAACTGTGTGAGGAACTAGGACAGGTAACTATGACTCTCTTAAGGTTGTCAATGCTTCGTCACCTGGAGTATTGCGTCATTAAACTCAGGTAGACCCTGCGATTAGTAACGATGGCTGCCTTAAGATGCAGAATTAGTGACGTAGCTGTTCGGGCAGACTGGCCACAATATCAAAAAACATGTAAAATTACTTGAGCAACTGGTACGAGTATGTATGACACTGTTAAGGTAGCCAATAAATCGACACCAGGAATATTGCATCAGTAAATTAGAGTGATCACTGAGGAGAACTAACGATGAGTGTCTTATGTTACACAACAAGTCACATCTAGCTTCTGGTAGACTGGCCACATTAACTAAAAGTATGAAACGGTGAGACCAAATGGGACGAGTGAGAATGACTCTCGTAAGGCAGTCAATGACTTATCACCAGGTGCATTGTAACAATGAACTAGAGTTACTCCTGTGAGGAAAAACGATGACTCTCTTAAGATACACAACTATTGACATATCGCTTCTGAAATACTGGCCACAGTAATGAAAAATGTGAAACTGGGTGAGAACATGGGCCGAGTAACTATGACTCTCTTAAAGTTGTCAATGCTTCGTCACCTGGAGTATTGCATCAGTAAACTCAGGTAAACACTGTCAATAGTAACGATGACTGCCTGTAGATACCAAACTAGTGACATATGGGTTGGTTACACTGGCCACATATTCACAAAAAATGTAAAATTATTTGCGCAACTGGTGCGAGTAAGTATGCCTCTGTTAAGGTAGCCAATTCCTCGACACCAGGAATAATGCATCTGTAAATTAGAGTGATCACTGAGGTGAAGTATCGATGAGTTTCTTATGTTACACAACAAGTCACAACTAGCTTCTGGTAGACTGGCCACATTATCTAAAAGTATGAAACTGTGAGACCAAATGGGACGAGTGAGAATGACTCTCGGAAGGTAGTCAAGGACACGGCACAAGGTGGATTGTCTCAATAAACTAGATTTACTCCTGTTAGGAGAAACGATGACACTCTTAAGAAACACAACTAATGACATATCGTTTCTGAAAGACTGGCCACAGTAACGAAAATTGTGAAACTGGGTGAGAAACTGGGACGAGTAACTATCACTCTCTTAAGGTTGTCAATGCTTCGTCACCTAGAATATTGCATCAGTAAACACAGGTAAACCGTGGCAATAGTAACGATGACTGCCTGTAGATACCCAACTAGTGACATATCGGTTCGGGCACACTGGCCACATATTCACAACAAATGTTAAATTATTTGAGCAGCTGGTACGAGTAAGTAGCACTCTGTTAAGGTAGCCAATGCCTCGACACCAGGAATATTGCATCAGTAAATTAGAGTGATCACTGAGGTGAAGTAACGATGAGTGTCTTATGTTACACAACAAGTCACATCTAGCTTCTGGTAGACTGGCCACATTAACTAAAAGTAGGAAACGGTGAGACCAAATGGGTGAGTGAGAATGACTCTCGTAAGGTAGCCAATGACTTATCACCAGGTGCATTGTAACAATGAACTACAGTTACTCCTGTGAGAAAAACCATGACTCTCTTAAGATACACAACTATTGACATATCGCTTCTGAAATACTGGCCACAGTAACGAAAAATGTGAAACTGGGTGAGAACGTGGGCCGAGTAACTATGACTCTCTTAAAGTTGTCAATGCTTCGTCACGTGGAGTATTGCATCAGTAAACTCAGGTAAACACTGCCAATAGTAACGATGACTGCCTGTAGATACCAAACTAGTGACATATCGGTTCGGTTACACTGGCCACATATTCACAAAAAATGTAAAATTATTTGAGCAACTGGTGCGAGTAAGTATGCCTCTGTTAAGGTAGCCAATTCCTCGACACCAGGAATAATGCATCTGTAAATTAGAGTGATCACTGAGGTGAAGTAACGATGAGTTTCTTATGTTACACAACAAGTCACAACTAGCTTCTGTTAGACTGGCCACATTATCTAAAAGTATGAAACGGTGAGACCAAATGGGACGAGTGAGAATGACTCTCGGAAGGTAGTCAAGGACTCGGCACAAGGTGGATTGTCTCAATAAACTAGATTTACTCCTGTTAGGAGAAACGATGACACTCTTAAGAAACACAACTAATGACATATCGTTTCTGAAAGACTGGCCACAGTAACGAAAATTGTGAAACTGGGTGAGAAACTGGGACGAGTAACTATCACTCTCTTAAGGTTGTCAATGCTTCGTCACCTAGAATATTGTATCAGTAAACACAGGTAAACCGTGGCATTAGTAACGATGACTGCCTGTAGATACCCAACTAGTGACATATCGGTTCGGGCACACTGGCCACATATTCACAACAAATGTAAAATTATTTGAGCAGCTGGTGCGAGTAAGTAGCACTCTGTTAAGGTAGCCAGTACCTCGACACCAGGAATATTGCATCAGTAAATTAGAGTGATCACTGAGGTGAAGTAACGATGAGTGTCTTATGTTACACAACAAGTCACATCTAGCTTCTGGTAGACTGGCCACATTAACTAAAAGTAGGAAACGGTGAGACCAAATGGGTGAGTGAGAATGACTCTCGTAAGGTAGCCAATGACTCGTCACCAGGTGCATTGTATCAATAAACTAGAGTTACTTCTGTCAGGAGAAACGATGACTCTCTTAAGAAACACAACTAGTGACATATCGCTTCTGAAAGACTGGAAACAGTAACGAAAATTGTGAAACTGGGTGAGAAACTGGGATGAGTAAATAACTCTCTTTAGGTTGTCAGTGCTTCGTCACCTAGAGTGTTGCATCAGAAACTCAGGTAAACCATGGCATTAGTAACGATGACTGCCTGTAGACACCCAACTAGTGACATATGGTTTCGGTCAGAGAGGCCACAATATCACAAAAAATGTAAAATTATTTGAGCAACTGGTACGAGTGAGTATGACTCTGTTAAGGTAGCCATGCCTCGCCACCAGAAATACTGCATCAGTAAATTAGATTGATCACTGAGGAGAAGTAACGATGAATGTCTTATGTTACACAACTAGTCACATCTAGCTTCTGGTAGACTGGCCACAGTAACTAAGTGTATAAAACGGAGAGAGGAACTGGGACGAGTGAGAATGACTCTCGTAAGGTAGTCCAATGACTCGTCACCAGGTGCTTTGTCTAAATAAACTAGATTTTCTCCTGTCAGGAGAAACGATGACTCTCTTAAGAAACACAACTAATGACATATCGCTTCTGAATGACTGGCCACAGTAACAAAAAATGTAAAACTGGGTGAGGAACTAGGACAGGTAACTATGACTCTCTTAAGGTTGTCAATGCTTCGTCACCTGGAGTATTGCGTCATTAAACTCAGGTAGACCCTGCGATTAGTAACGATGACTGCCTTCAGATGCAGAACTAGTGACGTAGCTGTTCGGGCAGACTGGCCACAATATCAAAATACATGTAAAATTACTTGTGCAACTGGTACGAGTATGTATGACACTGTTAAGGTAGCCAATAAATCGACACCAGGAATATTGCATCAGTAAATTAGAGTGATCACTGAGGAGAACTAACGATGAGTGTCTTATGTTACACAACAAGTCACATCTAGCTTTTGGTAGACTGGCCACATTAACTAAAAGTATGAAACGGTGAGACCAAATGGGACGAGTGAGAATGACTCTCGTAAGGTAGTCAATGACTTATCACCAGGTGCATTGTAACAATAAACTAGAGTAACTTCTGTCAGGAGAAACGATGACTCTCTTAAGATACACAACTATTGACATATCGTTTCTGAAAGACTGGCCACAGTAACGAAAATTGTGAAACTGGGTGAGAAACTGGGACGAGTAACTATGACTCTCTTAAGGTTGTCAATGCTTCGTCACATAGAATATTGCATCAGTAAACTCAGTTAACCGTGGCATTAGTAACGATGACTGCCTGTAGACACGCAACTAGTGACATATCGGTTCGGGCACACTGGCCACATATTCACAACAAATGTAAAATTATTTGAGCAGCTGGTACGAGTAAGTAGCACTCTGTTAAGGTAGCCAATGCCTCGACACCAGGAATATTGCATCAGTAAATTAGCGTGATCACTGAGGTGAAGTAACGATGAGTGTCTTATGTTACACAACAAGTCACATCTAGCTTCTGGTAGACTGGCCACATTAACTAAAAGTAGGAAACGGTGAGACCAAATGGGTGAGTGAGAATGACTCTCGTAAGGTAGCCAATGACTCGTCCCCAGGTGCATTGTATCAATAAACTAGAGTAACTTCTGTCAGGAGAAACGATGACTCTCTTAAGAAACACAACTAGTGACATATCGCTTCTGAAAGACTGGAAACAGTAGCGAAAATTGTGAAACTGGGTGAGAAACTGAGATGAGTAAATAACTCTCTTAAGGTTGTCAGTGGTTCGTCACCTAGAGTGTTGCATCAGAAACTCAGGTAAACCATGGCATTAGTAACGATGACTGCCTGTGGATACCCATCTAGTGACATATCGGTTCGGGCACACTGGCCACATATTAACAAAAAATGTAAAATTATTTGAGCAACTGGTACGAGTAAGTATGACTCCGTTATGGTAGCCAATGCCTCGACACCAGGAATATTGCATCAGTAAATTAGAGTGATCACTGAGGAGAAGTAACGATGAGTGTCTTATGTTACACAACTAGTCACATCTAGCTTCTGGTAGACTGGCCACATTAATTACAAGTATGAAAAGAGGAGACCAAAAGGGACGAGTGAGAATGACTCTCGTAGGGTAGTCAATGACTCGTCACCAGGTGCATTGTATCAATAAACTAGAGATACCCCTGTGAGGAGAAACGATGACTTTCTTTAGAAACACAACTAGTGACATATCGCTACTGAAAGGCTGGCCACAGTAACGAAAATTGTGAAGCTGGGTGAGAAACTGGGACGAGTAACTATGACTCTCTTAAGGTGAGTGTCTTATGTTACACAACTTGTCGCATCTAGCTTCTGGTAGACTGGCCACATTAACTAAAAGTATGAAACGGGGAGTCCAAATGGGACGAGCGAGAATGACTCTCGTAACGTAGTCAATGATTCGTCACCAGGTGCAATGTATAAATAAACTAGAGTTACTCTTGTCAGGAAAAACGATGACTCTCTGAAGACACACAACTATTGACTTATCGCTACTGAAAGACTGGCCACAGTAACGAAAATTGTGAAACTGGGTGAGAAACTGGAACGAGTAACTATGACTCTCTTAAGGTTGTCAATGCTTCTTCACCTGGGGTATTGCATCACGAAACTCAGGTAGACACTGCGATTAGTAACGATGACTGCCTTAAGATACAGGACTAGTTACATAGCTGTTCGGGCAGACTGGCCACAATATCAAAAAACATGTAAAATTAATTTAGCAACTGGAACGAGTAAGTATGACTCTGTTAATGTAGCCAATGCCTCGACAACAGGAATATTGCATCCGTAAATTAGGGTGATCACTGAGAAGAAGTAACGACGAGTGTCTTATGTTACACAACTAGTCACATCTAGCTTCTGCTAGACTGGAAACATTAACTAAAAGTATGAAACGGGGTGTCCAAATGGGACCAATGAGAATGATTCTCGTAAGGTGATCAACGAATCGTCACCATTTGCATTGTATCAATAAACTAGAGTTACTCCTGTCAGAAGAAACGATGAATCTCTAAAGATACACACCTAGTGACATATCGCTACTGAAAGACTGGCCACAGTAACAGTGAATGTGAAACTGGGTGAGAAACTGGGATGAGTAAATAACTCTCTTAAGGTTGTCAAAGTTTCGTCACCTGGAGTATTGCATTAGTAAACTCAGGTAAACCGTGGCATTAGTAACGATGACTGCCTGTAGATACCCAACTAGTGACATATCGGTTCGGGCACACTGGCCACATATTCACAACAAATGTAAAATTATTTGAGCAGCTGGTACGAGTAAGTGTGACTCTGTTAAGGTAGCCAATGTCTCGACACCAGGAATATTGCATCAGTAAATTAGATTGATCACTGAGGTGAAGTAACGATGAGTTTCTTATGTTACACCACAAATCACAACTAGCTTCTGGTAGACTGGCCACATTATCAAAAAGTATGAAACGGTGAGACCACATGGGACGAGTGAGAATGACTCTCGGAAGGCAGTCAATGACTCGTTACCAGGTGCATTGTATAAATAAACTAGATTTACTCCTGTCAGGAGAAACGATGACTCTCTTAAGAAACACAACTAATGACATATCGCTTCTGAAAGACTGGCCACAGTAACGAAAATTGTGAAGCAGGGTGAGAAACTGGGACGAGTAACTATGACTCTCTTAAGGTTGTCAATGCTTCGTCACCTGCAGTATTGCATGAGTAAACTCAGGTAAATACTGCCATTAGTAACGGTGACTGCCTGTGTATACCCAACTAGTGACATATCGGTTCGGGCAGACTGGCCACAATATCACAAAAAATGTAAAATGATTTGAGCAACTGGTACCAGTAAGTATGACTCTGTTAAGTAACGATGAGTGTCGTATGTTACACAACTAGTCACATGTAGCTTCCGGTAGACTGGCCACAGTAACTAAGAGTATTAAACGGGGAGAGGAACTGGAACGAGTGAGTATGACTCTCGTAGGGTAGTCAATGAGTCGTCAACAGGTGCATTGTATCAATAAACTAGAATTACTTCTGTTAGGAGAAACGATGACTCTCTTAAGAAGCACAACTAGTGTCATATCGCTTCTGAAAGACTGGAAACAGTAACGAAAATTGTGAAACTGGGTGAGAAACTGGGATGAGTAAATAACTCTCTTAAGGTTGTCAGCGCTTCGTCACCTAGAGTGTTGCATCAGTAAACTCAGGTAAACCATGGCATTAGTAACAATGACTGCCTGTAGACACCCAACTAGTGACATATGGTTTCGGTCAGAGAGGCCACAATATCACAAAAAATGTAAAATTATTTGAGCAACTAGTACGAGTGAGTATGACTCTGTTAAGGTAGCCATGCCTCGACACCAGGAATATTGCGTCAGTAAATTAGAGTGATCACTGAGGAGAAGTAACGATGAATGTCTTATGTTACACAACTAGTCACATCTAGCTTCTCGTAGACTGGCCACAGTAACTAAGAGTATAAAACGGAGAGAGGAATTGGGACGAGTGAGAATGACTCTCGTAAGGTAGTCCAATGACTCGTCACCATGTGCATTGTCTAAATAACTAGATTTTCTCCTGTCAGGAGAAACGATAACTCTCTTAAGAAACACAACTAATGACATATCGCTTCTGAATGACTGGCCACAGTAACAAAAAATGTAAAACTGGGTGAGGAACTAGGACAAGTAACTATGACTCTCTTAAGGTTGTCAGTGCTTCGTCACCTGGAGTATTGCGTCAGTAAACTCAGGTAGACCCTGCGATTAGTAACGATGACTGCCTTAAGATGCAGAACTAGTGACGTAGCTGTTCGGGCAGACTGGCCACAATATCAAAAAACATGTAATATTACTTGAGCAACTGGTACGAGTAAGTATTACACTGTTAAGGTAGCCAATGAATCGACACCAGGAATATTGCATCAGTAAATTAGAGTGATCTCTGAGGTGAAGTAACGGTGAGTTTCTTATGTTACACAACAAGTCACAACTAGCTTCTGGTAGACTGACCACATTATCAAAAAGTATGAAACGGTGAGACATAATGGGACGAGTGAGAATGACTCTCGACAGGTAGTTAATGACTCGTTACCAGGTGCATTGTATCAATAAATTAGATTTACTCCTGTCAGGAGAAACGATGACTCTCTTAAGAAACACAACTAGTGACATATCGCTTCTGAAAGACTGGCCACAGTAACGAAAATTGTGAAGCAGGGTGAGAAATTGGGACGAGTAACTATGACTCTCTTAAGGTTGTCAATGCTTCGTCACCTGGAGTATTGCATCAGTAAACTCAGGTAGACCTGCCATTAGTAACGATGAATGCCTGTAGATACCCAACTAGGGACATATGGTATCGTGCAGACTGGCCACAATAACACAAAAAATTTAAAATTATTTGAGCAACTAGTATGAGCAAGTATGACTCTGTTAATGTAGCCAATGCCTCGACAACAGGAATATTGAATCCGTAAATTAGGGTGATCATTGAGAAGAAGTAACGACGAGTGTCTTATGTTACACAACTAGTCACATCTAGCTTCTGCTAGACTGGAAACATTAACAAAAAGTATGAAACGGGGTGTCCAAATGGGACCAGTGAGAATGACTCTCGTAAGGTGATCAACGACTCGTCACCATGTGCATTGTATCAACAAAACTAGAGTTACTCCTGTGAGAAGAAACGATGAATCTCTAAAGATACACATCTATTGACATATCGCTTCTGAAAGACTGGCCACAGTAACGAAAATTGTGATGCAGGGTGAGAAATTGGGACGAGTAACTATGACTCTCTTAAGGTTGTCAATGCTTCGTCACCTGGAGTATTGCGTCAGTAAACTCAGGTAGACCCTGCGATTAGTAACGATGACTGCCTTAAGATGCAGAACTAGTGACGTAGCTGTTCGGGCAGACTGGCCACAATATCAAAAAACATGTAAAATTACTTGAGCAACTGGTACCAGTATGTATGACACTGTTAAGGTAGCCAATGAATCGACACCAGGAATATTGCATCAGTAAATTAGAGTGATCACTGAGGTAAAGTAACGATGAGTTTCTTATGTTACACAACAAGTCACAACTAGCTTCTGGTAGACTGACCACATTATCAAAAAGTATGAAACGGTGAGACCAAATGGGACGAGTGAGAATGACTCTCGTAAGGCAGTCAATGACTTATCACCAGGTGCATTGTAACAATGAACTAGAGTTACTCCTGTGAGGAAAAACTATGACTCTCTTAAGATACACAACTATTGACGTATCGCTTCTGAAACACTGGCCACAGTAACGAAAAATGTGAAACTGAGTGAGAACGTGGGACGAGTAACTATGACTGTCTTAAAGTTATCAATGCATCGTCACCTGGAGTATTAATCAGTAAACTCAGGTAAACACTGCCAATTGTAACGATGACTGCCTGTAGATACCAAACTAGTGACATATCGGTTCGGTTACACTGGCCACATATTCACAAAAAATGTAAAATTATTTGAGCAACTGGTGCGAGTAAGTATGACTCTGTTAAGGTAGCCAATTCCTCGACACCAGGAATAATGCATCAGTAAATTAGAGTGATCACTGAGGTGAAATAACGATGAGTTTCTTATGTTACACAACAAGTCACAACTAGCTTCTGGTAGACTGGCCACATTATCTAATAGTATGAAACGGTGAGACCAAATGGGACGAGTGAGAATGTCTCTTGTAAGGTAGTCAAAGACTCGTCACCAGGTGTATTGTATCAGTAAACTGGAGTAAACCCTGTCAGGCTAAGCGATGACCCTCTTAAGATACACACCTAGTTACATATCGCTACTGAAAGACTGTCCTCAGTAACAATGAATGTGAAACTCGTTGAGAAACTGGGATGAGTAAATAACTCTCTTAAGGTTGTCAAAGTTTCGTCACCTGGAGAATTGCATTAGTAAACTCAGGTAAACCATGGAATTAGTAACGATGACTGCCTGTAGATACCCATCTAGTGACATATCGGTTCGGTTACACTGGCCACATATCCACAAAAAATGTAAAATTATTTGAGCAACTGTTGCGAGTAAGTATGACTCTGTTAAGGTAGCCAATGCCTCGACACCAGGTATATTACATCAGTAAATTAGAGTGATCACTGAGGAGAAATAACGATGAGTGTCTTATGTTACACAACAAGTCAAATCTAGCTTCTGTTAGACTGGCCACAGTAACAAACAGTATTAAAAGGGGAGAGGAACTGATACGAGTGAGAATGACTCTCGTAAGGTAGTCAATGCCTCGTCACCAGGTGCATTGTATCAATAAACTAGATATACCCCTGTCAGGAGAAACGATGACTCTCTTAAGAAACACAACTAGTGACATATCGCTTCTGAAAGACTGGCCACAGTAACGAAAATAGTGAAGCTGTGTGAGAAACTGGGACGAGTAACTATGACTCTCTTAAGGTGAGTGTCTTATGTTACACAACTAGTCACATCTAGCTTCTGGTAGACTGGCCACATTAACTAAAAGTATGAAACGGGGAGTCCAAATGGGACGAGTGAGAATGACTCTCGTAAAGTAGTCAATGACTCGTCACCAGGTGCATTGTATAAATAAACTAGAGTTACTCCTCTCAGGAAAAACGATGACTCTCTTAAGCTACACATCTATTGACATATCGCTTCTGAAAGACTGGCCACAGTAACGAAAATTGTGAAACAGGGTGAGACACTGGGACGAGTAACTATGACTCTCTTAAGGTTGTCAATGCTTCGTCACCTGGAGTATTGCATCACGAAACTCAGGTAGACACTGCGATTAGTAACGATGACTGCCTTAAGATACTGGACTAGTTACATAGCTGTTCGGGCAGACTGGATACAATATCAAAAAACATGTAAAATTAATTTAGCAACTGGAACGAGTAAGTATGACTCTGTTAAGGTAGCCAATGCCTCGACTCCAGGAATATTGTATCAGTAAATTAGGGTGATCACTGAGAAAATGTAACAATGATTTTCTTATGTTACACAACTAGTCACATCTAGCTTCTGATAGACTGGCCACATTAACTAAAAGTATGAAACGGGGTGACCAAATGGGACGAGTGAGAATGACTGTCGTAAAGTAGTCAATGACTCGTCACCAGGTGCATTGTATAAATAAACTAGAGTTACTCCTGTCAGGAAAAACGATGACTCTCTTAAGCTACACATCTACTGACATATCGCTTCTGAAAGACTGGCCACAGTAACGAAAATTGTGAAACAGGGTGAGAAACTGGGACGAGTAGCTATGACTCTCTTAAGGTTGTCAATGCTTCGTCACCTGGAGTATTGCATCAGTAAACTCAGGTAAACCCTGCCTGTAGATACCCAACTAGTGACATATCGGTCCGGGAAGACTGGCCACATATTCACAAAAAATGTAAAATTATTTGACCAACTGGTACGAGTAAGTATGACTCTGTTAAGTATTGATGAGTGTCGTATGTTACACAACTAGTCACATGTAGCTTCTGGTAGACTGGCCACAGTAACTAAGAAAATTAAACGGGGAGAGGAACTGGAACGAGTGAGTATGACTCTCGTAGGGTAGTCAATGAGTAGTCAACAGGTGCATTGTATCACTAAACTGGTGTAAACCCTGTCAGGCTAAGCGATGACTCTCTTAAGATACACACCTAGTGACATATCGCTACTGAAAGACTGTCCTCAGTAACAATGAATGTGAAACTCGGTGAGAAACTGGGATGAGTAAATAACTCTCTTAAGGTTGTCAAAGTTTCGTCACCTGGAGAATTGAATTAGTAAACTCAGGTAAACCATGGCATTAGTAACGATGACTGCCTGTAGATACCCATCTAGTGACATATCGGTTCGGTTACACTGGCCACATATTCACAAAAAATGTAAAATTATTTGAGCAACTGTTGCGAGTAAGTATGACTATGTTAAGGTAGCCAATGCCTCGACACCAGGAATATTACATCAGTAAATTAGAGTGATCACTAAGGAGAAATAACGATGAGTGTCTTATGTTACACAACAAGTCAAATCTAGCTTCTGTTAGACTGGCCACAGTAACAAACAGTATTAAACGGGGAGAGGAACTGAAACGAGTGAGAATGACTCTCGTAACGTAGTCAATGCCTCGTCACCAGGGGCATTGTATCAATAAACTAGAGATACCCCTGTCAGGAGAAACGATGACTCTCTTAAGAAACACAACTAGTGACATATCGCTTCTGAAAGACTGGCCACAGTAACGAAAATTGTGAAGCTGTGTGAGAAACTGGGACGAGTAACTATGACTCTCTTAAGGTGAGTGTCTTATGTTACACAACTAGTCACATCTAGCTTCTGGTACACTGGCCACATTAACTAAAAGTATGAAACGGGGAGTCAAAATGGGACGAGTGAGAATGACTCTCGTAAAGTAGTCAATGACTCGTCTCCAGGTGCATTGTATAAATAAACTAGAGTTACTCCTCTCAGGAAAAACGATGACTCTCTTAAGCTACACATCTATTGACATATCGCTTCTGAAAGACTGGCCACAGTAACGAAAATTGTGAAACAGGGTGAGAAACTGGGACGAGTAACTATGACTCTCTTAAGGTTGTCAATGCTTCGTCACCTGGAGTATAGCATCACGAAACTCAGGTAGACACTGCGATTAGTAACGATGACTGCCTTAAGATACTGGACTAGTTACATAGCTGTTCGGGCAGACTGGATACAATATCAAAAAACATGTAAAATTAATTTAGCAACTGGAACGAGAAAGTATGACTCCGTTAAGGTAGCCAATGCCTCGACTCCAGCAATATTGTATCAGTAAATTAGGGTGATCACTGAGAAAATGGAACAATGAGTTTCTTATGTTACACAACTAGTCACATTTAGCTTCTGATAGACTGGCCACGTTAACTAAAAGTGTGAAACGGGAGGACAAAATGGGACGAGTGAGAATGACTCTCGTAAGGTAATCAATGACTCGTTACCAGGTGCATTGTATCAATAAACTAGAGTTACTCCTGTCACGAGAAACGAAGACTGTCTTAAGCTACACAACTATTGACATATCGCTTCTGAAAGACTGGCCACAGTAACGAAAATTGTGAAGCTGGGTGTGAAACTGGGACGAGTAAATAACTCTCTTAAGGTTGTCAAAGTTTCGTCACCTGGAGTATTGCATTAGTAAACTCAGGTAAGTCATGGCATTAGTAATGATGACTGCCTTAAGATACAGAACTAGCGATATATCGGATCGCGCAGGCTGGCCACAATATCACAAAAGATGTAAAATTATTTGAGCAACTGGTACGAGTAAGTATGACTGTGTTAAGGTAGCCAATGCCTCGACACCAGGAATATTACATCAGTAAATTACAGTGATCACTGAGGAGAAGTAATGATGAGTGTTTTATGTTACACAACTAGGCACATCTAGCTTCTGGTAGACTGGCCACAGTAACTAAGAGTGTGAAACGGGGAGATGAACTGGGACGAGTGAGAATGACTCTCGTAACGTAGTCAATGACTCGTCACAAGGTGCATTGTCTCAATAAACTAGATTTACTCCTTTCAGGAAAAACGATGACTCTCTTAAGCTACACAACTATTGACATATCGCTTCTGAAAGACTGGCCACAGTAACGAAAATTGTGAAGTTGGGTGTGAAACTGGGACGAGTAACTATGACTCTCTTAAGGTGAGTGTCTTATGTTACACAACTATTCACATCTAGCTTCTGGTAGACTGGCCACATTAACTAAAAGTATGAAACGGGGAGTCCAAACGGGACGAGAGAGAATGACTCACGTAAAGTAGTCAATGACTTGTCACCAGGTGCATTGTATCAATAAACTAGAATTACTCCTCTCAGGAAAAACGATGACTCTCTTAAGATACACAACTATTGACATATCGCTACTGAAAGACTGGCTACAGTAACGAAAATTGTGAAACTGGGTGAGAAACTGGAACGAGTGACTATGACTCTCTTAAGGTTGTCAATGCTTCGTCACCTGGAGTATTGCATCACGAAACTCAGGTAGACACTGCGATTAGTAACGATGACTGCCTTAAGACACAGGACTAGTTACACAGCTGTTCGGGCAGACTGGCCACAATATCAAAAAACATGTAAAATTAATTTAGCAACTGGAACAAGTAAGTATGACTCTGTTAAGGTAGCCAATGCCTCGACACCAGGAATATTGTATCAGTAAGTTAGGGTGATCACTGAGAAAATGTAACAATGAGTTTCTTATGTTACACAACTAGTCACATCTATCTTCTGATAGACTGGCCACATTAACTAAAAGTATGAAACGGGGTGACCAATTGGGACGAGTGAGAATGACTCTCGTAAGGTAATCAATGACTCGTTACCAGGTGCATTGTATCAATAAACTAGAGTTACTCCTGTCACGAGAAACGATGACTCTCTTAAGCTACACATCTATTGATATATAGCTTCTGAAAGACTGGCCACAGTAACGAAAATTGTGAAACAGTGTGAGAAACTGGGACGAGTAACTATGACTCTCTTAAGGTTGTCAATGCTTCGTCACCTGGACTATTGCATCAGTAAACTCAGGTAAACCCTGCCTGTAGATAACCAACTAGTGACATATCGGTCCGTGCAGACTGGCCACATATTCACAAAAAATATAAAATTATTTGAGCAACTGGTACGAGTAAGTATGACTCTGTTAAGAAACTATGAGTGTCGTATGTTACACAACTAGTCACATGTAGATTCTGGTAAACTGGCCACAATAACTAAGAGTATTAAACGGGGAGAGGAACTGGAACGAGTGAGTATGACTCTCGTAGTGTAGTCAATGAGTCGTCAACAGGTACATTGTATCAGTAAACTGGTGTAAACCCTGTCAGGCTAAGCGATGACTCTCTTAAGATACACACCTAGTGACATATAGCTACTGAAAGACTGGCCACAGTAACAATGAATGTGAAACTGGGTGAGAAACTGGGATGACTAAATAACTCTCTTAAGGTTGTTAAGTTTTGTCACCTGGAGTATTGCATTTGTAAACTCAGGTAAACCATGGCATTAGTAACGATGACTGCCTTAAGATACAGAACTAGTGACATATCGGATCGCGCAGACTGGCCACAATATCACAAAAAATGTAAAATTATTTCAGCAACTGGTACGAGTAAGTATGACTCTGTTAAGGTAGCCAATGCCTCGACACCAGGAATATTGCATCAGTAAATTAGAGGGATCACTGAGGAGAAGTAACGATGAGTGTCTTATGTTACACAACTAGTCACATCTACCTTCTGGTAGACTGGCCACATTAACTACAAGTATTAAACGAGGAGACCAAAAGGGACGAGTGAGAATGACTCTCGTAGGGTAGTCAATGACTCGTCACCAGGTGCATTGTATAAACTAGAGATACCCCTGTCAGCAGAAACGATGACTCTCTTAAGAAAGACTACTAGTGACATATCGCTTGTGAAAGACTGGCCACAGTAACAAAATGTGTAAAACTGGGTGAGGAACTAGGACGAGTAACTATGACTCTCTTAAAGTTGTGAATGCTTCGTCCCCTCGAGTTTTGCATCAGTAAAATCGACTAAACCCTGGCATTAGTAACTATGACTGCCTTAAGATACCCAACTAGTGACATAACATTTCGGGCAGACTGGCCACAATATCACAAAAAATGTAAAATTGTTTGAGCAACTGGTACGAGTAAGTACGACTCTGTTAAGGTAGCCAATACCTCGACAACAGGAATATTGCATCAGTAAATTAGAGTGATTACTGATTAGAAGTAACGATGAGTGTCTTATGTTACACAACTAATCACATATAGCTTCTGGTATACTGGCCACAGTAAGTAAAAGTATGAAACGGGGAGAGGAACTGGGACGAGAGGGAATGACTCTCATAAGGTAGTCAATGTCTCGTCACCAGGTGCATTGTATCAGTAACCTGGAGTAACGCCTGTCAGGCGAAGCGATGACTTTCTTGAGATACACAACTAGTCACATATCGCTCCTGAAAGAATGGGCACTGTAACAAAAAATGTGAAACTGGGTGAGAAACTTGGCCGAGTAACTATGACTCTCTTAATGTTGTCAATGCATCGTCACCTGGAGTATTGAATCAGTAAACTCAGGTATACCCTGCCTGTAGATAACCAACTAGTGACATATCGGTTCGGGAAGACTGGCCACATATTCACAATAAATGTAAAATTATTTGAGCAACTGGTACGAGTAAGTATGACTCTGTTAAGAAACGATGAGTGTCGTACGTTACACAACTAGTCACATATAGCTTCTGGTAAACTGGCCACATTAACTAAGAGTATTAAACGGGGAGAGGAACTGGAACGACTGAGTATGACTCTCGTAGTGTAGTCAATGACTCGTCACCAGGTGCATTGTATCAATAAACTAGAGTTACTCCTGTCAGGAAGAAGGACGACTCTCTTAAGATACACAACAATTGACATATCGCTACTGAAAGACTGGCCACAGTAACGAAAATTGTGAAACTGGGTGAGAAACTGCGACGAGTAACTATGACTCTCTTAATGTTGTCAATGCATCGTCACCTGGTCTATTGCATCAGTAAACTCGGGTAAACCCTGCCATTAGTTACGATGACTGCCTGTAGAAACCCATCTAGTGACATAACGGTTCGGACACACTGGCCACATATTCACAAAAAATTTAAAATTATTTGAACAACTTGTACGAGTAAGTATGACTCTGTTAAGGTAGCCAATGCCTCGGCACCAGGAATATTGCATCAGTAAATTAGAGTGATTACTGATTAGAAGTAACGATGAGTGTCTTATGTTACACAACTAATCACATATAGCTTCTGGTATACTGGCCACAGTAACTAAAAGTATGAAACGGGGAGAGGAACTGGGACGAGTGGGAATGACTCTCATAAGGTAGTCAATGTCTCGTCACCAGGTGCATTGTATCAGTAACCTGGAGTAACGCCTGTCAGGCGAAGCGATGAATTTCTTGAGATACACAACTAGTCACATATCGCTCCTGAAAGAATGGCCACTGTAACAAATAATGTGAAACTGGGTGAGAAACTTGGCCGAGTAACTATGACTCTCTTAAGGTTGTCAATGCTTCGTCACCTGGAGTATTGCGTCAGTAAACTTAGGTAACCCTGCCATTAGTAACGATGACTGCCTTTAGATACCCAACTAGTGACATATCGATTCGGGCCGACTGGCCACAATATCATAAAAAATGTAAAATTCTTTGAGCAAGTGGTACGAGTAAGTATGACTCTGTTAAGGTAGCCAATGCCTCGACACGAGGAATTTTGCATGAGTAAATTAGAGTGACCACTGAGGAGAAGTAACGTTGAGTGTCTTATGTTACACAACTAGACATAGATAGCTTCTGGTAGACTGGCCACAGTAACTAAAAATGTGAAACGGAGAGAGCAACTGGGACGAGTGAGAATGACTCTCGTAAAGTAGTCAGTGTGTCGTAACCTGGTGCATTGCATCAATAAACTGGAGTAACCCCTTTCAGGAAAAAACCATGACACTCTTACGCAACGCAGCTAGTTACATATCGCTTCTGAAAGACTGCCCACAATAATAAAAAATTGTGAAACTGGGTAGGGAACTGGGACGAGTAACAATGACTCTCGTAAGGTTGTCAGTGCTTCATCACGTGGAGTATTGCATCAGTAAACTCAGGTAAACCCTGCCTTTAGTAACGATGACTGCCGGAAGATACCCAACTAGTTACATATCGGTTCGGGCAAACTGGCCACAATATCACAAAAAATGTAAAACTATTTGAGCAAATGGTACGAATAAGTATGCCTCTGTTAAGGTAGCCAATGCCTCGACACCAGGAATAAATTAGAGTGATCACTGACGAGAAGTAACGATGAGTGAGAGGAACTGGAGCGAGTGAGAATGACTCTAGTAAGGTAGTCAATGAGTCGTCACCAGGTGCAGTGTATCACTAAACTGGAGTAACCCCTGTCAGGCGAAACGATGACTCTCTTAAAATACACAACTAGTGACATATCTCTTCTGAAATACTGGCCACAGTAACAAAAAAAGTGAAACTGGGTGTTAAACAGAGACGAGTAATTATGACTCTCTTAAGGTCGTAGCCTTCCGCGGTGTTCTCGTGGTTCAAGGCACGCAGTCCGGAACCGTGCGACTGCTACGGTCGCATGTTCGAATCCTTCCTCGGGCATGGATGTGTGTGATGTCCTTAGGTTAGTTAGGTTTAAGTAGTTCTATGTAAGTTCTGGGGTCTAATGACCACAGCAGTTGAGTCCCATAGTCCTCAGAGCCATTTGAACCCTTTGAAATATCTTGGGGTCGTCAATGCTTCGTCACCAGGAGTGTTGCATCAGTAAACTGGAGTAACGCCTGTCATGAGTAACGATGACTCTCTTAAGACACACAACTTGTGACATGTCGCTTCTGAAAGACTGGCGACAGTAACAAAAAATATGACTCTCGGTAAGGAACTGGGACTAGTAACTATGACTCACTTAAGTTCGACAATGCTTCGTTACCAGGAGTATTGCATCAATAAACTCGACTAAACCCTGGCATTAGTAACTATGACTGCCTTAAGATACCCAACTTGTCACATATCGGTTCGGGCAGACAGGCCACAGTAACACAAAAAATGTAAAATTATTTGAGCAAATTGTACGAGTAAGTACGACTCTGTTAAGGTAGCCAATGCCTCGACAACAGGAATATTGCATCAGTAAATTACAGTGATCACTGAGGAGAAGTAACGATGTGTGTCTTATGCTACACAACAAGTCACATCTACCTTCTGGTAGACTGGCCACATTAATTACAAGTATGAAACGAGGAGACCAAAAGGGACGAGTGAGAATGACTCTCGTAGGGTAGTCAATGACTCGTCACCAGGTGCATTGTATCAATAAACTAGAGATACCCCTGTCAGGAGAAACGATGATTCTCTTAAGATACAGAACTAGTGACATATCGCTTCTGCAAGACTGGCAACAGTAACAAAAAATGTGAAACTGGGTGAGGAACTGGGATGAGTAAATGACTCTCTTAAGGTTGTCAATGCTTCGTCACCTGGAGTATTGCATCAGTAAAGTCAGGTAAACCCTGGCATTAGTAACGATGACAGCCTTAAGATTCAGAACTAGTGACACATCGGTACGGGCAGACTGGCAGCAATATCACAAATAATGTAAAATTATTTGAGCAACTGGTACGAGTAAGTATGACTCTGTTAAGGTAGTCAACGCTTCGACCCAAGGAATATTACATCAGTAAATTAGAGTGAAGACTGATTAGAAGTAACGATGAGGGTCTTGTGTTACACTAGTAATCACATATAGCTTCTGGTAGACTGGCCACAGTAACAAAAAATGTGTAACTGCGTGAAAACTGGGAAGAGTAAATGACTTACTTAAGGTTGTCAATGCTTCGTCACCTGGAGTATTGCATCAGTAATCTCAGGTAAACCCTGGCATTAGTAAAGTGGTCTGCGTTAAGATACAGAACTAGTGACATATCGCTCCGGACAGTCTGCCCGCAATATCACAAAAAATGTAAAATTATTTGAGCAAATTGTACGACTAAGTATGGCTCTGTAAAGGTAGACAATGCCTCGACACATGGAATATTGCATCAGTAAATTAGAGTGATCACTGACTAGAATTAACGATGAGTGTTTTATGTTAGACAACTAATAACATCTAGCTTCTGGTAGACTGGCCACAGTAATTAAAAGTATGAAACTGGGAGACCAAATGAGACGAGTGAGAATGACTCTGGTAAGGTAGTCAATGACTCGTCACCAGGTGCATTGTATCAGTAAACTGGAGTAACCACTGTCAGGAGAAACGATGACTCTCTTAAGATACACAAGTAGTGACATATCGCTTCTGAAAAACTGGCCACAGTAACAAAAAAAAGTGAAAGTAGGTGTAAAGCAGGGACGAGTAATTATGACTCTCTTAAGGTCGTTGCCGTCCGCGGTGGTCTCGCGGTTCTGGGAGCGCAGTCCGGAACTGCGACTGCTACGGTCGCATGTTCACATCCTGCCTCGGGCATGGCTGTGTGTGATATCCTTAGGTTAGGTAGGTTTAAGTAGTTCTAAGATCTATGTGACTAATGACCACAGCAATTGTTTCCCATAGTGCTCAGAGCCATTTGAACCATCTTAAGAACATCAATCCTTCGCCACCAAGAGTATTGCATCAGTAAATTGGAGTAACCAGTGTCAGGAGTAACGATGACTCTCTTACAATACACAACTAGTGACATATCGCTTCTGAAAGACTGCCCGCAGTAACAAAAATGTGAAACTGGTTGAGAAACTGGGATGAGTACATGACTCTCTTCAGGTTGTCAATGCTTCGTCACCTGGAATATTGCGTCAGTAAACTCAGGTAACCCTGCCATTAGTAACGATGGCTGCCTGTAGATACCCAACTAGTGACATATCGATTCGGGCAGACTAGCCACAATATCATAAAAAATGTAAAATTGTTTGAGCAAGTGGTACGAGTGAGTATGACTCTGTTAAGATAGCCAATGCCTCGACACGAGGAATTTTGCATGAGTAAATTAGAGTGACCACTGAGGAGAAGTAACGTTGAGTGTCTTACGTTACACAACTAGTCATAGATAGCTTCTGGTAGACTGGCCACAGTACCTAAAAGGGTGAAACGGAGAGAGCAACTGGGACAAGTGAGAATGACTCTCGTAAGGTAGTCAATGACACGTCACCAGGTGCATTTTATCAGTACACTAGAGTTACTCCTGTCAGGAGAAACAATGACTCACTTAAGAAACACCACTAGTGACATATCGCTTCTGAAAGACTGGCCACAGTAACAAAAATTGTGAAACTTGGTTAGAAACTGGGACGAGTAACTATGACCCTCTTAAGGATGTCAATGCTTCTTCACCTGGATTTGCATCAGTAAACTTAGGTATACCCTGCCATTAGTAACGATCAGTGCCTGTACATACCCAACTAGTGACATATGGTTTCGGGCAGACTGGCCACAATATCACAAAAAATTTAAATTATTTGAGCAACTGGTACGAGTAAGTGCGACTCTGTTAAGGTAGCCAATGCCTCAACACAATGAATGTTGCATCAGTAAATTAGAGTGATGACTGATTATAAGTAACGATGAGTGTCTTATGTTACACAACTAGTCACATCTAGCCTCTGGTAGACTGGCAACAGTAACTAAGAGTATGAAACAGGGAGAGCAACTGGGACGAGTAAGAATGACTCTCGTAAGGTAGTCAATGACTCGTCTCCAGGTGCATTGTCTAAGTAAACTAGATTTACTCCTGTCAGGAGAAACGATGACTCTATTAAAAAACACAACTGATGACATATCGCTTGTGAAAGCCTGCCCACAGTAAAAAAATTTGTAAAACTGGGTAAGGAACTAGGACGAGTAACTATGACTCTCTTAAGGTTGTCAATGCTTCGTTGCCTCGAGTTTTGCATCAGTAAAATCGACTAAACCCTGAAATTAGTAACTATGACTGCCTTAAGATACCCAAGTAGTGAGGTATCGGTTCGGGCAGACTGGCCACAATGTCACAAAAAAATTTAAATTATTTGAGCAACTGGTACGTGTAAGTATGACTCTGTTAAGGTAGCCAATGCCTCGACAACAGGAATATTGCATCAGTAAATTAGAGTGATCACTGATTAGAAGTAACGATGAGTGCCTAATGTTACACACATAATCACATATAGCCTCTGGTATACTGGCCACAGTAACTAAAAGTATGATACGGGGAGAACAAATGGGACGAGTGAGAATGACTCTCGTAAGGTAGTCAATGACTCGTCACCAGGTGCATTGTATCAGTAAACTGCAGTAACCCCTGTCAGGAGAAACGATGACTCTCTTAAGATACACAAGTAGTGACATATCGCTTCTGAAAGACAGACCACAGTAACAAAAAATGTAAAACTGGGTGAGAAACTAGGACGAGTAACTATGTCTCTCTTAAGCAAGTCACTGCTTTGTCACCTGAAGTATTGCATCAGTAAACTCAGGTAAACCCTACGATTAGTAACGATGACTGCCTTAAGATACAGAAATAGTGACATATCGGTTCGGGCAGACTGGCCACAAAATCACAAAAAAATTAAAATTGTTTGAGCAACTGGTACGAGTAAGTATGACTCTGTTAAGGTAGAATCGCCTCGACACCAGGTATATTGCATCAGTTAATTAGTGTGACCACTAATTAGAAGTAACGATGAGTGTCTTCTATCACACAACTAATCACATATAGCTTCTGGTAGACTGGTCCCAGTAACTAAAACTATGAAACGGGGAGACCAAACGGGACGAGTGAGAATGACTCTCGTAAAGTAGTCTATGACTCGTCACCAGGTGCATTGTATCAGTAAACTGGAGCAACCCCTGTCAGGAGAAACGATGACTCTCTTAAGAGACACAACTAGTGACATATCGCTTCTGAAAGACTGCCCACAGTAACAAGAAATTTGAAACTGGATGAGGAACTGGGATGAGTAAATGACTCTCTTAAGTTTATAAATGTTTCGTCACCTGGAGTATTGCATCAGTAAACTCAGGTAAACCATGGCATTAGTAACGATGACTGCCTTAAGATACAGAACTAGTGACATATCGGTTCGGGCACACTAGCCACAATATCACAAAAAAATTAAAATTGTTTGAGCAACTGGTACGAGTAAGTATGACTCTGTTAAGGTAGCATCGCCTCGACACCAGGTATATTGCATCAGTTAATTAGTGTGACCACTAATTAGAAGTAACGATGAGTGTCTTCTATCACACAACTAATCACATATAGCTTCTGGTAGACTGGCCACAGTAATTAAAAGTATGAAACGGGAAGAGGATCTGGGACGAGTGAGAATGACTCTGGTAAGGTAGTCAATGACTCGTCACCAGGTGCATTGTATCAGTAAACTGGAGCAACCCCTGTCAGGAGAAACGATGACTCTCTTAAGAGACACAACTAGTGACATATCGCTTCTGAAAGATAGGCCACAGTAACGAAAAATGTAAAACTGGGTGAGAAACTGGGACGAGTAACTATGACTCTCTTAAGGTTGTCAATGCTTCGTCACCTGGAGTATTGCATCAGTAAACTCAGGTAAAACCTGCCATTGGTAACGATGACTGCGTTAAGATACCCAACTAGTGACATATCGGTTCCGAAAGACTGGCCACAGTAACGTAAAATGTGAAACAGGGTAAGGAAATTGGACGAGTATCTATGACTATCTTAAGGTTGTCAATGCTTCGTCACCAGGAGTATTGCATCAGTAAACTCAGGTCAACCCTGGAATTAGTAACGATGACTTCCTGAGGATACACAACTAGGGACATATCGATTCGCGCAGCCTGGTCACAATGCCACAAAAAATTAAAATTGTTTGAGCATGTGGTACGAGTAAGTATTATTCTGTTAAGGTAGGCAATTCCTCGACACCAGGAATGTTGCATCAGTAAATTAGAGACAACAATGAGGAGAAGTAACGGTGATTGTCTCATGTTACACAACTAGTCACATATACCTTCTGGTAGACTGGCCACAGTAAGTTAAAGTATGAAACGGGGAGATCAAATGGGACGAGTGAGAATGACTCTTGTAAGGTAGTCAATGACTCGTCACCAGGTGCATTGTATCAGTAAACTGGAGTAACCCATGTCAGGAGAAACATTGACTCTCTTAAGATACACAAGTAGTGACATATCGCTTCTGAAAAAATGGCCACAGTAACAAAAAAAAGTGAAACCAGGTGTAAGACAGGGACGAGTAATTATGACTCTCTTAAGGTCGTTGCCGTCCGCGGTGGTCTCGCGGTTCTGGGAGCGCAGGTCGGAACTGCGACTGCTACGGTCGCATGTTCGAATCCTCCCTCGGGCATGGATGTGTGTGATGTCCTTAGGTTAGTTAGGTTTAAGTAGTTCTAAGATCTATGTGACTAATGACCACAGCAATTGTTTCCCATAGTGCTCAGAGCCATTTGAACCATCTTAAGGACATCAATCCTTCGCCACCAGGAGTACTGTATCAGTAAATTGAAGTAACCAGTATCAGGAGTAACGATGACTCTCTTAAGATACACAACTAGTGACATATCGCTTCTGAAAGACTGCCCACAGTAACAAAAATGTGAAACTGGTTGAGAAACTGGGATGAGTACATGACTCTCTTCAGGTTGTCAATGCTTCGTCACCTGGAGTATTGCGTCAGGATACTCAGGCAACCCTGCCATTAGTAACGATGACTGCCTGTAGATACCCAACTAGTGACATATCGGTTCGGGCAGACTGGCCACAATATCACAAAAAATGTAAAATTGTTTGAGCAACTGGTACGAGTAAGTACGACTCTGTTAAGGTAGCCAATGCTTCAACACAAGGAATGTTGCATCAGTAAATTAGAGTGATGACTGATTATAAGTAACGATGAGTGTCTTATGTTACACAACTAGTCACATCTAGCCTCTGGTAGACTGGCAACAGTAACTAAGAGTATGAAACGGGGAGAGCAACTGGGACGAGTGAGAATGACTCTCGTAATGTAGTCAATGACTCGTCACCAGGTGCATTGTATCATTAAACTAGAGTAAACCCTGTCAGGAGAAGCGATGACTCTCTTAAGATACACAACTAGTCACATATCGCTTCTGAAGGACTGCCCACAGTAACAAGAAATGTGAAACTGGATGAGGAACTGGGATGAGTAAATGACTCTCTTAAGTTTATAAATGTTTCGTCATCTGGAGTATTGCATCAGTAAACTCAGGTAAACCATGGCATTAGTAACGATGACTGCCTTAAGATACAAAACTAGTGACATATCGGTTCGGGCACACTAGCCGCAATATCACAAAAATATGTAAAATTATTTGAGCAACTGGTACGACTAAGTATGGCTCTGTAAAGGTAGCCAATGCCTTGACACATGGAATACTGCATCAGTAAATTAGAGTGATCACTGATTAGAATTAACGATGAGTGTCTTATGTTACACAACTAATAACATCTAGCTTCTGGTATACTGGCCACAGTAACTAAAACTATGAAACGGGGAGACCAAATGGGACGAGTGAGAATGACTCTCGTAAGGTAGTCTATGACTCGTCACCAGGTGCATTGTATCAGTAAACTGGAGCAACCCCTGTCAGGAGAAACGATGACTCTCTTAAGAGACACAACTAGTGACATATCGCTTCTGAAAGATAGGCCACAGTAACGAAAATTGTAAAACTGGGTGAGAAACTGGGACGAGTAACTATGACTCTCTTAAGGTTGTCAATGCTTCGTCACCTGGAGTATTGCATCAGTAAACTCAGGTAAACCCTGCCATTGGTAACGATGACTCCGTTTAGATACCCAACTAGTGACATATCGGTTCCGAAAGACTGGCCACAGTAACATAAAATGTGAAACTGGGTAAGGAAATTGGACGAGTATCTATGACTATCTTAAGGTTGTCAATGCTTCGTCACCAGGGGTATTGCATCAGTAAACTCAGGTCAACCCTTGAATTAGTAACGATGACTTCCTGAGGATACACAACTAGGCACATATCGATTCGCGCAGCCTGGTCACAATGTCACAAAAAATTAAAATTGTTTGAGCATGTGGTACGAGTAAGTATTATTCTGTTAAGGTAGGCAATTCCTCGACACCAGGAATGTTGCATCAGTAAATTAGAGACAACAATGAGGAGAAGTAGCGGTGATTGTCTCATGTTACACAACTAGTCACATATAGCTTCTGGTAGACTGGCCACAGTAACTTAAAGTATGAAACGGGGAGATCAAATGGGACGAGTGAGAATGACTCTTGTAAGGTAGTCAATGACTCGTCACCAGGTGCATTGTATCAGTAAACTGGAGTAACCCATGTCAGGAGAAACATTGACTCTCTTAAGATACACAAGTAGTGACATATCGCTTCTGAAAAACTGGCCACAGTAACAAAAAAAAGTGAAACCAGGTGTAAGACAATGACGAGTAATTATGACTCTCTTAAGGTCGTTGCCGTCCGCGGTGGTCTCGCGGTTCTGGGAGCGCAGTCCGGAATTGCGACTGCTACGGTCGCATGTTCGAATCCTCCCTCGGGCATGGATGTGTGTGATATCCTTAGGTTAGTTAGGTTTAAGTAGTTCTAAGATCTAGGTGACTAATGACCACAGCAATTGTTTTCCATAGTGCTCTGAGCTATTTGAACCATCTTAAGGACATCAAACCTTCGTCACCAGGAGTACTGCATCAGTAAATTGGAGTAACCAGTGTCAGGAGTAACGATGACTCTCTTAAGATACACAACTAGTGACATATCGCTTCTGAAAGACTGCCCGCAGTAACAAAAATGTGAAACTGGTTGAGAAACTGGGATGAGTACATGACTCTCTTCAGGTTGTCAATGCTTCGTCACCTGGAATATTGCGTCAGTAAACTCAGGTAACACTGCCATTAGTAACGATGGCTGCCTGTAGATACCCAACTAGTGACATATCGATTCGGGCAGACTGGCCACAATATCATGAAAAATGTAAAATTGTTTGAGCAAGTGGTACGAGTGAGTATGACTCTGTTAAGGTAGCCATGCCTCGACACCAGGAATATTATATCAGTTAATTAGAGTGATCACTAATTAGAAGTAACGATGAGTGTCTTATGTTACACATCTTGTCATAGATAGCTTCTGGTAGACTGGCCACAGTAACTCAAAGTGTGAAACGGAGAGAGCAACTGGGACGAGTGAGAATGACTCTCGTAAAGTACTCAGTGACTCGTCACCAGGTGCATTGTATCAATAAACTGGAGTAACCCCTGTCAGGCGAAGCGATGACTCTCTTAAGATACACAACTAGCGACATATCACTTCTGAAAGACTGCCCACAGTAACAAAAAATGAGAAACTGGGTGAGGAACTAGGACGAGTAACTATGACTCTCTTAACGTTGTCAATGCTTCATCACCTGGAGTTTTGCATCAGTAAACTCGACTAAACCCTGGCACTAGTAACTATGACTGCCTTAAGATACCCAACTTGTCACATATCGGTTCGGGCAGACTGGCCACAGTAACACAAAAAATGTGTTACTGTGGCCAGTCACGTGGAGCTCTGCATCAGTAAACCTGATTAACCTCTGGCTGGAGTAACGAGACTCTCTTACGATTTACATCTAGTGACATATCGCTTCCGAAAGACTGGCCACAGTAACAAAAAATGTAAATTTGTTTGAGGAACTGGGACGAGTAATTATGACTCCGTTAACGGAAGCCAATGCCTCGACACCAGGACCATTGCATCAGTAAACTCGAGTAATCCCTGGCAGGAGTAAAGATAACTCACTTAAGATACACAACTAGTGACATATCGGTTCTGGCAGACTGGCCACAGTTACCAAAATTGTAAAATTGGGTGAGCCACTGGCTGGAATATATGTGACCCTCCTGAGGTAGATAAAGCCACGTCACCAAAAGGATCCCATCAGTAAAATCGAGTAGTACCTATCAGGAATAATGATGGCAATCTTATGTTTCACAAATAGTTACGTATCACTGCTGGCAGACTGGCCTCAGTAACAAAAAATATGAAACTGGCTGAGCAACTGGAACGAGAAACTACGACTCTCTTAAAGTAGCCAATGCCTCGTCACCAGAAGTATTGAATCACGAAAGTAGAGTATCCCCTGGAAGGTGTAACGATAACTCTGTTAAGATACGCAATTAGTAATAAATCGGTTCATGCAGACAGGCCAATGTAACAAAAGAATGTAAAATTTGGTGAGCAGCTTGCAGGAATCTTTAGAACCGCCCTGAGGTAGCCAATGCATCATCACCAGGAATATTGCATCAGTAAATTACAGTAATCCCTGGGAGAAAAAACGATGAGTCTCTTATGTTACACAACTAGTAACATATAGCATCTGGTAGACTGGCCACACTAACTAAAAGTGTGAAACGGGGAGAGCAGCTGGGACGAGTGAGTATGACTCTCCTAAGGTCACCAGTGACTCGTCACCAGGTGCATTGTATCAGTAAACTGGAGTAACCCCTGTCAGGAGTAACGATGACTATCTTAAGATACACAAGTAGTGACATATCGCTTTTGAAAGACTGGCCAAACAAAATATGTGAAATTGGGTGAGGAACTGGGACGAGTAACTATGACTATATTAAGGTCGTCAATGCTTCGTCACCAGGAGTAATGATCAGTAAATTCGAGTAAACCCTGTCATTAGAAACGATGACTGTCTAAAGATACCCAACTAGTGACATATCGGTCGGGGCAGACTGACAAGTTACAAAAATTGTAAAATTGGGTGAGCAACTGACAGGATTATATATGACCCTCCTGAGGTGGATAAAACCTCGTCACCAAGAGGATTCCATCAGTAAAATCGAGTAATACCTATGAGGAGTAACAATGGCTCTCTTTTGTTTCACAACTAGTTAGGTATCACTGCTGTCAGCCTGGCCGCAGGAACAAAAAATGTGAAATTGGGTGAGCACCTAGGGTGCTACCTTAAGGTAGATAATGTTTCGTCACCAGAAGTATTGAATCAGGAAACTCGAGTATCCTCTGCAAGGTGTAACGATGACTCTCTTAAGATAGACAACTAGTAACATATCGCTTCTGGCAGACAGGCCAAAGTAAAAAAAGAGTGTTAAATTCTGTGAGCAACTGTCAGGAATACCTATGACCCTCCCGACGTAGCCAATGGCTCGTCACCAGGAATATTGCATGAGTAAACTCGAGTAGCCCCTGGCAAGGGTAGCGATGACTCTCTTAAGATTCACATCTAGTGACATATCGGTTCTGGCAGACAGGCCACAGCAACAAAAAAATTTAAAATTGGGTTAGCAACTAGCAGGCATTACTATGACCCTCCTGAGGTAGCCAATGCTTCGTCACCAGGAGGTTTGCAGCAGTATTTCGAATAATCTCTGGCAGGTGTAACGACGTTTCTCTTATGATAGACAACTAGTTACGTGTCGCTACTGGCATACTGGCAACAGTAACAAAAAATGTGAAACTGGGTGAGCAACTGGGACGAGTAACTGTGAATATCTTTAGGTAGCCAATGTTTTGTCATCAGGAGTATTGTATCAGTAAACTCGAGTAAACCCTGGCAGTAGTAACGATGACTGTCTTAAGATACACAAGTAGTGACATATCGCTTCTGGCAGACTGGCCACAGTAACAAAAAATGTGAAACTGGGTGAGGAACTGTGACGAGAAACTGCTTATGGTAGCTAATGCCTTGTTCCATAGATCATGAATACTAAACTACGTAATGATGTGCAACGTGTCAGTTTAATAAAAGTTTTCTCTACAAGATATTACATTACACGAAATATTGCATGACGATTATGTTTAAGTTTTTTTTTTTTTTCCTTAATTTATATTTAGCAATTCAAACAATGAGTAGAAGGAGTTGTCATCTGGAAATTCTTTTCATTTATTTTTAAATGTTAGTTGGCTATCTGTCAGCCTTTTTATGCTGTGTGGTAGATTACCAAAACCTTTTGTGGCAGCATAAATTACCCCTTTCTGTGCCAAAGTGAGATTTAACGCTGCATAGTGAAGATCATCCTTTCTCCAGGTGTTATAGCTATGCACACTGCCATTACTTTTGAACTGGGTTGGATTGTTGTTGTTGTGGTCTTCAGTCTTGAGACTGGTTTGATGCAGCTCTCCATGCTACTCTATCCTGTGCAAGATTCTTCATCTGCAGTACCTACTGCAAGCTACATCCTCCTGAATCTGTTTAGTGTATTCATCTCTTGGTCTCCCGCTACGATTTTTACCCTCCACGCCGCCCTCTAATACTAAATTGGTGATCCCTCGATGTCTCAGAACATGTCCTACCAACGGATCCCTTCTTCTAGTCAAGTTGTGCCACAAACTCCTCTTCTCCCCAATTCTATTCAATACCTCCTCATTAGTTATGTGATCTACCCATCTAATCTTCAGCATTCTTCTGTAGCACCATATTTCGAAAACTTCTATTCTCTTCTTGTCCAAACTAGTTATCGTCCATGATTCACTTCCATACATGGCTACACTCCAAACAAATACTTTCAGAAACGACTTCCTGATACATAAATCTATATTCGATGTTAACAAATTTCTCTTCTGCAGAAACGCTTTCCTTGTCATTGCCAGTCTACATTTTATATCCTCTCTACTTCGACCATCGTCAGTTATTTTACTTCCTAAATAGCAAAACTCCTTTACTACTTTAAGTGTCTCATTTCATAATCTAATTCCCTCAGCATCACCCGACTTAATTCGACTACATTCCATTATCCTCGTTTTGCTTTTGTTGATGTTCATCTTATATCCTCCTTTCAAGACACTGTCCATTCCGTTCAACTGCTCTTCCAAGTCCATTGCTGTCTCTGACAGAATTACAATGTCATCGGCGAACCTCAAAGTTTTTATTTCTTCTCCATTGATTTTAATACCTACTCCGAACTTTTCTTTTGTTTCCTCTGTTGCTTGCTCAATATACAGATTGAATAACATTGGGGATAGGCTACAACCCTGTCTCACTCCCTTCCCAACCACTGCTTCCCTTTCATACCCCTCGACTCTTATATCTGCCATCTGGTTTCTGTACAAATTGTAAATAGCCTTTCGCTCCCTGTATTTTACTCCTGCCACGTTCAGAATTTGGAAGAGATTATTCCAATCGAGATTGCCAAAAGCTTTTTCTAAGTCTACAAATGCTAGAAACGTAGGTTTGCCTTTTCTTAATCTTTCTTCTAAGATAAGTCGTAGGGTTAGTATTGCCTCACGTGTTCCAACATTTCTACGGAATCCAAACTGATCTTCCCCGAGGTTGGCTACTATAAGTTTTTCCATTCGTCTGTAAAGAATTCCCGTTAGTATATTGCAGCTGTGACTTACTAAACTGATAGTTCTTTAATTTTCACATCTGTCAACACCTGCTTTCTTTGCTATTTGAATTGTTATACTGTTCTTGAAGTCTGAGTGCATTTCGCCTGTCTCATACATCTTGCTCACCAGATGGTAGAGTTTTGTCTGTACTGGCTCTCCCAAGACCTTCAGTAGTTCCAATGGAATGTTGTCTACTCCGGGGGCTTGATCCGACTCAGGTCTTTCAGTGCTCTGTCAAACTCTTCGCGCAGTATCATATCTCCCATTTCATCTTCATCTACATCCTCTTCCATTTCCATAATATTGTCCACAAGTACATCGCCATTGTAAAGGCCCTCTATATACTCCTTCCATCTATCTGCTTTCCCTTCTTTGCTTAGAACTGGTTTTCTATCATAGCTCTTGAAATTCATGCAAGTGGTTCTCCTTTCTCCAAAGAACTCTTTAATTTTCCTGTAGGCAGTATCTATCTTATCCCTAGTGAGATAAGCCTCTACATCCTTACCTTTGTCCTCTAGCCATCCCTGTTTAGCCATTTTGCACTTCCTGTCGATATTATTTTTTAGACGATTGTATTCCTTTTTGCCTGCTTCATTTACTGCATTTTTATACACTCCTGGAAATGGAAAAAAGAACACATTGACACCGGTGTGTCAGACCCACCATACTTGCTCCGGACACTGCGAGAGGGCTGTACAAGCAATGATCACACGCACGGCACAGCGGACACACCAGGAACCGCGGTGTTGGCCGTCGAATGGCGCTAGCTGCGCAGCATTTGTGCACCGCCGCCGTCAGTGTCAGCCAGTTTGCCATGGCATACGGAGCTCCATCGCCGTCTTTAACACTGGTAGCATGCCGCGACAGCGTGGACGTGAACCGTATGTGCAGTTGACGGACTTTGAGTGAGGGCGTATAGTGGGCATGCGGGAGGCCGGGTGGACGTACCGCCGAATTGCTCAACACGTGGGGCGTGAGGTCTCCACAGTACATCGATGTTGTCGCCAGTGGTCGGCGGAAGGAGCACGTGCCCGTCGACCTGGGACCGGACCGCAGCGACGCACTGATGCACGCCAAGACCGTAGGATCCTACGCAGTGCCGTAGGGGAGCGCACCGCCACTTCCCAGCAAATTAGGGACACTGTTGCTCCTGGGTTATCGGCGAGGACAATTCGCAACCGTCTCCATGAAGCTGGGCTACGGCCCCTCACACCGTTAGGCCGTCTTCCGCTCACGCCCCAACATCGTGCAGCCCGCCTCCAGTGGTGTCGCGACAGGCGTGAATGGAGGGACGAATGGAGACGTGTGGTCTTCAGCGATGAGAGTCGCTTCTGCCTTGGTGCCAATGATGGCCGTATGCGTGTTTGGCGCCGTGCAGGTGAGCGCCACAATCAGGACTTCCTAAGACCGAGGCACACAGGGCCAACACCCGGCATCATGGTGTGGGGAGCGATCTCCTACATTAGCCGACAACCTCTGGTGATCGTCGAGGGGACACTGAATAGTGCACGGTACATCCAAACCGTCATCGAACCCATCGTTCTACCATTCCTAGACCGGCAAGGGAACTTGCTGTTCCAACAGGACAATGCACGTCCGCACGTATCCCGTGCCACCCAACGTGCTCTAGAAGGTGTAAGTCAACTACTCTGGCCAGCAAGATCTCCGGATCTGTCCCCTATTGAGCATGTTTGGGACTGGATGAAGCGTCGTCTCACGCGGTCTGCACGTCCAGCACGAACGCTGGTCCAACTGAGGCGCCAGGTGGAAATGGCATGGCAAGCCGTTCCACAGGACTACATCCAGCATCTCTACAATCGTCTCCATGGGAGAATAGCAGCCTGCATTGCTGCGAAAGGTGGATATACACTGTACTAGTGCCGACATTGTACATGCTCTGATGCCTGTGTCTATGTGCCTGTGGTTCTGTCAGTGTGATCATGTGATGTCAATAAAGTTTCCCCTTCGTGGGACAATGAATTCACGGTGTTCTTATTTCAATTTCCAGGAGTGTATTTTATTCTTTCATCAATTAAATTCAATATTTCTTCTGTTACCCAAGGGTTTCTACTAACCCTCGTCTTTTTACCTATTTGATCCTCTGCTGCCTTCACTATTTTATCCCTCAAAGCTACCCATTCTTCTTCTACTGTATTTCTTTCCCCTATTCCTGTCAATTGTTCCCTTATGCTCTCCCCGAAACTCTGTACAATCTCTGGTTCTTTCAGTTTATCCAAGTCCCATCTCCTTAAATTCCCACGTTTTTGCAATTTCTTCACTTTTAATCTACAGTTTATAACCAATAGATTGTGGTCAGAGTCCACATCTGCCCCTGGAAATGTCTTACAATTTAAAACCTGGTTCCTAAATCTCTGTCTTACCATTATATAATCTATCTGATACCTTTTAGTATCTCCAGGATTCTTCCATGGATACAACCTCCTTTTATGATTCTTAAACCAAGTATTAGCTACGATTAAATTATGCTCTGCGCAAAATTCTACCAGGTGGCTTTCTCTTTCATTTCTTAGCCCCAATCCATATTCACCGACCATGTGCCCTTCTCTTCCGTTTTCCTACTGATGATTTCTAGTCACCCATGACTATTAAATTTTCATCTTCCTTCACTACCTGAATAATTTCTTTTATTTGATCATACATCTCTTCAATTTTTTCGTAATCTGCAGAGCTAGTTGGCATATAAACTTGTACTACTGTAGTAGGTGTGGGCTTCGTGTCTATCTTGGCCAGAATAATGCATTCACTATGCTGTTTGTAGTAGTTTACCCGTACACCTACTTTTTTATTCATTATTAAACCCACTCCTGCATTACCGCTATTTGATTTTGTATTTATAACCCTGTATTCACCTGGCCAAAAGTCTTGTTCCTCCTGCCATCGAACTTCACTAATTCCCACTATATCTAACTTTAACCTATCCATTTTGTTGTGGTTGGCAGGACATCCAACACCGTGTTACTAAAGGCGGCCGAAATGCACCGGTTTTAGCTCACGCAGGCTGGCGTGACAGTACATGATTCACAATATTAATGGTAGCTGATCATGGCGCCTCGCTAGGTCGTAGAAAATAACATAGCTGAATGCTATGCTAACTATCGTCTCGGCAAATGAGAGCGTATTTACTCAGTGAACCATCGCTAGCAAAGCCGGCTGTAAAACTGGGCGAGTGCTAGGAATTCTCTCTAGACCTGCTGTGTGGCGGCGCTCGGTCTGCAACCGCTGACAGTGGCGACACGCGGGTCCGACGTATACTAACGGACCGCGGCCGATTTAAAGGCTACCACCTAGCAAGTGTGGTGTCTGGCGGTGACACCACACGTTTCTCTTTTTAAATTTTCTAACCTACCTGCCCGATTAAGGGATCTGACATTCCACGCTCCGATCCACAGAATGCCAGTTTTCTTTCTCGTGATAACAACGTCCTCTCGAGTAGTCCCCGCCCGGAGATACGAATGGGGGACTATTTTACCTCTGGAATATTTTACCCAAGAGGACGTCATCATCATTTAATCATACAGTAAAGCTGCATGCCCTCGGAAAAAATTACCGCTGTAGTTTCCCCTTGATTTCAGCTTTTCGCAGTACCAGAACAGCAAGGCCATTTTGGTTAATGTTACAAAGCCAGATCAGTCAATTATCCAGACTGTTGCCCCGGAAACTACCAAAAAGGCTGCTGCCCCTCTTCAGGAACAACACGTTTGTCTGGCATCTCAACAGATACCCCTCCGTTGTGGTTGCAGCTACGGTACGGCTTTCTGTATCGTTGAGGCACGCAAGCCTACCCATCAACGGCAAGGTCCATGGTTCATGGGGGTGGAGGTCGGTTGGAGTATAAACAACAAATTTCTTAAGTGAATATATACACTGTGAGGTTACTCTGAGGAACCCTAGACCGTTAAATAGATGTCTGCAGGATGACCGTGGGTGGGCTCCAGCAATTATTCTGATTACACGTTTTGAGCAATGAATACTTTTCTGCTCAGCGATGAATTACCCCAGAATATGATGCCATACGTCAGCAGTGAATGAAAGTAGGCATAGTAAGCTAATTTAATGAGATTCTTCTCACCAAAATTTGCAATAACGCTAATAGCATACGTATCTGAACTCAGACGTTTCAGCAGACCATCAATGTCTTGCTTACAGTTTAACCTCTCATCAATGGACACATGTAAAAATTTTGAAAATTCTACCTTAGCTACAGACTTCTGTTCAAAGTCTATATTTGTTACTGGAGTTGTGTCATTTACTGTACAGAACTGTATATACTGTGTTTTGTCAAAATTTAAAGAGAGTCCGTTTGCTGAGAACCACTTAATAATGTGAAAAACATCATTTACAATTACATGTTGGTTTTTGGATGTTATTACTACACTTGTATCATCAGCAAAAAGAACCAACTTTGCATCTCCATCAATGTAGAATGGTAAGTCATTAATGTATATCAAGAACAGTAAAGGACCTAAGACCGAACCCGGTGGGACCCCGTACTTGATAGCCCCACAGTTTGTGGAATCAACTGTTTTTTAACATTACATGATCCAGTTATTTCAACTAGCTGCATTCTTCCAGTTAAGTAAGAATTAAATCGTTTGTGCACTGCCCCCCTCAAACGATAATGATTTAGCTTATCTAAAAGAATTCTCTGATTTAGACAATCAAAGGCCTTTCAGACAACTACTGACGTATCGCTTCTGGCAGACTGGCCACACTAACAAAAAAAGGGGAATATGTTGAGCAACTGAGGTGTGTAACTATGACCATCTTAAGGTAGCCAATGCCTCCTCACTAAGTGTATTGCATAAATAAAATCGAGTAAACCCTGGCAGAAGTAACAATGATTCTCTTAATATACACAACTAGTGACATATCGGTTCTGGAAACTGGCCACAGTTACAAAAATTGTAAAATTGGCGGAGTAACTGGCGGAAAATATATGACCCACCTGAGGTAGATAATGCCTCGTTACCAAAAGCACTGCATCTGTAAATTCGTATAATCCCTATTAGTACTGATGACGGCTCTCTTATGATACACAACTAGTTACGTATCACTTTTGGAAGACTGACCACAGTAACAAAAATTATGAAACTAGGTGAGCAACTGGGACGAGTAACTATGAGTCTCTTAAGGTAACCAATGCTTTATCAACAGGAGTATTGTATCAGTAAACTCGAGTAAACCCTGGCAGTAGTAACGATGACTCTCTTAAGATACACAACTAGTAACATATCGTTTCTGGCAGACTGGCCACAGTACCAAAAGAACGTAAAATTTGGTGCGCAACTGGCAGGAATATCTATTACACTCCTGAGGTTGCCAGTGCCTCATCACCAGGAACATTGCATCAGTAAATTAGAGTAATCCATGGGGGAAGTAATGATGACTCTCTTATGATACACAACTATTGACATGAAGCTTCTGGTAGACTAGCCACTGTAACTAAAAGTGAGAAACGGGGAGAGTAACTGGGACGAGTAAGTATGACTCTCTTAAGGTAGTCAATCAGTAGTCATCAGGCGCATTGTATCAGTAAACTCGAGTAACCCCTAGCATAAGTAACGATGAATCTCTTAAGATACACAACTAGTGACATATCGGTTCGGGCATACTGGACACAGTTACAAAAATTGTTAAATTGTGCGAGCAACTGGCAGGAATAACTATGACCCTCCTGAGGTAGATAACGCCTCGTCAACCGGAGGATTGCATCAGTAAATTCGAGTAATCCCTATCAGGAGTAACGATGGCTCTCTTATGACGCACAACTAGTGATGTATCGCTTCTAGCAGACTGGTCACAGTAACAAAAAATGTGAAACTGGGAGAGCAACTGGGACGAGTTGCTATGAGTCTCTTAAGGTATCCAATGACTCGTCATCAGGAGTACTGAATCAGAAAACTCGAGTAACCCCTGGCAGGAGTAACAATTGCTCTCTTAAGGGTATACGGAACGCCCTATGCTTCCTATGTTAAATTGAGCTAAAAGTTAGGAATATTTTCTCATTTGTTATTTGGACGATACTCTGGATTTTTTTACAGAATGCAGAGATAAGTTCTGCTTTTATGCTGAATTATTAATTTTGAAAAAATAATGTATAGTTTTTCAGATATTTTATTTTTTGTAAATGTTAAAAAAGTTGCACATTTTAACAAGCATTTTAAAATTTACATCCATTAATACAAATAATTCCCCATATCTTTTAATTCAGATATAGTAGAAGGTCTTAAGGAACAACTACAGGAAATTTCACCTTTCTACTATAAATAGGCCCTGAGAAAATGTACCTTATACACGAAAAAACTAAAGTTACAGGGAATTAGCTTCAAAGTTTTTATTTCAGTACAAGCCTGCTCCATAGCTTGTATCATCAGAATGGTCCAACAGCTTCTCTTGATGGCTCTGCTATGCTGTCTAGCCATCTTTCAATATACTTTTATGGCATCATTTGAAGACCTGAGCCGTTCCTTGTCCAAACAAAGCATAGCTTCGGCAGTTCGTACTCCTACACAGAGCCCAAACTTCTGCAGAACTTTGCACTTTGTTATATTGTCCTGATTGAATGATGAAACAGCATGATAAACGCCAAAGTGAGGTGTGCTTATACCCACAAACACTGTTTTAGGTAGTCTATTCCATGTCACATGGTCCTCACACTCATTTGGATTTTGAGTCCGGCCATGAAGACATTTCTTTAGTAGACTAATATCTGCGAGGTCTCGGAATATTAGTTTTATTTCATCCATTATAGCAGGTGGCAGTTGATGAGGGTGATTGTGTTGTTTCTTAGTTACCTTGCCTCTGTTGTACTTGCACCAACTATCGTCTCCTTTTGGACATAGCCCATGTTGGGGATTCTCATTGTTTGAAGCTGTATGAAAAAACAGAGCCCAGACTGCTCTTCTCATTAATTCTGCATCTGCTGTATTCTGTCTTATTGCTAGATCATAGCACTTCTGAATATGATCTATTGTAGCATTTATCAGTCTATTTTTCCCATCTAAAGTTTTTCCATCGCTCAATTTCTTGCCTTTCATGCTAGCCTTGAGCCGTCGAAGTCTTGATCCCATCCTTTTCTGAACATGGCCAACACACTCCGGTTTGCAAATTTTAACATCGTGACCATAGGGTTTCAGTTCCTCAATTTCTTTGAAAGCCTTTGAGTCACCAATTTATGTATCTAACGTTGTACCATTTTACTGAGTGTTGATAAATACTTCTAACACCAGCAACTTCCATACCACCACTTGACCCATAGTAATTTGCCATGCACTCCTCTTCATGTTTAGTTTTCATTTTCTCCTTGCATCTGCAATGCTTGGAAAGTATTGCCACATCAACTACCTTACCAGCGTCCACCCTTGTAGCTGTTACTACACCATTCAGAGATGTGTGGCCTCTCTGCCAGTTTCATTTTGAAGGTGGAGGATTGAGGTTCATCACACCACACGACATGGCACCTGCAGCCCTGCCCTTTCCTATACACCATAATCCATAAACCAGTCTAACGTTTATATCGTATAGTTTACCTGTATCTGCAGTAACATGTGAGGAATTGAAGAAAGTAACACTGTGTTTGCAATAAGTGCACATCAACTCTAATTCACAAGCAAGTCCTACATGTAAGTTTGTTTTCAATGAAACAACACACTTTTCCACATTGTTTGCAGCACACATTGTTCTCCAAAGCGTCAGATCATAAATAGACGTTAATTACCTCGTATTTTGTAGTCCCAGCATTTAGTTTCTTGTATTCTTCTTCAATTACAGCTAGTTTTCTTCTTGAAGCACTTTCCGGTGTAGTGGCAGCAGTATCAGTCAATGTATCACTACCAGTGTTGACGGTAGTCGCTACTGGGACATCAGATACTGATGAAGATGAATTAGACGAATTTTTAGTACACTTTACTTTCTTGCGCCAATGTACACGCTTTCTAAATAACTTCAGACTAGGTCTTGGCATGTTGAAGGAAAGAAAACTCAATGACTTCTCCACATACGACTTTCACAACAATGACATGTATTTATTCACTAAGGAAACAATACAAGTGGTGCAGAATCTATTGTCAACTGTCTAGCAGTGTAGCCAACAGAAAAGATAACTCTCTTGTGCTAAATTATATCACTGGCAAGGCTGTCTATATCAGGTATATTTCCCCTCTCATATACAATGTGCCGAACATCGTGTCTTGAAATTATTTTAAAAAATTATTTAAAACATTTCTATTCACGTCATCCAAATATTTTATACATGGTATTAAATGGAAGAGTCTAAATTTTTCGAAAATGCATTTACCGAAAAATCGATTTTTTCATCGAAAAACTCATTCCGTATACCCTTAAGATACCCTGAGATAGCCAACGCCTCAGTATTTCGAGTAGTCCCTGGCAGGTACAACGACGACTCTCTCATGATAGACAACTAGTGACGTGTCGCTTCTGGCAGACTGGCCACAGTAACAAAAAATGTGAAAGTGGGTGAGCAACTGGGACGAGAAACTACTTATGGTAGCTAATACCTCACACCAGGAGTATTGCATGAGTAAACTCGAGTAACCCCTAGCAGGAGTAACGATGACTCTCTTAAGATACACATATAGTGACATATCGGTTCTCGCAGACTGGCCACAGTAACAAAAGAATGTAAAATTTGGTTAGCAAATGGCAAAAATTTCTATGACACTCCTGAGGTAGCCAGCGCCTCATCACCAGGAATATTGCATCAGTAAATTAGAGTAATCCCTGCCAGGTGTAACGATGACTCTCTTATAATATACTACTAGAGACGTGTCGCTACTGTCAGACTGGCAACAGTAACAAAAAATGTGAAACTGGGTGAGCAACTGGGACGAGTAACTATGACCCTTTTAAGGTAGCCAAGGCCTCGTCACCATGTGTATTGCATCACTAGTTGTGTATCATAAGAGAGTCATCATCACTTCTCCCAGGGATTACTCTAATTTACTGATGTAGTATTCCTCGTGATGAGGCACTGGCTACTTCAGGAGTGTCATAGATATTTTTGCCAGTTGTTCACCAATTTCTACATTCCTTTGTTACTGTGTGTCTGCGAGAACCGATATGTCACTAGGTTTGTATCTTAAGAGAGTCATCGTTACTCCTACCAGGGGTTACTCGTGTTTACTCACGCAATACTCCTGGTGTCAGGCATTAGCTACCGTAAGTAGTTTCTCGTCGCAGTTCCTCACCCAGTTTCACATTTTTTGTTACTGCAGCCAGTCTGCCAGAAGCGACACGTCACTAGTTGTCTATCATGAGAGAGTCATCGTTGTACCTGCCAGGGATTACTCGAAATACTGATGCGTTGGCTACCTCAGGAGGGTCATAGTAATTCCTGGCAGTTGCTCTCTTATGATACACAACTAGTGACGTATCTCTTCTGTCAGTGGGGCTACAGTAACAAAAATGTGTCACTGGTTGAGCAACTGGGACGGGTAACTATGAATCTCTTAAGGTAGCCAATGCCTTGTCACCAGGAGTATTGAATCAGCAATCTCGAGTATCCCGTGGCAGGAGTAACGAAGACTCTCTTAACATACACAACTAGTGACATATTCGTTCTGGAAACTGGCCACAGCTACAAAAATTGTAAAATTGCGTGAGCAACTGGTAGGAATATATATATGACCCTTCTGAGGTAGATACTGCCTCGTCACCAGGAGGATTGCATCAGTAAATTCGAGTAATCCCTATCAGGAGTGATGACGGCTCTCTTATGATACACAACTAGTTACGTATCACATCTGGCAGACTGACCACAGTAACAAAAAATGTGAAACTAGATGAGCAACTGGGACGAGTAACTATGACTTTCTTAAGGTAGCCAATGCTTTGTCATGAGGAGTATTGTATCAGTAAACTCGAGTAAACCCTGGCAGTAGTAACGATGACACTCTTAAGATACACAACTAGTGACATATCGGTTCTGGCAGACAGGCCACAGTAACAAAAAAAATGTAAAATTGGGAGAGCAACTGGCAGGAATATACAGGGTGAGTCACCTAACATTACCGCTGGATATATTTCGTAAACCACATCAAATACTGACGAATCGATTCCACAGACCGAACGTGAGGAGATAGGCTAGTGTAATTGGTTAATACAAATCATAAAAAATGCACGGAAGTACGTTTTTTAACACAAACCTACGTTTTTTGAAATGGAACCCCGTTAGTTTTGTTAGCACATCTGGACATATAAACAAATACGTAATCAGTACCGTTTGTTGCATTGTAAAATGTTAATTACATCCGGAGATATTGTAACCTAAATTTGACGCTTGAGTACCACTCCTCCGCTGTTCGATCGTGTGTATCGGAGAGCACCGAATAACGTAGGGATCCAAAGGGAACGGTAATGGACCTTAAGTACAGAAGAGACTGGAACAGCACATTTCGTCCACATGCTAATACCTTTTTTTTTGGTCTTTTTCACTGACGCACATGTACATTACCATGAGGGTTGAGGTACACGTACACACGTTGTTTCCGTTTTCAATTACTGTGTGGAGTAAAGTGTGTCCCGACATGTCAGGTCAATAGGTGTTCAATGTGGTGGCCATCATTTGCTGCACACAACTGCAATCTCTGGCGTAATGAATGTCGTACACGCCGCAGTACATCTGGTGTAACGTCGCCGCAGGTTGCCAAAATACGTTGTTTCATATCCTCTGAGGTTGTAGGCACATCACGGTACACATTTTACTTTAACGTGCCCCACAGAAAGAAGTCCAGAGGTGTAAGATCAGGAGAACGGACTGGCCAATTTATGCGTCCTCCACGTCCTATGAAACGGCCGTCGAATATCCTGTCAAGGGTCAGCCTAGTGTTAATCGCGGAATGTGCAGGTGCACCATCATGCTAATACCACATACGTCGACGCGTTTCCAGTGGGACATTTTCGAGCAACGTTGGCAGATCATTCTGTAGAAACGCGATGTATGTTGCAGCTGTTTGGGCCCCTGCAATGAAGTGAGGGTCAATGAGGTGGTCGCCAATGATTCCGCACCATGCATTTACAGTCCACGGTCGCTGTCGCTCTACCTGTCTGAGCAAGAGAGGATTGTCCATGGACCAGTAATGCATGTTCCGTAGATTCACTGCCCCGTGGTTTGTGAAACCCGTTTCATCGGTAAACAGATAGAACTGCAACGCATTCTCTGTTAATGCCCATTGACAGAATTGCACTCGATGATTAAAGTCATCACCATGTAATTGCTGATGTAGCGACACATGAAACGGGTGAAAGCGGTGACGATGCAGAACGCGCATGACATTACTTTGACTAAGTCCACCGGCTCTCGCAATGTCCTGTGTACTCATGTGTGGGTTCGTGGCAACAGCAGCTAGCACACCAACTGCACCCGCTTCTCCTGTGGCGGGCCTGTTACGGACCCGTTTGCGTGCTACGACCATACCTGTTGCATACAGTTGGCGGTAGATGTTTTGCGATGTGCGGCACGTTGGATGCTCTCTGTCCGGGTACCGTTCTGCATACACCCTGCAGGCTTCAGCTGCCATTCGTCGGCACTCGCCATAGATGAGTATCATCTGCGCCTTTTCAGAGTTCGAATACACCATGGTCACAGTTCCTACAACACTACACTATCACAGACGTTTGGTAACACTGTGTACTACAGTTCGTCTGCGTGCGGAGACGAATGCAGAATAACAATAGCAGCAAGCGCTAAAATTGGACACTGCGGCAGCTATACCAAACCCCAAAAGTGCACTACAGCCACACTCGTAAACACGGTCGTCATCGTAAACATGAACCTGCAGGTACTGCTCGCCGACCGTGGCCCGTGTTTGTTACAACGTCGGAGGTTTCAAGCGTCAACATTAGGTTACAATATCTCTGGATGTAATTAACATTTTACAATGTAACAAACGGCACTGGTTACGTATTTATTTATATGATCAGATGTGCTAACAAAACTAACGTGGTACCATTTTAAAAAAACGTAGGTTTGTGTTAAATAAACATACTTCCGTGCATTTTTGTATGGTTTGTATTAAACAATTACACTAGCCCCTTTCCTGAAGTTCGGTCTGTGGAATCGGTTCGACAGTATTTGATGTGGTTTACGAAATATATCCGGCGGTAACGTTATGTGACTCACCCTGTATATGACCCTCCTGAGGTAGATAATACCTCGTCACCAGGAGGATTGCATCAGTAAATTCGAGTAATCCCTATCAGGAGTGATGACGGCTCTCTAATGATACACAACTAGTTACGTATAACTTCTGGCAGATTGACCACAGTAACAAAAAATGTGAAACTAGGTGAGCAACTGGGACGACTCTCTTAAGGTAACCAATGCTTTGTCATCAGGAGTATTGTATCAGTAAACTCGAGTAAACCCTGGCAGTAGTAACGATGACTCTCTTAAGATTCACAACTACTGACATATCGCTTCTGGCTGACTGCCCACAATCACAAAAAATTTGAAACTGGGACAGCAACTGGGACGAGTAGCTATAAGTCTCTTAAGGTTGTCAATGCCTCGTAATCTGGAGTATTGAATCAGAAAACTCGAGTAACCCCTGGCAGGAGTAACGATGGCTCTCTTATGATACACAACTAGTGACATATCGTTTCTGGCAGACTGGCCACAGTAACGAAAAATGTGAAACTGTGTGAGCAACTGGGACTAGTAATTATGACTCTCTTAAGGTAGTCAATGCCTCGTAACCAGGAGTACTGAATCAGAAAAATCGAGTAACCCCTGGCAGGAGAAACGATAAATATCTTAAGATACACAACTGGTGACATATCGCTTCTAACAGACTGGCCACGGTAAGAAAAAATGGGAAACAGCGTGAGCAACTGAGACGAGAAACTATGACTCTCTTAAGGTAGTCAATGCCTCGTAACCAGGAGTACTGAATCAGAAAAATCGAGTAACCCCTGGCAGGAGAAACGATAAATATCTTAAGATACACAACTGGTGACATATCGCTTCTAACAGACTGGCCACGGTAAGAAAAAATGGGAAACAGCGTGAGCAACTGAGACGAGAAACTATGACTCTCTTAAGGTGGCAATGCCTCGTCACTAGAAACATTGTGTCAGAAAAATCGAGTAACACCTGGCAGCAGTAACGATTACTCTCTTGAGATACACAACTTGTGACATATTGCATCTGGCAGACTGGCCACAGTAACAAAAAATGCGAAACTGGGTTAGTAACTGGGACACGTAACTATGGCTTTCTTAAGGAAGCCAATGCCTCGTCACCAGCAGAATTGCAACAGTAAACTCTGGTAATTCCGGCCAGGAGTAACAATGACCATCTTAAGATACACAACTATTGATATATCGATTCTGGCAGACTTGCAACACTAACAAAAAATGTGGAATTTGTTGAGCACCTGGGAGCTGTTACTATGACTCTCTTAAGGTAAGCAATGTTTCGTCTTTAGGAGAATCACATCAGCAAATTGAAGGAACCCTTGGCAGAGGTAAACACGACTCTTTTAAGATACACAACTAGTGACATATTGGTTCTGGCAGACTGGTCACAGTAACAAAAAAAATGTAAAATTTTTGTGTGCAACTGCCAGGAGTAACTATAACCCTCCAAAGGTAGGCATTGCCTCTTCACCAGGAGTATTGTATGAGTAAACTCGTGTAACCCCTGGCAGGAGTAACGACACGTATTAAAATCCCCAAGTAGAAGGATGGGAGGTAGGAGTTGCTGAACCAGGGCAGTTACGGTAGCAGATTTTGGTGACCTGTCAGGAGGGTGGGAAGATTGCAAACCGTGATTGCACAGTCAATGGACCTGTATATATTTTCACTTCTCTGCGAAGGATGTACTGTGAAGCGTTGGAGGTATGCATCTATAGTCGCTACTGGGTATCACAACAAGCATGGAATGAACACAGTTGAAGCAAGTTTACATTAGTTCACATGGAGTGAAACAGTGACAACCTCGGTTCCATTAAGTCACGTATGTGCTGCAAATCGACTGTTGTGCCTTGCTGTAGTTTTTGTGACCTGGCTTGACACTGTTGTGTGTTAGCAGCTCAACACCTAACCGTTAGTTAATTGCACAGTGTACTGCTTCTTGCAACATTGCTACTTCAATTTTTTAATCACTGAAACTGTCCACCAAAGGGTGTAGTAACCTTTCATCCAAGAAATTTAGTAAAGTTTGCACTCAATAAAATTTGTTATTCAATGTGCCACAGACATATGTGAGGGTGTGGTGAAGTGGCTTTGGGGCCGAGTGGCCCACAAATCCCATAATTTATAAAACTTAACTCGTATTCACTGGCAGAGATAATTGAATACCACAACGCTCATGGTTATTGTCTGTGACAACGCTGTATACAAATTATGAATCCAGTTAAAAAAGCTTTAAAACAAATAAAGTGGTATTTTGAATAAGATCATATGAAAAGGGAGTGTCTCTTGTTCATGATTAACAAGACAGCTTTATAAAATATAGGTATTAAGCTGGGCATCTATGATGCCCATTTGCCTATGATAGTTAAAAGTCTCTTTTATGTTAAAATTATCCACAAGTAATAAGATTTAGTGCAAAATCGGCATGCACTGTCGGAAGCTGATTAAAAAGACATTCAAACAACATCTTACTTATCCCTATATGATTCTTGTGTGTCCAGGAAAAGGAACGTTGGCTTCAAATGGCTCTGAGAACTATGGGAGTTAACATCTATGGTCATCAGTCCCCTAGAACTTCGAACCATTTAAACCTAACTAACCTCAGGACAACACAGAACACCCAGTCATCGCGACGCAGAGAAAATCCCTGACCCGGCCGGGAATCGCACCCGGGAACCCGGGCGTGGGAAAAGGGACGTTGGTTTGAGAAATAAATTATATGAATAGAAACGGGTAGCTTTCTGAGTAAAGGCGGAACAGGATCAAATAGACAAAAGATGAGGCGTAGTGGAAGTCCTTAAATATCTTCAGAGATACTCTGCTTCAAGTAGATGATCCCATGGTGCATTCACTGCTCTCCCCCTGAAGAGGAATTACACAATATCAGATTTTATTATGGTAAAAACTGTATCAGGTACTTTGGTTACTGTGCTGTACGTAGGAACCAAAGACATGGGTCCTTGGATAAGAAAAGCGACCATTATAACTGAATGATCTCTGACGGTTTTATTCTCACTGTTGTTGAATGTAATGTTAACGAATCCATTTTTTTGAATGGAAAGTTAATCAACCCAATTTTTACTGTAATGTTAATGAGCCTAATTTTGTTTATCCTATGATAAATATGAAGGAAGCTTTCTCACACAAAGAAAATGTATGGCCTTCACCACACTTCCCTCACGTCATACATTGGAAATTTTTTTTACATATGCATAATTGAGTGAGATAGTCCATGAACCCTTAACTGCATCCATGATTCACAATTAAGATGATCCACATGTTTGAAAAACAAGACTATAATCATCTTGAAGGAGGTTAGCCTTGACTGGCTACCTCTCAGTCCTGCTTTGGACACCTCGATTCCCATTTGTATTATGAAGAGTATCATCTCTCTGCTAATGCACTCTGTCTTCAGGCCACGAGTGGCCTTCCTGGACCATCCTCAGTGGAGGATGCGGATAGGAGGGGCGTGGGTTCAGCACATTTGGCATCAAGACGCTGAGTGCACCCCGAAAAATGGCAACAGCGCATGGCGGCCTGCATGGTCACCCATCCAAGAGCCGACCACGTCCGACAGCGCTTAACTTCGATGATCTCACAGAAACTCTCTGGTAATGGGGCCAACATAATATTAATATACAGCGTGCAATGCAATCTACAGGAGCATGGTTATTATCTGACCTAAAACAAGTCTTGTTATATTTACATCAAAATCGAGGTCCATCATCCTATTTCTAAAATCAAAATGTGATGCAGACTATCCAGGTCTATCTACATAACACCAATGAGCCCAGGTAACTTACAAAAACCTCGTGTTTTGTGGAATTTTCTGAAATAAATGTAATTAAGAGGCGACACTGTGTTGCGAAGATTTGAATAATCTACATAGAAATTTGTCCTCAGTTGTTCCCTTATCGTATTTACATACTGAGATGTTTATGGTAGCATTAACTGCAGGGCTCTTGTAAACAGCGTTGATCAAATTATCTGAATACACTGTAAGGTCAGGCATAACAACGTTGTGGTACCTGTTGATAGTGTTTGTGTGTGCCAACAGGTCAATTGATGCAGCACAATAATACATGAACAGAAGATATTTGGCAATGCTAAGGTGTCAAACAGGAACAGGGTGCATCTCTTTTATACTAATGGGTAAGATACGTAATTCAAATTGTGTAGACTTAAGACAAAATAAAATTTCCTAGATTTGATAATCACTTGCAATCAATCTTGATTTAGTGTGGAAGTTAATCCTTACTTGATATTCATACTATTCAGGCTTTCAGAAAGACAAAAGAAAGATTTTATTGCCATAATTAAACCTTTACAGAGACGCAGCAATCTGTCATCACTAACTAGTGTAGTTTCAACGTATCCAAGAATCTCTTTTATAGTATTCTTCTGAGTTGCAAGACTGTTCGTATCTGTGTAGTGGATTTGGAATCATTTATCTTTTCAAGGTGGAGTTCAATACACCAGAGATGTCACTAATGACTTGAATAGTGATTCGCGTAGAACTAACTCCAAGGGCTGAAAGTGTTAATCATGAAAATGGGAATGATACCATACATTCTTCCTCGCTTATCCAGTTCAACGAAAGTGCACTTAGGTGATGTAGTGTACAATTGTTAGGTCACTCTTTTGCTGTTAACAAAGGCTATGGTAGAGGAACTCTTCTATTTTTTAAACTGTTATGTAGCACAATGCCTCTGTCAGTGAAATAGCTCCACTGCAGCTTTAACAGATATGGTGTGCTGAAGAAAACCGACATGTTCTCTGTGTCATCTGCTTCATTAAGAATATGTTTTATTTGTATGTTTTTCTCTATCCATACCATATGTGACAGGTACAGCATATGTTGCAGATTCTTAGACAGCCTTGATGATAACCTGAAGCAAACTACTAGTTATGACTGTATACTAATTGTGACAAACCAGTTGCTCATACAACACTTGAATCATGACAAACTAAACGTTGGAATGTGGACTGACAACTGTGTCCTTCAACGAAAAATGTAGGACATCTTCGAGGTTACCAGATCTGCCATCAAATTCCCTAATGCATTTGAGAAGTGTTTCCCTGCATGGCAAAGGAACTGCTCGCTTTTACAACTAGGCATATGATTTTGAGTAGTGCTCTTGACTGCAATGTGTGGGCAGTGTCTTCTGAATTCTATGTTAGCCTCTGTTCCTGCGTACCAGATGTCACATAAGTGTTGACAGTGTTGTGTCAAAGTGTTTTCTACCAGCACAAATATGACAGGTAGTTGTAACTTTCAGATTGGTTAACCCATTTGCCCCTCCCCCCATGAACCATTGACATTGCCACTGGAGGGGAGGCTTGTGTGCCTCAGTGATACAGATATCCGTACAGTAGGTGCAACCACAACAGAAGGGTATCTGTTGAGAGGCCAGACAGACTGTTGGTTCCTGAAGAGGGCAACAGCCTTTTCAGTAGTTACAGGGGCAACAGTCTGGATGATAGACTAATCTAGCTTTGTGACATTAACCAAAACAGCCTTGCCGTGCTGGTACTCCGAATGGCTGAAAGCAAGGGGAAACTAAAGCCATAATTTCTCCTGAGGGTTTACAGGTTTACTAAATGGTTAAACGATGATGGATTCCTCTTGAGTAAAATATTCCAGAGCTAAAATTATCCCCCATTTGGATCTCCGGGTGGGGTCTACTCAGGAGGACGTTGTTAACGTCATTATCAGAAGGAAGAAAACTGGCGTTCTATGGATTAGAGCGTGGAATGTCAGCTCCCTTAATCGGGAAGGTAGGTTAGAAAATTTAAAAAGGTAAATGGGTAGGTCAAAGTTAGATATAGTGGGAAGTAGAGAAGTTCGGTGGCAGGAGGAACAAGACTTCTGGTCAGCTACTGCAGAAGTAGGTTTAGTAACGAATTAAAAAAAATAGGAGCGCTGGTAAACTACTACGAACAGCATAGTGAACTCATTATTGTAGCAAAGATAGGTACAAGGCCGAGTCCTGCCACAGTAGTACAAGTTTATTTGCAAACTAGTGCAGACCGGTGTGGTCATGCGGTTCTAGGCACTATAGTCTGGAACCGCGCGGCCGCTATGGTCGCAGGTTCGAATCCTGACTTGGGAATGGATGTGTGTTATGTCCTTAGGTTAGTTAGGTTTAAGTAGTTCTAAGTTCTAGGGGACTGATGACGTAAGGTGTTGAGTCCCACAGTGCTCAGAGCCATTTGAACCATTTTTTGCAAACTAGTTTTGTAGACAAGTAAGAGATTGAAGAAATGTATGATGAGATAAAAGGAATTATTCAGATAGTGAAGGGAGACGAAAATTTAATGGTCTTGGGGGACTGGAATTCGATAGTAGAAAAAGCAAGAGAAAGAAAAGTTGTAGGTGAAAACGGAATGGGGGTAAGGATTGAAAGAGGAAGCTACCAGGTAGAATTCTGCATAGAGCATAACTTAATCATAGCTAACACTTGGTTTAGGAATCATGGAAAAAGATTGTATACATGGAAGAGGCCTGGAGACACTAGAAGGTTACAGATAGATTATATAATGGTAAGACAGAGATGTAGGAAGAAGGTTTTAAATTGGAAATTTAAGGAGATGGGATCTGGATAAACTGAAAGAACAAGAGGTTGTAGAGAGTTTCAGAGAGACCTTTAGGGAACGATTGACAAGTACAGGGGAGAGAAGTACAGAAGAAAAAGAATGGGTAGCTTTGAGAGATGAAATAGTAAAGGCAGCAGGGGGTCAAGTAGGTGAAACGACGAGATCTAGTATAAATCCTTGGGTAATTGAACTTAATTGATCAAACGAGAAAATATAAGAATGCAACAAATGAAGTATGTAAAAAGGAATATAAATGTCTAAAAAATGAGATCGATAGGAAGTGTAAAAAGGCTAAGCAGGGATGGCTAGAGGACTCCCTACTTGAAAGTTAAAGAGACCGTTGGAGAAAACAGAACCACCTGTTTGACAATCAAGAACTCAGATGGAAAACCAGTTATAAGCAAAGAGAGGAAAGCAGAAAGGTGGAAGCAGTATATAGAGGGTCTATACAAGGGCGATGTACACTCGACAGCAAAAAAAGTGGGTGACCCCTGAATTCCAACGTGTAGGCTGCACCTGAATGTATGCAACCAACATAGCGTATCTGTGTTTCACATAGTAGCAAACCCTCCACGGTACAGTCGTTGTAAGATACACAATGGGTACCGCTAGAGACTACTAGAGAACACCGGTCTTTATGACAGTCCGTCCAGATGTAAACTAACAACTCTATAGTACAGAAGAGATCAGACAGTCCTTAACATTTGTAAACTAAACTTAATTACAATAAGTGACACTTCAAATGTTATGGGACAACTAGTTTTGTCACATAAATCGTTCAGTAATCCTTAGGCACAATTAAATATTTGAGACAGTACATGGATTTATAAAGTGGTATGGCAATTGGAAACAAGTTCTTTGCTGTCTAAAAGGTTTACCCAACACATGCTGAAGGTCATTCAACGTTCAACGGTGAGTGGTTTCGCATCAACTTTATGTAATACTAAGCTGTTAAAAGAAATCGTGATTAACGGCAGCAACGACTCTATGGAAATCCCAACATTAACAGCGAATCACAAGTAATATCATTGTTCACATTACTCATCAAGAGTTACTTGTACACGAAGTTTTACTTTAAATGACATGACCAACGTCTTCGTTCAGGATCCGGATGGAAACCTAGCACGTAAAGCCATTGTTAACCAAGCAAAGCTTTGTGCCTTATAGAGACTCGATCACTAGGCAGAAAGAGACGTCAAATATTGACGTTTGCACCAGAACCAGTTATCAATTCTCAACTAGAACTAAATGACGATAATGTTTGTACGAAAGCAGGAACCCTAACATGACAATTACATTCTTGGTAATTAACCTTGAAAGACGTTGCATTGTCAAGGAATAAAGGATGCACATGTTTAAAATTTAAATGCCATCATGTAATGCTGGGGACAAGGATTCGAACCCAGCACCTAATCGGATTGTAGAATAAGTCCGTAAAATCAGAATGTAGACATCACAGTTTGTCACCAGTAGTGGGTTGGAACCTTAAATGACGACTGAAGTTGTATTGCCTGACCGGGATTCGAAACCGGCGCCTACCGCCGTCGTTGTCTAACCAGGAACAGACGAGAAATGTCCAATGTTGGTCCACCATCAGCGAGATGTGCACACGTTTAGCTAGAAATAAGGTGACGAAAACGTCTATGCTGTCTGAGAGTCGAACGTCGCACACATGGTTATGAAGACACGTTAATAAACAACTTCATATTCAGTAGTAGCTAGCAGTAGCATGTTTAGTTGCAAACCTTAAGGCCTTTCTCATCCCTAGTAACGTGTTGCCTAATATCTGCGATATCATGATGTTAATTTACAAGTGGATTGACGTAAAGAGCAATATTATCTAGTAGTCGTGTATCATTGAGATGTAAATGAAGTGCCTCAGCAGAAAGTAATTTCCGTCGTGCAGCACGTATTGTTTCAGACATGCTGAGTACATGTTACAAGTGCACAAAACGTGTATTATATACTAAGCATATACTATTATTTAGAGAAGCTGCCACCAAACCTGTTTACTTTTACATTCCGCTTAGTTGTCGTGGTTGAATACAGGTTTTCTTAAGGCTACATCTAATGCACAGCGCTTACAAGAAAATATAGTTTCCTGCGTCATGCTATTGCTAGCTAGGTGAAATATTTTGTGGTAGCTATGTTTAAAATGAATGTATTTTTGAAAGTATTGAACGTCAAATATTTGAATAAATCGTCAACTGTAGGTGTACCTGCACATGTTATAGCATAATAGCTGTAGCTGCGTTAGTTTGTACTAGAGACTTGGGTAGGTTAAGTGTAACTTTTGATCCCTCAAGGGGTGATCATGACTATACGGCCCAGGTCTGTACTAGACGCGGCTCGCGAGCTACGGGCCAGCCAGGGTGGCCGAGGCAAGACGCAAGTGAGCGAGCTGGTGGTAGCGTTGGTGGGCCAACAGCCCGGGACGAGCCAGCACGGCTGCGCCTCATGCCACTGGCTCTGCCGCTCCGCTTGACGTAAATATGTTTACCTCCTCTCCTGGAATCAGTATAAGAGCGGAGGGCAGAAATACACACCAAGCTGTCTGCCGTAATGGCTCACTGGGAGAGGTCTCTTCGAGGTAGAGTCAAAAAATGGTTCAAATGGCTCTGAGCACTATGGGACTTAACATCTGAGGTCATCAGTCCCCTAGAACTCAGAACTACTTAAATCTAACTAACCTAAGGACGTCACACACATCCATGCCCGAGGCAGGATTCGAACCTGCGACCGTAGCGGTCGCGCGGTTCCAGACTGAAGCTCCTAGAACCGCTCGGCCACTCTGGCCGGCCGAGGTAGAGTCGTCGCTCTCATGGAGGAAGGAGGATGTTCCACCAGAGAAGCTGGCAGACGGTATGGCGTACCACATACCACTGCAACGAGATGGTGTAGGATCTGCCTTGAAAGAGGCACCACCAACAGGGCTCCTGGCTCAGGCCGGAAGAGAGTGATCTCACAGCAGGAAGACAGGGACCTAGTGTCTGGGAGCAGAGAAAATCCCTTTCTGAACTCGAAGCAGTTGCGGCGGGAGACCAGCTTCCCAGGCTCCAGCGACACGATTCGCCGAAGGCTGAGGGACGCTGGACTGCATGCACGACGATCCGCCGTGTAACAAGAGCTCAGTGAAGACAACGTTTTATACCGGCTAGCATTTGCGGAGCTCCATCTGAGGGCGTCGTGGGACAACGTCATTTTCACTGATGAGAAGGTGTTTTCCACCAATAACGACGGTCCACGTATTGCTTACAGGCCGCAAGGGACTCGCCATCGACGCTAATATGTAACCATGACGAGAAGAAGTGGACGACTATCTGTTACCTGCTGGGGTTGGAATTGTGCGAGACGGGCGGGAATTCTTCTCATGATAGAAGGAACTGTGAACAGCGCGCAGTATGCCCACATACTGGAAAATGTGATGCTTCCGTCAGTGCGAATGCTGTGAGCAGAAGGGGACGTCACATTGGAAGAGGACCATTCTCCCATTCACAAGTCTGCATTTGTCCAGCAGCGTCTCTCCACGATTGGCGTCAACGTCATGGACTGGCCGCCACGGGTGGCTGATATGAACTCCATGGAAAACATGTTGGCTGAGGTCGCCAGAACATTAACAGAGAACTGGCCACGAAACCAACCAACTACTGCGGACGCTCTTTGGGACTGCGTCCTGGAAGCCTGGGAGGAAGTTGCTTTTTCAGGCTGTTACGTCCGACGGCTCATACATTCTATGCCAAGACGCGTGATAGAAATACAAAATAATGAAGGATTCTGGATAAAATATTAGAGTTCTTAAAATGTTTTGTTATGTCTTCTTTTTCGTCATTTTTCCTCATTGGAAGCTAGTGGAGGATCGCGTGGCAACAGAAAAGATACAATATGGGTTAGCTTTCCTTTGAGTTGCACTTTTAATTCAAGTGGGTTTCTTTTGAATATACAGTTTGTTAAGTATTCTATTTTGATTTCATTTATACCCTGTCTACATACTTACAAACTAATCAGCGTAGATGAACTCTGTCACAGTAGTTTTTGTTATTTCAAATACGTCTCTCTCTTCCCCTCCATCCATGAATACACCGGCCGTCCTCCACACAATACGCCAACGATTTCATATTATGTTTACTCGCCGTGCGGGATTAGCCGAGCGGTCTCAGGCGTTGCAGTCATGGACTGTGAGGCTGGTCCCGGCGGACGTTCGAGACCTCCCTTGGGCATGGGTGTGTATGTTTGTTCTTAGGATAATTTAGGTTAAGTAGTGTGTAAGATTAGGGACTAATGACCTTAGCAGTTAAGTCCCATAAGATTTCACACACAGTTGAACATTTATGTTTACTCGTTGTTAATATCTCTTCCATTCTCTCTCACACCCTCTCTCTCTGACACTACCGCCGCAAGTGCCCTTCTATTACACTCCCACAAAACTTCGTAAACAAATCTTGCGGTTTCCAATGACGCTACATTTTCTCTTTTAATTGCTGCTGTCTTTACTCTCTATCATTCCTCTCGCCACCTACGAAACCGTATTCTATGATCTCCCCTTCCATACAACCCATTCTTCGTTCTGTGAACAGTCATTCCTTATCTCTCGGTCCTAAGATAAAACGAACTGTGGCACACATCTACGTAAGCAATACTTTGCAAGCATTTCACGCTTATATTTTGCACTTATGCACTTCTATCCATTCCCAGATCCCGCCCTCCTTCCAGTTACGCGTCCCTTGACATCTGCATCTACATCTAAATGAATACTCTGCAATACATAAATATGTGCTTGGCAGGGGGTTCTGTGGTCTGGTGGATTGATCTTGTATTGATGTGTAAAACGTGTAAGTTCACATCTCACGTCAGGCATAGATTTTTAATACACACAAGTAGCTCTCCTTCACCCCTAGTAACGCCAAGTGCAGAACTCCAGTAAGCTCCGTAGTTCAATATAAGAAGTAAAGATAACATCCCTTCGCTGCCGACTGGGCATTCGTTTGAGCTGTGACAGATGGAGAAACCCCGTACGTAAGGCGGAGACTCTGTCACCAGCAAGCCGTCATAAATTAGAAAACGTATTTCATTTAATGAACAAATGGCCATGTAAGTTCACAAGGCTCTTACTTTATTTACTATGAGACGTTGAAAATTGTGGCGCTGGACTGGGATTAGAATTCGATTTCACTGTGTTCCGAAGATTGCAAACTCTTCTAGGCGTCCTCAAAAGGCACCTATCTGGTTTCGAATCCTGATCAGCACAAAATATTCATTATTTCATTTCAAGCCCTAGCATGTGCACTCCGAACTACTGGTGAGAAATAGTTGCATTTTCAACGTCTCTTCGTGCATTGTCAGCTGTAACGTGTTCGTTTCAACTCACAGCCACATGATGAGCTTTTCAGCACAACATTACAAGATCAAACGTTTCCTTACATATTTTCAAGTTCAAACATTCATCTCCATCCTACTGGTGAAAACGGATTTGGGTTTGACGCTGTGTTCGTTGTGATCACCAACAACGACATTTTGTGGATTCAACTTCTAGCCAGCAGAGTATTTTCCATCACATTATTGACAGTACAAACATGCCATTCCTAGCTATTATTGGAAAATAATATCATAGTTAAAGTTTCGTCATGACCACGTGTGCGGGGTTTGAATTCCATTCAGCACAGAACTTTTCGTTGCTTGATGTCTAGCTAAACATGCGCCCATCTCGCTACTGGTGAACCAACAATAGCTATTTATCGTCTGTTCCTGGCTAGAAAACGACGGTGCTAGATGCTGGGTTCGAATACCAGTCAGGCAAAAACAATTCTATCGTCAATAACGATTTACAGCATTTCGCTATTGGTGAAAACATTTGATATTTAACTTCTGATTTTATGTACAGTCGTGTTCAAAAGTATCCAAACTACCTGAATTGCATTTTACGGCAACAGCAAAAGAAATGCTGTAACTGTCTGTGTCTGAGAAGTCTAGATCCGGCCATATGCATTATCTCACAGCACTGTGGAATGCCGAATATCTGGAGGAACTGTTGTTCACTTCCAGAGCTGCTGTAGCTACGTCACAGCTAGTAGCGTAACGGTAAGCGTCCCGCACTGTTGATAAGACGTCGCATGTTCTATTACATTCGCTACTACATTTTTTTAAAAGGCAATTCTGCTGTCTGCTGAAGTTAACAATTTAATGGAACTTTGAACATAATTCTCTTCACTTCTCAACCCAAAATAGTCGCATGTGGAAAAAAGGCTAACTTCTGCGTCATTTTGTTCTTTTCAGGTTTAATAGACGACCAGGCAGCAGATGCGCTCCAAGCTTTTGTATTATGTATGGGGAGAACGCATCGTGCCTAAATAGTCAGAAAAGTAATTTCTACATTAGCTGTCGTCAGACTGTTATAGATAACATCAGAGAATTCGCATTTATCGTTGATGATTAATTTCTCTCTCATCTTTAGTATTGTTTTAACAATACTAAAAGAAACCTTACGAAAACTGTGCACTGTATTGTAAGAAATGAAATAAAACTACCCACGATAACCTTACGACGAAAGTAAGTCTGTTTTAACAAAACTGAGTATCTGTACACAAGCGTGTCTCTATCTGCACGAAATAGTAAAATACTACTCACGTATATTTCGATTGGGTCTGTGTTTAAACGGTATGCTGTGTCATAATCAACAGGTATGCAAATGTGGCATTTCATAAATAAAGTTACGTATTCCTAGAAACCCAAAATTTGCTTGTCAGCAGCGGAAAGAGGCGTTACCTGTTGTGCAGCATTGTAAGTGTTTCATCATTGCACTTTGAGCTGAAAGTTTTTTCTTGCGATTTGCTAATCAATTTATTTCCTTCACACTTATCACCCTGGCATGGGAGTCTTAAGTGAAGAACATTATTGAATTTCGTATCGTTGACGGTCGATTCGAATTTCCTCAGAGACGCTTGTATTCTATAGCAGCTTGGCAGTCAGAAAGCCGAGATCTACGACCATTAACACAACTTACTGAGTCGAGCTGGCAAGAGGATTTGATGTGTAAAGGTTTTCTTCTGATTTTGTTACAGAATTTTTTCTGGGAATTCGCAGCTCCATGAAATAATACACAAAAAAAACCTCGCACGCGCTGCTTCTACCACGGTTAGAACTGACGATTTTCTAAACCGTTGGAACACGAGATACGGGCGGTTCCACGGGGCTACGGACACACTGTTCGCAGCACGCCACTCTCGTTATGGTATTAGTCGCTCAGCCTCATAACGCATCGTGAAATATATTAAAAGTTGTCACTTATATGAAGAATAGAATTTCTTTAGACAAAAAAATTTAAATTTCTGTCTCAGTGTCTTACTTTACGTGAGGATTATATACCAAGAGTCATTCAAATGGAAAGGGAGAATCAAGCGAATTTAGCGAGTCAGTTCAGTACCATATGCGGAAGTGATTGCACTGTCACAGTGTTGCCAAATGTTTGTGACGATGTTGCCAATTCTCAGCTGCGCTAGGAACAGCTCTGTAGCGTTATAGGAGGAGAATCCTGTGCTCGTGTCATAGGAGGATACGGAGAGAAGGCGCTGGGTTTGGTTAATATGCTGCGTTTTCTCCTACCAGATGTATCAAACATTCATCTTCCATCACGGTTACAGTTCCCCACAAAATATACACTCCTGGAAATGGAAAAAAGAACACATTGACACCGGTGTGTCAGACCCACCATACTTGCTCCGGACACTGCGAGAGGGCTGTACAAGCAATGATCACACGCACGGCACAGCGGACACACCAGGAACCGCGGTGTTGGCCGTCGAATGGCGCTAGCTGCGCAGCATTTGTGCACCGCCGCCGTCAGTGTCAGCCAGTTTGCCATGGCATACGGAGCTCCATCGCAGTCTTTAACACTGGTAGCATGCCGCGACAGCGTGGACGTGAACCGTATGTGCAGTTGACGGACTTTGAGCGAGGGCGTATAGTGGGCATGCGGGAGGCCGGGTGGACGTACTGCCGAATTGCTCAACACGTGGGGCGTGAGGTCTCCACAGTACATCGATGTTGTCACCAGTGGTCGGCGGAAGGTGCACGTGCCCGTCGACCTGGGACCGGACCGCAGCGACGCACGGATGCACGCCAAGACCGTAGGATCCTACGCAGTGCTGTAGGGGACCGCACCGCCACTTCCCAGCAAATTAGGGACACTGTTGCTCCTGGGGTATCGGCGAGGAACATTCGCAACCGTCTCCATGAAGCTGGGCTACGGTCCCGCACACCGTTAGGCCGTCTTCCGCTCACGCCCCAACATCGTGCAGCCCGCCTCCAGTGGTGTCGCGACAGGCGTGAATGGAGGGACGAATGGAGACGTGTGGTCTTCAGCGATGAGAGTCGCTTCTGCCTTGGTGCCAATGATGGTCGTATGCGTGTTTGGCGCCGTTCAGGTGAGCGCCACAATCAGGACTGCATACGACCGAGGCACACAGGGCCAACACCCTGCATCATGGTGTGGGAGCGATCTCCTACATTGGCCATACACCTCTGGTGATCGTCGAGGGGACACTGATTAGTGCACGGTATATCCAAACCGTCATCGAACCCATCGTTCTACCATTCCTAGACTGGAAAGGGAACTTGCTGTTCCAACAGGACAATGCACGTCCGCATGTATCCCGTGCCACCCAACGTGCTCTAGAAGTTGTAAGTCAACTACCCTAGCCAGCAAGATCTCCGGATCTGTCCCCCATTGAGCATGTTTGGGACTGGATGAAGCGTCGTCTCACGCGGTCTGCACGTCCAGCACGAACGCTGGTCCAACTGAGGCGCCAGGTGGAAATGGCATGGCAAGCCGTTCCACAGGACTACATCCAGCATCTCTACGATCGTCTCCATGGGAGAATAGCAGCCTGCATTGCTGCGAAAGGTAGATATACACTGTACTAGTGCCGACATTGTGCATGCTCTGTTGCCTGTGTCTATGTGCCTGTGGTTCTGTCAGTGTGATCATGTGATGTATCTGACCCCAGGAATGTGTCAATAAAGTTTCCCCTTCCTGGGACAATGAATTCACGGTGTTCTTATTTCAATTTCCAGGAGTGTATATGAATAAAACACTTACCTAATTACTTTGTTACAAAAGATTATTTCAGTACAATAAAAAGTCTTTGGAAATCAACTTTGCCAACCTGTCACGAAAAGTAAGATAACAAACACTTTGCACCTCGAAATCTATTGCATCTATGTGCAGTCTTGCCATCATACAAGTAGAATTTCATGAATTGCACGAGTATGTAGAAAAATGTTGGTGCGAATTGAAGCTGTAAGATACACAGTTACCTATTTATTCTGTACCACGTAATAATCAATTCATTTGATAATTCAGAAGAAAAGAAACTGAAAATTATGCCCATTAAGACAGAAACTAAAGTACAGATGTGGGCATTGTGCAGATCTGTGCTTTTTCGTCTTCAGATCTATACAAATAATGTATACTAACCAACGTATTCATTGCTTTCGTAATGTTTCCCTCTTGTTTAGTCTTCTGATGATGAACTGGATCCACACCTATGAGTCTGATTTTTTCTTTCTATCCTTCCATCTACTATCTTTGTGTGTTATTGTTCAAAAAGCAAAATATTATGCCTGTTCCCACGAGGTGTTAAAGTGAGGTCGCAAAAAGGCTAACGAATTATAATCAAAATACAGTGAGACGCCAATTTGTCTGTCGTCATGATGTTAAGTGGACAGAAATAGTTGGGTGTTATTGTCGTCTTTTCTTATTGAGATTTTCATATTACCCTGACACAAGACGCCGAGATAAATGTGTATATTCTCCGTGACGAAACATCCCACATTCCATTCATCCTGATCCATTCGTTACGTGCATCGGCGGCAATGAGTGATAGGAAGCTGTTGTGGGGTGACGAATAACAATAGCAATGGTGGTAATTAGAAATCAATAATCAAGGATGCTTACTGCATTACAGACGATTAACAAAATAACCAAGAATGGCTGAGTGTTTAATTGGCGCACTGAGTAGGTGTTCTTACCACTTTGTTACTGAATTCTGTTCTAGTTGTTTGCAGAGAGATAACAAAGATTTCTGTTTTCTCTCTCTTTTTATTTTAATTTTAATTTTTTGAGGGAAGCATCGAGAAGCGCAGTAATAAGCAAGTAGGCATATAACCAGTTTACAGTTATTTTCATCGGGATACATAAAGCAAAAATACAACTTTTAAGTGTGTTATTGCGTAATTCCAGCTATTGACAGTCTATTCGTGAGCTCGCTCGCATTCAGTGGGGTGAAACCTATCACAGAAGCAAGCAAAAAACGAATATTTCTTGCACCATGCGCAACACATAAACGAAATCCCGCTGCACTGACGTGTTGTCCGATATATTGCAAGGAAAACATATCTGATTCAAGTTGCTAAATACAGCTCTATAAGATATCAATTTGGAAGCGTACCAGGTGTATAAAAGTATATCTTGAAATACGCAGAAAGGCCCATAGAGGTATTAGATTGAAACATAGCCATGAACAGTGGCCCAGGGGAAATATGTGTAAAGCGGCACATAGAAATCGTGGGACTGGTGAAGGATCGAACCTGAGACCTTTCTATCCACAGTCTTGCTCTTTATCACCTTGCCACCAGGCAGCCAACACTGTGGTTTCTGCTTGCCATTAAAATTAAGGATCTCTCGTTTGTGCCTGCGTTGGCACTTGCGTGTCCCTTAGGAGACCTTACCTTTGGGATTACCCACATATACGTGTGTGTAGTACTCGCTTCGGTGGTACATATACTAAAATTGGAACGATACAGAGAAGATTAGCATGGCCCCTGCGCAACGATGACACGCAAAATCGTGAAGCGTTCCACATTCCCCCCCCCCCCCCCCCTTTGAACCATGGACCTGGCCGTTGGTGGGGAGTCTTGCGTGCCTCAGCGATACAGATAGCCGTAGCGTAGGTGCAACCACAACGGAAGGGTATCTGTTGAGAGGCCAGACAAACTTGTGGTTCCTGAAGAGGGGCAGCAGCCTTTTCAGTAGTTGCAGGGGCAACAGTCTGGATGATTGACTGATCTGGCCTTGTAACAATAACCAAAACAGCCTTGCTGTGCTGGTAGCAAGCAAGGGGAAACTACAGCCGTAATTATTCCCCGGGGCATGCAGCTTTACTGTACGATTAAATGATATTGGCGTCCTCTTGGGTAAAATATTCCGGAGGTAAAATAGTCCCCCATTCGGATCTCCGGGCGGGGACTACTCAGGAGGATGTTGTTATCAGCAGAAAGAAAACTGGCGTTCCACGAATCGGAGCGTGGAATGTCAGATCCCTTAATCGGGCAGGTAGGTTAGAAAATTTAAAAAGGGAAATAGATAGGTTAAAGTTAGATATAGTGGGAATTAGTGAAGTTCGGTGGCAGGAGGAACAAGACTTTTGGTCAGATGACTACAGGGTTATAAACACAACATCAAATAGGGGTAATGCAGGAGTAGGTTTAATATCGAATAGGAAATAGGAATGAGGGTAAGCTACTACAAACAGCATAGTGAACGCATTATTGTGGCCAAGATAGATACGAAGCCCACACATACTACAGTAGTACAAGTTTATATGCCAACTAGCTCTGCAGATGACGAAGAAATTGAAGAAATGTACGATCAAATAAAAGAAATTATTCAGATAGTGAAGGCTGACGAAAATTTAACAGTCATGGGTGACTGGAATTCGGTAATAGGAAAATGGAGAGAAGGAAACGTAGTAGGTGAATATGGACTGGGGCAAAGAAATGAAAGAGGGAGCCGCCTGGTAGAATTTTGCACAGAACACAAATTAATAATAGCTAACACTTGGTTCAAGAATCATAAGAGAAGGCTGTATATATGGAAGAACCCTGGAGATACTGACAGGTTTCAGATAGATTATATAACGGTAAGACAGAGATTTAGGAACCAGGTTTTAAATTGTAAGACATTTCCAGCGGCAGATGTGGACACTGAGCACAATCTATTGGTTATGACCTGCAGATTAAAACTAAAGAAACTGCAAAAACGTGGGAATTTAAGCAGTGTGACCTGGATAAACTAAAAGAACCGGAGGTTGTACAGAGTTTCAGGGAGAGCACAAGGGAGCAATTGACAGGACTGGGGGAAAGAAATACGGTGGAAGAAGAATGGGTAGCTTTGAGGGATGAAGTAGTGAAGGCAGCAGAGGATCAAGTAGGTACAAAGACGAGGGTTAGTAGAAATCCTTGGGTAACAGAATATATATTGAATTTAATTGATGAAAGGAGAAAATACAGTAAATGAAGCAGGCAAAAAGGAATACAGACGTCTCAAAAATGAAATCGACAGGAAGTGCAAAATGGCTAAGCAGGGACGGCTAGAGGACAGATGTAAGGATGTAGAGGCTTATCTCACTAGGGGTAAGGTAGATACTGCCTACAGGAAAATGAAAGAGACTTTTGGAGATAAGAGAACCACTTGTATGAACATCAAGAGATCAGATGGAAACCCAGTTCTAAGCAAAGAAGGGAAAGCAGAAAGGTGGAAGGAGTATATAGAGGGACTATACAAGGGCGATGTACTTGAGGACAATATTATTAAAATGGAAGAGGATGTAGATGAAGATGAAATGGGAGATATGATACTGCGTGAAGAGTTTGATACAGCACTGAAAGACCTGAGTCGGATCAAGCCCCCGGAGTAGACAACATTCCATTGGAACTACTGAAGGCCTTGGGAGAGCCAGTCCTGACAAAACTCTACCACCTGGTGAGCAAGATGTATGAGACAGGCGAAATACCCTCAGACTTCAACAGGAATATAATAATTCCAATCCCAAAGAAAGCAGGTGTTGACAGATGTGAAAATTACCGAACTATCAGTTTAATAAGTCACATCTGCAATATACTAACGCAAATTCTTTACAGACGAATGGAATAACTATAGAAGCCCACCTCGGGGAAGATCAGTTTGGATTCTGTAGAAATGTTGGAACACGTGAGGCAATACTGTCCCTACGACTTATCTTAGAAGCTAGATTAAGGAAGGGCAAACCCACGTTTCTAGCATTTGTAGACTTAGAGAAAGCTTTTGACAATGTTGATTGGAATACTCTCTTTCAAATTCTGAAGTTAGCAGGGGTAAAATACAGGGAGTGGAAGGCTATTTACAATTTGTACAGAAACCAGATGGCAGTTATAAGAGTCGAGGGACATGAAAAGGAAGCTGTGGTTGGGAAGGGAGTGAGACAGGGTTGTAGTCTCTCCCCAATGTTATTCAATCTGCATATTGAGCAAGCAGTGAAGGATACAAAAGAAAAATTCGGAGTAGGTATTAAAATCCATGGAGAAGAAATAAAAATGTTGACGTTCGCCGATGACATCGTAATTCTGTCAGAGACAGCAAAGGACTTGGAAGAGCAGTTGAACGGAATGGATAGTGCCTTGAAAGGAGGATATAAGATGAACATCAACAAAAGCAAAACGAGGAGATGCTGAGGGAATTATATTAGGAAATGAGACACTTAAAGTAGTAAAGGAGGTTTGCTATTTGGGGAGCAAAATAACTGATGATGGTCGAAGTAGAGACGATATAAAATGTAGACTGGCAATGACAAGGAAAGCTTTTCTGAAGAAGAGAAATTTGTTAACATCGAGTATAGATTTAAGTGTCAGGAAGTCATTTCTGAAAGTATTTGTATGGAGTGTAGCCATGTATGAAAGTGAAACATGGACGATAAATAGTTTGGACAAGAAGAGAATAGAAGCTTTAGAAATGTGGTGCTACAGAAGAATGCTGAAGATTAGATAGGTATATCACATAACTAATGAGGAAGTATTGAATAGGATTGGGGAGAAGAGAAGTTTGTGGCACAACTTGACCAGAAGAAGGGAACGGTTGGTAGGACATGTTCTGAGGCATCAGGGGATCACCAACTTAGTACTGGAGGGCAGCGTGGAGCGTAAAAATCGTAGAGGGAGACCAAGAGATGACTACATTAAGCAGATTCAGAAGGATGTAGGTTGTAGTAGGTACTGGAAAATGAAGAAGCTTGCACAAGATACAGTAGCATGGAGAGCTGCATTAAACCAGTCTCAGGACTGAAGACCACAACAACAACAACCTGTGTGTAAACTCCTTCTAATGCCCACTCATGGAAGACAAGGATACCTAGTCTAGCTTTAATATTACAAATACGCCTCTGTTTCTGGGTAAACGCAGACTTAGGTTGATAATCATTTTGAATATTTATCAGTACTGCACCCATTGGTGTGAAACTCGTTTTCTACCAATGATTCCCACAGCTACAGGAACAGTACTTTAATACCTCTTACACAAAGTACTTACACAGTGCTATCAGACGAAAAGATCAACCTGACACAAACGGTGGGAAGTTTGTTTTACAACCTGCGTACCTGGATAAAGAGCTTTTCCTATTTGAGATATCTGTGAACGTTGCTACATAAGACGATTTAAGAAGAAACTAAATTCCTTCAGCTACGCCATTGCTTAAAGAAATCGTGTTAACGGCACTAAATCGTGGTTTTGTAAATCGTTTACCAGAGATACTCTGCCGCATTTCGCTGGTTCGAAGGCAAAAAGCTTACTGACAAATTTCACAGAAGGAAAAGGGAGACGAAATGTCTCCCACTAGAAAGTCATGTTGTTTTACTTAAATGGCCCGTTTAGGACAGGCATATTGTACACAGAAGTGGAAGATTAGATTAGATTAGTTTTCGTTCCATAGATCCGTGTTGAGGAGATCCTCGTGGATGTGGAACATGTCACCTTTATTTTATTTTTTTAAAGCTGAAATAACAATACTAATAATATAAATATGTACAACACATCATTTGGTTCTATTAAAAAATTCGTCAATGGACTAGAAGGAGTTGGTCACTAGTAAGTCTTTCACGCTCCTTTTAAACTGATCTCTATTTGTAACTAAATGTTTTATGATTGCTGGCAAATTATTGAAGATGAGTGTTCCTGAATAGTGGACCCCTTTTTGAATTAAAGTAAGTGCTTTTTAGTCCTTGTGCAAATCATTTTTGTTCCTGGTATTGTATGTATGAACTGAGCTGTTTGTTGGAAAAAGAGATATATTATTTAGGACAAATTTCATTAAGGAATAAATATACTGAGAGGCAGTAGTTAGTATACCCAGTTCTTTGAAGACGTCCGAGAGTTTACTCCACAAATAATACGTATTACACGCTTTTGGACTCTGAAAACTTTTGTTTGACTTGAAGAGTTACCCCAAAATATTATACCATATGACATTATGGAATGAAAGTAGGCAAAGTATGCAAGAGAGAGCACCACTAAATTCTACAATCCGTATGCATTGCATACACACAGAAATTACTGTTACAGTGTACTTATGGAGTCCAATGAGTGTATTCCATATTTTCCGGTGAGAAAGAGCACTGACAAACAGTCTTCGCTACATTAGGTTACTTAAACTGGCGTCACTTTGAGCTACAATTTATGGCCAGCGACTAAGTGTAAGGACAGTGAGTCGGATGTGGGTTTTGCAACTGTGAAATACTTTCCTTACATTACGAAAGCGAATATTAGATTTGAACTAATATTGCGAAAATTTTGGACTTGGATAGCTTAGAATGAAAATCTTGCTGTTTATGGCAAAGGAAAACAATAGATTTTCTAAAACATTCTGTGTCATACACAACTTGAAACAGGCCACGTCGACCAAATCATATGGAACAACCGACAGCGACGTATATTGGAAGGCAGTAAGCTCCCTTGGCTTTTGGTTTGGCAGTATTCGACAGCCATTTCTAGGCGCAAGTAAATGAAGAAAGGCAGCGCTTTTTCGTTATCAAGTAACGTCTTCATCAATTACCTTAGTTTTAATGTAATCTACGAGTAACTGTTGATGTTTGATATTAACATGAAAAGAATTTCGTTGACAGGGAAAGAACCTGTTATTGGGCAACTACTTCTATAATGATCAAAATGCAGTAAATGATCTTCAAGCACATGTGTTCCAGCAGCAGTATGAAGAAAATGATAGTAATAATGACGGTGATAATCGAATTATCCGGTAACTTCGCACTTCACAGTGGATTTTCTCGAACGAAGAAATTTCCTGAATTAGTGAAAATTTCAAAATGGCTTCAAATCGAGGCTATGACGCCTAGAAGAGTCTTTACATCCTGCTGACATGAGAATAGCAAAATCTTCACGTTAGAAGCTTGCTTCTACTTAACCATTTAATAGACTCGCGTTTTTTTCCACCGTGCCTAGTTTAGTAAGCTAAGCACATCATCCATTTCAGCACACTTCTGGGGCTGGGAAATGTGGCCACAATGGTCTGGTGGAACGAACTATCACAAGTACAATGCGTGGGTGCAGGCATTTACTTTTAAGAGGCACAAACAGATTTACTTTACCTCTCGTAACCTCAAGAGAAAGCTGTTATAATCCAGAATCGGCATTAAACATCACGTTCCTTCATTCCAAACTGGGCAGAGCCGGTTTACGTTGGAAAATGACATAGGTGGGGGTCAGGGTAAACAGAAATACTGTCACGAGTAAACTTACTTACATTAGAAAATTTTATTTTATTTGATGAACATATAGCTGTCTAAATGAACAGGGCTTTTATTTTACTTGTACTTGATTGAACTAGAGACTGGACTGGACTGTGATTCGAAGTCGTATCTCCTCTTTCGAGGATCATGAATACGACATTTCGTAACGATGTGGAACGAGTCATTTTAATGACAGATTTCTTTACATACAAGTATTCAATTTCTTTCAACAATTTTTTACCCTCTTTCTTTCTTTCTTTCTTTCTTTCTCTACCTCTCTCTCTCTCTCTCTCTCTCTCTCTCTCTCACACACACACACACACACACACACATACATTCTTTTTCTATTTTTATTTGTTTGTTGTGATCGACTATCGGCGAAGCACGGAAACGTCCGCGAATGAATTTCTTAGTTTTGAGTACAGTTACGAAAGAAATATAAAAACAACTATGAGAGTTACATATTTATGATGCTAAGTAGCAGTCAGTTCTGAGTATTATTAGTAACTAAGCTTCAGTCCCTAAACCTAGTTGCAGAAATGCGATTCAGACGCATTACGTATTCCAGGCCGTAGCAGCCGCGTCTTTGAGGCGCCAGCTATGGTCACTTCCCAGCCCGCTGTAGGATCACATCGGTTCGGCTTCTTCCTGCTGGTAATGTAGCTTAATTTGGCCACAACGCAAGGTATGTTTGGCAACTCTGTGATCGACGAGTTACTTCCTGGTGTGCACGGAATTAAGCCTCAAAGTTCACTTGATTTCTCGTCTCATTTCCATTGAATAAACTGAGTTTTTATCGCTTGAGGTGTAACAGAAGACTGTAAATTTACGGTTTTCAGCCCAGGAAAACCGTTGAACGTTGCAATCGCAACTAATCTCGTCCTGTAAATAGCGGTTTACGAGTTGTAGCCACTAATGGCATCGTAAGAGGAAAACTCAAACCAAATCTGTCCGCTAGCTCTGTGTTGACGTGCTGACCTGTAAAAAACGCGACTGTTATGGTTCATGGTTCCAGCCTCGCAGAATGTAATGTTTTTTATCCCTTCCGTGTAAGAGCTGCAATCAGTCAGATCAAACATCGATAAGCAAATCGTAAGAAAATACTTTCAGCTCATAGTGCAATGGTGAAGAACTTACAATTCTGCACAACAGGTAACGCCACTTTCCGCTGCTGACAAGCAAATTTTGGGTTTCTAGGAATACGTAACTTTATTTATGAAATACCACGATTGCTTACCTGTTGAGTATGACACAGCAGACCATTTAAACACAGACCCAATCGAAATCTAAGTGAGTAGTGTTTTACTAATTCGTGCAGATAGAGGCACGCTTGTGTACAGATACTCAGTTTTGTTAAAACAGACTTACTTTCGTCGTAAGGTTATCGTGGGTAGTTTTATTTCGTTTCTTACAATACAGTGCACAGTTTTCGTAAGGTTTCTTTTAGTATTGTTAAAACAATACTAAACATAAGAGAGAAATTAATCATCAACGATAAATGCGAATTCTCTGATGTTATCTATAACAGTCTGACGACAGCTAATGTAGAAAATACTTTTCTGACTATTTTGGCACGATTCGCTCTCCCCATACATAATACAAAAGCTTGGAGCGCATCTGCTGCCTGGCCGTCTATTAAACCTGAAAAGAACAAAATGACGCAGAAGTTAGCCTTTTTTCCACATGTGACTATTTTGGGTTGAGAAGTGAAGAGAATTATGATCAAAGTTCCATTAAATTGTTAACTTCAGCAGATAGCAGAACTGCGTTTTAAAAAAAAAATGTAGTAGCGAATGTAATAGAATATGCGGCGTCTTATCAACAGTGCGAGACACTTACCGTTACGCTTCTAGTTGTGACGTAGCTACAGCAGCTCTGGAAGTGAACAACAGTTCCTCCAGATATTCGGCATTCCACAGTGCTGTGAGATAATGCATATGGCCGGATCTAGACTTCTGAGAGACAGACAGTTACAGCATTTTCTTTTTTTTTTTTTTCACTGCACGATGGTTTCAACTAACAGATAGCGCAACAGAGTAGCTCAAATGTAAAGGAACACTTCCTATTTAAATTTCTGCATCCTACGCTGTTGGCAGTTCTGTGTAGGTGGCAGTTACGTTATTTTATTTCGGTGATTACAAAGTACAGTCGAATGTATGCACAGAGTAGCCAAGGCAGCTAGTTCATGGCGATTCGGTCAACCAAGTAAATGAATGTCCTGAACATCCTGCAAACCACTACAGGAAGCCTGTGTGTCAGAATTCTTGTGTGCCGCAACGGTATTATGATAGAGAAATGAGTCGTAGAGAAGCGGGTTTGGTGGTCTGTTGGACTGATGATAGTTTCATTTGATGTTGCCGGCACGGTAGCCTCAGCGTGTTCGGTCAGAGGGTTACGTACCCTCTGTAATAAAAAAAAACTGAGTTAATCGATCATAAAACGAACTTAATCGGATGTCTTACGACGTCCGCCCCGAGCAGATACAACGACCAAATGCGGAAAAAAAATGTTGGTCGCGGTTCGATTCCAACTTCTGCCGATGTTTTTTGATAGGGAGAGGCAGATTCTATTCTCTTCTGGCTACGCCAAGTGAAGAAGGTATAATGGCATTGTGGTCTGAAAATCACATTAAACATGATATTCCTTCTCTACCAAGTAGACGTTAGATGGAACCACAATAAAGAAGGAGTGGCGACATGTAGAAACTCTATCACCAGTAACCTTTCTTATACTAGTTATTTGTTTCTAGTGACGAAACAAACCCTTTGTATGGTCACAGGACACTTATTCCGTCTTTTATTTGAGCTTCTGTGTGTCGATAAAACTGATTCTGAACTGGGAATGCAACTGAGACCGTCCTTAACGTGGAATTTGATCCCTTCGTGGCAATACAACTCTACTACAACTTGTTGTTTGTTCAGAGCTTTAGATTCCTCAACATTTCCACATATTGCGCATGAATGGGTTGGAATCCTAGCCCAGCACTAAACTTTTCACTAAGTATTATCAAGCTCTAGCATGAGAACACCTATCTGCTGGTGGACAATAATTTTTATTTTTAATGCATTTTCGTTCGTTGTCAACACTAACGATATCTGACGTTTTTGAAGCCCAGTGAGACACAGAACTATTTTCGAGATCACTGGAAGTTCAAGGATGTTATTCCGAGCTGCTGGTGGAGAAAAATTCGGTAGCCGACGTCCCTTTTTTGTGTAGTCAACAACGATATGTTTGGGGTTCGATTCCTAGTCAGCACTGAACTCTTTCTCATATTATTTCTAGTTCAAACATGCTCACATGTCGCTGCTGGTGTAACAAACCCATACTTAACGTTCCTTTTCTCTAGAATATAACAGCGATATGTGCCGGGTTCGAGTCCTGGGAAGGAAAATATTAATGTTTCGTCTCTTCATTTCAGTTAATATAGCTACTGCCAAGAAAATCCGATATGTCAAAGTCGATTGTGCTTCGATAACAATCTCATTAGGTTCTGGGTTCGAATCCCTCTCCAACACAAAGCTTTACCTCACTGCATTTCAAGTAAGTTATTTCAATATTGAACATCTCTCGTAGTTGTTGGAACCATTTTCAATAGTCAAACGACTGTAACAAGGAGCGATTAGAGGACCTGCTAGACAGCTGCGTTATGTGGATTGCATGGGAAACAGACGAAATGCAATCCAGGTCGTTCGGATACTTTTGAGCATGACTGTACTTCGTTAACAATCCGATTAGGTGCTGGGTTCGCATCCCTGTCACAAGCTTTATGTGATGGCATTTCAATTTTAAACATGAGCGTACCTTGTTCCTTGTGAATGACACCATATTAAACGTCGCTGGGGGTAGTTCCCAGGACGTTAACTGTTATGACAGGATTCCGAGTTCAGTACAAACATTTTCGTCATTTATTTTTAGTATCTGAACTGATAACTGATACTGGTGCCAACGTCTATACTTCACGTCTCTTTATGCCTAGTGATCCGGTCTCAATAAGGCACAACCAAAGCTTAGCTTAGTTAGCAATGGCTATAAGTGCTGGGTTTGAATTCAGGTCCAGAACGACAACGTTGGCCATGTCATTTAAAGTTCAAATTTGTGTACACGTAGCTGTTGATGTGTTACGAGAACAATGATATTACTGGTGATTCGCTGTTAATGTTGAGATTTCCTTAGAGTGCTTGTTGCCATTAATCGCGTTTTTCTACTGGTTCGTCCAATTTCCAGTTTCCAGAGCCACTCGCCGTAGAGCGACCTTCAGCATGTGGATGGAAAACTTTTTAGAGAGCGAAAAACTTTTTTCCAGTTGCCGTACAGCTTTGTAACTCCATATATTGTCTCAAGTATTTAATTTTGACTAAGGATTACTGTACAATATATGTAAAATAATCCATTTTCTCAGAACTTTTCGAATGTCACCTGTTGTAATTAAGGTCAGTTTATGAGTGTTATGGGGTGTCTCATCACTAAGAGCGTGTTTTCTAATATGTTTTATATGACGATATTAGTTGATGCTTAGACTGACTGCCATAAAGACCTTCAGTCTCTTAGTAGTCTCTTGAGGTACCCATTGTGTGTAGTCAAACGACTGTACCCCAAGGGGTTTTCGTGTTTAGAGGACCTGCAACACAGCTACGTTATGTTGGTTGTATTCGGCAGTGACTCACTTTTGTTGCTGTCAAGTGTACTTGAGGGCGATATTGTGGAAATGGAAGAGAACGTATATGATGATGAAATGGGAAATGTGATACTCCATGAAGTATTTCGCAGAGCACTGAAAGACCTAAGTCGAAACAAGGCCCCAGGTGTAGTCAGCATTCCATTTACACTGCTAATAGCCCTGGGACAGCCAGTCCTGACAAAACTTTACCATGTGGTGAGCAAGATGTATCAGAGAGGCGAAATACCCTCAGACTTCCAGAAGAATATAATAATTCCAATTCTAAAGAAAGCAGGTGATGACAGGTGTGAAAATTATTGGACTATCATTTTGATAAGTCACGGTTGCAAAATACTACCACAAGTTATTTACAGACGAATGGAAAAACTGGTAGAAGCTGACCTCAGGGAGGATCAGTTTGTTTTCCGTAGAAATGTTGGAACACGTGAGGCAATACTGACCCTACAGCTTATGTCAGAAGATAGATTAAGAAAAGGCAAACCTACGTTTCTAGCATTTATAGACTTAGAGCAGACTTTTGATAATGTTGACTGGCATACTCTGTTTCAAATTCTGAAGGTGGCAGTGGTCAAATACAGGAAGCAAAAGGCTATTTACAATTTGTACAGAAACCAGATGGCAGTTATAAGAGTCGAGGGACATGAAAGGGAAGCAGTGTTTGGGCAGGGAGTGAGAGAGGGTTGTAGCCTATCCCCAATGTTATTCAGTCTGTATATGGAACAAGCAGTAAACGAAACAAAACAAAAATTTGTAGTAGAAATTAAAATCCATGGAGAAGAAATAAAAACTTTGTGGTTTGCCGATGACATTGTAATTCTGTCAGACACAGCAAAGGACCTGGAAGAGCTGTAAGTTGAATGGAATGGGCAGTGTCTTGAAGGAAGATATGACATGAACATCAACAAAAGAAAAACAAGGATAATGGAATGTAGTCGAATTACATTCGGCGATGCTAAGGGAATTAGAATAGGAAATGAGACACTTAAAGTAGTAGATGAGTTTTGCTATTTGGGGGTCAAAAAAACTGATGATAGTCAAAGTAGAGAGGATACAAAATGTAGACTGGCAATGGCAAGGAAAGCGTTACCGAAGAAGAGAAATTTGTTAATATCGAGTGGAGTGTAGCCAAATATGGAAGTGAAACATGGAAAATAACTAGTTTAGACAAGAAGAGAATAGAAGCTTTCGAAATGTGGTGGCACAGAATGCTGAAGATTAGATGGGTAGATCATGTAACTAATGGGGAGGTGCTGAATAGAATTGCGGAGAAGAGGAATTGGTGACACAACCAGACTAAAAGAAGGCATCTGTTGGTAGAACACGTTCTGACGCACCAAGGGATCACCAATTTAGTACTGGAGGGAAGCGTGGAGGGTAGAAATTGGAGAGGGAGACCAAGAGATGAATACACTAAGCAGATTCAGAAGGATGTAGGTTGCAGTAGTTCCTCGGAGATAAAGAGCTTTTCACAGGATAGAGTAGCGAGGAGAGCTGCTTCAAACCAGTCTCTGGACTGAAGACCACAGCAACAACAACAGTATCAGTACTGTGATGCTCGAGACAATCTACATCCATGTGATTAGTCTGTAGTTCAAAATAGTGAGTGGCAGAGAGTTCATTGACCCACCTTCGAGCTATGTATTCTGTTCCACTTAGGAAAAGTGCGCAGGAAAAACGAACACTTCTGTTTTACCATACGAGCTCTGATTTATTTTGATAATGATCTCTATGTACATGGATGCCAACAAAATACAGGGTGTTAAGTAAATAGCTATGCCGTTCATAAGTCGCCGTATTAAAGTCATGGAAGTTATAAGAGATGCTGGAAGTGATCCCCTTGAAGTTGAAGACAGAGTTGCACACTTTTCTGCATGTTTTTGAAGACCTTGTGTAGAACATTGGGCTAAATAGTCAGAATGTGACGTATCAGTGCTGCTTGGAGTTCTTGTATATTGTGTGGATAGCCATCATAGACCTTTCCCTTCAACACACCCCATAGAAGGTAATCCAATGGAGCCAAGTCTGGTGAATGCAGATTCCAGAGTCCTCGAGAGATGATGCAGCCACTGAAGGTGTCCTTTAAAAAGTTCCTGGCCTTGTGGGTGCCCCATCCTGTTGGAACCAGGCATTCTCAATTTCGTCCTCATTCAGTTCATCTAGGAAGGGCTCCAGAATACAGGTGCAATACCATTCTGCATTTATGATGTCCTGAAAGAAGATCAGCCCAAAAATGCTTTTACGAGTCACCAAACGCCAACCGTTTGAATATGCAGTGGGGACACCTTAAATTTATGTGGATTCTCCATAGTCGACACACGATTATTCTGGCTGGCTATTCACGTAACCGGAGAGGTGAAACAATGCTTCATCTGTGAAAAAAATTGTCAAGAATCCCCTCACCATTGACCTGCAGAAAGGACAGAAACCAGTTATATAAAGTTCACATAAGCCAGGCGATCAGTGTCTCTCAGTTCATGCACAACCAACATTTTGTACGGATACATGGACAGTAACTTCCGGAGACTATTTTGAGCAGAACCCATGGACAAGTGGGCTTGCTGTGCTACTCGTCTATCCGATTTCTTTGGACTTTTCAGCATCATGTCTTGCACCTCCAACACCTTCTCTTCGTATATGGATGTGGATGGCCTCCCTGACTTTGGCATTATGAACGTTTCCAGTCTTTCGAAACTTGGTGATGAGGTTCCGTACAGCATTGTAATTAGGCCTTTTAACTCATGAGAACGTTTCTCCTAATCAAGCTTCTACTGCTGAGGTAAACGTGTCTCCATTGCGGAAAACATGCTCCACAAGAAAAACTCTTTGTTCAATCTTCAGCATGATGACCTTGATCACAATTATATCACACAAGACGTTGGGTGTCAATCAAACCCGACCTGCGAACAAATAAAAAACATGGTCAAATATTATTCGAATACTTTAAACAACGGAAAATGTTGTGTTAATAATTGTCAATCGTATCAGTCGTTAGTTACTTTCTGAACTTCCGGTATTTTCACACTCTGGGAGAAAGTTGGTGATTGAAATGTCAACAGAAGATCTCACTACAACGAAAAAGACCTGTGTTGTAATGATCACCACCCCAGGTCGTGTATATTATCTATCACACTGTATCCCCTATTTCATGATAATATGAAACGAGCTAGTCTTCTTTGAACTTCTTGTTATCTTCTGTCAATCCAATGTGACGCAGATCCCACAATGCACAGTAATACTCCAGAAAAGGGCAGACAAGCTTAATGTAAACAGTCCATTTAGTAGACCTGTTGCACTCTCCAAGTGTTCTGCCAGTAAATCGCAGTCGTCATTTTGATTTCCTCACAACATTATGTATATGATTGTTCCAGTTTAATTCGTCTGTAATTGTAATTTTTAGGTATTAAACTGAACTGACAGCTTTTAGATTGATGTATCGTCAAATCGTAATTTACCATACCGGTACCGTACTCATGTGGATGATCTCACTTCTCTTACTGAGAGACAATAGCCACTCTTTGCAGCATACAGATATCTTTTTAATTTAATCAACTGTGAGTTCTTGGTGAAACATTGTAAATTAACTAAACAAACACTGTTATTAGCCTTGTTTCACAATTTATTATTAATGTTACTGCACAACCTAGGTTTCGGGTTATAAGGGCATTTTCAAGTACATTACTGATTCCCAAAGATGATAATACACAGATAAACATGATGGCAAGGCAAAGATAACCTTCTCAACTTCTTAAGGTATCGATCCATAGCTTAATATACAATTACGTCAATGATTAATTTGTTACAAATTACATATGTTATTACACATTTGCCAAGTAACTACAATGACTGGACTTAAGTTATGCATCTGCCAAGAGCTTTTTAAGTATGATTGACTGATACCCAAGGGTTTGTTTCATTCCTCGGTTTGTGATCCCATCTGAAACGTGAATAATTGATTGGGTTTGCTAGTTTAATAATAGGTGTTGGGATATACACATCTGTTTTTTAATGTGTAAAAACTTCAAATTGGTTGAGTTTGGCTCCCTTTTTCTCTGTGTGTAGGACTTTGGCTAAAAACAGTGTTTGCTTAGTTAATTTAATTTTACAGATATATTGTGTAAATCACTGTGCAATTCGTTTTGATCATGTGACGTCCTAACACGACGGTAGATGATGGCATCATCAGACTACCAATTTAAGAGGACTGCTCAAATTGTCTCCTAAATCGCCTGTCTAGATCAAGAACAGGAGAGGGCCTATAACACCTCCTTGGGGAATACCAGGTACTACTTCTGCTTCACTCGATATCTTTCCGCCAGTTACTAAAATCTGACAGGAAGTCATAATTCCAGCGCACAACCGAGACGATAATACATAGCCAAGGAATTTTATTAGTGTACGCATCTGAGGACAATGTCAAAAACCTTCAGGAAATCTAAACATGTGAAATCAGTTTGAGATCCCACTCTCGATAGCACTCATCACTTCGTGAAACTGAAGCACTGGTTGTGTTGTTTTGTATTGTGTTGTGTTGTGTTTCACGAGAAAGATATTTTCTGAATCCGTGCTCACTGGGTGTTAACAGATGTTTACTCGAGGTAATTCATGATGTACGTACACAGTTTGTTCCAAAATCCTGCTGCTAATCTGTGTTAGTGATATGGCTCTGTAAGTGAGCGGATTACTCATGTTTCCTTTGTTTGGTATTGGCGTGACTTGCACAACTTTCCAGCCTTTAGGTGTGGATCGAACGGTTGTATATGATTGCTAAATACGGAGTTATTGTATCAGTATACTCTGAAACTAACCTTACTGATATACAATCTGGCCCGGAGGGCTTCTTATTATTAAGTGATTTAAGCTGCTTGTCAACACAGAGGACATCTACTTCTAAGTTTGTCATATTGGCGGTAGTTCTTGATTTCAATTCTGGAATGTTTGCATAGTTTTCTTTGCTGAAAAAATATAACAAGACCATGTATGGTCACTCAGCTTCAGTGGAACTTCATCAGTAACATCATCATTGTTATCGCGTTGCGAAGATGTTGATTGTGTCTTGCTGCTGTTGTACTTTACATACAACCAGAATATTTTCGGTTACTGCCATATTTCGGGACAATTTCGTTGTATAAACTCTCAAAAGCATCCCACATCAAACTTAGCGTTAAATATCCAACTGTTGCAAAACTTTTTTTTTTGCCAACTTGGGATTTTATGTTCCAAATTTGGCATGGTCTTCTTTATTGCTTCTGTAAAAGAAGCAACGAAGAAGAGCAACAGTGTTCTGAACTGTTTTACGTACCATGCAGGATCAGTATTATTCCATATTAATTTATGTGGTCTATATCTCTCAACAGCCGACGGCCTTGGTGAAGCGGTAACACCGTTTCCCGTCAGATCACCGTAGTTAAGTGCCGGCAGGATTGACTACCACTTCTATGGGTCACCGCCTGAGTCTGCCGAGCGCTTTTGACAAGTGGGGTGTACTCAACTCTTTTCAGGCCACTTGCGGAGCTACTTGACAAAAGTAGCGACGGTTGACAACGGGCGACAGAGCAGTGTGCTGACCACATGCTCATCCACATCCAGTGACGCCTGTGGGCTGAGGATGACACGACGGCCGGTTGATACCGTTGAACCTTCAAGACCTGTTCGGATGGAGTTTAATTTTTATGTCTCTCTCAAGTGCCGTATTTATTTGAATCCAAACGACGCCTGGTCTAGGCTTACATATTCAGACTGGAAGGAGCTGAGGCTGCCACTTAGAAAGGCGTCAAGCGACGTCCTGTTCACTTTTTTTAATATACATACTTTTCATTTATTTTGGGCGGGTTTGGAACTTAGGATATTTTGACTCACTACAATAACTGTGTGGACGCTAACCCTAGTATCCGTCATGATGCTCCCTATTTGGTTGTGATTATTTGTTGCTAAGAGGTCAGCTACATTTTTGCAAAAATTTACACTTAAAGTGGGCACCTGGACAAATAATTATTGTTCAAAATACTTCCTTAAGAAAGCTTTTGGTACGATTTTGGGTGACGTTTTATGCCTATAACCAACTTGAAATACATATTTTCACCAACATACAGATGGTGGATTGAAGTCCTCACCAACTGTAATACTCTGTTTGGGGTATCTGTTTGAAAGAATGAGCTCGTCTTCGAACTATTTGACAACTGATTCAGGTGGTCGATAAAATGAAGCAATTATTAATTTGTTCTTGTTCTCAGATATAACCTACCCATACTAACTCACAGGTTGTATCTACTTAAATTTCACTACATGGTAAATTACTACCGGGAGAAATAAACATTCCACCACCTACTGTACTTACTCTATCTTTATGAACACGCTTCACTCCTCCATAAAAATTAGGGCTCAGTTTATTTGTGGATTTATCCGGTTTCCCATACCTATAATGACTTGAGGTTCAGTGCTTTATATTAGCGATTGGAGCTTTGAATTGTTGTAGCTGTACTGGGAAAGAACCACAGTTACATTGCCAATTGTAGTTAGATCTACCTTCGTCCTGTTTTCACTGTGCACCGTTTTAGACCGATGCCCTTCCTATAGCTTATGGATACCCTCTAACCTAAGAAGTCGGCCAATCCTCTCCACACAGCCCCTGCTACCCGCTACCCGTGCAGCCACATCCTGTGTGTAGTGGACCCCTGACATATTAAGCATATCCCAGGAATCCCACCACACTATGGCTCAAGTCAAAGAATCTGCAGACCACACAGGTGCAGAACTGTCTTAGCCCTGATACAGAGCTGATTTGAGGGTTGAATCAATAACCATGGGGTCAGTTCTGTCATGATGCTACAGATGGTGAGCTCCGCCTTCAAATAGCAAGACTGGTAGTCTTTACCAGTTCAGTTAACGTACCAAAACTGGATACACACTCTTCTCACCCAAAGCGACAGACAGCTTTAGCATCGACATAATCCACCACCTTCAGTTCAATGCAGCCTGTACTCTTCGTGGCATCCAGAAGCACCTGTTCGACGTCTAGAATGACTCCTGGTATGCATCCATTGTGCCCATGGATTTCTTTCCCTCCTTGGCAACCATATACCTAATGGGCCCCATTACACCTCTAATGTCGGAGCTCCCAGTAATCCCCACCCTTAGTGAATGCCCAGACCTTGGCAGGTCGAGAGGCTTCCTCTGGAGCAGTCCGAGTGACAGCAACTAACTCATTATCTTTGTAAGCCACAGATAGCGCCCAAAACTTGTTCATTGGATGAACTGGGGCAGCCCTCCATTTGGTCCCTAGGAAGCACTTTTTCTGCTTGCCACACCTCAGAACCTCTGCCCATTAGACAATGAGTGGAAGTTCCACGAATCTCCATGTCCAGCCCCCTGCAGTGATACGCATTGGCAACAGCATCGAGATGTGTGATTGAAGCAAACACCCCCTGGAGCTGTGAGTGAATGGTCACAAACTCAGCTCACATCTGAACACAGCAATCACAGTTCTTATTCATATTAAAGAAGGTGGAAGTATACTCTAGACAGTCAATAAAAGGAAGACCTTTGCATGATTAATATACTCACATATACAAGATGCTGATGATTAAGCTAAAGAGCATAGAGGAAATTTAGAATAAATAGCCTCCAATGAGATGCTGAACCGTGCAGTGAATGAAACGGTGTCCATCAGTGCTCTGCTGTAGTAATGAAAGCTGCCACATGACACTCGTTGATTGATTATCTAAGCATAATATTGCAAAGTGATATGAAATGAAACGAGCACTTAACAGAAATGTTGGTGGTCATGGAATATGGACAGGGAAAAAGAATAGCAGAAACAATATTCAATGAAATTCTCTCTCAGACACAAAAATCGCAAATATAGTGATGTTTATCGCAACCAGAACTCTCTGCATGGGTTCACATTTCGCACATTTCACATTGTACCCAGGAAAATTATGCCCCACAAAACATGCATTCTGTATATCCACTTCCTTGATTGAATGCATTCTTGCCACCTCGTCATTGGAAACTTACGGCTCCACTGTATCTGAAACACTGGAGTCAGTAGTTCGGCGCTCTTTCCCCCATTCAATTTCCTTTGAGGTTTTATTTGTCCTGATCGTTTCTGTTAGAGATTGATGCGATTCGACGTCTTCTTGTTTTGCATTATAGGCGATATGTCATAGGGACTCCCAGTAACTGGGACAGCAGACCACCCTGTCAGAAATAAAATATTTTGTGTTTATTTATGAAGTGCAGCTTGTTTTGAACATTGTACAATAGCAAATCAAAGCTTCGTATTAGTAGACAATTAATAAAGTCTACTAACCAGCTTTAGTTCGATCCTGATCTAGCTACTCCTGATTTTCCTGCCCAACAGGACGTTGCGTAGGTCTATTCCAAAGTCTTTGATTGTTTTCAGCAATGAAGTCACGACCTGCAAACATTTCTGTTGGGCAGGAAAATGACTGTGACCCTGAACACACTGACCACAATTTCAGCTGTCTGAACGTTCATATAGGCTCGACCAAAGAGTTTTGTAACATCAGTTGGAAGTAGGGTTCTGTCGTGTGCTCGAAGCCATTGCTCGAACTCTTTGCTATAGTATGTCTTCAGTGGTCCAGTAAACATTTTATCCAATGGCTGGGACTTACAGGTGCAGTGTGAATGGAGGATACCTAGATGAACATGATTAACCCTAGCCAATTCAGCTACCTGAGTGTTTTTCGTATGACTGTAATGGCCATCTAATATGAGAAGCACATGAGACTCCAAACTCCGATAGGTTTTGAAAATAAAACGTTCAAAAAACTGTTCAGCGGGTTGCTCTATACCCAACAAGAGGGATGACACGTGTAAATAGACCCATATGGTGCTCCTCTCATTATCTCCTAGTTCATGTTGTTTTCAGGAAGCTAATCAATGGAGGAACGAAGAAACCACCAACGCTGAAGCACAGAATGACGGTAATGAGTGAGCCTCTTTGTGTCACAGTGAGAGCTCATATCTGGCTTTCCTCATTGCGACTTACACTTTGAATGAGCAACCAACATCTTCTCTGTCAGTCCTTTCCTGCAATCCCAGTGCTACCAAATGGATTGTTCATACCATTCCTAATAGCCACTTTATAAGCCATATGGGTAATATCACTTCTTGTTCACACACAGAAAAGAGACTCCACACTTAGGACTGTGCTTCCAGCGAATCTCCAAGAGGCGCTAAATGCCTCCTGCCTAAGTGCTAATTTCGTTGTAGCTGCATCAGGCTCAACCAGCAGAAATGTGTCGTCCAAGGGACTTCAGACATTGTGGCAGCCTTCAAATATCTCATCTTCTTATCCCTCACTAATTTAACACCTTTTGCGATTTGCTCACAATCCAGTTTCTTTCATTGCTGGTGGTCTGGCGGTACAAGTTTCTTGTGACTGGGTATTACTGAGCTGTCGAAAAACATGGCGATTGTATTAGCAGACTACATTTACCAGTAATTGTTTAAAATACATCAAACAGCTTTGGAAACAGGAATTATGATTTACACAGTTGTGTAAATATGGAAGGTTTTTTTTTAATACTGGCAGCTTTCAAATCCCCTCAGGGGACATGTCGCTCTATGCCGAGTTTGTCTTTGGCTACCACTGGGGCCAGCCTTTGCAGCCTTCTGTGCTTCATGTCTATCCTCTTGATATTCTGTCTGCCCTACCTTGGGGAACATATCTGGGATGTTGTTGGAGATGTGTTCTGCATATTCAGATACCGATATCAGAACAGTCTCTCCACTGTTGTTTGTTCCTTTTTTCCTTCCTTCCTTTCTTCCTTCACCTTCTCCTATCCATCGTCCACTTCGGTGTTTGAGGTTCCTATTTTTCTTCTTCCTCCCTCTGCCCTCCTGAAGGCCAGCCCACGTGTCTGACACGTAACAGGCGTCTGGGTAACGTGCAATTCCCAGTCCCACGTCGACAGGTATGATTCACATGTACCCTCTGGTACAGATGAGGCCCAGGGAGGGGTGATAGCCTGAGCTGCTACATTCAAATTGCTGATTGGTCCCTCTGTCTGGTGTTCAGGAGGTGTGACCTGAGGTGAGAACCATCACATAAGGCCGGTAAGCCTCCCTCTGGAAGTACCACATTATCTGAGACACTGGCTGTCATGGGGGATTTTCTCCCAATAAGCCAATCACCATCTTTCCAGTCCATGTCTACCAAACGTAAATGGAATGAACCTCCCAATACAGAGACCCTCCCAGCTGCATCACGATTCCTTGTGGTTCAATGTACAGAAGATGGTCAGTCCTTGGCAATGGTAAAACCCTTTGTTATTCAGAAAAGTGTTTCTTTAGTTGCCAGCCCTGTTAAATCCAGCTCATGTTTTCGCAGTGGCACCTTGTTTTTCGAGTCTAATTCTAATTCTCAAGCACAAAAACATCTTGCCACTACACTCTTCCATGGCTATCCTGTTCATGTCGAGGCCCACTGAAATTTAAATTCTTCCCATGGTCTTAGTTATTTACACTAGGCTGCTCGATGGTATGACCAAGGTATAAATCCAAAAGTACCTCTCTGATCAGGGTGTCACTGCCATCCATCAGGTGATGAAAAAGGTGGATGCATCCTTAATGCCCACACACACACTCTTTTATTGCATCTCATCCATCCAAAATCAAAGCCGTCTATGAAGTTATCCATCCAAAATCAAAGCAGTCTATGAAGTTATCACAGTCAGACTGTACATTCTAAACCTGATGCACTGCTACTAGTGCCATCAAGTCAACCACACTTAAATGTCTTATCGACACCCAGCCTAATGTGTAACCTGCGGTAGGGATGGTTATGAGGGCAGTTGTCTGTATCCTTCTCCCTGCTATATCAACTGCAATGGTGACCATGCTGCCTACTCCCGAGATTGTTCCATGTGTCTTGATGAGTGGGCTGTCCAGGAGATGTGGGTGAAGGAAAAAGTGCCTTACCCGGTCACTCGGAAATTACTGGCCAGTCACAAAACCTAAGTTCTGCCATCTGACACTTATAGTTCCGTTCTTGCTCTATAAAGGATATGGCCATGCAGACATGCTACCTCAAATTTAGCACTGCGGTTATGAAATCGCCCAGTGTCATGATAGCATTGCTATCTCCTCGTCCAGATGTCCAACAAGCCAGCAAACATTTGCCTCCTGGCGCGATGTCACCTGCTACACACCTGGCAGAACATAAAGGACAGAAGGAATACTTCTGCAAAGCATTCCTATGTCCCTCCATCCAACAAACATCTAAGTCTTCCTCTGCCAACCGGAAAGGCTCCAAGAAGTCAAACAAAGGAAGATCTTAGAATCAGAGAATCCGCTTGTTCTCTGTTCTCTGTCTCCAGGAAAAAAAGTCATGTCCTACCGATCGAATTGAGCTCTTTCATTTCTTCCTGGTCCCTTTTATCTCCCCCCCCCCCCCAGCTCCCACCCCAAGGACGGCATTCCATCTCCTGGCGGAGTCATGCTGCCCATCCACCTGACTAATGGCCTTCAAGTTGTTGCAGATTGCCTTTTCCTTCCTCACTTGACCTTTGCCCTTGTAACATTCAATTATGGAAGAAAGTAAATGGTACAAAGGGAAAACTTTGTCCTCTTTCACATGCTGGGTGACTTTAATGTGCACTATTCCCTTTGGGGTTCTTCCAGAACCTGTCCAAGACGTGCCCTCTTGGCTGGCCTTCTCAGTCAACTTAACCTCTTTTGCCTTAACATAGGAGCAGCCATGCCCCTTTCAGACTCCACGCACAATTATTCCCATTTGTACTTATCCTTCTGCACCTCCCAGCTTGCTCATCATCTCAAGTGGTCCCTTCTCTTTGACACATACTCGATCAATCATTCCCCGTGTTTGTTAACTCCTATCCCACCTGCGTGCCCACCAACTAGCACCTTACTAAGGCTGACTGGAGGCTTTATTCTCTCCTGGCGACCTTCGAACAACAACATTTCCGCCGTTGTGATAACCAAGTAGAATATTTTACAAACGTTATCCTTACTACCACAGAATGTTCCTCGCATTGGCCCTTTAGCACGCCAAGTCCTGGTCTCTTGGTTGGAGGACTGAGGTGTGCCACTACGCAATTCGCACTTGGAGACATTGTCTCCGTGTTTGTAACCATCACCCTACGATGGCAAACTGCATTCATTATAAACATTTATGCACACAGTGTCGTCGCATTCATCGGGATACCAAAAAAGCTAGCTGGATTACATTCACTAGTTCTTTTCACAGTTCCTCTTTTCCGACATGTGGGCCAACCTCTGACGGATCTCCGGGACCGAGATCCATTACCCAGTTTCCGGGCTGACAGTAGCAGACGATATCATAGTGGACCCTAGTTCTATCTCCAAAACACTGGGCCGCCATTTTGCGGAGATTTCGAGCTCCTCCCGCTATCATCGTGCCTTCCTACTTTGGAAACGAATGGAGGCGGCTCGGGCGATATCCGTATCTTCACAGAATCGTAAGTGCTACAATGCCGCCTTTACTATGAGAGAGCTACATCATGCTCTCACTTCATACCGATCCTCTGCATTAGGGCCAGATGATGTTCACATTCAGATGCTGCAGCGCCGTTCTCTTACAGGCAAGCAGTTGCTGCTTAATATGGACAAGTGCACCTGGGCAGAGGGCATATTTACCAGACACTGACGTGAAGCCACTGTCATACTCATGTGTAAGACCAATAAGGAGGAGCACCTTCCTTCTAGATTCTACGCCATTTCTCTCACCAGCTGTGTTTGCAAGGTGCTGGAACGTTTGATTCATACCCATTTGATAATGAAGCTTGAGCCTCGCAATTTACTAACCAGTGCAAATTGTAGATTTTCAGCGCACCGTTCAGCAGTTGACCTTCTCGTCACTTTGTCCACCCATGTAATGAATGACTTTCTACGGTAATACAAGACTGTGACCACGTTTTTCGATTTGAAGAAAGTCTACGACACGTGCTGGAGCACTGGTATCCTCAGTACGCTCCACACATGGGGCTTCTGTGGCCACCTGTCCCGCTGGTTCAGGAATTTTTAAAAGATCGACTTTTCGAGGTACGTGCCGGTTCTCCCTTCTCAGAAATTTTTATCCAGGTAAATGGTGAGCTCCAGGGTTCTTCCTGAACGTCATCCTCTTTGTTAACGCCATTAACCCTATAACAGCTTGTCTCCTGCCGGGCATCTCTAGCTCCCTTTGCGTTGGTAATTTCACCATTTATTGCAGTTTCCCACTGACTTGTCTCATTGAGCAGCGTCTTCAGCCAGGTCTTGATCGTCTTTACTCATAGAAGATCGAAAATGGCTTTCCTTTTTTCACTGATAAAACCGTTTGTATGAATTTCTGATGGCGCCATTGGTTTCTCCCACCATCTTTACATCTTGGTCCTGTTACTCTTCCATTCGTTGAAACTACGAAATTCCTGGGGCTCATGCTCTCGATGGGAAGCACTGTTGGTCCTCCCACGTGTCTTACCTGGCAGTCCACTGTACGCATTCCCTCTATGTCCTACGTGTCCTCAGTGGTGCTTCCTGGGGAGGAAATCGAACCAACCCCTCCATTTTTACTGGTCCCTTGTCCGTTCAAAACTAGACTATGGGAGTTTCGTTTATGCATCTGCATGTCCATCCCTCTAACGCTGTCTCAATACTATGCACCATTGTGGCATTCATTTTGTCACTGGCGCCTTTTACACCAGCCCTGTTAAGAGTCTGTATGCAGAAGCAGCCCATCTACTGTTGTGCTACCGCCATGACTTCCTCTTGGGCAGATATGCATGCCATTTGTCTGCCACGCATGGCTACCCCTCATATACCTCAACCTTTGATGACTCCTTTGATCGCCAGAAAAGGGTATGTCCCTCTTCTGTTACCTCCTGGGGTTCACATTCGGCCCTTGGTGCGGCAGCTTAACTCCACGCTACCAGCAAGTTTCCTGGTGGGTGTAAACCCTTCACCACCTTGGCTTTCACTCCCTTTCTAAAGACACTACACTAACCTTGCTCTATCGTCTTTAGGCTCATGACCTTCACACAGAAGTTTGTGACAGTATGTATGCACTGATGGCTCTCGGGCTGACCATGGTTTCAGGTGTGTCTTTGTCATTGGCACCGAAGGGTTCAGTATTGGCTGCTGTAACACTGCTCAGTATTTACAGCAGAGCTCTTTGCCCTGTATCAGGCCCCGCAGTACTTCCAGCGACACAGTCTTTCCAATTGTGCCATCTGCTCCGACTCTCTGAGCACCCTTCAAAGCCTCTGTGCACTGTACACCACCCATCCGTTAGTGTAATGTGTCCAGGAAAGCTGTCACTTGCTCACTCTTGCTGGAGCCACTGTGATATTTATGTGGGTTCTTGGTAACGTCGGTGTGACAGGAAACGAGGTCGCTGACCCTGCTGCTAAGGTTGGAGTCCTCGTACCTCAGCCTGCTATTTATCACACTCCCTCAGATGATCTCTGTGTTGCCGTTTGTCAGCAGGTCATGTCACTTTGGCATCACCACTGGTCCTCCCTTCATAAGTACAAGCTCCAGACTATTATACCTCTTCAAGTGGCTTGGATGACATCCTCTCGGTCCTCTTGCTGCAAGGAGATTATTTTAACTAGGTTGCGTATTGGGTTCTGTCTCTTTAGCCATTGTCATTTGCTCAGTTGTGGTCCCCCAACACTTTGTGCACATTGCGTCCTAGTTTAACTGTCCACCATTTCTTGATGGAATGTTTTTTTTTTTTTTATCACTTACGTTCCCGTTTGTGTTTTTCATCTGAATCATAGGCGATTTTAGCGGACAACGCGCGGGCTGTCGACTGCATTTTGATTTTTATCCGTCGTAGCAATATGGCAATGGACATTTAATTTTTAGTTCTGGACGTTCATTTCTCTATGGTGTATTTTAAAGACCTTTATGCATGCCCCTGTGTTTATCTGTCCTCTATTACTTTGATTGGGATTGACGTGTAGTCATTTTTACATCCTCTCTGTGTTCTTGTTCTATAGTTTTGATATGGGTGTGTATGACCCTAGGTGTTTCTGGACACTAAAACAAAACAATCCAATCCACTACCAAATTCACTGCTAACCAAAAATACACTGGTCGAAATTGAAGCCTAAGGAGCAACAACATTGTCGGTTTGCTAGACCTGCAGTTCTTGCCCTGTGGCATCTTGATGCTTCCTACCTACACCAGGTTTTCCAAATTGCAAGGGTGGGAACTGTCCCTGCTACATAACCCATGTTCCCATAACCCCTTTGGCCTCACTGTTAGTCACTGTCCTTCACCCACCCACCCCTTCCCTGTTCCCACTCCAGCACTACACAGCCTTCTGTACCATCAACTCAACTACCACATCGCCCATCATCTGACTGCACTTAGCTGCCACCATACTATCTCCTGACCATGCTCCTGTATGCTTCCATAAGCAGCACTTCACTGTCCGCCACCCTTACTCTACTATTTCTTCCCCTCCATGAAACAGCCTCCTCCTTCCCATCACCAACCAGAAAGCTTCTCCCATCGTGCACAATGCTAGCAGTATGTCCTTGGCAGCCTGAGAGAGTGATTGTATGTGTTGGTTGTGCTTTTAGGTGATGCCTTCAAAGCTGAAGAAATTGTGGGTCATGGGACAACCAGGAAGGAGGTTCTAGATCTGGAATCTATTGTGTAATGCCAAAAGATTGCTTGGTCAACAGTCTTTTTATGTACTGGTCTGCAACTCTGCAATTCAGCTATATGGTGAGTAGTAATCTATCTTTTCATAACGTTGCCATTATTCCATGCTGGATTTTCAGTTGTTTCATTACACGCCAATAATTCTCATATGATTATTCTCATAACCAAGAGAGAGAAACAAAAGTAAGATGGTGACAGCTGTGACATAGCCATTCAGTTCATTTCCGGTGTTTTTCATTTTTGGTGTTTTGGTTGAATTTTACACGTATTTTCCACTAGTCTCGTTTCAGGCTTCTGTCAATTAGGCAGTTCTTATGCTGGGTCTTTTAAATGTAAATTGCACTGCTGGATTCCTGGGCCACTGAAGAAAGACAGCAGTTGTGGAAATGTGTTCCTTTTAGTTGCAAGAGCGGGTGGGACCTGGCAGTGTAGTAGAATGTGTGTGGCAACCTTGTGACAGTTATTTCTCTTGAGTTTCCAACAGACTGATACTATTAGCAGACTAATTAGGTTTGTTTTACTAAATTAAGGAAAATACTGAGATCAGTAAACATAGTTTTCCTTTTGTGCTGCTTGACTTTGTCATGAGCAGATAGTTCAGCACAGTAGCTCTAGTGAAAGGCAGCCGTTTCTAAAAAACTTACACATCCCACAGTGTCAACTGTTTCTGTAGCTGGCCATTATGACCTTTTATTTAAGTGATTACAAAATCAAGTTAAATTTACACATTAGGTAGCTACAGCAGTTGGGTAATTGTGATTTGATCAAACAAGGAAACAAATGTATTGAACAGGCTGTAGTCCACTCCAAGGATTCTGGGAGTCAGAATTCTCATCCATTGTTGCATAACTGTGTTAGGAAAACATCATTACCAGAGCAATTTTGGTGTTTGGTAGTCTGGTGTGTTGATGGTAGATTTGTATAAATAGTGTGTGGGTTCAACTACCTCTTAAGACAATGGTTATTAATGTTCACAAACAGACCCTGTTCAGCTCTTGTAGCACAAAGTGACTAACATAAAACTGTACTCAGGTTCCAAATTTACATCAAACCTAAAGCTATTTCGCTACTGGCCAGAGATTACTTTGTGATACTTTTGCTTGTATTGTGGCCCAATGTGCAGACTCCATCACAGGTAACGTTACTTACACTTGTAACTTTACTTTTGTTAATGAATCAAGTGCCATGTAATGTCACTGAACGCTTATACCATCTTTTGAGCTTGAGATGTTGAGAGTATTGGATCTGGACTTGGATTTGAGATTTTATCTTACCTGTTGCAAGATTTTATTCTACAGTGACAAAACAGTTCCACAAATTCGTTGCCTCCTCAAGAATCCAAACACCTCAATGTCTTCGCATGATGTGGATGTCTGCATTAGAACCCTGGACCAGCACAAAAATTTTCATTGTGTCTTTTCAAGCTCTAACATGACCACATGTATGTGCTCATGGAAAAATATTTTGATTTTAAATGTACAAAAACTGTTCAAAAAATTCTGGAACATTCATAATTTTGCACCAATGGTGTATTGGAGTAAAATGTGGGTCACAGTCCTGCACACACCCCTGTTTAATGTGTTACTGCCAGAAGTTTCATGGTTGTGCATTAGTTAATTATTGTTCAGTGCTATATTGAGTAGAACATTTTGTCACACAGTCTGCGAGTTTCGAGATAGTAGAGTTAGAGCAGTAATGCACCTGCATTAAATTTTGCATGAAACTTAAGAAAACCTTTACACAGACACACCACATAATGCAGAAAGCATAGGTGATGAGGGCTTATGCCATACTTGGTGTTATGAGTGGTTCTCACAGTTCAAAAATGGCCAGACGAATGTTCTCTGCCCCAACTGAACTGATTATTGACTGGAGATGCTCCTCTTCAGATACTTGGAGACCATTTGCAACCGTTCATTGACTTGACTTTCCCAAACATGTCACTCAGCCACATTTGTTCGCAAATGGTTTTAAGAACATTCTGGACAATTCAAGCAAATTATATGGCCACCCAGATTGCCTGACATGAATTCATCAAATGTTTATGGGACATAATTGAGAAGTCAGTGTGTGCATAAAATCCTGCACCAGATACTCTTTGGATGCTTATAGAGGCTGCATGTCCAATATTTCTGAAGGGGATTTCTAATGACTTGTTGAGTCCATGGCACATTGACTAGATGCATTATGCCAGGCAAAAGGAGGTCTGACATGATATTAAGAGATACCCAACAACTTGTCACCTCCCAGTGTGTATATATGCAGACTTAAGTGACAAATGAATTTCTGTAACGCAGTTTTTGCACTTCATCTCCATGACTTCTTACCTGTTCACAAAGTTCATTTTCAAGTCCAGTAACATTACAATGCACCACAGTAAGTCTATTTGAGTAAGTTTCTCTTGTATGTGATGGTCCATTTATCTGAACAAGGCTCCTCCCTTTGAGAAGGTAACAGGCTATTTCCAAACTTTAGCTCTCTTTGCTCTCTCCTTTCTTGGGACCTCTGCCCACTTCCTACCTTCTCTTTTTTCTCTTCAAATGTTCTAATTGAGTTTCTTTTTTCCATCAGACAGGTTAAAGTGCCAAATCTTTGCTTCTTGTCCCATGATCTTCATGTCTTTTAGAAACACAACTTACATAGCCATCGGAGTGTGTCACAGAATCCCTTCTCCTGCTCCACTACAGTAGTCCAACTGGAACTCCAAAACACAGTCACCATACACACACCTCTCCACCTCTGTCACATAATATTACAAATAATTACACACGTCATGTGTGTTTCTATATAATGGGCCTGTTACAGTTGTGAATATGTGTAAAGAAAGTAGACCTATTAATCAAGACTTCAAACAGCCAGTAACAGTGAAACCTGCATTAACTCCTGCAGAAAAATACAAAGTGAGGTTATATGTAGCACTTTAAATGAAACACAAGGAAAAGAAATATCAGGAGACAAACTTTATCACACACACACACACACACACACACACACACACACACACACACACACACACACACACACACACACACACACACATATAGGGAAAGAGGTTGTGCAGAAATAAAATTGTCGTAACTTCTGAATGGTTTGTGTAACGACATTCAAACTGCATGGTTGGCCATGGGGCATGACGGGAATTAGTATGCACATTCACGATTCGGTTTAACAATGAAGCTCACTTTCATTTCGATGGGTTCGTCAATAAGCAAAATTCATGTATTTGGTGGACTGAGAATCCACATTTCATGATCAGAAAGTCTCTTCACCCTCAATGTGTGACTGTGTGCTGCGCAATGTCTAGTCACAGAATAATTGGTGCAATATTCCTCAATGGCACGGTGACTACCGAATGGTATGTGAAAGTTTTGCATGAGGTTTCCATCCCCATTATCCAAAGTGACCCGAATTTCGATAAGACAGTGTTTGACCCCATCAAAGCAGGAGAGTGTTTGATGTCCTGGTGGAGCTCTTAGGGTACTGCATTCTGGCTCGGGGACATAGGGGCCACTGGCATTGGCCTCGATTGGCCGCCATATTCTACAGGTCTGAACACGTGCTACTCCTTTTTGTGGGGCTATATTAAAGATAAAGTGTATACACATAACCTTGAAACCATTGCTGAGCTGAAAACTGCCATTCAGGAGCTCATCAACAGCATCAACCTTCAACAGGTCGTGCAGAAGTTTGCTATTTGTCTGTGGCACATCCTCACCAATGATGGCAGGCATATCAGTCATTTCAGAACCTAGATCTGAATAACTGTTGTGATATTTACATGTTGAACAAAGTGTGTGCATGCCCTAGTTTGTAACTAATTTATGTTTCTTTTCCAAATAGTTTAATGATTGTTACCATTTATAAATTACTATTTGTAATATCAGAAGAGGGAAACTGCTGTGACTCAACTTTAAGAAAATGTTAACAGTAGGAGACAGGTAGCTGATACTTCCAAAATCTCCTGCCTTAGTGAATTTATTTTCAATAAACAAAAAATTACTCTAACTCTTGATAAAAGTGTGCGAAGAGCAATGAAACATGAGACAAATTCTTCTTATAAAGCTATTAAAATTATCAGATTAGGGAGAATATAATTTATGATCAAGAGAAATGTACAGAAAGGTAATATTACAAACGAAGTTTTGGAAAATCAACTGCACAAACATAAATGAAAGGATCCATAGGTCCATTAAATTTAATTATGAGGGCAAAAGTCATAATTAAGATAATATGTATGACAAGTTTCATAATTCAGCATAAAAATTAATAACATAAAAATATTTGGCAATCACATCATCAGCAGTTCTCATTTAACCATTTTTTTATGTTTAACAGTATGCGAATGACATGGTAAGAGCAATCTTTCATTATAATAGAATAGTAATAATAATATTTGGGGCAGTACTGATCATTTGTCGTATTGTAGTCATAAATGAATTTAGATGTCACTACTAGTTTTAGGTAGTTACAATATCGACAACTGGTGCATGAGGAAGTGAAACTTAATATCAACTGGGACCCTGAGAAGCTGGGTATGCTGCTTTTAGGCTAAAGTAGAAAGACTACATAGCGAGAAACAGAAAATATGGGACAGAAATATTGATCTCTGCATGTCTCGTTTGTGGACTACATAAGCAGCACAACTGATGCTGGGTTAAGTCAGATGACAGCTGTGTTACTCTGCCTACTGGATGGAATTTATTTTCATTTCATTTTTCATTTTATTATCTTCTTGTAAATCATTTACATGATGTAGGAATTGTCACACAAAGTTATTATAATAGTACAAGTACTACAGGCATAATAGTGGAATATCACTCTCAAGGCATTTTTTAAAAGTACAAATTTAGACACATAAATTAAAATTTTTGGCAAAAATTTACACACAATCAAAGTACTCATCTACGACATAACATAAAAACTGGCAGTATCTCCAACATCCAAGCAAAACATTCTGAGTCCATTTTTGTAACTGATGTTCCAATTGATACTGGAACATTATCTGAAATTGTATTTTTGTTTAAATCTTGAACTACAGTTGGCAAGTTTCTTGTGGCACTTTGCTGCACAGGGCAGATCCAGGACTGTTCAACTTAGAAAAAAAACTGCTATTGAATCCCGTAAGGCAATAACACACAGACTACCTATCTATTTATATGATCTCAGTTATTTTTCAGAGCTTTTTCATACTTTTTCACTAAGTTCCCCGACTGAAAATATATCAGCTTGTAGCTTCAGGCACCTGGACTGCAAGTTAGACAAGATCACTACACAACTGGAATTTAGTGTCAGTCAGTTCTAATACCCATTTGTTCACAGCATTCTATTTGTGCATTAAAGTGGTAACAATAGAACATACGAATATGTATTTATTTTACAGCTTATTACATATCTTCCAATTTATCTCTGTAAAATTTGCATTTCTTCACAGATGCATAAATGTAAGATGGTAATTAAGAGTAGGTATTAGCAAAAAAATTAATGAACTTTCCCTTAAACGAGTGGTCTCCTTTACTCCTAAATTATTTCTATTAAGCCAGAGTCAGAAATATCAGAAGATGTATGATACACTTTCCCAGAAACTTATAATTCCTTCAAGGTAAGATGTATAACCTTAGAAATAGCTACCATTGTCATCTGACATTTGGCTGAGTTTGCATAATGATCCACTGACAACTCTAACCACTTTCGGCCTGATAATTGATTTTATTTCTCTAATTTTGTATATCCTCCCACTTCCAATGCATGGAAGTAGCACAAAATATAAAAGAAAAAATTTTATATATTCACATATATTGCAGACAAATTACATGCAGTAAAAGAATATGCTGAAAGAACAGTTAGGCATAAAATTCTTCAGAAACATAGCAGTTACACAACTAAAAACTCTTAAGAGGCCAAAATATGTTGTGTTTAACATCACATAAAATGTAGATGCTTGCCTAACCCTTTCATATGCATGAACTGTGAAATGATCATTAAATAAAAGTTGGTTGTTTTATATTTTTATGTAGTCTTGTTTGCAGAGGTAAGGTTAAAGGAGAGATGCGGAGAAATGTTAACTGTCAGGTGTCTGCAGCAAACAAGCCTCCTGAGTCACCAGATAAGATTACACAATCCCCCAAGGATCCATTCTAAGGCCAATCCTCTTTTTCCCATATATAAATGATCTAGACCTGAACACTTATTCACAAACAAATACTTTTTCTGCAGATGACACAAGCATCTTAATTACAGGAAATACTCCAATTCAGCTTCAAACAGCTGTTAATAAGACTACACCTAAATAGATGGTTTGAGGGGAATAAACTTACGGTAAACACAAAAAACAACATTTCTAAATTTCTGTTTAAAAGGTGATGTATGCTCCACCAGTGTGACATTAAGTACAACAAAATTTCATCTTCTCCAGAAACAAAGTTTTTAGGCTTATGGCTTCAAAATAACTTTAAATGGCAGACACACATAAAAAAAAATTAATGGAACACTAGATAAAATATGTTACAGTCTGCGTGTACTCTCTGTCAAATCAAGTTATAGCACTGTCGGAACTGCCTGCTTTGCTCAATTCCACAGCATCCTACTGTACAGAATTATATACTGGGGTAACAGACCACCTAGTTCAGTCACCTTTTAACTCATAAACGAGCTTTAAGACCAATGCAATGTGCTCGACAAACAGATTCTTCCAAACCTGTCTTTCAAAAGTCATCAATTCTCCCTCTTCCCTATGTGTATGCACTAGAAATCTGTAAATATATATTAGCAGGAATTTAAAAGATGTTAATGAAAATTTTAATATCCATGAACGTAATACAAGACAAAAGGAAAAGTTTCATAACCAGTCAATAAGGATATCAACCTATAAAACTTAACAGTAAAACAGCGCTATACAAATTTACAATAGTCTTCTGTATAAAGTAAAAGATGTATCATCATTCTTATTCTTTTGTAAAACCCCAAGAGCATTCTTATTGGATCATTGCCTCTATTCACTAGCAGAATTTCTAGATCATATATCAATGAACAAACTATTTGAAATATGACTCTCATTATTACCACATAATTCATGATGTGCAAAGACGTGACTGGGAACATTGAGAATACACTGTGGTTAACAAAATGTAAACAAGACATTGAAATTTTATTTAAAATTGAAAACAGGATGATATCTCATGCTTTTCCCACATGAGTTAGATGCTAGAGTGTAATCTTACATATTTAACTTTTCTAACCCTGTTATTTGGTGTTCAGATAGGCACAGGATATGTATCTTTTCAGAAACTTGTAAATTTCCCAAGCAGATGAGAGAGAGAGATCCAGGTCACCTCTAATGCTGTAGTTACTAGCCTTAGCCAGGCTGCTCCCAGCTCCATCTACTATGACAACCTGATCCTCTTTGTTGAAAGCTTTCTCAAAATTTTCTGTTTCCTCTTGAAGCCATGAGCAAGCGTCAGCTAGGTGACAAAAACTTCTGACCTGGTACCCTGCACTAAATTTATTCTCTACCATGTAGCCTATTCCTCTGGTATGGTAACTACTTAGCAGCAACACTGTTTTTCTTCCTACCCCCCTTTGCTACTGACCTACAGGGCTTTGCATTGAGTTGCCCTGCTTTTAGTGGCTGTCAATGGTCTAGCTCCAGTTGTGGGGTCTGCAGTGTAACACTCCCTTATGCAGATGACTTTTGCATCTACTATTGCTTCTCAGTTGTGGGAAATATTGAACGTGCAACTGCAGGGTGCCGTATGAAAGCCACAGGCCTAGGCTCTTATCCATTGCTTCCGGTTTATCACTGCCAAGATGTTTGCCATGCAGTTCTGCCACCACATACAGTCCATCACCAAACAAAATTCTACATCAAGAACCAAATGCTCAGTGTGGTGGAGTCTCACTGTATTTTGGTATTGGTCGATGATGTCCAGTTGCAGTAGCTTCCCTGTCTCCTCCAACTTAAGCAAACATTCTGGTCACATTTTAATGCTCCTCACTGTCTTATTAACACTAGCTGGGTTGCATACCGTTCTACATTTTTGCAGCTCTATGAAGCTCCACTCTCACATTGTGGATGCCAGACACAGTACACCATTGTGGGATGCAACTTTTAACAGGTGTACTTATTGGATCAGCCCTCTGAACAACCTATTCACAGAAGCTGTAATCTATCCCATACAGATCAGGCACCAACAGCTGTTGCTCAACTACACAGTTGCTTCTCTCCTTAGCATCCAAATTACTGTGTCCTTTTTCTTGATTGGGAGATCTACCTCCCACAACAGAAGCCGAGGTCTGGAGCAATGATCCCCATTAACGTACAGAATCTCTGCTCTGAACTCACTCTTTTACCACTGTCACCTTTTGTCAGGGAGAAATCACATGCACCACATGGTGTGCACACCATCTTCTGATCTACCTCAACCTCTCCTCTCGGACAGATAGGCCAAATACACTTTCTTGTTTTTTGTGCCTGTTACTGGACAGCCTTGGGGCATTTCCTGGCTTAATGTGGTACACAGTGATGGTTCTACAGTTGGTGGTGTTGGCTGCACACATACAAGGTGCAGTGAAGTACACTCCCTGCTGCACAGGTGGAGTGTATTCACTTCAGAATTTGTGGCAATTGCTCAAGGCATTATCTACCCTTATTATTGCACTGGTGAGTAATTCTTAATTGGCAGTGACTCCACAAAAACTTGCTGACATGCTATCTTTGATGCTAGCGCTCAACACCAATGTGGCTCATTTGGTTTTGCGTATTACCTGTGAAGGTGGTTTTTACTCCTGTCTGTGATGTGGGGCACATTAGCCTTACCAGCCCCTTGGAGGACAGGAGAGGCACCCTGTTGCCTGCTCCAACCTGAGGGGCCCACGGTTCTTTCTTGATGGTCCAACCTGGTATTCCTGATTACATGAAAAACAGTGTATTAAAAATATTTCACTTCCTCTTGCAGATGTAGTAACTTCAAGATAGGCACATTTCCAGTCAATTTAAAAATTGCTAAAGTGATCCCTATTGATAAGAAAGGAGACAACACAAATACAGAAAGCTATAGACCAGTTTCACTACTATCAGGCTTTAGTAAAATCTTAGAAAAAGTAATGTATAATAGTTTGATGAAATTCTTAGAGAAAAACAAAATTTTCATCTACTCTCTGCATGGATTCAGGAAAAATAAGTCAACAACCAGAGCAATCTATGATTTTGTAGAAAATTCCCTGAATGTGATAGACAAAAACCAAAGAGCCACGGGCATTTTTTAGACTTAAGGAAAGCCTTTGACCTACTGGACCTTACCATAATGTTGGAGAAGCTACAAGTATATGGCATTAGAGGCACTGAACTAAAATGGTTCACTTCATACTTGACAAACAGGAAACAAAAAATACAAATAAAATATGAACTAAAGGAAACCAATAGTACATGTTTCTCAGATGCAGAGGTTTTTATTTTATTTATTTATTTATTTATTCATCCGTGAAACAATATATATTGTATGGATGTTGTTAGTTTTTAATACATGAGCACACAATTACATTTACAATGAAACAGATTTCTCATACTCTGTGTAGTTTTTATAACTAGTCACACATACATTCATAGTTACATCATATTTTGGGGATAATGTCATATGTTGCTAATAATCTACATCTACGTTAAATATTCCTTTACAGATAACAACTTTTACTTACTAAGAAGGTTTTAAGCTTTTGTCTGAAAGTGAGGGGCTCATTTATTTCTTTAATTTCCTGTGGAAATTTATTATACAGTTGTACCCCATTATAAAATTTATTTTTATGTGTCTTTGCCTTGTTCTTTGTATCTAGATGGAGTTGTTGACAAGATCTGGTTTCATGGTCATATATTAGGCTGTTTGTGTTATACATGTTGAGATTTTTCTTAATGAATATTATGTTCTGAAAGATATACTCACAAGAAACAGTTACAATGCCTAGCTTTCTAAATAATTCTAAACAGTGGGCCCTGTTGTTGCTGTTTGTCATTATCCTTATGGCTCTTTTTTGTACTTTGAACACAATTTGTATGTTACTGGCACTTGTTCCACAAAACATGATCCCATAGCTGAGGACTGAGTCTAGATATCCGTAATATGTTATTTTAAGACAGGTATTATTGCATACCAGTGCAAGATTCTAAGAGCATAGCATGATGTGGATAATTTCTTTGCCAAAATGTTGACATGGTTTGTCCAGTTCAGTTGGCTGTCTACATTCATTCCTAAGAATTTGGTACATGTTACACAATATAATTCATTATTATTGACTTTTATTCTAGTGGCATTTTGTTTTTTGTTCAATTGGAAGTTCATATAGATAGTTTTCTTTACATTTAGGGTTAGTTTATTTTTTAATGACCAGTTTTGGACATCATTGAGAGCCTTGTTTGCTCTTTCTGACAGTTGTGTTGGATTTTCACCTATTACTATGTTGCTGTCATCAGCAAAAAATATTTTTTCTCCAGGTCTGATACTTTGGGAAGTTGTTAATGTATGTAAGAAACAATATTGTGCCTAAAACTCTTCGATGTGGGACGCCTATATACAAATATTCTAGGTCAGACAGGCATTTTACAATTGAATTGTTTGAAACTTGTGATATCTAAACTTGTTGAACTCTGTTTTCCAAGTATGATTTGAACCACTTCTTTGTCACACCTCTTATTCCTATTTGCCCTAATTTATGAAGTAAGATTTTGTGGTCAAATGTATCAAAGGCTTTTGGTAAGTCTACAAAGATACCACTTACATTTTCACCATTGTCCAGTGCTTCTAAAATTACTTTAGTGAACTGTGCTATAGCAGATTGTGTGCCTTTTCCAGACCTAAAACCCAATTGGCCATTGGAAAGAAAGTTAAATTTAGTCAGGTAATTTAGCAGTCTCTTTTTGACTAGTATTTCTAGTACTTTAGAAATAATAGACAGTATGGAAATCGGCCCGTAGTTCTCAACATTTTCCACATCTCCGTTTTTAAAGAAAGGTATAAATCTTGCTTATTTTAGGTACCCCAGAAAGTATCCACATTAGAAAGATTCATTAATTATATCTGTTAATGGGTCCTTTATGGAGTCTATACATTCTGTAATTATGCAGACTGGGATTTCATCATCATGAGTTTCTGTTCAGAACACTCTTGCAAGGAAGAGTAGCTTCTTGTCATATATGGGATCAGTTGGTGAATGGTATTGAGCTCGTGAGGCAGATTCGAGCCCATTGTATTATATTAGAAGGTACTTGTTAATTGATTACGGAATTTGAGGTTTGTAATACACTGCTGTCACCCAGGAAGTTGTTCAAAAATCTTTTCAATTTGAGAAGAGTTCATTGCATCTGAAGGATCCATTAATTGAAATGTGTTTCATATCATTAACTTTTAAATAAAACAATTGAGTGTTCACAAAAAGCTGTAACATACTGAGGGGAAGAGCGGTTGTTAGCCACTGTTACTTGAGGAGGAATAGCTTTGTTTGCATATTTTAATGTTCAGGTTGTTGTTGTTGTTTTTGTTGTTGTTGTGGTGGTGGTCTTCAGTTCTGAGGCTGGTTTGATTCAGCTCTCCATGGTACTCTATTCTGTGCAAGCTGCTTCATCTCCCAGTACGTACTGCAACCTACATCCTTCTGAATCTGCTTAGTGTTTTCACCTCTTGGTCTCCCTCTACGAGTTTTACCCTCCACGCTGCCCTCCAATACTAAATTGGTGATCCCTTGATGCCTCAGAACATGTTCTACCAACCGATGCCTTTTTCTTGTCAAGTTGTGCCACAATCTCCCCTTCTCCCCAATTCTATTCAATAACTCCTCATTAGTTATGTGATCTGCCCATCTAATCTTCAGCATTCTTCTGTAGCACTACATTTCCAAAGCTTCTATTCTCTTCGTGTTCAAACTATTTATCGTCCATGTTTCACTTCCATACATGGCTACACTCCATACAAATACTGTCAGAAATGATTTCCTGACACTTAAATCTATACTCAATGTTAACAAATTTTTCTTCTTCAGAAACGTTTCCTTGCCGCTGCCAGTTTCAGGTAAGAGGTCAGAATTATTGGCTAGTTTGGAGTTACATTGGCACTTGCTCACAGCAACTGTTGTGTGTAATGAAGAAAATACTCAAAATCTCACTGTGTTACAGTCAAAATTAAGCTCCTGACTTCATTTCATAAGGTTATTTAATCCCAATGGTTTATGATTAGTATTAAAGGAAAGATCATAACAACATTGAAGGAAAAGTAGTACATGGCAAATAGAGAAATGAAGATTACTGTTGTAGTATTATGTGATCATTTTAAGGATAAAAGGACACCAGTAATCTCAACAGATAGTAGCTTTAGCGTACATAATTTTACGGTTAGAATTTAACATAACCATTGAGTTTGCTTATACTGATAGAGTTGTGTTTCTCAAGGTACTTAAAGAAAGAACAACACTGAATGATTCAAAACATTCCCTATAAAAGAAATATTCATAAAATACAAGTAAGCAAAAGAAAGAAGGTAATATAAAACAAGAATATACTTACAATTATTAATATCACTAGACACAGCACAGCCGAAAACAAGAATAAGCAATAACATTTCACACCATTCAGGTTCGGTCATGACAATCCTTGCATGCTACTTCAGATATTCAATACTCAATTTCATCATTATTTTATTGGTTGTATATCAGAAACTGTGTGTTATGACAGCAGGCTACTTCAAGACAATGGTGCATTGGAGATTAACACAAACTCCAGTCTTGGTACAGTTTGTTATAATTGTCAGGTAATGACAACACTGGCAAAAAGGTGTTGGAGACCCTAAGATAAACAGTACTGCAGAGAGTTTTATGTGATGGGCATGGTGCTGTTGTTTGAGACATGTGGTTATTGTGCCAGAAGAAATAGGTTTGCATCCTGCAACATGCTAATATTTTTTTCCATGTCTAGAACATAGAACTACTCAAACCTAAGTAAGAAATCAAACACATCCATGCCCGAGGCAGGATTCGAACCTGCGACTGTAGAGGTCGCACGGTTCCAGACTCAAGCGACTAGAATCGCTCAGCCACACCTGCCGGCCATGTTTTGCATTTGTAACTTATTCTGGTTATATCTAACCCACATAATACAAGCACATTCTGTTACTTACATATAAGAATGTGCTCTCTCAGGAATGAATTTCGTCTATTTTGTGACTACCGTCTGATTAAAAATTGAAACATGAAATACCCCCAAGAGAGACAAAAAACAAAAATATTTTTATTCTAACTCATTAAAAATACTCTGCTATATATCCTGAATACCTTGCAATTCCCAAAGGTGTGGACAGGCAGGAAACTAAGATAACAGGTTTAACTGCTGGGAGTGAAATGAGCAGAAATGAAATTTATATTCTTGCTTGTCACAAATATTTAGCTGCAGTTCAATGTTTAACAACACTTTCATAAATTCAGCAGTCAAGACAAACATCACACCACACAGTGAGTTACAATGAACTTTATGTAAGGTGGAGAATGGTGATCAACTGTGAATCGTACTATAATTTCCATATTTCACATTTTACATCTCATTGACTTATCATTTAATGACAAACTATACGCTTGAATGAAGGAAGCAACTCTGTCTGTTAAGACAGCTGTTCATTACACTGACTGATAAAAGTCAAAATAAAGTTTTGGTGAATCTTCACAATATGTGAATGTTCCTAAAATGTAAGCCAGCAACCCAAGCACTATGGTATTCAGAATACGGATGGATGGATGGGTTTAGAGGGACCAAACTATGAGGCCATCAGTCCTTTAATCCTTCATGTGTTAAGCCAGGAATAGCCCCTAGAGAGGAAGGACACAAAAGACAATTCCCAGTGCACTCAACCGTATCTGAAGAACAAGGAAGCAAAGAAGTAGAAGGAAATAGAAATGCAGGAGGTGAAAGTGGAAGAGTAGTTCTACCCAGAAAGCTGCTGGAGGCCTCCAGGGTGTTAACCAACCAGAGAGACACAGTCTGCATCCAACCAACACTTCCACACTCTCCATTACCACATGAAAACTAGCCACACACACAAGCTAAAAATCTCAGGAAAGAATGATGACGATGAATCTGTGATCCGATGACAGGTATAAAAGGATAATAAAAAGGGTATGGGCCAGGTCGGACCATCAAAAAAGAACCGTGGGCCCCTCAGGTTGGAGCAGGCAACAGTGTGCCTCTCCTGTCCTCCAAGGGGCTGGTAAGGCTAATGTGCCCCACACCACAGATAGGAGTAAAAACCACCTTCACAGGTAATACGCAAAACAAAATCAGCCACATTGGTGTTGAGCGCTAGCATCAAAGATAGCATGTCAGCAAGTTTTTGTGGAGTCACTGCCAATTAAGAATTACTCACCAGTGCAATAATAAGGGTAGATAATGCCTTGAGCAATTGCCACAAATTCTGAAGTGAATACACTCCACCTGTGCAGTAGGGAGTGTAGTTCACGGCACCTTGTATGTGTGCAGCCAACACCACCAACTGTAGAACCATCACTGTACCACATTAAGCCAGGAAATGCCCCAAGGCTGTCCAGTAACAGGCACAAAAAACAAGAAAGTGTATTTGGCCTATCAGTCCGAGAGGAGAGGTTGAGGTAGATCAGAAGATGATGTGCACACCATGTGGTGCATGTGATTTCTCCCTGACAAAAGGTGACAGTGGTAAAAGAGTGAGTTCAGAGCAGAGATTCCGTACGTTAATGGGGATCATTGCTCCAGACCTCGGCTTCTGTTGTGGGAGGTAGATCTCCCAATCAAGAAAAAGGACACAGTAATTTGGATGCTAAGGAGAGAAGCAACTGTGTAGTTGAGCAACAGCTGTTGGTGCCTGATCTGTATGGGATAGATTACAGCTTCTGTGAATAGGTTTTTCAGAGGGCTGATCCAATAAGTACACCTGTTAAAAGTTGCATCCCACAATGGTGTATTGTGTCTGGCATCCACAATGTGAGAGTGGAGCTTCATAGAGCTGCAAAAATGTAGAACAGTATGCAACCCAGCTAGTGTTAATAAGACAGTGAGGAGCATTAAAATGTGACCAGAATGTTTGCTTAAGTTGGAGGAGACAGGGAAGCTACTGCAACTGGACATCATCGACCAATACCAAAAAACAGTGAGACTCCACCACACTGAGCATTTGGTTCTTGATGTAGAATTTTGTTTGGTGATGGACTGTATGTGGTGACAGAACTGCATGGCAAACATCTTGGCAGTGATAAACCGGAAGCAATGGATAAGAGCCTAGGCCTGTGGCTTTCATACGGCACCCTGCAGTTGCACGTTCAGTATTTCCCACAACTGAGAAGCAATAGTAGATGCAAAAGTCATCTGCATAAGGGAGTGTTACACTGCAGACCCCACAACTGGAGCTAGACCATTGACAGCCACTAAAAGCAGGGCAACTCAATGCAAAGCCCTATAGGTCAGTAGCAAAGGGGGTAAGAAGAAAAACAGTGTTGCTGCTAAGTAGTTACCATACCAGAGGAATAGGCTACATGATAGAGAATAAATTTAGTGCAGGGTACCAGGTCAGAAGTTTTTGTCACCTAGCTGACGCTTGCTCATGGCTTCAAGAGGAAACAGAAAATTTTGAGAAAGCTTTCAACAAAGAGGATCAGGTTGTCATAGTAGATGGAGCTGGGAGCAGCCTGGCTAAGGCTAGTAACTACAGCATTAGAGGTGACCTGGATCTCTCTCTCTCATCTGCTTGGGAAATTTACAAGTTTCTGAAAAGATACATATCCTGTGCCTATCTGAACACCAAATAACAGGGTTAGAAAAGTTAAATATGTAAGATTACACTCTAGCATCTAACTCATGTGGGAAAAGCATGAGATATCATCCTGTTTTCAATTTTAAATAAAATTTCAATGTCTTGTTTACATTTTGTTAACCACAGTGTATTCTCAATGTTCCCAGTCACGTCTTTGCACATCATGAATTATGTGGTAATAATGAGAGTCATATTTCAAATAGTTTGTTCATTGATATATGATCTAGAAATTCTGCTAGTGAATAGAGGCAATGATCCAATAAGAATGCTCTTGGAGTTTTACAAAAGAATAAGAATGATGATACATCTTTTACTTTATACAGAAGACTATTGTAAATTTGTATAGCGCTGTTTTACTGTTAAGTTTTATAGGTTGATATCCTTATTGACTGGTTATGAAACTTTTCCTTTTGTCTTGTATTACGTTCATGGATATTAAAATTTTCATTAACATCTTTTAAATTCCTGCTAATATATATTTACAGATTTCTAGTGCATACACATAGGGAAGAGGGAGAATTGATGACTTTTGAAAGACAGGTTTGGAAGAATCTGTTTGTCGAGCACATTGCATTGGTCTTAAAGCTCGTTTATGAGTTAAAAGGTGACTGAACTAGGTGGTCTGTTACCCCAGTATATAATTCTGTACAGTAGGATGCTGTGGAATTGAGCAAAGCAGGCAGTTCCGACAGTGCTATAACTTGATTTGACAGAGAGTACACGCAGACTGTAACATATTTTATTTAGTGTTCCATTAATTTTTTTTTATGTGTGTCTGCCATTTAAAGTTATTTTGAAGCCATAAGCATAAAAACTTTGTTTCTGGAGAAGATGAAATTTTGTTGTACTTAATGTCACACTGGTGGAGCATACATCACCTTTTAAACAGAAATTTAGAAATGTTGTTTTTTGTGTTTACCGTAAGTTTATTCCCCTCAAACCATCTATTTAGGTGTAGTCTTATTAACAGCTGTTTGAAGCTGAACTGGGGTATTTCCTGTAATTAGGATGCTTGTGTCATCTGCAGAAAAGTTATTTGTTTGTGAATCAGTGTTCAGGGAAAAAGAGGATTGGCCTGAGAATGGATTCTTGAGGGACTCTTAAGCCTCAGAAACTCTTAGATATCTCAACTCCATAAAAAATAATCAATCTACCCCAGAAGTTCTGCAATTCTACAGAAAGTACAGGAAAATATACAGAAAGGTGCTGTTGGCTACAAAAAAACTTTCAAACAACAAAATATTACTTCAATCTGAAAACAAGAGCAAAGCAGCCTGGAACATCGTCAAACAGGAAACTTCTAACTCTGCTAAAAAGGACCTCAATTCATACATTAAAAAGAAAGATGTGCCAGTTGATAACCCTAAAAAAATTAGCTGATTTTGTAAACTCATATTTCAGTAGTATTACAAAAAAAAAAAATACAGCAGAAATTTCCAGATACATATGATTTACCGACTCAGAACCAGCCATCAAACTCAACGGTGCTCTTTCCAACTATACAAAGGGAAGTGGCACTAGTAGTACACCAACTAAAAAATAAAACTTCAGTAGGACTTGATGAAATCCTAGTCTGCATAATTTAAGAATGTATAGACTCCATAAAGGGTCCATTAACAGATATAATTAATGAATCTTTCGAATCTAGATACATTCTGGAGCACCTAAAACAAGCAAAAGTTATACCTTTCTTTAAAAACGGAGATGTGGAAAATGCAGAGAACTACAGGCCAATTTCCATACTGTCTATCATTTCTAAAATACTAGAAACACTAGTCAAAAAGAGACTGCTAAATTACCTGAATAAATATAACCTACTTTCCAATGACCAGTTTGGTTTTAGGCCTGGAAAAGGCACACAATCTGCTATAGCACAGTTCACTAAAGTAATTTTAGAAGCACTGGACAATGGTGAAAATGTAAGTGGTATCTTTTTAGACTTGTTAAAAGCCTTTGATACAGTTGACCACAAAATCTCACTTCATAAATTAGGGCAATTAGGAATAAGAGGTGTGACAAAGAAGTGGTTCAAATCATACTTGGAAAACAGAGTTCAACAAGTTTAGATATCACAAGTTTCAAACAATTCAATTGTAAAATGCCTGTCTGACCTAGAACATGTGAATACAGGCGTCACACACTGAAGAGTTTTAGGCACAATATTGTTTCTTATATACATTAACGACTTGCCAAAGTATCAGACCTGGAGAAAAAATATTTTCTGCTGATGACAGCAACATAGTAATAACAGGTGAAAATCCAGCACAACTGTCAGAAAGAGCAAACAAGGCTCTCAATGATGTCCAAAACTGGTCATTAAAAAATAAACTAACCCTAAATGTAAAGAAAACTATCTATATGAACTTCCAATTGAACAAAAAACTAAATGCCACTAGAATAAAAGTCAATAATAATGAATTATATTGTGTAACATGTACCAAAATTTTAGGGATGAATGTAGACAGCCAACTGAACTGGACAAACCATGTCAACATTTTGGCAAAGAAATTATCCACATCATGCTATGCTCTTAGAATCTTGCACTGGTATGCAATAATACCTGTCTTAAAATAACATATTACGGATATCTAGACTCAGTCCTCAGCTATGGGATCATGTTTTGTGGAACAAGTGCCAGTAACATACAAACTGTGTTCAAAGTACAAAAAAGAGCCATAAGGATAATGACAAACAGCAACAACAGGGCCCACTGTTTAGAATTATTTAGAAAGCTAGGCATTGTAACTGTTTCTTGTGAGTATATCTTTCAGAACATAATGTTCATTAAGAAAAATCTCAACATGTATAACACAAACAGCCTAATATATGACCATGAAACAAGATCTTGTCAACACCTCCATCTAGATAGAAAGCACAATTCAAAGATGAAAAAAGTAAATTTTATGGTGGGATACAACTGTACAACAAATTTCCACAGGAAATTAAAGAAATAAATGAGCCCCTCACTTTCAGACAAAAGCTTAAAACCTTCTTACTAAGTAAAAGTTGTTATCTGTAAAGGAATATTTAACGTAGATGTAGATTATTAGCAACATATGACATTATCCTCAAAATATGATGTAATTATAAATGTGTGTGTGACTAGTTATAAAAACTACACAGAATATGAGAAATCTGTTTCATTGTAAATGTAATTGTGTGCTCATGTATTAAAAACTAACAACATCCATACAATATATATTGTTCCATGGACGAATAAATAAATAAATAAGTAAATAAAATAAAAACCTCTGCATCTGAGAAACATGTACTATTGGTTTCCTTTAGTTCATATTTTATTTGTATTTTTGTTTCCTGTTCATCAAGTATGAAGTGAAGCATTTTAGTTCAGTGCCTCTAATGCCATATACTTGGAGCTTCTCCAACAGTATGTTAAGGTCCAGTATGTCAAAGGCTTTCCTGAAGTCTAAAAAAATTCCCGTGGCTCTTTGGTTTTTGTCTATCGCTTGCAGGGAATTTTCTACAAAATCTTAGATTGCTCTGGTTGTTGACTTATTTTTCCTGAATCCATGCTGTGAATCAGTGAGAATTTTGTTTTTCTCTAAGAATTTCATCAAACTATTATACATTACTTTTTCTAAGACTTTACTAAAGCCTGATAATAATGAAACTGGTCTATAGCTTTCTATATTTGTGTTATCTCCTTTCTTATGGACAGGGATCACTTAAGCAATTTTTAAATTAACTGGAAATGTGCTTACCTTGAATTTACTACATCTGCAAGAGGAAGTGAAATGTTTTTAATACATTGCTTTTTATGTAATCAGGAATACCATCAATCCCTGATGACATTTTCCTATGAGATGATGCAGCATTGATGATTTCATATGGGGTTGTTCCATCAATGTAGATTGAAGAAGAACATGAGTACACTTTGTTTGTCTGTTTCTTTCTAGTATCTGTTTTGCCACTGACTATTAAATTATTTGAGATCTCTGCAAAAGTAACATTTAAAAAGATTTGCGATGTATTGGGAATCAGTTATACTCTAGTTCTCATGGTTGAGAGTAATATTTTCCATTTTATGGGACACTTTATTTGCTTAATTCTTTATGACTTTCTCCATACTGCTTGGCTTTTATTAGCGACTCTGTTACAAACTTATCAGTGACACCCCCCCCCCCCCCTCGTCATATCACTCTTCTGTAGATTTGAATGTATTTCCATATGCAGCTGTTTGGAAGAATTGTATGTTATTGTTTTTCCTGTATTTGAGTAATGCTCTTTTCCTCACACTTGATATTTGAGCCCTGTTGTTATCCAAAGCTTTGCTTTTTTTAGTTTTGCCCCTTATTTCTTGTGTTTTGAGAGGGAATGCAATTTCAAAGTAATCAATGAAGATGATAGAGAGTTTCTCAAACTTTTTGTTGGTGTCTTCTATTTGCCAAACTACTTCTCCCATTTCTCCTGATAACAGGGAGTTGAATGTTTCTATATTGTGTGTATTAAACTGCTTGCTGTTACAGTCCAGTGATCACTAAGGCTTGTACTTTTACATTTTGCAGTACAATTTATATTCACAAATACCTGATCCAACACAGTAGCAGTAGTTTTTGTGATTATTGTTGGTGTGTTGTAGTCTGTTTTGAGTTGAAAGTATCTGTGAGGTTAAGCAATACTTCTTTTCTTTGGCTGGTTCCAAGAAAATCGAGGTGAAATCCCCTAAAAACACTCCTGATTTTTTATCTAGATGAAGCCTGTTTAGTATATATACAAGCTTATTTAGAATTGAGTAAAAATTTCCATTTGAGGAATGATAAATACATGCTACCAATGTATTTTCCTCACTGCCTTCAACGAGTGCCTGCTCAAAGCCTCTTTCTGCACTGAGGCTTTCAAACTTATTGACTGATTTATGTTTTAACCCATGCTTGATTAAAATTGCAGTATGGTACCTTAATTTTTATAGCTGTTTCTACAGAAATAATTTGTTAGTGTGTATCCTGGTATAGAAAAAGAGTCAATTTGGTCATTATTTAGTCAGTGTTCTGTAATGCACAGAACATTAATAAAGTTAAGTTCTGTATTTAGTAAGATCTCTACATCTAAAACTTTGTTATTGACTGAATATTTTGATGGCAGAAAGAAAGATGTTTGTTCCAGTAACTTATTTGATTAACCGTACTGGGCTTTACATTAACATCTGAAATTCCTAAGGGCCTCTTTATTATATCACTGACTTCATTCTTGCTTGGTAAGGGTCTGTCCATAAAAAACCATCTTGTGGGAGCCTGGAGTCTTCTTCTGCATTGATGAAGCCTGCTTCTTTTCTTCCAATGTGGTGTGTGTAACTTCTGCATAACAGGGAGATGATTGCTGTTTTGGCAAACAGAGAAGATGTGATGATGTATCTGTTTATTTGATGCTGTATGTCTTATCTCTGATTTATTGACTACACATATGTTTATTTTTTCCACAACAAGTTGTCTCCCTAGCCCATTTAGGTGTAGTCTGTATCCAGTGTGGAATCTACATCCTGTATCACTCAGATCAATGGCTTCTATGTTTTTGTATTGTGTGCATATTTTTGAGAGTAACACGTTTGCAGCACTTATCTCTCTGTTTACACATGACCGTGGTGGTAGGTCGTATTAGTATGGAACAGTCATTAACAGGGCATTTGTATGAGTCAAGTGTCCTGAAAACTTCTTTAATTCATCAGTAGCTTCTGGAGTTTAATTTTTAAATATGTCATTTGCTGCTCCAAACAAGACAATAAAATCATTATTAGTTAATCTGCCAACTTAAGGCAGGTGCATGAGATTTCTTATTTCAGATATGCTGTTGCTTTTTCAGATGCTCTGTCACCAATCCGTGTGGCAGTCCCACAAGCATGACTGTCAGCAAGGACTTTATGTTACTTTTTCATGTTTTGTCACACTGGGTCTGTGCATTGTTACGACTTTTGGAATTTGTGATATATAGGTGTGAATCTTCATTAAACATTAGAGAGATGCATTTCTGTGAGTCCTTTTTCTTTGTGTACACTTTGAAGCTCAATATGATTCGTAGTAGCAATCAGGACATCCTGATTTCTGTTTCCTCATCGCTGTATGCTGGAATTGTTTATATCGTCAGAGTTATTTTCGAGATTAGTAACAGAATAGATTGTCTTGTCTTGTAAAATTACACTCCAAACTGTTGGGCTTTAATGGCAAATCGTGTGCACCTTAACCCTCTTCTCTAATTCTATCTTATATTTTTTAGGCACTTTATTATTAGTATAACGCAAAATGCATTGTTGATCGACATACATAATCCTAGTTTTACAAGTCTGTGGCACATTTCAATACTGTTATCAGCATTAGAATTAAGAATCACACTGTAGACATTTAACATAGAGCACTTGGTTATTCACTTCAAAACACAGATGGCACAGAAACTGTATCACCATACTCATCTGATAATGTGGTGCTGGACATTCAAAACTTAGCACACAGCCAAGTAAGGTACAAGAAAAAATGTAAAATCAAGATTTATTCAGACAGTTACACCAGAGGATTAACAGCTATGTTAACAGAAAATGGATCTCATGTGATTACTGAGCTTGAAATAGAAGGTACCGTTAAATCAGGAGCTGAGTTACAAGATGTTTCAACATCAATCAAGAACTTGGACACTGAAGAAGACTCTCGGAGTGTTAACCCACACCAACGCGATTGTCATTAATGTGCCTCATCGACGTGATTTGCCTCAGTGGTCATGTGTGAATAAGAAAGTCAAGCAGACCAACAAGGAGCAAAAAACTATCTGTAAGCACTTTAAGAATGTTTCCTTAATTAACACCAATAGTTGTAGCAGAGAATGGCATACCAAGCATGGTCAGCATTTCAATAATCTAGGTAAACGTGTTTTAAGTGATAGAATTCTCAGAATGGTATTGGATAAACTACAGAAGGAAAAAAGACCAGTAATGTGTTTGGATTATGTTTCAACTTGTATGCATAGACCAGGTTGTGTGTTCTAGTAACATAAGGACACAACCTGGTCAACTTTCACGCACTAACATTAGGTCATGTCAACTATGAGAATATGAAAAAAAAAAAATTAAAAAAAAAAGAAATGCCTAAAGTGGAGTTTAAAATATGCTACCTCAATATTCAGGGTATGGCAGATAAAAACTTAATAGTCAACGAATTTTCAAATGAAAACATGGTATATATTCTATGTTTAACTGAACACTGGTGTAAAAAGGATGCGCTCGGGTACAAAGTATTGGATGATTACACACTACTTAGTTGCTATTGCAGAAAACAGCACTTACAGCAATATATGCAAAAACATGTCTTGCACCAAACTGTGGCAGGACAGATCTCAATACCCTTTGTGATGAAATGCATTTTGAAATATCAGGTCTAGTAATTGAGAGCCTTAAGCTAATGGTAGTAGTAGCAGTAGTAGTAGTAGTAGTAGTAGTAGTAGTGTACAGGCCACCTAGTGGTGACTCCCATATCTTTCTGGAGAAACTTGAGGAACTCTTAACGTACATATGCATACCGAAATGGAAAAAATACAATATTGTCATTGTAGGGGATATCAATTCAAGTTTTTATGTCCTGAAGGACAGAAAAATTGTGACAGAGCTCAAAAATGTGCTTTGACAATTTAACCTGTACTATGTTAACTGCAAACCTACCAGAGGCTCACCCTGTCTAGACCATATATTTACAAATATTAAGAGAACTTGTATGTCCACTGATGTAATTATTTTCCCTTTCTCAGACCATGATGCAGTATATCTTAGTCTTAATAATGTAACTTCAGACTGCACCAAACCAGAATCTAAAATTGTGATTACTAGAGACTAGCAGAGAGAGTATGGATAGGTTTAGACATGCCCTCACCTGTTTCAGTTGTGACACACATTTTATTAGGCTTCAACACTATTCATCTGATATTGTTTTCACCAAGTCTTTCTCGGCATTTTTAAATATATTTAAAAATAACATCCCCCTGAAAAAATGTACAGTGAATAGTAGTAGTAATTAAAAGGAAAGGAAAATGAAGGAATGGTATACTCCATGGTTAGAACAACTGAAAAATACTGTTGGGCTGTATTCTAGTCCTGTACAAAACGAGTAAATCAGAACGGTATAAAAACTGTATGCTAAAGCTAAATACAAGTATAGGGAGGCAATAAGTGAAGCAAAAAAAAAAAAAAACTGCATGACATAGTAACCATTGAAAAATCTAAAAATAAATGCAAAAAGGCCTAGAGTGTAATAAACTTCATTTTACACACTAAACACAAAGAGGAAATTGCCATTACCCCAGAAGAATTTAATAAATATTGCATTCAGTCCATTGAAGAAAGTAGTAGTTCAATAAACAAACCCCCTGAAAAAGCACTTAGTATTATGGACAGCGGCTTTGAAAAGCTTCCCCCAAGCACCTTCACTTTCATAGAAGTGAGCCCAAAATAATATCCTAAAAATAGTGAAAAAATTCAAACCTTCAGTTAGTGTTGAGTACTATGATATGTCATGTAATTTGTTGTTGTGTGATTTATCATTTAACTTTTTGTGTTAACAAATGCCTACTTGAAAGTAAGTTCCCCAGCATACTAAAAATTTCTAGAGTTGTGCCCATATATAAAAAAGGGGGGAAAAACTGTCCTGCTAGTTACAGGCCTATATCCATCGCCTTTTACCACCGACCTTGCCGTTAGTGGGGAGGCTTGCATGCCTCAGTGATACAGATAGCCGTACCGTAGGTGCAACCACAATGGAGGTGTATCTGTTGAGAAGCCTGACAAACATGTGGTTCCTAAAGAGGAGCAGCAGCCTTTTCAGTAGTTGCAGGGGCAACAGTCTGGATGATTGACTGGTCTGGCCTTGTAACACTAACCAAAACGGCTTAGCTGTGCTGGTACTGCGAACAGCTGAAAGCAAGGGGAAACTACAGCCATAATTTTTCCCGAGGACATGCAGCTTTACTGTATGGTTAAATGATGATGGTGTAATCTTGGGTAAAATATTCCGGAGGTAAAATAGTACCCCATTTGGATCTCCAGGCGGGAACTACTCAAGAGGATGTCGTTATCAGGAGAAAGAAAACTAGCACTCTACGGATTGGAGCATGGAATGTTGGATCCCTTAATCGGGCAGGTACGTCAGAAAATTTAAAAACAGAAATGGATAGGTTAAAGTTAGATATAGTGAGAATTAGCAAAGTTCAGTGGCAGGAGGAACAAGACTTTTGGTCAGGTCAATACAGGGCTACAAATATGAAATCAAATAGGAGTAATGCAGGAGTAGATTTAGTAATGAATAAAAAAATAGGAGTGCAGGTAAGCTACTACAAACAGTATAGTGAATGCATTATTGTGGCCAAGATAGACATGAAGCCCACGCCTACTACAGTAGATCAAGTTTATATGTCAACATTCTCTGCTGATGATGAAGAAATTGAAGAAATGTAGGACAAGATAACAGAAATTCTTCAGATACTGAAGGGAGACGAAAATTTAATAGTCATGGGTGACTGTAATTTGATAGTAGTAAAAGAAGAGAAGGAAACGTAGTAGGTGAATATGAATTGGGAGTAAGAAATGAAAGAGGAAGCCACTTGGTAGAATTTTGTGCAGAGCATAACTTAATCATAGCTAACACATGGTTCAAGACTCATAAAAGAAGGTTGTATATGTGAAAGAAGCCTGGAGGTGCTGACAGGTTTCAGATAGTTTATATAATGGTAAGAGAGAGATTTAGGAACCAGGTTGTAAATTCTAAGACATTTAAAGGAGCACATGTGGACTCTGACTACAGTCTATTGGTTATGAACTGTAGATTAAAACTGAAGAACACTGCAAAAAGGTGGAAATTTTGGGAGATGGGACCTGGATAAACTGACTAAACTGGAGGTTGTACAGAGAGAGCATAAGGGAACAATTGACCAAAATGGTGGAAAGAAATACAGTAGAAGAAGAATGGGTAGCTCTGAGGGATGAAGTAGTGAAGGCAGCAAAGGATCAAATAGGTAAAAAGATGAGGCCTAGTAGAAATCCTTGGGTGACAGAACGAATATTGAATTTACTTTATGAAAGGAGAAAATATAAAAATGCAGTAAACAAAACATGCAAAAAGGAATATAAACGTCTCAAAAATGCGATAGACAGGAAGTGCAAAATGGCTAACAAGGGATGGTTAGAGGACAAATGTAAGGATGTAGAGGCTTATCTCACTAGGGGTAAGATAGATACTGCCTACAGGAAAGTTAAAGAGGCCTTTGGAGAAAAGAGAACCACTTATATCAAGAGCTCAGATGGAAACCTAGTTCTAAGGAAAGAAGGGAAAGCATAAAGGTGGAAGGAGTATATAGAGGGTCTATACAAGGGTGAGGTACTTGAGGGCAGTATTATGGAAATGGAAGAGGGTGTAGATGAAGATGAAATGGGAGATATGATACTGCGTGAAGAGTTTGACAGAGCACTGAAAGACCTAAGTCGAAACAAGGCCCCAGGAGTAGACAACATTCCATTAGAACTACTGACAGCCTCGAGAGAGCCCATCCTGACAAAACTTTACCATCTGGCGAGCAAAATGTATGAGAGAGTCGAAATACCCTCAGACTTCAAGAAGAATATAATAATTCCAATCCCAAAGAAAGCAGGTGTTGACAGATCGAAAATTACCAAACCATCAGTTTAATAAGTCACGACTGCTAAATACTAACATGAATTCTTTACAGACGAATGGAAAAACTGGTAGATGCCGACCTCGAGGAAGATCAGTTTGGATTTCATAGAAATATTGGAATACATGAGGCAATACTGACCCTATGACTTATCATAGAAACTAGATTAAGAAAATGCAAACCTACATTTCTAGCATTTGTAGACTTAGAGAAAGCTTTTGACAATGTTGACTGGAATACTCTCTTTCAAATTCTGAAGGTGGCAGGGGTAAAATACAGGGAGCAAAAGGCTATTTACAATTTGTACAGAAACCAGATGGCAGTTATAAGAGTCGAGGGGCACGAAAGGGAAGCAGTGGTTGGGAAAGGAGTGAGACAGGGATGTAGCCTCTCCCCAATGTTATTCAATCTGTGTATTGAGCAAGCAATAAAGGAAACAAAAGAAAAAATTGGAGTAGGTATTAAAATCCATGGAGAAGAAATAAAAACATTAAGGTTCGCTGATTACATTGTAATTCTGTCAGAGACAGCAAAGGACTTGGAAGAGCAGTTGAAGGATATAAGATGAACATCAACAAAAGAAAAATGAGGATAATGGAATGTAGTCAAGTTAACTCAGGTGATGATGAGGGAATTAGATTAGGCAATGAAACACTTAAAGTAGTAAAGGAGCTTTTCTGTTTGGGGAGTAAAATAACTGATGATGGTTGAAGTAAAGAGGATATAAAATGTAGACTGGCAATGGCAAGGAAAGTGTTTCTGAAGAAGAGAACTTTGTTAACATCGAGTATTGATTTAAGTGTCAGGAAGTCATTTCTGAGAGTATGAGTATGGAGTGTAGCCATGTATGGAAGTGAAACATGGACGATAAATAGTTAGGACAAGAAGAGAATAGAACCTTTCAAAATGTGGTGCTACAGAAGAATGCTGAAGTTAGATGTGTAGATCACATAACTAATGAGGAGGTATTGAAAAGATTTGGGGAGAAGTGGAATTGTTGCACAACTTGACTAGAAGGGTTCGGTTGATAGGACATGCTGCGAGGCATTAAGGGATCACCAATTTAGTATTGGAAGGTAAAAATCATAGAGGGAGACCAAGAGATGAATACACTAAGCCGATTCAGAAGGATGTAGGCTGCAGTATGTACTGGGAGATGAAACAGCTTGCACAGGATAGAGTAGCATGGAGAGCTGCATCAAACCAGTGTCAGGACTGAAGACCACAACAACAACAACAACAACAACAACAACAATAACAACCACCCCAGTTTTTTTTCAAATATTTTGGAAACAATTATATATGAGCAATTTTGTGTCTTCTTGGATCAACCAAATAGAATTAGTTATAAACAGTTTGGATTTAAGAAAGGTAAATCCACAATAGATCTAATGGACTCCCTCGTAAAATTAGTCCTAGATGTGTTAGAGGCTAGGGACTATGCCCAGGCTACATTTGTGGCCTGAGCAGAGCCTTTGACTGTGTAGAGCATGACACTGAGCTGAATAAGCTAGTTTACTATGGTTTTGATGACAACTGTATAAATATGTTCAGGTCTTTTCTAGAGAACCATCAACAAGTTGTGTGCATTGGTTGGGAGAAATCAAATTTGGTTAATGTTAGGTACAGAGTGCCTCAAGGGTCAGTGCCTGGACCTTTACTGTTTATACTAATGATTAATGACCTGCCCTCATTCATAAATTCTCACACAATATTGTCTGCTAATGGCACAACTTTTCTACATAAAAGCTCTGATCTAGGTACACTAAAAACACTGACCAAAAATACCCTTGCTCACTCTTAATTATGGTTCAAAGCTAATGGGTTCTTACTACATGAAAACAAGGCCCAGACACTTTACTTTAGCCTCAAAGAAATTCGTAACTACCAAGAATTAGAAACTGTAAAATTTTTAGGTGTTACTATTGACAATAAATTGACATGTGAACCACACATTAGAAACATATTGGTTAGAATTTCAAGATTTGTTTATCTAATTAGAAATTTAAAAAGACATGCTCCCAATGGCTATGTGAGATCAGCATATTTTGCCTTCTTCCAAAGCATCATCTCTTATTGAATCTTACTGTGGGATAGTAGCTGTCTTGTAAATGACATTTTACTTTTACAGAAGAAAGCAATAAGAATAATAATAGATTCTGATAAAACAGAACATTGTAAACCTCTGTTTATTAAATTGCAGTGTCTTACAGTAGTAAACTTATTCATCTATAATGTTTTATTGTACATTAGAAATAATGTCTCTAATTTTGTGTTGAGGAGTAATATTCTTAGCCATAATACTAGAAACAGAACACTTGCAGACATGCCATATCATAGATTATCAAAATTTCAGAACTCCTACCTAGTTCTAGGACTAAGTGCTGACCTTAAAGAACTGTCTGTAAATATTTTTAAAGCTAAATTATACAAGCTACTAGTGAACAATTCATTTTAGACCATTGATGAATTTTCTGAAGATTAAAATACTGTATTCTAACGTGTACCTATTTTATGTAAACCAATTTACATCGATATAGTAGTTTATGTAGAAATATATGCTCTTGACTTTGTTTATTGCTTTTATCAGCTGAATGTCAATAAAATTATTATTATTATTATTATTATTATTATTATTATTATTATTATTATTATTATTATTCCATAAATTAGCCACATCCTTCTGAGGCTTTGAATTTCATCAACTAACTTCTGGCACATTAGTGATAGTTCACAATTTAAGTCAGTTTCCTTTACTTTCACTGTTTTCGTTGTTTTTGCTGCAGCATTTGATGCACTTCCAGAGTGCTAGCAGTTTCGGATTTTCTTTCACTGAAGGATCAATTCTTCCACGGTGAAAATGGAAGACAGTTTTACACAGCACACAGATAATGGCATTCATAACTGTTTTGTTGCACTTTTGTGACTTTTTGCCAGTTAGATAAGATTTTTCATGGGAGCCCACATGAATTATTCTAGTTACCGGCATATAGAAACTCATTAATGATTTAATTAAAGATATCAAAACAAGGTTTTTTGCAAATGATATCATGCAATGAGGCACATGTGTTGTATGGTAAACCCTCCAAATTTTTTATTCAACGAGATATGGAAGGAACTTGACAGCAGTGATGTGAGGTCAGTAGCTCAGGATGCATTCATCCACAGCACAGTAGGAAAACCCAAGTGACGCATTTATATGTTTCAACACCTGGGGACTGCATAGCAGGGCATGTATGCACACCCACACCCACAGGATTGAAAGGGTTAAATAACAACATGGACACTTCTTGTAGAGTTTGAACACAGATTGGGTTAATATTTAGGAGAGACCTGAGAAGTGTGCTACGTCAGATATGTAAACACAAATCTACACAGTTTTTGAGATCCCTCCCAGCAGCACAGTAGGTGTGCATATGCCACGCACCACTGGGGGCTGCTGCTGTTGCTACTGCTGCTGCTGCTGTATTAAGGACAGCTGTGCAGTGAAGCAACTGCAACAAACCAGATATTTACATATAGCAAAATGTATGTCCACTATTCTGTAAGTCACATATGCTAAAACGTACTGTTTGTGTATCATTAAAACTGTTCTTAGCACTCACAAAGAGTTCTTTAGACCCTTGTGGTCAGAGGGAGAGGGGGGAGAAAAAAGAAAAAAAATGATATGTATTGTTTGGCTCTAAGGTACTGCAGTGTCAAAAACAGAAGTGACAATCCATTTTTTTCATGAGAGACAGCACTATAAACATTCACTTTAGGTAATTCTCTTTCAGGCTCAATAATTTCATGAAGATTCTGGAGTCGCCACATGCACACGTTATGTTGTTTTACTTTGTTGCTACCATGATACGTTGCTTCATCACTGAACATTAATTTATTGTCTTTCATGTCCTCTAATATTGGATTGTTAAAGTCAGCTTGTTTCCTTTTATCACCAACCTGAAGAGCTTGCACTAATTGTAGCCTGTATTGTTTATAGACCAAACAGCACCTAAACACCTGACATACAGTCATTTGAGGAACTGACAGTTATCTCATCCACGGCTAGTAGACTTCTGTGGATTCCATTCATCAGAAGAGGATGTCGACTTGGACTCTCACCTATGCACACTCATTCTCTCTCCTCAAACAGGTGATACCAATGACAATTGCTTTTATATGCAGACAGATCAGTGCCAAAATGCCAGTGAAAAGGATGCTGGACTGAAATCACTGACTCCTACTGGCATCTGCATATCAGAAGGCATTATGTATGCTGCAGTGTGCAATCTTACCTTTGACTGACTGCAAACTGAGAAGATGAATTGGCTGACATGTAATGGCCATTTTCTGAGTCTTTAGGCCACACCCAATCAAGCAACAGGTATTTTCTTGCTGGCACAAACCATACTTTATGATTATTACCATCAAACATCAGGTTGTTCTTTTTGAAACACCCTGTATTATGAGGTACAATATCTCTCAGTGAGTGTCCCCTTGTTTTCCACTCAGGAAACCGAATGAGAGGACAAGAATGTAGTACTGTGTTTTTCTGCTTCACTTGGCAATTTTAAGATCCTTTGTGAACATACAAAGTGGATGTTAATTGTGTGCCATTGAACAAATTGTTACCTGACAGTCTTTAAGCATCTACTTGTGCTCTAGTTTTGTGTTCTTTGGTGGAAGTCCCAAATTGCTTCTCATGTGTGACATGAGACTCCATGTAGATACTCTCCAATTTAGAGCTAAAATGTGCATAATATATTACTAACTCACAGTTAAAAAAAAGCCTTGTCATTTATTATGGTCCACATTTATGACTTAAGGGCCAATTTTACCCCCACAAAGTGTCGGTTGTGCTCCCGACATCCAGCATGGACAGTTCAATAGCTCCAGTGTCGGACACTGTTCCTCAGCTACTACTATTATATTGTTAAATATAAGCCAAAAGCCTGAGTCACAAATGCCAATACCTTACCTTGCCTATGCGCAGCCCCAGACCCACCTTTGAACCACAGGAAATCTCTTGTTCCCACACAAATGTGGTGTTGCAGCACACCTTATTGTAGCAGTTTGGGCAGGCATAATGGGAAACCAGACACATGATGCAACCCTATTTGATGGTGCATCATAAACTAAGGGCTTTGCTGGGGGTAAGGCCAGGGACTGGGGGACTGGTAGCTAATGTATTTTTCAAAGGGTGGCAATGTCGAACTCTGCAACTGGACTCACCTCACCTGGCATTTATCACTCATCTCCAGTGTTCTCTTGCTCATTGTGGAGGCAGATACCACCTGTGTCATCATCCCCATCCCCCTGCCCCTCCCCCTCCCCCCCCCCCCCCCATGCCCCCAATAACCAGAGCTCTTACGTTTTGCAACTCCTCTGCAATGGGCATAGGGGTATGTCATAGATGAAAGCCTTCGGCAGGCAACACAGGCACTGGCTGCTACTGAACAAAGACATGGAAGCCACAGCACATGGCTGTTCCTCTTATTCTAACTTCCCCTACACAGTCAGCAGAACTTGCACTATCACTAGTTAACTTTCCTAAAACGATTTTAAAGGGGAAGAATCTGGCATTCCAAGCTCGTGAGTTTGAATGCTTGCCAAAATCCGTGGATCTCGATGACAGACACTAGACGGTACTGCTATGAGCTGCAAGCACTGCTGTAGCACAGAATACTGAGCCACATCTGACTGGCAAGCACTTGTAGCTACCCTTTGAATCACTGTGCTACCAGCTATAGTCAGTCAGTTGTGATTCACTGCAGTCTATCACTGATCTCACTACACATCATTGTCTCAATTCTGAATTTGCTACATCCTAGGTTTGCAATCTGGGTTACTTGCAGGGCTTGTTATTTTTCCATGCCATCTCTAATGTCTATCCTCTTGTCATAATCCTGCCATTTAAATTTTAGGACTCACTGTTGATGTACTCTGTCAGTTCTTTCAGCTCTCGAGTCATTCGATGTCTTGGCAGATTCCAGACACAGTAACACTGAAGACTTGTTCTCATATAATAAGCCCTGTCTTTACTGAAATAAATTATGTATTACTAACTCCATGCATTTTTCCAGAGAGAAGGAAGTATGAAATTGTCAAACACCTCTATAAGCAAGGTGCTAGGAGAGATTTCATAACTACTGACCTGTTTTACCATTGACACCTGTTCAAAAATGTTTGGTTTAGTAAGGATTTTATTGTTGCTCAGGGGGATGATATTCTAGAATACTGCACCTCCTCACAGTTAGCACCAGCTGGCATACTTCACAACACATCCAAGGCCTTTGGCTCTGTAAATCACAATATTCACCTAGATACACTGGGGTTTTATGAAACTTACAGTTTAGCCAACCAATGGGTAATGTCATATCTAACTTAAAAGAATGGAGAAGTTTGTATATACAAGGGAAACTACCCATTGCACCCCACTCAGATTAAGTGGTGAGATGGGTCAGTGGATAGCCTGTCAAAAACTAAACACAGATCAAGCATGAAAACTGGAAAGAGGTGAAAAATGCAAAATAGAAACAGTTAATGGTCAAATGATAACCATGTAATATAGAGCAGCCTGTAACAGCAACAAAATAGTGGTTAAGTCGTTACAGTGATTGACTGCCCTGCTGGTGAGCCATGAGCCATGTTCAACTCAATATCATGTCGTCCTTTTTTCCCCCACAATATTATGATCTGTGTGTCTGGTCTCTGAAACATTTGGTGTCATTCTGTAGTCTTGGCAGTGTCACACATTAGTTATAGAATACAAGTCATGTGGTAAAAATACGTTACCATCACAAGTAAGCATGATGAATAGTGCGAGCAGTTGAGATACCACATATATGTCTCACAGAAATGAAAACAAGAAATAGATAGGTGTGAACTATGCTAGAACAAAGGAATTCAAAAGTCAAAACTCTGAAAACTGGAATGCAACTTCAGAAATGTTAGAAACATATGAAGGGCTTATTTCAATAGTGGTACAAGTCCATTACCTCCACTTTTCTGCCTATAATGCTTCTGAAATTAATGATCCAAACAAACAGACAGATAGGTTCATCTCTAGCAAGAAGCCATATGCTTGAATATTTCTGGTATCTCAACTGCAGATTCTTCAGTGTTCATTTAGCTTTAGGACTCTGTATCTCAAAATGAACAAAAATGAACTTGTACCACTATTGAAATACGCCCTTCACATGTTTTAACAGAGCACAGAGAAACTGTGTGATTGTTATGTTCATTTGTTCCAGCTGCTGTGACAGTTTCACAAACTATTATGTTTTCATCATTTCCTTGAGAGTGATCACATTTGCATTCATACAAATACCTAAATTGGACAAGGAGACAAATTTCATGCACTTACTGGCATACAAATTAGGTGCGTTGGTAATGAGATTCCTATTGTATAACACACTTGCTCTCACTAATGACACATATGACAAACCAGATGTGTTTTCTGGTGGAGGATTTGGTTAACCTGTCATCAAATGTTTGCAGTTCCCATTGGAAAGCCACTTCCTTTCAACTGCTAATAGAGTAGTTATGCAGAGTAAACTGTCATTATGGCTCCCTTCCTTACACTTTGCTGTTGCAAATGGATGTTACACTACGAAACAGATACAAATTTGAATACACTGAACAGTTGAAGGAAAAATAAAATAAAATTAGCACAAGGCAGGTTTAAACACAGCTTGTGTGCATGGATGTCCAACACCATAACCACTTAATGACAAAATTGCTGTTATACCCTGCTCTGTATGTCACGTCTTGTCCTTTGACCATTCACTGTTTCCATTTTGCTTTCTCTCACTGTTCAGTACAGCTTCTTCTGTTTCTATGCACGATCTGTGTTCACTTTTTGATGGGCTATCCATTGAGCCATCTTACCACTAAATCAAAGGGTGATGCAATGGAGAGTTTCCCTTGTTAGTATTTCAATCAGTGTAATCTTGGGCGATTATTGTCCTGGGGAGAAACCATATGGAACCCCCCCCCCCCCCCCCCCCAAGGCTCAATGCTAGATCCACTCTTGTTCATCATACATATAGACATTCTTCCATTTAATATACAACAAGGAGAATTAGTTCTTTTTATGGATTACAATAATATTGTAATAAATCCAGTCATACATAAAGCAATAGAATAAATAGTAAACAACATTGTTAAAAGTATCATTGATTGGTTTTCATTGTGTTTAAAACTGCACAACTGAACATGTTGTGTCTTTTTGAAAGTGTCCATATTGATGAGGTTTAAACCAAAAAAAGCTTATTTTGGAAGTCATAAAACAACGTAGATCAGCCACACTTTTCATTTAGAATCATTTTAGTTTTTGGGGAAGAGACAGATTGGTAGGTTGACATTTCTGCACACTTTCATTCAGTTATGTCATATGGAATAATATTCTGGGGAAACATATCTTTAAGAAAGAGCCTCATTATTATTCAAACATGCTGCAAGGCAACATGTGGTGCTGACCAACAATTATCATCTACAGATCTTTATAACGAGCTGAGCATTCATACTAAGTTCACAGTACATTTATATCCTCATGATGTTTGCTGTCAATAATTCACTGCAGTTCAGATGGAACAATGATGCAGATTATTATAACACCAGAATATAAAATGATATTCATTACTCCATATTAAGACTGTCTTTAACACAAAAATGACACCACAATGCTGCAACCAAAATTTTGGATCAGTTACCCAGTAATATAAATTTTCATATACAGCAAAGTAAAACTTTAAAGCAAATGAAAAAAGTTTCTCCTTGACCTTTCCATCTATTCAAAGTCATCAAATCCTTCTATTCTGTACCAGTAGAAGAATCTTTAATGTTGTAATGCATGAAAGGCAGTATATGGAAATTACTAACTTTCATACATATATTTAAAAAATATAAAGGTTGAGCCTGTAGCCATATTTACAAATTGATCTGTGATATTGACTGTTATATCTCTCCCACCAAATCATTACAATTTATCATGCAAATAATCAATGGACTTTATGTGACCAAACATGGAACTAACTCATTTCCAAGGACTGATAAAATGAAATAAGAGAGTATTTATAGTCAAAGCATGTATACCTTACAAGGTCACTTCCTCTTTTGTGTTGGTACTGACCTGCTTTCAGACACCAGCCATTCTTCTTGCATGCTCTGTTAGCCTCTATCCACCACCTTCTACAGAAAGTACATTGTGTGTAAAGACAGATACACATAAATAGTTAAAATATTAGCAGAGCAGACATTATTCTAATGCTATGACTGTTTGTGTGAACTGGCAGAAATAAAACTGAAGAAAGCTTGTGAGTTACACTTCCATAGTTAATTCGGTAATAGAACAAACCACAAAATGCAAAGTTTCTGTGTTTTATTCCCAGTCCTACACACAATTTTCCAGCAACCTTCATGTTGGGACACACACAGTTTAGAGTGAAGCAATTTCATAGCTTCTGTGATCTCAAATATGTGGCACTTAGCTCCTTGCCACAAAAATTTGAACTGAAAGGCTCATTTTGGTCAGGAATGTGTATCATAAAATTGCTTACAAACAACAGAGATGTAAAAGAGCCCCTGGCACTATGCTTCAGCCCTACCTCCTTATCCAGGAGGGGTTTAGTGATTGCCATGTAACAAAGAAATTCAGTGTTTCACTTAATTATGAGATTAGTTATCCTAACATGAAACCTATAAATTGTTTCAGATATGTAACAAGGGGTTCGGTTGTTTGGGGGAAGAGACCAAACAGCAAGGTCGTCGGTCTCATCGGATTAGGGAAGGATGGGGAAGGAAGTTGGCCGTGCCCTTTCAAAGGCACCATTCCACTGCTTCCCTGGAGCAATTTAGGGAAATAACGGAAAACCTAAATCAGGATGGCCAGATGTGGGATTCAACCTACGTAACAAGATATTCTGAAAAATAAAAATAGTGCACCCATAATATGCTGATGGACTACACATTAAATGTAAAAAAAAAAAAAATACTAGTTTTAATATACACCAAGGAAAGCTTTTTTTATTTGGAGAAAAGGGACTCCAAGAACAAAGGAAAGATGCACAGGTACTAGACGAAGGAAACTATGTTTTAGGAGGCATAAAGGGTAGCAAAACCTCCAAAGCACGTCCAATTTTCAAGGTTGGTAACATTTATATTTTGTTTCATATGATGTGGTACACCCATATTTTTACAGTGACATCAGAAATTAATTTGCTTTTCTTAAGAGTACACTGGAGATAAGTAAGAACATATTGTGCTACACAATATACTAGTACTGATTATTTTAATTTTACAAACCTTAATTGTTACTAGTACATTCTGTTCATATATGGAGGAGGATGGTGGGGACAGCAGCACATGCCAACAACTATTGGGTTGTAGTCACAATGGGCAGATCTACAAGACTTTTGACTGCCATCTCTCGTTAGTTGCTCCAGAACAGAACAAAAGTGGAGATTTCAGATATTTTGTATTTCAGAGACTCACAACCTCGTTCCAAGACTTACAAAAATAATTAAGTAAACAACATATCGAGTAGTCTAATATGTCTGACTAATGATCTTAATTGTGTACAAAGTGTCAGTGGTATAAGGTGTGCAAAACATGCTCTGTAGGAATTCCATCACAAAAGAGCATCATACAAATATATAGAACAGGACCAAGAGAATCTCAGAGAGTGAATATGGAGGAATTGGACCAGGACTGTGAATAGGTGGCAATTGGTGGGAATGTGGATCACTGTGTCCTGGATGGTACCGTGGTTAATGCAGCTGAGTGGTAAGCAGGAGATCCCGGATTTGAATCCTGGTCTGGTACACATTTACAATCATCGCTGCTGATTCCACATAATATACTGATGTAGCTGACAGCAATGATCACCTCCATTTCTTTTTACCCCCCCTCTCCACCTCCAATTTACATATAATGTATAACATCTGTGGATTCAGTGTGGTATCTTTTCTTTTGGACATGCATGTGTACAACAATAATTGGAGATAATGGTAAGGTAGGTTTTTAATTATGAATGGCAGCAGCAATTGTCACAAAGAAAGTGGTGGAAGAGGGAGGAAAAGAGGAAGATGATATCACACAGTTAAAGAACTCAAGGGAATAGAAGGTGGCATGACTCATAGAAACAGGAAAAGAGAAAGGAGCATAAATGGAAGAAGGCAGGTGAATTGGCTTCAATTTTTGACAGAGGAAAAGTCAACCATATATGTTAATTTTGTTGAAGTCCTATGAGGATGCCAGAAGAAAGAACTTTTCTTAAAAATAGCAGTACAATGAACTGTGGGGTCAACTTGTTCCAGAAATGGATAACAACAATACAAAAGGAGTTTGCAGTTGTTTTTGTTTTGTGATTTGGCACAGCTAGGACTGAAACACTGTGTTTATACAATGTGTTCCACCTAAAACCAGCATGGCTCACGCCTGAGATTCACGTAACAATGAACTAACTAAAAAAGAATAAATAACAGTAATGGTAAAAAAAGTGTAGTTACCTGTTTATAAGAGATGCTGGAGGTGGTGGCCATGGACATCCAGGCATCGCTGACATCCTGTGATTGTGTCACCAGTGAGACATTGTAATTCTGCAGGTGTGATGATGTTAATTTCTCTAGAAACATTAAATTTAAGATCATATAACATGTGAGGATTGTCAGCATACACATGGCTTTTTAATGTACCCTAAAATAAATAAAATCACACAATGTATAGTTCTGGAACCTTAGGGAGGGGGGGGGGGGGGGGGGGCAGAGGCCTCTACTGGTAAGTACGTCTTCAGGGAACAAATTGGTGATGTGGGTCATACTCTGGTTGGATGTATGAGCAGTTGCTCCATCTTATTTAAATACTGCATAGGGCTTCTCTGCATCTGTTTAACTGTGAGTAGGAAGAGTCAAAGTTCTCTAGATGTCTGGCACTGTTTAAGGTGTAATGTAAGAATATGGGGCCAATAATGCACATTCCAGACAATGTACATGAAATACCTATATCGTTTAGTACATGATGCACATTTAGTACAAGATACACCAACATGCTGCAATAATCTCCTTACTGACTTGTGGGGATTCTCATAATGTCCGTCCATGCATCCATGCAAATTCTGTCTATATTTTTAGGGGTCCTCACTGTTGGTCACTTATTCCTCTGCACATTCTGTATGGATCCTATAATCCTCCATTTCTTGTACAGATCTTGAATAGTGTTGGTCATAGGGAGTTTCCTACCAGGATACTTTGCTTGAAACATGTCTTTACATTCCTTTGTGAAGACTGTCTGTATGTAACACTCCAAAATATCGGTTTGCTGTTCTAATGCAACATGCCTCATTTCTATAACAACTCAACAACATGAGCTTCTCACAACTGACACATGAACACACAGCTACACTCAACGTTCCAATAGAATGCAGTGTAGCCAACCCTTAAGACAGTGTTAACACTTCACAAGCAGTTTGACTAGAGATTATCAACTGGTATGTGTAGCATACTGTTTTTATGTAGGATGCGCTGTATTACAATGCAATGACAGGTGTTCAATCTCTGGCACTAAGGAACAGTGGAGTAGACATACTGCATGGTAGTCCTCTAACTTGTCGGGTCACAACCACCCTCACTTTATTTATATAGCCACGAAATCATGTTCATGATATGGAATACATTACAGAAATACCTAGTAGAAGTAAACCTTTGTCTTATATATATTTATAAATATACGTTAACTGCAAAGTAGTAGTTTACATTTTGGACAAAATTAAAGTTATATGTGTGGCTGATTAACATCATTATGAGCATGATGATCATGCACATAATTATTTGTTTAAAGGAGATGGAGGTTATTTTTTATAAATGAAACTTTCTCTAGAATATACAAGCATGGAAGAGGTAATATTTCCAGTTCATTAAAGATTTGCTTGATAGGTGTGTGAGGTGGCACTCTTATCACGATCTTGACAATTTGCTTTTGTATAACATTGTGTCTATTGACGACGAAAAAGGAATTACGTATGAGATGACTGAGTTGACAAGTGCACAGATTTAATGGCACACCACTGACAGAACTTTAAACGCACAGCAAAGGCTTTTAATTTTATGCTGTAGTTTGTGATGAAGCAAGGTGGGATCTTTTTACTTCCTCCCTTTTTTGCCACCTGCCGTCTTAAATTCATTTTACTTTCATTTTTGACTAATAACCATTAATATACGTGAGTATAATCAGCATTTTCATAAAGGAGAAAGGTTCGCACTCAGTCTTCAGAAATATAGCAAAAGATTTCATTTTGTGGTTAGCTTTGTGTATGCTCTCAATTTCGTAATATATTTTGACTATTCCCAGTTAACATATTTTGTTATAGGGTGAAATCAGTAATTTTTCGTGACTTAGATTCTATTGTTGACTTACAAACAACTATAAATACTGTACTAACTATAAACATTTTGAAGAAGAACTACCAGCATTCTTAAAATATTTATTTGGCTCTATTCAAAAACCTATTAGCGAAGCCAGCCCTTAATTAGTTCCAAAATAATGACCAGTTTTGTCAAAAGTATTATTTGTATGACTGTATCTGTTAATTTCAACATTTGAACAAATAATTTGGCCTAACTCTTGTAGTAAAAGAAAGTGTTAGAAAGAAGGAATTTTTCTATATATTCAGTTAATTGAAATTTCTGTAACTTAAACATGAAACAATGTATAGTTTTAGTATCTGTTGTTGTGAGGATATATAAAGGGCAAATTTTTGGTCCTGAGACAGTCAGTCCACGGCCGAATTTCAGACAAGAAACCTGTGCCGCTTAAAACAACAACAATGCATCAACTTAACTGTGAAATAAATGTAACATTATAGGCTGTGTGTTAAAACAATGACGGTGTCTGTTCAATCGTGTCACATGTACTGTATTGTTCTGCAATAACTGTGTAGCTAGGTTTTTACTGCTCGTAGATGTTCAACAGTTAACGGTTGTACCAGTATGCTCACATTTGACAGCAGACTATTAATGAGTGAAATGGCCTTTTTTTTTTTCTTGTCATTAGTCTAATGATTGGTTTCATGTGGCCCGCCACGAATTCCTTTCCTGTGCTAACCTCTTCATCTCAGAGTAGCACTTGCAACCTACGTCCTCAATTATTTGCTTGACGTATTCCAATCTCTGTTTTCCTCTACAGTTTTGGCCCTCTACAGTTCCCTCTAGTACCATGGAAGTCATGCCCTCATGTCTTAGCAGATGTCCTATCATCCTGTCCCTTCTCCTTATCAGTGTTTTCCACATATTTCTTTCCTCTCCAATTCTGCATAGAACCTCTTCATTCCTTACCTTATCAGTCCACCTAATTTTCAACATTCGTCTATAGCACCACATCTCAAATGCTTCGATTCTCTTCTGTTACGGTTTTCCCACAGTCCATGTTTCACTACCATACAATGCTGTACTCCAGACATACATCCTCAGAAATTTCCTCCTCAAATTAAGGCCGGTATTTGATATTAGTAGACTTCTCTTGGCCAGAAATGCCTTTTTTGCCATAGTGAGTCTGCTTTTGATGTCTTCCTTGCTCCGTCCATCATTGGTTATTTTACTGCCTAGGTAGCAGAATTCCTTAACTTCATTGACTTTGTGACCATCAATCCTGATGTTAAGTTTCTCACTGTTCTCATTTCTACTACTTCTAATTACCTTCGTCTTTCTCCGATTTACTCTCAAACCATACTCTGTATTCATTAGACTGTTCAATCCGTTCAGCAGATCATTTAATTCTTCTTCACTTTCACTCAGGATAGCAATGTCATCAGCTATTCGTATCATTGATATCCTTTCACCTTGTATTTTAATTCCACTCCTGAACCTTTCTTTTATTCCCATCATTGCTTCCTCGATGTACAGATTGAAGAGTAGTGGCGAAAGGCTACAGCCTTGTCTTACACCCTTCTTAATACAAGCACTTCGTTCTTGATCGTCCACTCTTGTTATTCCCTCTTGGTTGTTGTACATATTGTATATGACCCGTCTCTCCCTATAGCTTACTCCTACTTTTTTCAGTATCTCAAACAGCTTGCACCATTGTATATTGTCGAACGCTTTTTACAGGTCGACAAATCCTATGAACGTGTCTTGATTTTTCTTTAGCCTTGCTTCCAATATTAGCCGTAACGTCAGAATTGCCTCTCTCGTGCCTTTACTTTTCCTAAAGCCAAACTGATCGTCACCTAGCGCATTCTCATTTTTCTTTTCCATTCTTCTGTATATTATTCTTGTAAGCGACTTCGATGCATGAGCTGTTAAGCTGATTGTGCAATAATTCTCGCACTTGTCAGATCGTGCTGTCTTCGGAATTGTGTGGATGATGCTTTTCCGAAAGTCAGATGGTATGTCGCCAGACTCATATATTCTACACAACAATGTGAATAGTCGTTTTTTTGCCACTTCCCCTAATGATTTTAGAAATTCTGATGGAATGTTATCTATCCCTTCTGCCTTATTTGACCGTAAGTCCTCCAAAGCTCTTTTAAATTCTGATTCTAATACTGGATCCCCTATCTCTTCTAAATCGACTCCTGTTTCTTCTTCTATCACATCAGACAAATCTTCACCCTGATAGAGGCTTTCAATGTATTCTTTCCACCTATCTGCTCTCTCCGCTGCATTTAACAGTGGAATTCCCGATGCACTCTTAATGTTACCACCGTTGCTTTTAATGTCACCAAAGGTTGTTTTGACTTTCCTGTATGCTGAGTCTGTCCTTCAGACAATCATACCTTTTTCGATGTCTTCACATTTTTCCTGCAGCCATTTTGTCTTAGCTTCCCTGGACTTCCTATTTATTTCATTCCTCAGCGACTTGTATTTCTGTATTCCTGATTTTCCCGGAACATGTTTGTACTTCCTCCTTTCATCAATCAACTGAAGTGTTTCTTCTGTTACCCATGGTTTCTTCGCAGCTACGTTCTTTGTACCTACGTTTTCCTTCCCAACTTCTGTGATGGCCCTTCTTAGAGATGTCCATTCCTCTTCAACTGTACTGCCTACTGTGCTATTCCTTATCGCTGTATCTATAGCGTTAGAGAATTTCAAATGTATCTCGTCATTCCTTAGAACTTCCGTATCCCACTTCTTTGCGTACTGATTCTTCCAGACAAATGTCTTGAACTTCAGCCTACTCTTCATCACTACTATTTGTGATCTGAGTCTATATATGCACCTGGGTACGCCTTACAATCTAATATCTGATTTCGGAATCTCTGTCTGACCATGATGTAATCTAATTGAAATCTTCCCGTATCTCCTGGCCTTTTCCAAGTATACCTCCTCCTCTTGTGATTCTTGAACAGAGTATTCGCTATTACTAGCTGGAACTTGTTACAGAACTCAATTAGTCTTTCTCTTCTTTCATTCCTTGTCCCAAGCCCATATTCTCCTGTAACCTTTTCTTCTACTCCTTCCCCTACAACTGCATTCCAGTCGCCCATGACTATAAGATTTTTGTCCCCCTTTACATACTGCATTACCCTTTCAGTATCCTCATACACTCTCTCTATCTGTTCATCTTCAGCTTGCGACGTCGGCATGTATACCTGAACTATCGTTGTCAGTGTTGGTCTGCTGTCGATTCTGATTAGAACAACCTGGTCACTGAACTGTTCACAATAACACACCCCCTGCCCTACCTTCCTATTCATAACGAATCCTACACCTGTTATACCATTTTCTGCTGCTGTTGATATTACCCGATACTCATCTGACCAGAAATCCTTGTCTTCCTTCCACTTCACTTCCACTGTCCCCTACTATATCTAGATTGAGCCTTTGCATTTCCCTTTTCAGATTTTCTAGTTTCCCTACCACGTTCAAGCTTCTGACATTTCACACCCCGAATAGTAGGACGTTATCCTTTCGTTGATTATTCAATCCTTTTCTCATGGTAACCTCCCCCTTGGCAGTCCCCTCCCGGAGATCCAAATGGGGGACTATTCCGGAATCTTTTGCCAATGGAGAGATCATCATGACACTTCTTCAACCACAGGCCACATGTCCTGTGGATACACATTACGTGTCTTTAATGCAGTGGTTTCCATTGCCTTCTGCATCCTCATGTCATTGATCGTTGCTGATTCTTCCGCCTTTAGGGGCAATTTCCCACCCCTAGAACAAGAAAGTGCCCTGAACTTCTGTTGGCTCCTCTGCCCTCTTTGGCAAGGCCGTTGGCAGAATGAGACTGATTTCTTATGCCAGAAGTCTTCGGCAGCCAATGCTGATTATTTATCAAAATTTAGGCAGTGGTGGGAATTGAACCCGGGACCAAAGACGTTTTGATTATGAATCAAAGACGCTACCCCTAGATCACAGGTACTTCATGAAATGGTCATATAACTATGTAATATTGCGGGGTTGTGAACATTGAAAGTAAAGAACTGTGAAAAGCAACTGTGCAAGTGTCGGCTACATCATTTCAGTAGTCAGTGTTGAAATACCCCCCCCCCCTCCCTCCCTCCCTCATTTTTCAGCCAGTTTTACAACGCAGTACATTAACGCCAAGGACAATCAACAAAGAAATAAAGCTGGCAAATGTCACAAGTTAATCTCTGTGGATATTCCATTGTAGAGAGTTGTCTATCCAGAGTCCCAGAATTTTGTCTCACTGACCTGTTCAGTAAGTATTTTGTCTGTGACTAATGGTTCTTTTATATGTGATGTATGGGTCTTTAATGGACAAAAGATCATATGTTCTGTTTTTTGTCCATATTAAGTAAGAGGTTGTCATCATAGAGCCAGTATAGGTGCCTTTCACAGCTGTCAGCTAAGTTGTTTCTTATCTGCTCTGAAGAAATGCTAGAAGAAGGGAAGTTTGAATAATCAGTGAATAGCACACATGTTCTTCATAGTTGTTCATAAACAGAAGGAAGAGAAGGGGGCCTAAGGTTGAGCCTCCTAATGTGGCTGTATTATATCTGAACGGGTTATTCTTCCATCATGTGTTGTTATTTACTCCAGCTGGCCTTGGATGAGATACCACTGAAACCATTCGTTACTGACTTCTCTTATACCATAAGCATCCAGTTAGTGAATAAGCAGTGTGTGATTGACTAAATCAAATTATGAAAATCCAGAAACATAGTGTTCTTCATTAAATACATGTATTATCTGGTCAATAAATGAAAAGAGAGCCTCACTGCTGGGTTCATTTTACGAAAGCCAAACAAACAGCTGTGCTGTTGATGAGGAGTTATTTCCACGACAAGACATTACTTGAGTACCAGCTCCAGATCTTTGATATTTCCAAACCAGGGCAAAAATGTGATTGTGCCATCCCCACCTGAGCATTTGTGATAGGACACCCAAAACTTAAGAAAAATCGATTTTTCAAAAATACATTCATTTTGTATCACACATCTTTGTGAAGAGTTTGATGTATAAAACATATATCTTCAAGGAAATGTACGACATGTTATTTGGTTTTAAGTGTGCCAAAGTGCAGTGCCACACTTCATCACATAGCATTCCTTTGTCACACGTCATCACTGCATTTCACTCCATGGAATTCCAGCATGCTAAGGCGCTGCAGCCACAGACTGTGCATGCAACTAATCCTGATGGAGGTTTGAGTCCTCCCTCGGGCATGAGTGTGTGTATTTGTCCTTAGGATAATTTGGGTAAAGTATTGTGTAATCTTAGGGACTGTTGACCTAAGCAGTTAAGTCCCATAAGATTTCACACACAATTGAACAATTACAGCATGTATATTTTGTAATGGGATCCATCGAACTTATATTGAAGACAGTGGAAATTAAAATGTGTGATGGTGCCTCTACTGCTCCCAGTTGGTCAGTTTGTCATCCTACACCTCTTACACAAAGAACTCACAATTAGAAGTGGGTGGGATTATTTATAATTGGGAGAATAAGAACTCTACAGAAAATGTGCACTCTTTATTGCCTATTAGCTAATAACTTTCTCTTTTGTGTGACATAAAATTAAACATAAGAAACATTAAATCAGTAAAGCCAAGACACAAGCAAGGCAGTATACATTTCTTCCATCCTTAGGTCCCAACATTTTTTTTTCTCTCAGATCTTGCTGCAACTTTACACAGAACATTTCCCTTTCTGTGAAAGAATCTATTACCTCATCAAACAGGAAAGTAGTAGTACTTAATTTTTTTATAAATTTGGAATCATCATATACTTCCACATAATGTGCGTCATGTCCCCATTTCTCCTCCTTCCTCATTCTAACAATCAGTCTTGTCATCACTAATTCTGTAACTATTCATGCCGTTGTCAAAACTTACTCTCCAGTTAACTTCACTAACCCTGCCAGAAGCACCAGTTTAGTTATCTTGCACTTATTCTCCAGTTAGGCATCACTGTGTTTTGATACAATGCGTTTTCCACATTGAACTTAAGTGGCTCCTAACCGGCGGCTGTCAACTGACTCTTAGTAGTGTAGTGATCGGAAAAAATATTCTGACAAAATTTCATTTTCTTGGATACACTGAGAATATTAGATATTAATTACTCTTACCTGTTATTCTTGTTAGTCATTTATTTCCAGTGTGTTAGTTTGAATCTGCTACTACTATTTATAACAATGCCAATCATTTGCACATCCAGTCAATCACATAAACAAAGAGTAGTTGGCATCACCCATTTAGGTTTGTTTGGATCAGCTTGTATAGCCCTGTTTTTTATTTCTAGATTTGATGAGGATTCCCTTGGGAGACACATCACATACACTGTGCATGCATTCAAAAATAGCCTTATGATTAATTCAAAATAACAACTTAGAATGTGTTAAAAAATGTTCAACAACCTACAAGGATGCATTTAAAAATCATATGAACAATTGATAGACCAACATATTCTGGATGGTAGGTGCTTTATGAAATAAGATTTATTTTCTTCAACAGTATGAATTTGGTGTCCTCTGAAATTTCCACCCAGGGCAGATACCCCAATTACCCCCCCCCCTCCCCCCTCCCCCCCCTCCCCCCTCCCCCCTCCCAATCTGGGCCTGTTGAGTACATAACAATTTTTTTTCCTATTATTTTGGACACCGTTGGGAGTGATACATGTTGGTATTGTCAACCTCATTCTTGGCGCTGTCCTTGTGTAATAGAACTATCTTGGATGTTTTGAGTGCTTGAGTGAAAATACCAATACTCATGGAGCAGCTGATTATGTTACCAAGTGGTTGTACTATGTCATCAACAAACTATGTTATTATATAGGTATGTAAATCCAGACAAGAGGGGATGTTCCATGTTCCAAATAATTGGGAGAACTTCCTTCAAATTTACAGGTATTAGAAAATGCAATTAGTCAGATATTTTACTTTATGGACGGAAAGATTTTGTTGGTGGATAGTGAACCACTGAAAGATTGCTAGCCATTCCAGAAAAATGTTTATTGAATGTATTGCAATTATGTTTGATGTCTTATTTGTTGATAATTATGCTGAAGAGATTCTCATGTTTTCTGTTTGACATCAGTTTGTACAGTTTGTGTGCCTATAACCCACACGGGTTTCCATTTGTTATTAGCTTTCTGTATTCTTCATGAAGTTTGGGTTTTGGATTTGCCTTCAATTGTCTATGAGCAGCATCCCTGTAGGTCATCATTTGATATAATTCTGTCATCAGCAATAGAGCAGGGTGGTTTTCTTACACAAAGTGTGTGTATAGGGACGTGTTTTCCATAGAGACTAGTGAGTTTATTAGCATGTTCATGGATTTTACCATCCACTTGTGGGTGCTCTGAAAATTATTTGATGTTATGAGGTTTCTGAGTAATCAGCTGCTAGTGCATCATGATTATCTATATCTTTAATGTTCTTACAAATTATATAACACAATTTGAGCTTTGGGTGCTGCTGGAGTAAGCTATGAACACTACATCATGTGATGCGAGGCCTGGAAGCAAAGTCTGACATATCTGTTACTTTATTGACCTTTTTCATTGAAATCACATCTATGAGAGTGTGACTGTGTATTGTATATCTCCCCTTATTGGATAGCAGCTCTATATTAAAGGCTTCAGTTAATGGAAATGAAAATTGTATCACAAGACAATCTTTTTAACTGAGGGAGAAATTGTTGCTCACTTGAAAGTAATGTATGAAAGAGGAGAAATGCTTTTGAGAGTGCTGTCAGCCACACACCAATCGTCAATCCTTGCAAATCTTTCTACAGATTGCTGCATTCCTCTTGGAGTTACAACCTCACTCATTCTGGAACCCTCACAATAGGTTGCAATATTTGCAAGACCTTCATAGAACTTCTGCCACTTAATTTATTGAGTATTTGTTTCTAGCATATACTGCATAAATGCCTTATGAGATGTTTTGGGTATTTTTAATGCACTCAAATGTCATTGTATAAAGTTGACCATGTACGTTTCATCCCTCTTCAACAAATCACAGATAGATTTTACACATTAATGCATTATATATATTTTGAGCCTTTGAGAATGGAATAAGACTGGAATGCACAAGGCAGAATAAAATTAATAAATACTTTTATCAAGATTAATATCAGTTTGTGTATATGAATCTTTTGCAGTCGCACAGTATTTACAACTTCTTTACATTGTTTGTCTTGAGCAATATTCTTTCACTGTAGCTGACAATTGTCTTGAGAGATTCAGCAACTGTATCAGTATTAAAAATAACTCTCATTTATTGTTCCATCTCAGTTCAACATTTTCAGTTTGATTATTATGTCTGAGTCTCTCTGGATTATCTTCAGATTGAAGTAGTTGCATCAGCAACCCATCTTGTCTACTCAGAGCTACGTATCAGAGTATTCCGATATGTGGTTCTAATTACATAAGGCACAACTAGTTAGATCTGAAGATGGTCCACAGTGACTGAATCATGTTATCTAATTAAAGATGTGCTACTAAGAGGGAACAATAAATGAGCATTATTTGAAATATTCTGTCAGGTTAATTTTCACTGCAAGAAATTAAAAAAAAAAAAAAAAAATTCACCCCCTGGTAACAGGAAATGCCAACTGACCAAAATCCAGGATATTGGAAAAGTCAGTATTGTTTTTTCAATGATAATTTGTTACATTTACTTAGGTCGATGACTGCTAGTCCTTGCAACATTTGTATACATTATGAACACTAATGACTGTATAATACTCTCAGAATGGTTAAAAAATTATTTCCTGATGTCTATCAATTTACAACTCTTAAGAACAACATGTTTTCTATCTTTAGAAAGTTCTGAATCAAAACAAAGTAGATAAGATATTCCATAAGCTTGAAACTGGGTCACTAGGTGCCAGTGAAAAACTTCTTGAAATCAAGGAACATTGCATTAGCTTAAGAGTCATCATCTGAATCTTATGGATGAATGAAATGAGCTGAGTTTCATGAGATCACTGTTTTCAGGATACATTTTAGTTCCTGCAGAGGAGATTTTAGTTTTATATATCATAATACATGAGCTTAAATTGATTCACAATTCTGCAACAACAGATTGATACAAGTGATATTGGCCCATATGTGCATCTGTTCTATTACCAGTTTTTGAAATTGGAATGACTTGCTCCTCTTTTGATTTGCATGGAAAACTTGCTTTCTCCAGTCACCTACAATAAACTGCTCCCAGAAGGGAAGTAAATTCTTTTCTGCACTATCAAAATTGTATACATGGTAGAGGATACTAACCTGAGTGCTTTGATATAAGGAACTAAATGTCAGAAATGACAGATTAGTTCTTTACTGAAATAAACAACTCACAATTTGGTGCAACAAGCAAAGCTAATAGCAGGTGTCTAAAGTGAGGACCACCAGTCTGCATCCGTGCATTACAGGAGTGCACAAAATTTTGCAGCTTTCTCTCAAACCTACTTAGTAACTGCGTTTTGACACTAGAGAACAGCATTAGGTAACCTGTTTATAGAACTGAATACTGAATCCAAACCATTTGGGTCTCTTGCTTGCTAAGATTATTTGAATAACTGCTGCTCCACTAGTGCTCTCCACAATTTGTTCTTTGAGCTACACAATTCATGAACATGTGGATGGGTGTTTGTTGATAAATCTTCTCCAACATATTCCGGTATCATGTTTTGAAATTTTACTGTCAGAATATTTCTCTCTGTGGCCTGAACAACCCAGTTTCTCATAAGAGATTATGAACAGTGATAGATTCCTTCTAAGTATGATGATGCCCTCTGTGAAACTTCCCTCTTTTCTTCCAGCTTTCGTGGTGTAACATTCTGCTACTGCATGCCTACAAGTTTTTGTAGCAAGTAATGTAGCAAGTAATTCTTCATCTGTGCCACTGAACCAATCTGTAAACAAAATTTTACTCCACAGATGATCAAAGATTTGTTATTAAGGTAGCACCACCAATGTCAATGTAGCAGGCTGGTGTTCATTATCAAACAATAATAGTTTATTTCTGCTGTTTATTATGAAAAAGTAATAGTTTATATACACAGCCCAACAAAAAAGAAGCATCCAGAAGACATTATCAATGTTGATGTACCTTCATGCATGTACACACCATTGATGGGCATGTAAATGATTTAGTGTTGCAATTCTCTCTGAGAGGTATAATGGCCACCTGAGCACATGAGTGCTGTTCATGTTTAGTGTTCTCACCAGGCCTGATATGATATATAAGGGGCATAAAGAGAATCAGATTTTTCATGATTACTGTGAAGGACACGGAGATACCCTGTGCTCATGTGAGACAGTATTATCAGCACCTGACAGAGTTTGAAAGGATCCTCACTGAGGGTCTCCGTTTGGCCAGCTGATCAAATAGTGGAATACCCTTATTTGAGAGGCATTTGGATGTATAGAGGCCTGATGTTGGACTGTATTGGAACATGAGGGCAAGCAATCATGTTCTAGTTGACCACATATGACCACCACAGGAGGAGGATCACTGAATTGTGCACGAAGGATGTCATAAACCTGTCACATCTGTGCATGCCATCTGAGATCAAGTAATGGAATCCTTACAAAAATCTGTGGCATTCCAAATCATTGATCAGAGATTAATAGCTGCTCGACTGGGGATGTACCATCCATACATAGGCTGCTGTTAACATCACAATGCAAATGGCTGCTTTTGAAATGGTACTATGACCAGAAAGGATGGACTGCTGATGTAGGGCATCACACTGTGTTGAGTGATTAATTGTGACTCTGCGCTAACTCAGATGGCCATTGTTGGTGCGTAAGGCAATAACCTGAAGAGTGTCATTCTTTCAATGATTAGGAGAGGCACAGCAGTGTCACTTGTGGTGTCATAGTTTGGGGAGTCATCAAGTATGGCTTCAGTTCATGGGTGGTAGTGACTGAGGGAACCTGATTGTGCTGTGAAACATCAGGGACAATGTGTGTCCACATGTGTTACACCTAATGCTACGGTATCATGGTGCCATTTTTCAATAGGACAAAGTTTGTCCACACATGCCATGTGTCTGAATGAACTGTATGCATGACATTGAGGTACTCCTGTGGCCAGAAAGGTACCAAGATATGACCATGATAGAACATGTGTACGACCAACTCAAACATCAAGAGCAAGTTACAGGAGTTGTGGGCCAGGTTGCCTCATGAGACAATACAATTTATTTATGGCACCCTTCCCATCCAAAAGATTAAAAATTGTCAGAATTTTTGTCAGGTCAGTAGCCAGTAGTCCGTTATGCTCACTTTGGCTTAATGCAGACTTTGTAAACTAGCTGTTAATTTTGTTTAAATATTTGAGTATTTATGAAACTGGAGAGAGCTTCATAACTCTGGTACTGAACTATGATGGGACTCTCCCATCCTCACATCTTCCTTAGCACACACATATTTTAAGTGTATTCTGGAATATTTTTTAAACTTATCTATTGATATTCCATGTGCCCAGAGGAAAATGAATGATTAAAACATCTCAGATAAATTGATGTGTGTTTCCTGTCACACTTACTAAGCAAAAATATGCCATCCAATTTTTTAACCTTCCTTTTCATGCTTGACGTCACTGATGCTATAAGAGAATAATGGTCAGTGATTCCCTCCTCTAAATTAACTGAATCAAGAAGTTTGGGTTTGTTACTTGCTAGGAGATTTAGAAAAACTCAGTTCTTTTACTGTTCAATTAAGTTTTCTGAAAACAACATAGAGAATAATCTCCCACAAATAATGCTATACTACCAGTTTTAATAACATGCACCTCCTATTATACAGCCAAAAGGATTTGTGTTTTTTATTCAGTACACATTTTGAGTCCAAATGATTTTTATTCAACCATTTTCAATTACATAAGATACAATGGTTTAAGGCACAAAAATGTACTGTGTTACCACTTGAGCTCAAAACACAAAAGTGAACTGTGTAGTAGTGGCGCTGAGAATACATACATATGCTATTTTTCGCATCATTACATTAGCAAATAAGGTTATTACGTAAACAAATAATTTAATTCTTTCGAAATACTTGATACTGAATCATCATCTAGTTCTCAGGAGAGGCTGTGTCTGCTTCAGTTTGAAAATCTTTCTTAGTATCTACCAAGTCATTTTCAAATTTCTGATCAGTTTCACTGATAGATCCTTTCTCCCCAGCTGGCCCATCTTTCTTAACCACAAATTCTTTCATCAGATCAGCATATTTCTTTTGATCCAGATGGTCATAATTTTGTGTCTTCCTTCTTATGCGTTCTTCAATCTCTTCTCTGGTTTCAAGTATGGGTGAACTAGTTTCAACATTTCCCATCATTGCTGTAAAAGCAGATTGAAGTATATTCATGAGTGAATATGCTGATCCATGTTCCCCAATTTCCTTTATTTTAATCCTTCTCCTCCCCCTCCTTTTCATTGTGTCCTTGTTGTTTGGTAATGGAAGCAAATTATCATCACTAATTTCATCCTGTATGTCCTCTAGTATTTCATACTCGAGATCACTTTCCAGTAATTTTTGTTGTTCTGGAGAGACCTTGGCATATGTTTTTGGGTTAATTGTCATGCTTTCTGTGCAGTCATGTACTTTAAAAATTCCAACAGTACGATCAGCAAGTTCAAACATATTGGATCGTAAGGAGATGACAATGAATTGTGCATTCTTGCAACGGTTCTAAAAAAGTAAAGAGAAGAGAAGAAAAATTGTTGTCATCAATGAGCAAGTAATATGGATTAGTAAATTTATTTTTAAACAAGGCAGTGTGAAAAAATATATAACATAAATACATTAAATAAAAAATTCCATTAATGACTTGCCACTTTTTATGAGAAACAATACAGATGGTACACAAATACGAAATAGAGATAATGGGAAGGCAGGATGTGATGAGGAAGAGTGTGAAATGAAGTATACATCAGATGACGTCTGAGCAGGAATGAAAGGGAACTGATGTAGGCCAGAGTAAAAGATAAACAAAATAAATTTTGGCTGAGAAAGGGAGCACAGTAAAACAAATGTAATTGTCGTGTGACTAGGGCCTCCTGTCAGGTGGATCATACGCCAGATGCAAGTCTTCCAATTTGATGCTACTTTGGTGACTTGTGCGTCAATGGGGATGAAATGATGATGATTAGGACGACACAACACCCAGTCCCTGAGCGGGGAGAATCTCCAGCCGGAAATAAAACACAGGCCCTTAGGACTAACATTCTGTCACACACACCACTCAGCTACCAGGGGTGGATGGGAGCACAGTAATATAACAGGGTTGGAAGAGTTAGGTTATGGGTACTGTAAAAAGCAGGAGAGAGTGTCAGTTTGCTGGATGGTCTCACAGTAAACAAAGAGGTGGCCACTAGGGCAGAGAGTAAGGTGGGTGTTGAGCAAGAGGGGCCTGAAATAAGGGCTTCTTAGGTGACAAGGGCAGAGGAATGGGTCATTTAGGGGAGAGGTTGGACAGATGGATGGTGTGGGGTAAGAGTTGGATGGTGTGGGGCAAGAGTTGGAAAGCTGGGGCACAAACATGAGGAGGGTGGGGGAGGGCACTGAAAGAGGGGTAGTGCTAGGGAGTGGTTTAAAAGATGGGTGACTACTAAGTGGGGGGAGGGGGGGGGGGAGGTCACCAGAGAGTAGCAATTGTAAAGAGAGCTGGCATCAGGGGAGGCGATGGGAAAATGAGTGTCACAGGAAGAGGTACAGACTGTGAGTTGGTGTGGGAGAAGTGGCCGAGAGATAGGTGGTGTAGTGGACAGGCACAAATATGGTTGACACCAGTTAGGGGCTTTTGTTTTGGATGTGGCAAGGAGTATAGGTATGTGGGGGGGGGGGGGGGGGGGGGAGGAACGGCACAGACGGGAGGGGGGGGAGGCGGCAAAGACGGGGAGAGAGAGAGAGAGAGAGAGAGAGAGAGAGAGAGAGAGAGAGAGAGAGAGAGAGAGAGAGAAGCAAATTCACACAGTGCTATGTAAAGCCTTACCTACATTGTCCCACCAATAAATGCATATTACGTATAGTAAAGTCATGTACATTCATCTGTGTAATTTATGAAGAACACAAAGCCACATATCATGTATAAAATGATGACATAAGCACACACACAGTTTTGTGAGGCACTGAGAAGCTAGCCAGGCAATTGGAATTATCTTGAGGCAAATTATTTGCTAAAGGTGTATTTATCTCAGTTCTGGTGTTACAATGATTATAAAGAGGACACATGGTTACATTTTTGAAGGTCTGTTTTTGAGAGGTCAAACTGCTATCAATGTTGAAGATTATTCAATAACTTTAATTTCTTTACTGTAGCAGAGAACTAAAGATAAAATTGACTAGTTAAAAATTTGGCTTGTGGAATTTAATGATTTCAGTAAGCTGTTGTTCACCCTGTTGTGTCACCACATGAACTGATTGCTAGTATAAATACAGTTCTAGCAATATTGCTGTCCCCACACCTCCCACTCACATTATTCCATCTCTCTGTCCTATCACTTTTTTACCCCTTCACCATTCCCACTCTCCCCCCTCCCCCCTCCCCTGCCCACCTAATGTCCCCATGTTGATTACTGCATTCACTGCTCCATACGGATTTTAATACCCATGCATAAAATGGATATCTCATGCACTTGCCACCCCTCCCTCCTGCATTTCTAGTTGGCAAAATGGCAGCCTTCCTCTGAGCCACTACTCACCTATCCCCAACCCCTCATCGTGCCACCCTCCTCTCTCTTGCTCCATCCACCCTACCTAACACAACCCCCACCCCAATGTAGTCCACCTACCAAACTGCAACAGTGGCTTTGTGCATTCAGCTGGTATCATGTAAGAGCACAGGTGCATGAGTTTGTGCATGTATTTGTACTCTACCTCATAAAAGGATTACTCCAAAAACTAGCAAGTTTCCTTTCTATTCTTTTGTGTGTCTCGCATTGACTCAACACTTCTGCTCTTCAGTGAGTGGTCCTCTCTTTTACCCCAAAATATCCATCCCTACTTCTAGTACTACAGCTGTCACTATAGAGGATTTCTGAATTAGGATATTAACGAAGGGATGAAAGAAACAGCCATCTGATGTTAGAGTGTGTGTTCTCTTTAGGTGCACATAGCAGGTCAAGACATTTTCAGGCAGACTACACAGAAAAGTGTGTAGTGAGAAACAAGTTTGTGCAGCAATTTTGTGTGTGTGTGGAGGGGGGGGGGGGGGGGGGGGGAAGAGGGGGGGGGTGAAGGAGGGGGGTGAAGAGCATTCCTTTAAGTACTCCAGTCAAACTCCAGCTGGTCTATTAGACTTGAAGCAGTTCATGTGAAGTCTAGGCTTCAGATTGCCAAATAGAACTGGGTAGCATGACATAGATGGCTAGACATTCAGTGAATTGTTATTGCACAATTAAGAGAAAGTGCTGCTGGCTGATTTGCAGCAGTGGTGTACCCACTTCTACCAGAAGGCTGGGCAATGGGATTTGGACAGAAGGCTCCATTTGTGAGTCTCATGCCACTATGGTGAACAAGCTGAGGCTAAGGATTTTTAGGGTTGTAAAAGAATTATATGATGAACTCCCCAGAAGATGCCATTGAGGCATTGGAGGGTGTTTATTTTTTTCATATAGTCAACAATCAACTGTCATATATATGGTATACATGTTGTTAGCTTCTCATCAAAAACCAGACCTAGGCAGCAAAATTGTCCCATCTATTTTTACGGGAGTTGGATGGTTCTATCTTGGCCATGTTAAATTATATGACTTTTGTAACATTTTTCTCCCTAACTAATTGACATATTATAATACTTCTTTTGTTGTGTTCCTCATATCTTTATCTTCATTCTAAGCTGATAAGTCTTAAAAATAATAACAACTTATATTTAAAAAAAGATTTTTTTAAAGTAGCCATAAAAACGGCAATTTTTTTACTTTAATTAAATTTATACCATAGTTCTTTAAAAGATATTCATATTTCCTCAGTATATATCAACAACTAACAAATATGAAACAATTTTTAAAAAATCATGTTGATAACATTAACAGTAGCCAAGAAAAATTTTCCTAACCTTTGAAAAACACTGTTGTCGGGGAAACGCAAATAAAGATAAGACTATTAAACAATGATTTTATTCTTACTTTAGTACATTCCATTTTCATATAAAGGTCTATCTGGATCTTCTAGTTCTCAATCTTTCTTCTTGCTTGCTGGGTGGCCTGGTGACATTTTTTCTCAATTTCTGAGACAGCTTTTTCCGCTTTTTTAATCCAAAGTTTGTCATGCTCTTTCAAAAACTTGACACAGTTCTTGCCTGAAGATATGCCTAGATGACTCAAAATTTTACACTTTCCTAAATTTGAAACTTGCAATAGCTTCATACACTTCCAACTGAAATGTAGTCATCAAAATAAAAGTTGCTTTTCGTATCCACAACCATACAACATTGTTGAACGAATGTGATGGGTTTTGCGTTCCACCATGTAGGCACTTACGCAAGAGGTCAGGATGGGCCAAGTCTCTAAATATGGGTTTTATTTGTTTCATGTCAGCAAAAGGAAGATGACTGTGGTCATAAGGCTCATTTATTTCTTAGGCTTTTTGGAATTTGCACTAGTTTGACTCACCTTTGAGGCATAGTTCGTGTCCAGATGTGTCGTCATTGGTAGCCGTCAAATGAAAATATTCTTCCCAGATCACTGCCTTCATGTCCTTTAGAGTTTTGTAGCATTCCTTCTTATATCTAAGCCATAATATAGTTGTATTTGATTTATAGCCTCATCAGTATGGTGGCCATGACCCCTTATGTTTTTGCCTTCAGAAAGTTTTGTTTTCCCAAGTTTCTGTTTCAATTTCCCGAGGCAACTACCCATCCACTTCTGGACATGACCGCAACATTCCAATTTCTCATTTGAGAAGTCGGGACCATATGGTTTGGCCTCACAAACCTTAGGGTAAGAAGCACTGCCCCATCTCCTAAATAATACTTGTACCGCAATCCATATTTTGGCAGCAATTCTTGGAACATTTCCACAACTCCTTTTACCTCCATTCCTCCACTTACTCCAGAAATGTTAGCTAGGCAATCAGCATCATGATTGTTGGTCATTCTATTTTTACATCTGCAATATTTGGGTAAAATTTTAACGTCAATTACTTTGCCTGTGTTTTCTGCTATTGCAGTTACAATGCCATTGAGGGAATTGTGGCCCCTATGTTGCCACGATCGATCAAATATTGCTGTCAAGTCTCTATTACCATCATTTTCATCAACACTTTCTTCAACAGCAGCCTTCATGCCTTCTTCACAGACCTCTTTGGCAGCATCTCGTAGCATCTTGTTGTAATATTTGAAAGCTGGCAGAGTTGGCAAGTTCATTACACTGCAGAAAGTTTTTGCTGCTTCTTCACCTTTTCCACTACATTGGAATGCATAGGCTAATTGAACTTTCACTTCTGATTGTTTAGAGTCTGGTAAGCATGGAGAATTAGTAGTGGACATTTCAAAAGAACAGTCACTGCACATTTTCACTATCGGTACTTGTAAGGCTAGCCTGGTTCCAGTAAAGATGGTAAGGGATCCTTTACATTTTATGCACACCGCAATTTGGCTATCTAGGCTACCTAAATTGTTTATATTCACAATCTCATAGCAACCTTCTTGTTTTCCAGATATCTCATATTTAGCCAAGTTAAGGGTAAGCTTCTTAGAAGAAGAGTTTATTTTAGAAGCACAAGCAGCTTGAGTACTAGTACTAGGCCTACGCTCACCTTCAGAATGAAGTTCCACTTCAGATTCACAGTGATGGAAAAATTGTTTTTTGTTACATCTCCCCCCACTTTTCTTGTTTTGTATTTGCAGCATTTTTACATAATATAAACTTATTTGCTGAGATCTAAACACTGAAATACGAATATCATAAACAAACTCCACTTTCAATCTCCACAAAGAAAGAACTGAAAACAACAAACTAAACTGGCAGCTGTTTTCATCATTATTGTCAACAGTATTTCATCAGTGTTGCCAACTAAGCTTACAAACAGCTGTACTATAACAAGTAGTCACTAGCGGGTAAAAAGAAGGTCGAGTTCATGAGAGGTGTGCATTGCAGCGTTTTACTAAAACACTTGTAAAACGGAAACCACTCAACATAAATTAATAAATTTTGTATCAATTTAAACTGAAATATATGTGTAACAAAAAAAGTGCAAAAAATAAAAAATTTTGAACCAAACAACCATCCGACTCCCCTAAGACACTGCCTGACAAAAGAAAGTGAAGCACCCAGAAGGAAAGGATGACATCAAATGAAACTTCACGGAATAAGAGAGTATGTAATGTTACTTAAGTGATTACAGAATCCAGTTGAATTTAGAAAGACCTTGGCGGTACGGGACCACTTATTAGTATGACACTGCATCCCTTCTGGCCTGGATGCATGCATTGATTCAATTGGGAAGAATACCAAGGCTCTTGTATCCTCTCCTGAGGCAAACTGGTAGACAACTGTTTCAAATGGTCCTTGATAGTCCGGATACTGGTACTGGGACGGAGTTGGTATCTGACCTGGTTCCAGATATATTCTTTTGGGGACAGATCAAGGGATCTTGCTGCCCATGGAAGTACTTCAGCATCGCACAAACTGTTCACAGAGGTATACGTAATGTTTGGAGGAGCATTGTTTCGTTGAAAAGTGTCACAATCAAACTGTAGCATTATAGGTGACACATGTGGATGCAGGATGCCCCTGATGTATCACAGCACCATCACAGTTCCCTCAATCACTACCAGCCATGATCTGAAGTTACACTCAATTTTTCCACATACTATGATGCCACACGTGACACCACTGTGGCTCTACACATCACCGGAAGAATAAAACTCTCTCCAGTTCACCACCATACTCACCAATGGTGGTCATTTGAAGTAGTGCAGACTCAAGGTTCACTGCTGAACACAATGTGTTCAGTGATCCATGCTCTCTGGTCATGGCACCACTCCAAACACAGCTATTTCTGTTGAGATGCAAATGCATGATGGTAATTCCCTAGTCCAGCCACTGATAGTCTCCAACCAATCATGTGGAATTGCACAGAATGCTTCAAGGAGCCCATTACATGATCTTGGATGGCAGGCAGAGATATGAAGGCTTTATATTGTTCCTGGAGCACAGTACAGCAATCCATGCTTGTCGTGGTTAGAAATGGTGAACAGGAATCTTGCCTGCCCTTATTTTCTTATGTAGTGAAACATCAGGTCACTGTCATATCTAAATGCCCCAAAATGTAGATACTGTGTCCTTCTACCAGTCTACCAAGTAGACAGCCACTTAGAGGCCCCTTTTGAACTCCTTCAGGTGCTGTTAGTGCTGTATCTTGAGTATGTGGCATCTCCGTGGCCTTCACAGTGACCTTATGGTGTTCACACTCCTCATATAGCCTAACAGGCTTTCTATAACACTGAACACCAACAACACTAATGCACTTTTGAGGTAATTCTGCCTGTCAGAGAGAAATTCAACTCTAATAATTTACAAACCCACTGGTAGTGTGAGAGTGTAATGAAGTTACTTTGACATCCGATCATGTCTTCTGTGTGCTCTCCTGTTTTATCAGTCAGAGTACTTGAGTATGGAGGTAAAGTTCATGATACTGATATATAGTTCAAAGTCTACAAAACTGCATAATGTGGGGTTTTTGCAGAGGAGAACTTGATGCCATGCTTTAGAGTTCAGTCTTCATCACTTTGAATGGCTTTCTGCAGGTGGTATTCAGCTATACCCATTGACATGGAGCTCTAAAGTGGGCAGATTTCAAAACATTCAGCAGTGGAGAAATTATGGGACCCACAATAAACACAGTGTCATGATAGCATATATGAAAAATGAAACAACTAGGATTGGTCCCTGGAGGTCACCGTTCCCTGGGGGAAATTTGTTGCTGAAGGTTGTTCTGACTTGTACATGAAACAGTCACAGAACTAAAATGCCCTGGATAAATACTGACAAGCAACTTTGGAATCCACACTCACGATGTGCATAAAAGATGTGGTAGCACCAGCTACTATTATACACATTTTCAAGTTGCAAAATACATCCCAGTGGTCATGAATGTGTTCCAGATTGTGTGTTCCAAGTGAATAAGGTGGTAAGTGGTGAAACAAATTCTTGAAAACCACATTAATATTAGGATGGTTGTTTCTTGGATCCAAAGCACCAAAGCAATTATCATTTCACTATCCTTTTGGCTAGCTTATACATTCCATTCATGAGACGGTTATGTCTGTAATTGTCCTTAATACAGGGATTCTTTCCTGGCTCGAAAACTGGGATAACAACAATTCCATACACTGGGAGGAAGGCTATCCTTATCATATGCAATTAAAAATCTCAAGAAGATGTATTTTACAGTCATTGCTGAGATAATTCAGTTTTTGGTTATGAATTTATTCACGTCCTGATGATAATTCTTGGTATAGTATCAGTGCAGTATATAACTCCCATCTAATCTGTTCCTTTTCATCTCCTGTTTTGCATTTTCTAGCTTTCCTGCTTGCAGTAGTGTCCTCACATTCCATGTCCCAATCATTATCTTTCCTTCCCTCACTGTCCCTTTCTTCCTTTCAAATATGTCTACTCTCAATGTGTTCCCATCCAACAGAGCCGAATAAGGGGAAGCTTTAAATCCAGAATTTTTCACATGGAGAGACATACCATGTAATGCTCGGTAATGTAATGTGGTAGTTTCCCATTACTTTCCACATACGCAGTAGGATACCCAGACTAAAATCAGCCACTCACTATTAGTCAAATGCTGTCTGTAGCCACCCCTCTGGGTACAGTCACTATGTGTACTCTTTTTGTACCCAAAGAGAAAAGGTGCCTCTTATGCCAGCTTCACCGTCCCAAAAGACTCTTTCTCTGCTGTCGCTGCCATTGAGGTCTTACACATATAACAGGAAAAGGACATGTTCAGGACAGGTTTCCTATAGGAAAGAGGGAGCAATAGGCTGCTGTGGGACACACTTTTTCTGGCTCCTCCCCTTTGGCCTGTCCAGTTTGGGTGACCCCCCTGGTTGCTAAGCTACCAGCAGCATAGCCCTCCGGATCCAGAGCACGCAAACCTCCTCACCCACATGGACAGTGCCACATTAAGGCAATGTCCCCTGAGGAGTGTTGTGGAAGAATGACATTGGAACCATTGAAGGGCACACTTGTGCATTTTGATGGCTGTGGTAATTTCTTCTGATCACCATGGCAGAAATTTCCAATAGGGCTGCCATGAGAAGTGTGGGATTGCCTTTTCTGCTTTAAAAAAGAAACATTGACAATCAACATTTCTGAATGGACTTTCTGCTGTCTGGTAGCTGAGAAGTGAAACAATTATGTGAAAATTGTCATTGTGACCTAGATGATCATGGGAGATCCACTGGAATAAGGAAGTAACATTGGGCTACAAATTGTGAGATTTACAGTGAAGTGCCATGAGCTATGCTGAAATAAGGAGAAATTCTGGTATTGAGTAGATGTAAATCAAATTCTATAATTTCATGTTTCTATTATCCAACCACTCTTTGGCTTAATTGTATTCTTTATGATAGGTTGCTAGCTAGTGTCCCAGTAGTAGGTAGGAAAGATGACACTACTACACAAGGCCCATTTACTGGAATATAAACATTGCATATTGTTCAACTGTTTGGAGTGAACACAGATTGAAACTGTTCAGAAACACTCTCTCACCAAAGATATTGGAGCAAATCAGTTCACATATTAATCCAGATACTCTGTTAGCATTAGTGAGGTTCTTATGGTATGCGTTTCTTATAGAGGCATTGTTATTTTCTCAGTTGGTGAAGTTTCACTAGGTGTAATTAAAAACCATTACATTGATGCTGTATTAATGAAGTGAAAAGGATTTTAGTTTAAGGTGGTTGGTTGGTTGTTGGAGTTAGACAGACCAAACTGCAAGGTCATCAGTCCATTCATACTATACGTATCCAGCCAGGAATAATACTCATAAGAAGGATACAAAAGCAAATCCTGAGAGACCTGATTGTAAGCCAGATACAATAAGACAGAGATAAAAAATCAAGAAATTGGAGAGGTGGGAGAGCAGTAAGGTGGGTGGGCCGTTCTGCCCAGAATGCAGTTGGCGGGCACTGAGCATTGTATGTGGTGGGAGATGCAACCTCTGCATCCCACCACCTCACTGCTCGTAACCTCTAAGAAAGTGAGTAGCACAGATAGGATCATAAAATTTTAGGAAAGATAAAACATTAAAAATGGCAAACACGAAAGAGTAAGGAGAATAAAAAGATAGTAAGTGTAGGGGCCAAGCCAGACTGCTGAGCAAGGGCTGCCATGGGTCCCCTGGGTCAGAGCAGGTGAGGGATGCTCCCACAGTCCCTCAGGTAGTCAATGAGGCTGAAGTGACCTACCTCACAGAGGTGAGTAGAAACTACCTTCATGAGTGAAACATAAAACCGAGGCAGCTGCTTTATTGTCATCTGCTGGCACCAGAGGTAGAATGGCAGGAAGGTTAAAATCTCTCTGTAAAGCAGCCAAATTTGGGCAGTATAGTAGGATGTAAAGTTGGCCTCCATCAGGCAGGCAACACATCAGCAGTGAGGTGGGTCCTTACATTGGTGAACACTGCCATGGGTCAGCCAAGTGTGGTCAATGTGTAGCTGACAAAAGACAGTAGATTCCATGTGAGAAGCATGAAAAGAAGACTGTCAGGTGGTCATGGTCTCCTTCATTGCTCTCAGTTTGTTTGAGGAGTCCAGGGTGGACAATTCAGAGTTCCAGACCTCCAACAATTTATGACATAAGGTCAACCAAAGGTCCAGTTCTAGGACACCCATTGGTGTGCTCATTCAGCAAGATCCTTAAATGTCCAATGATCACACATAGATGACTGGCCATCCAGCCTGATGGAGATCAGAAAGAAGATCCTGGATAGCTGTAACTAATGGGTGACACCAATTCAGCAGTAAAGACACTGCATGCATTTGGCAGGGAGCGTAGTTCCCTATACATTGCATGTGTATGCAAAACCAGTTCATTCTTCGAGCACTGAGCCATCGGTGTATACTGCTTCTGAAACTGTAAATGCATTGAGGATAGCCAAGAATAGGTGGCTAAACATCATGAGGTCAAATGAATCTTTTGGTCCAAAGGATAAATTGATAAACATCTCAGGTCTAGGTACATGCCATGGAGGCATACACAATTGCTCCCTGACAAGAGGTGACGGTGGAGAGAGTTGGAGTTCACAGTAGAGACACTGTAGTCTAATTACAGTTGTGACTCCAGCTTTGGGTCTCTGTCATGGGAGGTGGATCTCCCTACTAGGAAACAGGACACAGTAGTTTGAATGCTTAGGGGAATGTGTATAGCATAACTGAGTAGCTGTTGTTGGCACCTGATCTATACTGGAGGGACCCCAGCCTCTGTGAGTAGGCTGTTCACAGGGCTAGTTCAAAAGACTCCATAGCAAGTCAGACCCTACAGTAGTGTATTGGGTTGAGTGAACACAATGCTGAGGGCAATACTGAAACATATGCCAGACTCCCTTAATCAAGGTAGGAGAGGATCAGGGCTTTCTAAAGCTGCTGTCGGGTAGTGCAGTCTGATTCCCAGCTAGTGTTACTGTGGCAGCAAAGCGTATTAAGCTGTAGCCAGCACTTATGCATAAGTTGGTGAAGATGGAGACTTACATCAGCCAGGCATTGAAGACCAAGCCCAAAAAAGCGATACACCTCCACCACATTGAGTAATTGGTTGTTGAGGCTGAGTTCTGGTTGTGGATCAACAATACAATGGCAACAGAAGAACATGCTGTGTGTCTTGGTGCTGGAAACTGAAAATCATGGTTGAGGGACCATGACTGTGCCTTTTAAATGGCTCCTACAATCTGCATTCAGCAACAACCTTACTGAAAGAACAATAGTAAAAGCAAATATCATCAGCACAGAAGGATGATGATACTGAAGAGCCCATAGCTGCTGCTAGATTGTTGATAGCCACTAGTAAGAGAGGGGCACTTAATACAGAGCCCTGTGGGACCTCAGTCTTTTGGATATGGGGACTACTGTGGGAAGCACCGACTCGAACACAGAAATAACTGTGTAATAAGAAGCACTGGACAAAAATAAGAAGCAGGCCCCAGAGACTCCACTTATTTAAAATAGCAAGCAAATTGTGTCTCCATGTGATGCCATAAGCATTGTGTAGGTTGACAACAATAAGGTGTTGATGTCAGGCAAAAGCTCCACCAGGTGGCACACTCCAGGCAACTTGGTGAAAACCACTCTATGACAGAGCCAGAAGGCCCCAAGACCCAAGGAGCCAACTCAGTTGCCAGCTCGCCACGAATTTAAACAACTTACAAAGAACATTGGTGAAACTAATTGGGTGACAGACGTCCACATCTAGGTGACGCTTACCTGGTTTCAGTACTGGGAAAATGTGCTTTCTAGCATTTGATATAAGAACTCACACTCACTCCAGATATAATTGAAAGTGGTAAGGAGATATCATTGACAATTCACTGGTAGGTGTTGGAGCATTTGGTTGTGGATGCAGTCTGGCCCTAGGGCTGTATCAGGGCAAAGGGGTAGGGCAGTGAAGAGTTCCCACTCACTGAATGGAGCATAATAGGGATCCAGGTGGAGTGTAGTGAAAGATGAGTGCAATCGCTCCATTTGATGTTTGAGGACATGAAAGGCAGGTTGATAGTTCTTGGACACAGAGGCTCAATCATATTGCACAGCTATGGCATCTGAGCCAGTGAAAACAGCAATGTTAAAGGAAATACCAAGTGCACCTGCAGAGTTGTGGTATCCATAGAGACATCTGATCTTCACCCAAACATGTGAAGGATGTGTACATGATTCAGTGATTGAAATGTACCATTCCCAGCATTCTCGCTTTTGTCATTTTATTAACTGGTGTACCTGGGTATGGGGCTGTTTGAAGACAATGAGGAACTCGAATGATGGATGTCACTTATGGCATTGGTGAGACTGCGCCTGTGATGTTTAATTGCCAGAGTGATTTCTAATGTCTACCAAGGTACTGTCCTCTGATGGGGGGACTCCCAAAGAACAAGGGATCATTAAGTAAGCTATTGATGGAATGGCTACTGTTGCACTCTGGACAGCAGTGTCAATGCCTCCATGTAACTTTGAGCTCAAACAACACTGGAGATGGAACCACCCCAATCAGCAATAAGCAATGTGGAGAGCCCATCCAAGTGGGTGAATGTCCAGGGGAGTGGCACTGAGGGAGGAACAGGAAGGTCAAGAAATGGCCACAACCTCACATATCATCGTGTTCCTTCCAGTGGATGTATGGGGAAGATAAAGGCTGCGGATGGATAGGTCAGTGATTGAGTATGTTCCACATGCCACACAGAAGTTTGTAGTGGCACCAGAGAGAGAGAGAGAGAGAGAGAGAGAGAGAGAGAGAGAGAGAGAGAGAGAGAGAGAGATCAAGATCTGCCAGGAAGTTTTCAGTTCCTTTGCTCTGGCCAGGGATCACTGTTCCACCATACAAAGGGTTATGGGCATTAAAGTCACCCAAGATTAGGAAAGGTGGGTGGAGTTGAGAAACCAATGCAGACAATATGTTCTGAGGCACTCCATCATTTGGAATGAGATTAACATTACAGATTGAAAAAACATGAAATGCCCTGTGTGCTGGCATAAGCTGTCACCAGCACACCATTCAGCAAAGATTGATAGTAGGCACTGGATCACGCACACCTATCATGAGAGAGACCAAAGACACACAGACACACAGACACACACACACACACACACACACACACACACACACACACACACACACCATCGAGCAACATGCCACCAATGCCCTCTCGACTGCATGTAGTTAGGCCGCCACTGCTGACTGGGGTTGTCACTGACTCACACTCCAATTTGGCATCTGTCAGTTTGATCACTGAGTGGGTGTAGTTCATCATAGGTTATACAGTACATAATGACTAAATTAGAGAGTAAAGTTTGTAATAGTAAGAAAACTGATATTTTCTGCTAGATGACTATTACTGATGAGCTTGTACCACAAAACATGGGCTCTATTCAAGATAAGTAAATGTTTATGTAAATAAAGAACCATATTAATCCACATGTGTATTTGTGTTGTAGGAAGAGGATACCAACCACCCATAGCAACATCCCCTCCCTTGCTTCCTCACAGTACAAGGCTCTACAATGGCAATGAGAATACAACAGTGGTGATGAGAATAATTTGGTGGTGATCAAAGTTATTCAACTTGGCCAAAGATTTTGCTTGCTTATCTTGTGTTTTAGCCTTGCAGGGGTGATTGTATTCAAGTGTTCCTATTTGCTAAGTTGTTGCTGTGCTCTTCCATGTATTCCAGGAGGCATGCTGCAGAACTAATCAACAGTCTCTTTTCAGAGGTTTTGCTTGCTTTTTGATATAACGCATTTGTGTAAACCATGAATTCCCTGCCCCCTCCGCCCCCTGTCCCCCATGTTCAAAGTACTGCTAAGTTACAGTACTTCCTTTTGATTGTGGGATCTCCCAATGAACTCAGCTATGACTAAGTAATCACTGCATTTACTCAACACTGTGACCAGCAAGTCCAAGTAGCTGCAGCTAAATTCAGTTCTTTTGCTTGCAGAAAAAGCCGGAACATACATACTGTCAGTGGTACACAGAATTAGCAGACATGACTAGGAAATGTAAATTTAAGTGTAGTTGTGGCAGCCTTTACAGTGATCTCATGATGTGCGATGCAACAAGATACAATTTCCCAGATAGTAGAATACAGGAACATATTTTGAAGTACTCTGATCCATCACTTCCTGAAGTATTGCTAATCTTAGAGCAATATGATTTGGGTGCCATAGCAGCCTATAAGTTTGATCAGGCCCCAATTCGTCGGGTTGAGTTGTCCTTTGTTCACCACCACTCCAAGCAGCCACAACAATGAGTATGTACACAGTCATGTAGATAGCCATGTAAACAGACCGGTGGATTTAATGAAGTCTTGCCCTAGATGTTTTGCTCACCATAAAAGACAGAAACCCAGATCACATAATGCAACGTGTTACACATGTGGACAAAAAGGCCATGTCCAAGCAGTTTCTTTTTGCAATGGCACAAAATCATCAGTTTTGCCTGCTCCCAGAAAAAACAAGCCCATGCACATGCAGAGATGCTGTGCTTCCAAAACCTGCAACAGGTTCTGACAAAAGTAAGATGAATGTTATGAATCTTTGTCACCCTAGAGCTGTGCAACGATGGTCTAACTAACTGTTTGTCTCATTATGAATTGCTGACCATCATGTGAAGTTTCAGTTAGACACAGGTGCCTCAGTAAGTCTGCTTAATCATGCCACATATGAACAGTTAGGCTCACCATGCCTTTCTAAGCAAGTACCTCACCACTTAAAATTGATATGAAATTCCAGTACTAGGACACTGTAGTTTGCCTGCCACTTACAAATCTCACACCAGGATGTGAATCTTACTGTGTTGAAATCAAGAAACAGTGAGAAAATATTCAGTTTAGATGCCTTTGATTTGTCTGGACTTAGCATTCAAGATAATGTACTTTCAGCGACTGCTGTTACTGCGTAAAGAATTAACTGAACAGTTTTAAGAAGGAATGGGAGAAGCTAAGAACTTTGTAGTGCATGTTACATTGAAAGATATGCACAGCCTAAGTTTTTCCAAGCCTGTCCCATTCCAATTACTTTAAGAAACAAAGCAGTCAGTCACTTGGAAGAATTGCAAGATAATGGTGTAATTGTTCCCATTCAAGCTAGTCAGTGGAGAAGTCCTCTTGTTTTGTTACCTAAGCCTTTTGGTCACATTCACATTTGTATTGACTTCAAGTCGACAATCAATCCACAGACAATAGTTGACACTTACCCATTACCTTGCCCTGAGGAACTCATTACAGGCTTTGAACAGGATGTTACTTCTCTAAGATAGATTTGTGTGTGCCTACTTGCAAATTCCATTGATTGCAGATTCCAGAAAGTTTTTGTTGTGAATACACACTTAGGATTGTTCAGGTATTTGCATTTGCTCTTCGGCAGTGCTCCCGTACCCGACATTTTTCATCGTTACTTGGAAAAACTGACTGCAAAAGTGCCACTTTGTTCAAACTATCTAGATGATGTTGTGATCTATGCTCGCATAGCAGGGGAACACACTGCCAATTTGTGTAATCTTTTTTTAGTGTTGTCAGAAGCAGGACTTGAGTGTCATCTCAAAAAGTGTGACTTCTTTCAAACTGAACTACAGTACTTAGGTCATATGATAAACAGTCAGCACGTGCACCCCATCCAATCTAATTTGCTTGCAATCTGTGACCTGCCTGTTCCTTGAAATGTGTCTGAACTGTAGTCTGCACTAGGCAAGATGAAAGACTACATTCAGTCCATACTGAATGCTGCTCAGATCGTTACTGCATTGTGTTGCTTGAATTGCTAAAATGTTCTTTTTGTGTGGACTAAGGACTGTCAAGATGCATTTCAGAAACTCAAAAATGCCTTGCTTCATGACAGATGTTTGGTACATTTTAACACTGCATAGCCAGTAGTTTTTCCCGTCGATGCTTGCTCCTATGGAATTGGTGTTGTGCTTTCACCCAGAATTGGTGCACAAGACAGACTCATCGCTTTTGCCTCAAAGTTTTTCACTCAAAATCAGTGCAATTATTCTCAAATTGAAAACAAGGCTCTTGCTATTGTGTATGGTGTGACCAAATTCCATGTATGCAAATTTGCATGGTCACAAGGTCTATTTAGTGACATATCACAAAACTTTGCAGTCCTCCTCTCATCTGTCAAAGCCAGTTCCTACATTCACTGCCCAAAAATTCCTATGTTGAGCTTTTTTACATTCACAGTATCAGTATGAAATTGTGTACAGACCTACTGCAAAGCATGGCAATGCAGATGCCCTATCCCACCTTCTGTTTGGCCCAGACTTTGATTTTGATGTATCTGCTGCATCTTGTTGCCAAACTGATTGCAGGACTCTGAATTGCTGGCATTTTTCCCATGCACTACTGAAAAATTGCACAGGCCACGGAATCAGACCCATATCTCAAGATTTTATTCCACTACATTAGCATGTCTTGGCCTTGTTCATTGAACAGTACCCAGAACTCTCAGTTGTGCACTGATATTTTGCACATCGGCATAATCTTTGAGTTCAATGGGATGTGCCTAGTTCAAAATGTCAGTGGACAATTTCATTTGCTTATTCCCAAAGTGTTGCAAAAGGATGTGTTGCAATTGCTGCACCAAGGATATTGTGGAATTGTTCACACTAAACAGTCAGAGCAACAGCACTGGTGGGGTATGGACACCCACATTGCACAGATAATGTCACGATGTCACAGTGTTGCACACACACATGTAAAATCATTCCACCCCACCACAGACAATCTCTGCTGGCTTAACACTCAATCGCCATGGCAGCAAGTGCACATTGACTTTGCAGAACCATTTTGGAACACTAATTGGCTTTCCATTTGTTATGCCTATGGCTTCTACCACGTCACGTAGCACCATTAAAGCATTGTCCTCCATATTTTGCATCGAAGGTTTGGCTGAAGTTCTTGTGTTGGACAACAGACCAAATGTCACTATAAATGATTTTGAACCGCTATTTGACATCTAACGAGTACTCCATTTCACCCCTAATCCTACAGAGAAGCAGAAAACTTCATGTGCTCTTTTAAGTAAGAGATGGCCAAGCTTTGCACCACCCACACACAGGAACAGGTGATACGTCACTTTCTCACCTCCTATTACTCCCACCCACAAGACAGATCATCACAGATGGAACTTCTGTATGGCCTGAGAGATATAAAATAGTCCAAGAAATAGAACAGTTTGATTGATAGAGAAACTGAATCACCGCTCACCACGCACATGGTCATGAAAGATTTGTGAGCCATCTGGGAGGAACATTTTACAGTTGAAGGACACAGTAATACTTGACCTCATTATAAGGTGCAATAATGTTGGCTTATGTAGCATATGCTATGTAGCAGTGCTGCAGGTAGTAATTGTAATGTGGAAGTTTTCCTAAAAAATCTAAGAGTATAGAGACTACATTGTCCAGATAAATATTTATATTTAGGGCCTAAAAATATTTTCATTTTAACTGACCACTATCTAGAATGAAATTAGCAACTTTCTCATTGTTAACATTTTATCAAATACTGACAAGGAAACAATCTATTTAAAAAAATGGCCAGTGGCACTTACCTGCTCCAAATATTGACTATCTTTCATTTCAAATTAAAACAAGAGCACTATCAAGTCAGATAATCTTCATTATGAAGTGTGTTAATACCATTTAACTGAAAGTCTTGTATTCAGCTCTTAAATTCATTTAATTCACTCATACTTATTGAAGATTTTTTACTTTCATTACATAAATTTGGTACCTTGAATGATGGAAAGGGTGAATGGACTCACTTTATAGCCTCACCTTAATATAATTACCTACAACAGCAACGTTATTAAAATCCAGTGCTGCATCAATTTCATCCATAAAAAACAATGGAGACGGTTTGTAAAAATGCAAAGCAAAAATGAGTGCAAGGGACGACAATGACTTTTCACCACCTGACAGATGTTCTATGTTCTTCCATGCCTTTCCAGGAGGGCGCACACTGTAATAAAAGCAAACAATAAAACGTTTACAATATGAAAGAGTACTCATGAATGAGTACAAATAATCTGACAATCTTGGCATAATCCCTAAAAATATAGGACCTAAATTAATTAATCAGTGATGGAATGAACTACTTGGTTTCCTCAGCTCACAGTCTTGTATACTGATATTTAAGACTGACATTTCATACGCATAAATAAAGGACTGTGAAAGATCAAATATTATACAAAGTTGATTATAAAATATATATAATCTTATATATTTTGTGTACGTTTATTTCTCATGTGCATGACAGCTACAGCTAAGACAAGTCAAAGAGTTTTTGATAATGACTTTTTCTGGTAAGTTGAATCAATTTCTTTGTATCTAGCAGCGCCAATATTATTTATATTAAAACTAATGTTCTAATTTTAAAAAGGGGGCTGTGAATGTACTCTTCAGTTAAATAGATGAAGCTTCCAAACAAAGTTCTTAAACTACACTATATTACCCATAAAACATCTTATACGCTCCTTCACATATTTGAATACGTGGGTGCCTATGCATATGACTCTCTCATACTCCAATGCTGGACATCAAAAGTTTTTGTAGAGAGTATTTACAATCTTACATTATAGTTGTGGCAGTAACAAAAGATATTAATGAATACATGTTTGTAATACAGTTCAAAATTATTTTAAGGTGTCTCAGCAGAATTTTCTAAGGACTGATACCAGATATAAATCTTGTAATACACTAAACTTATTCTCAAAATGTTGCCCCTGTAAGCCAAGCCTTTATAAAACATGGTTCTGTAAACATTATTGAATAGAAACAAACAGAATAATTTCTTCAATTTTTAAAGCCCTGGAGCTGCAATAATGTAGTCTGCAAATCTGAGATGCTGTGTCAAGAGTGGACTGTGGGCTTTCAGATTCACATCATGATATGTTTGCAGAACTTAACATGGAAAAAGTACAGTTCCTTCAATAAAAATAACACATCAACAGAAGTCAGTAGACAGGGTAGAGCATACTAAGTTTTTGAATGTACATATTGATGAGAATCTTAATTGGAAAATTCATATTTGGGATCTCCTAAAGTGACTAGGTTCAGCAATTTTTGTGTTCAGAATAATTGCCAATTTTGAGGATACAGAAATTAGTAAGCTAAAATACTTTGCATGCTTTCACTCTCTGATGTCATACAGAATAATATTTTGGGGTAACTCGACATTTAGACAAAGACTACTCATTGTTAAAAAAAAAGTGGTTAGAATAATGTGTGGGGTTCATAGTCACACATCTTGTAGGCATATTTTTAAAAGATTGGGAATTCTTACAACAGTCTCACAATATATCTACTAACTACTGAAATTTGTTCTCAATGACATGTACCAGTTTAAAAACAACAGTGATATTCATGATTATAATACCAAAAAAAAGACAGACTTACACTATCATTTGCTCAACCTATTTTTGACACAGAAAGGGGTAATATATGCTGCTATAAAATTTTTTGACATATTAACAGATGAAATAAGGTGTCTGATAGACAGCAGTAACAGCTTCAATAATAAATTGAAATCATATCTATATTTGCATTTCTTGTGCACTTGACACGTTCCATATCATAGTGGCTACCGTACCGTGTGATTGATTAATGGAACACACAACAAACAAACTATATACTTCTGATATTTAATAACTTGAGCAGATTTTAATTGTACGTAGTGGTGAAACAGGTGGTACTAAATTCTATGCACAGAATCTTCACAAAATTTAATGACACTTTGCTTGTGACTTTTCTTGATTTTTTAAAAATTTTCTGGGTGCCAGTAAGAGGACTATAAATATCTTTTTGTTACAATACTTGTATCATTTTCAGAAAGGACATCACTCCAAGGTCACTTGGTATGAAAATGAGATGAAGTGATGGATTAGGCTCAGTGAAACAACAAAATTTTTCAGAAAGTTAGCTTTCATCCAACAAGGTGTTTGACAAAGGCCTCGTTGGCCAAAAGCTAATTTTCCAACAGTCTTTTTGGTGTGCCTTTCTGTGGCTCAGCATCTCTCCTATATGGTGTGTAGCAACTATTCTTTTCATCATATTGTCAAATTTTCCTGTAATATATATAGTAGAAAGTGCACAGACAAATAACAAAGCTATTCCTTGATTTTTTTATATGGCAGTATCACAACAAAATTTGTATGAAACATGAGGAATTTCCATTATGATTTCAGGGTGTATATGCTTATAACAGACACGTATGCTCTTAATTCTGAAAAAAAAAAAAAAAAAAAAAAAAAAAAAAAAAGTGTACACCCCCACCTGGCTTCTCTGTACACAGATACAAATTTGGGAATAAAATAGTGTTATTTACTTATAGTGATGGTGTTACACTATAAAAATATGGTAATGATGCATTTGCACTTACTGAAGTAGTTACAGTATGTGCTTACCTTTTAACAACCAAGATGCTGTACAATCATTCAATTCTTTGTCCTAAAGAATCAACTGTCAATAGAAATTCATTGAGAGTTCATGAATAGTTAGAGGAAGTCTGCTTTTTCTACATTAACAGTTATGAAATGAACAGTTGTATTCAATGAAAAAAGTACTTCACAAGTGACCTATATGGTGAAATAAAGGAATTATCTTTCATCAGGATAGTAAATGATAGATTCGTAGTAGGAAAAATGAAATGAACATACGGAAAATACAAATGAAATTTGTGGATGGAAAACATATCAAGTTCAGTGAAGGGATTATGGTATCCTATAATGAGTATCTTACTAGGATCTTTCACAGGTATATTTCTGGAATCGAACACACTCAATGAAAAATCGTAAACAAAGTTCAGTACCCAAAAGTGAACTACAATCAAATTTTGAGCACATAAAAAGTAAAGAACTACTTCCACTGACAAGCCAAGAACTTTTCATCTTGCCTACATACTAACTTATGGTTATGAGATTCTGTGCCACTTGCTATTTTTCCATTTTTGAAAAATGATGAAGATACTTCTGCTTTATTTAAATCTTCACACTTTGCTGCTTAACTGGGCATACTAAATATTTACCCAGAAACAATGCAATCTAAATTTCTTATAATAAACATTTAATATATGTTACAAATTTTGATACATCAAACAACCTAGTCAGAATTTGTTAATTAACTGATAAGCTACATCTGTAAAAGAAAGAATATTCCAGCTCAGATATGAGCACATGAATAGAATTCATAATACTAAAATGTTTACTGCTACTTAGCAGCACTATATGTAAAATAGCTAAAAATCCTAAATGTACATACTGTCTTTTGTTAACACCGGACAAAGTAATTTTATAAAGATTTGTCTAATATAATGTCAAGATACATATATATGTACTGTTTGTACAATGTATAAAATTTATTCAGAAAACATCTTTCAACTATTACAGCCTATATCAAAATTTTAACTGCTTGCCTAAATGTACATGTTCTAGTGAAACTAAGTTGCATCTAACTACAGCTGTATGCACTCAGCATAATTACCTGAAAATTATTCCTTCATTGAATGGATCAACTTTATCTACCAGTTCAATTTCAGCATCTCCACCAAATGTAATTATTTGGTATATTTCTTTCAGTACTTTGGCTATGATTCTATAACCTGTTATAAATTCTAGAAAGCGTTGTTTTCGAGCTTCATCATAGAGAAGATTTGTCTTTCCCTGTAGGTTTTTCAGGTTTTCAAGAGCTGCGTATTGTTCCAACAACAACTTCTCCTATTTATGCAAAATTATACTAATTACATTACTATTATTAAGACTCCAGTAACTTTCAAAAGTTGAGTATGAAGATAAACAGAGATATTAACTACAAACATTACTAGGTTAATTTTCAATCCAGGCATGAACTTAAAAATAAGTAAAAATATATTTGTACTGTATAAGATGTCGTGGGAAGCATGATCAACCCTGAAACATATTTCTTCTACTGAACAAGTACTCGGAGCACGTAAGGTGCATGTTTTAGAGACCATGTTTTCTAGAATCTTTTGCTTTGAATGATAATTTCTGTCATGTCCCTTAATATTTACCACTGCTTCTGTGAAACACTGTATATTAAGGAAAACTCAGGATGCAATACAATATATGTATGGGGATAGACCACTATTCACCAAATCCAAGAAATAGTGACCAATGGACTTTCTTACTGTTAGAAATTAGTACTTCTACCTAAATGGTGGGTGAATATTCCTGGTAAAGAATAATGCTGAAAATTAACTGTTAAATGCAGTCTACATAAGTGAAACACTGTATCATATGTGAAAAATCTTTTCCTTTTTACATTTTTATTGGAATTTTGTGTTGATACTGCACTTGTGATTGTTTTCCTTCGTATCAAAGTTTCACTCCTCCTCAAAAGAAAAAAAGATGTAAGTCTGAGAGTCAACACAGTTTGGAAAGGAAATTGTATAAGCATGAGCCAATGAAAGGAAGGTCCTATTATGTATGATTCCAAAAAACATGAAGTAGTTTTAAACAAAATGAGTGTCCAGCTAGGTGACATTGGGTCAGTTTGCATAATAGTTCTAAGTTTAATAATCGCACTATTTTCGTTAGTTAACAGCACCAATTTCTTCATTTTCATAAAATGATTTCATTCAATTACAGTTTGGAGTTGGTATGTAAGATATTAGTGATAGACAACAATTATTGTTAACAATGGTAGAACACATTAGAAGTCTCAAAGCTGAATATGAGTCATGTCTTCAGGAGACAACATGTTGTCAAAACTAAGATTACAGTGTTTCATAATATTTATGTGACAAATATAATTATTGCTTCCATTAACTATTTTACTTGATCGTGCTCACTCTGACACACATGCATGTATGCTCATTAACTTTATTGTTATTAGGTATTATACAAAAAATAAATAACAAATTCACCTTAACTGTATATTCTTCTAGTGCTGCAAAATTAGGCTTTTGTATTGACACTTTTTCCTCCAGTACAGCTAGAGTGTATTGGAGGTTTTTCACATCAAGTCTATCAATCTGCTCACTTGTTAAAATTTGCAACTGTGTGTCAACATCTTCTCCAGGGATTTTGTGAATTTTCAAAGATTTCATCTACAAATCAGTGCAGTTCACAGAAAAATTTCAAAATTAGTGAACTAATGTTTAATTTGACAGAGAAATTTAAAACTTTAAATTTTCCCTTAAAGTACCTTGCTTATTAACAATTAAGTTTTCCCAGTTATGCTACTCTACTGTGTAAGAATTACATAAAAGAAGACTAACTTCAGTTTCCTTCTCATAAACACACAATCAGCAAGTAACACTTTACTGTATAAAATATAGTGGAAAACTATTAATTTGTCCATTCATATATTATGTACATTTATTCATACCTCCTCTCCAATAGGTCTTAACAAATGAGAAAATTCGGCAACATGGAATAAGACAGGTCACTCATACAGGAGTAACTAAACTTAATAAACAGCTCCTGTATTGTATACTAGCTATTATTGTTAATACCAAGAAGTACAACAGATTTAATCTCTATGTGAAACAGCTGCTATTGAATATCTTACTAAAAACATTGAAAAACTTGTGTGTGAGAAAGGAGAATCTTTCACATCTACATTTCTGAGCTGTTGTTTTCATACTAATAGATACTATAGATATATATGCAGGTATTTTATATAAAAGATAATACATTATTTTGTTGCAAGAGTAGTTATAGGTAGTATGAACAGGGATGTGTAGTACCATACCATGTATCCAGATAATTTATGATGGGAGTGATATTAAACAATATAACCACACTTACATCCAAATCCAAAAGAATGAAGGTCACCTATGAAGTTTAACACATAGGACTGAAGGCACATTTATTACAAACACCAATGTACAGCCAGAACAGAGCTCAAGTCCTGTATGGAAATTGCTGCTATTTATACAAACATCAAATATTCCAGAATATAAGATATTTCAAGAACCTTCAAGAAGTGATAAATAGTAAACAACTAATAATTGCTTCTGACTGAGTTTAAACTGGTGACCAAAAGCACACCAGTCAGTGGCATGGACCATTATGCTGTACTAATGCATCACAGCTCATGGCATTGCTCCCTCTCCTGAAGAAACAGTGACCTGCTGTTTATTAGTTATTACTGGAGCTTACTACAGCATTTTTATCTACATCTTGTCCAGTGGCCCTCTGCATGGATGCACTGGCAGATCCTCACTTTCTGGTTATATTGTTACAGCCTCTTCACCATGGTAAACATTGAAGATAGCTGTCCACACTGATGTGTTTCACTAAAAGATGTATAGGAAGGCAGTGTGTGTTATCTCGTTTTCTTCAATTTTTGTGTTTCATTGTGACATTTTGGTCCTGAAGCCTCAGTACCCATCTTGTCAGTGTACCAAACAGGTCATTTGGGGTAGTCAGATGTCACAGACAATGGTGATTCATCACAAGAGTGAATGGTTTACCAATAATATGGCCAGAACTTGCTGATGGCCCAGAAAACTGCAAGACACTTTTTTTGGTATACAGAATAGTTCATCTCTGACCTTGAGAGTCCTCTTTTGAACACCTTCCTGTATTTGTACTAGAAATGTCCTTATCCCAAAACTGCTTGTGTCAGTGTGAAGTTCTGTCTCAACGTTGTCATCATACAGTGCTGTAACTGGAGAAAATGTTAGCAAGTTCTTAAGGACAATGAAGGATCCTCCTTGTGCCTCATTCCAGGAAAATTTGGCATCTCCCTACTGTAGTTATTGCATGTGACAAGCGTTGGTACAGATGTCCTTTATCAATCTGTGATAGTGTAAGCATATTCTGTGAGAAAACATCTTGCATCACAAATGTGCGAAGGTGTCAGAAAATCTGTGACTGCTCTTATTTTCTCTGGATTGGGACCAACTCCATTGCCATTTTAGATTTTATCCATATGGGATGAGAGGCCGTAGTTGTGAATGTCAATGTTAAAAAAATATATTGGCTCAACCACTTGTTTATAGTGTAAAACATTAAGATAGTGTTTTACACTATAAATAAGTGGTTGAGCCAATATATTTTTTAACATTTCCGTTGCCATTCTCTAAGTGCCGCAAGGTTTTTATTTCATGGGCAACAAAATGCCATCCATTTAAGGTGTCTAAGTAGGTTATCCATCATACATTTAAAAGTGGTTATACGATTGTGTAGTCCAGATGGGACAACTTTGAACTCGGGGTTGTCAAGAGTTATGAAGGCAGCAGTCATTTCCTGGACAACATCATCAACCTTGATTTGACAGTAGACTGTATACATATTCATAGTTGTGCAAAACATTGTCCTTATAAGCAGTTCGGGATGTCATTGATGAGCAGCAATGCACAGACATATTTCTTCATGATTTCTTTCAGTCATCAGTGTTCAACACAGAAATACTATGAGCTGGCCTTCATCAAAAGGACCACCAGAGATGACCAAGGACAATCTGGAGCTTCAATAATGTCATTTTGCAGCATCTTCTCCAGTTCCTCCTGGATTATCAACATTTTAGCTGGTGCAGTATTGTATCCCTTACTTGATTTTCAAACCTTTCTGTAGTATTACCTTCAAGTTTGTTTCCGTTTCACAGTCATTCTACACATTCCAGATTAAGCCTTCCCTGTTTTCCATCCTGGACTGCCATCTTAGCCCTGTTACTTCTCTTCCTCCAAATTTTTCTTTCTTTTTCCTGTATGCAGCTTCTAAGCCCATCAGAAAACGCTGTTCATTTATTGATTGTTGATTGTCATTCTTTATTTGTAGTTCATTGTTAATATCTGAAATGACATATTGCCATTTTGTCAATTTCAGATAGTGAGTGGAGCTGTGTATGCCAGAAAATGGAGTGCTAAGTGAAGAAATCAGAACATTTCCAACATATTATTCTGTTCGAGTTCAATAGTGGGATGACAGCAGCAGAGGCAACCAGAAACATTTGTGAAGTGTATGGGGATAATGCCACTGGATAGAGCATGGCATGAAAATAGTTTCCTCATTTTAAAGGGGATCATTTTGACATTAGTCACTCATCACATTCAGGAAGACCTTTGGGGTTTGGTGAAGATTGTTTACACACACTAATGCACATCACTGTAGTCGAGAACTGGCAGGTATGCAGTGGGGAAGGTTAAAATATTGGGTGTATGGGTACTGCATGCTCTAAGCCAAAGTCACAAAAATCGGCAGATGGCCAGAGGTGCAGTTCTACTTGTTTGTCATCAATTGGCTTGTGAAAAACACTGACCATTCATATCCTATATAGTTACTGGTGATGAGTAATACCCTGGTAGCTGAGTGGTCAGAGTGACAGACTGTCAATCCAAAGAGCCAGGGTACAATTCCCGACTGGCTCGGAGATTTTCTCCACTCAGGGACTGGTTGTTGTGTTGTCCTAATCATCATCATTTCATCCCCATTGACGCGCAAGTGGCATCAAATCGAAAGACTTGCAACAGGCGAGCGGTCTACCCGACAGGAGGCCATCGTCACACATTTCATTTCATGAGAAATAGTGCCTTTATCCTAGCACAAGGAAAATAAAGGAATGGTCAGGCTCAAACAAAGCAGCAGCTCCCCATACGAAGATCAGTGTGCATCCACAAAAGGTAACATTAGGTACCTAGTGGAACAGCAACACTGTGGTGTAAGATGAATTGCTGTCCAAATGTGTAATCATCACATTTATTATCAACAACTGAGACATCTTTCAGATGCATTGATCAGGAAGCCTGCGTAAAGTGATAATACTCCACAATAGTGCCCACTCATATTTCACTAGACTGACAACAAAACACTATACAGTAGCTTGGTTGGGAAGTTGTTCTACACCACCTTATTCACCTGATCTGACGCCCTCAGATTTTTCTCCTTTTCCACTCTCTACTGAACTATCTTCAAGGAACTTCCTTTCTGGAAGAAAATGTGCACTGAACATGGCTCAATGAGTTCTTCACGTCAAAACCATGTGATTTCTACAGTTGTGGAATCAAAAAGTAACCCCAATGTGGCTGACTGTTGTAAACAGTGAAGGAGAATATATTACTGATGACTAAAGTCTCTGTTATATGTATCTGCTGTGTTTATTAAACTTATGAAGAAACACTATGAACTTGTACACCAATCTGATAATATCTGATATTTGGACAATATACTGAACTCTTTTTCAGAGAACTAACAATAATGAAAAGATGCAGACTAATGTCATGCAGTACAATGCAAAGGCACACACCGCCAATGCATCTGTGACAGTACGGCAAGTATAGGACTGATCATCAAAAATACCTCAATTCGGCTAGAGTTTATGCTCAGCTCCATGACCTGATGCAACTGACACCATTCTGAAGTGCTAAATGGCTCATTCACATATATGGACCTCTTTCATAGGTCACTTCTATACCTAGTTTGGTTAAAACTAATATTCCTCCTACCAGACACCAAGGAAATGCCTGAAGAGCATACAGTGATCCAAGCCTGCCTCTTAGCACTCGATCTCACGCAATGCTGGACACAGAACTTTCTTTGTATGTGAGAGTTCCTACAGCGTATATAAGTCCTTGAATAAGACCTGCACAAATATGAAATATAGCAAATACCATATCATGAAAGCAATGACAAGAATCAGTTAGAAGTTAGAGAATGAAGCTGTTAACAAAATTAATGATATGTAAATGCTTCATTGGTCATTTCTTGTTTATTGGGGGAAAACTTGTTTATTTGGGGACACTGAATTAACGTTTCTTGCACAACACAAGCTACATAAATTTTTTTAAGGAATCATTTTGCTAAGGAAACAACTGAAGGAGCTATTGAAGACAAATAGGAATGAAAACGATATGTATAATAATATATTATTATATTGTATAACAACAACAACAACAACAACAACAACAACAACATCATCATCAAAATAACTGGACAAATACAGAGCCTTATGTTTCTTCCTGTTACATATAAAATTCTTTACAAGTTTTTTCTAGAATATCTGGAACAACAGGCTGATTATGTGCAGAACAGACATAGAAACTGAAGAGAATATTAAAGTTCTGTCAATATACCATCACAAGCCACTGACTCTTAACAGAGAAACTATTTTTGACCTTCTAAAAGAGCTCAGGGCGGACAGGAAGTTCAGAGAAATTATATACCACAATTATACAAATACAACATTGGAAATTAAATTCCTTAGTAAAATTTGAGATACACCTGTTGCACCTTGATCGACCTACTAAATTGCTCAATCATAATCCAATGGAAAATTTCAAGCTTTTGGATCAGTGGGTGAAAGGTAGCAAACAGTACACCCACAGTGTGATAGCTCTATGAGTGGCTTCAGCTGGAAACGGATAAGGGCAGGGGTGGGCAAACATTGCACGCAGCTCATGAGCGCACAGCACTGCACGTGTGCTGCTTGTGTGCAATCATTGACTGGGGCAGTGGTGACAGCCGGCAGGTTGTGGCAGTGTAGTACCAGGCTAAGCTGCAGATGTTGATGTGAAGTGACCACTACGTAGTGAACATTGTGTTTCAATTGTATTCAATATAGCGAGAGCTGAAAACTATTTGCTGAATGTGAGTTTACAAAGGAGTGCATCAATGACGCTGCTGATTTACTTTTCCCACTGAATGCAAATCAGTTTCAAGTTATCACTCTTTCTCGGCGGACTGTAAGTCGGCTCGTAAGTGCCGTGGCAGGTGACATTTACCATCAATTAAGGAGTGCAGTGCAGGAGTTTATTGCATTTTCCATTGCACTTGATGAGTCCACAGATATTTCAGACAGTGCACAATTAGTAATTTAATTCCACGGTGTGGACACTGCTCTGCATGCAACAGAGGATTAGTTAGACATGATATCTTTAAAGAGCACAGCCACCGGTGCGGACATCCTAAAAGCCGTTCAAGAAGCTGTCAATTCAGACTGCTTAAACTGGGAATGTTTGGTGTCAGTGACAACAGACAGAGCACCTGCAATGAAAGAGGAACAAATGGGATTTGTTGGATTACTAAGGAAAAGGCTACAGCATACAGAAGAATCATTGTACAGCATACACTGCATTTTGCACCAAGAAGTACTTTGTGTAAAAGCAGCAAAACTGTGGGACATCACGCAAGTCATTATTCAGGCAGTTAATTATTTGAGATCCCACAGGTTTACATATGGACAGTTTCACACATATTTAGCTGAAATTGGGGAAGAGTATGGTGACATACCATACCACAGTGCAGACCGCTGGCTTAGCTGTGGTAATGTACTCAAAAGATTTTTTGAGCTGAGAATACCAGTAAATCAGTTTTTAAAGGACAAAGGAAGGTACGATCCCAAGTTAGAAGATTCAGAGAGGGTTGCCGACCTTGCATTTTTAGTTTACATTACCGGACACATGATTGCATTGAACACAAGTTTGCAAGGAGAAAAATCAGCTAATTTGTGAAATGTCTTCCAGACATTAAATGTATTGTAAAATCCACCTGTGATAATTAAATAAAATGTATAATAGGTAATAGGCACTCTTTCAAACCATCATTTCTTTCAAGCACTCCTACTAACCTTATTCCTTCATTCAATAAAGCAAGCTAGGAAACAAAATGCATTACAGAGGAAGAAGCAGAGAGATGGTATGATGGGGAGGGAAGGGGAGAGAGGCAGTTGGCCAGCTTGCCCCTGTGCGCACACAGAACACCTGTTAACTGCACATGAGCAGGTGCACCACACATGTGCAGGATTCCTGCCCACCCCTGGATAAAGGTATGGGAAAACTTTCAGACTCCCTTCGTTGCCAAGTTGAATAAGGAAGAAGGGAGAGTGATTGAGTTTCACATCACATTGACAACAATGTCATTAGAGATGGGGCAAAAGGTGGAGCTAATTCAAAGACGGGGAAAGAAATTGGTCATGTCCTTCTGATGGAACCATCCTGGCATTTGCCTCAAACAATTTAGTAAATGACGTATGCTCTCAGAATTAATTAAGATCCTTGGAAGATCCAACCATGATAAAACTATTCCCCCTGGTATGCAGGTATTCAAGACAAGCAAATTGTCCTCTGTATCTCATGAAGAATTTCATAATTCTAACACTAAAGAAGGTGACTGCTGACACATTTGTTACTAAACCATCAGTTTAATACATTATGGTTGCAAAATACTAGCACATATTATTTACAGAATAACAGAAAGATTGGTAGAAGCCAACATGGTGTGTGATCATGCTTGGGTCCTGGAGAAATAAAGGAATCTGAGAGAGAATACTGATCCTATGACTTATCTTACCACAGGGACTGAAGAAAGACAAACCTACTGTTTCACCATTTGAATGTTGAGGGAAAGCTTTAGACAATTTGACTAAAATATACCCTTTGAAATTCTGAGGTTATGAGGAATAAAATACAGGGTGCTAAGAGTCAACTTAAAACTCATACAGAAACCAGACTTGAGTCAATGGAGATGAAAGGAAGACAGTAGTTGGGAATAGAGTGATCCAGCATTGAATCCTATCCCTGATGTTAATCTGATCACTGGACATGCACTAAGGCAAACCAAATAGAAATTAAAGAAAGGGAATTATAACTCACAGAGAAGAAATTTAAAAAAAAAATAATAATGTTCGCCTACGACATCGTGAATCTGACAGAGCTGGCAAAGAAGTTGGAAGCTCAGTCAAGCAGAAGGAACAGTGACTTGGAGAGTGACGAAGATGAATAACAATAAAAATAAAATAAAGGTAATGGAATGTAGTAGAATTGAACCAGAAGTTTCTGTGGGAATTACGTTATGAAATGGGACTAATGGTTGTGGACTACTTACTTAGGCAGCAAAGTAAATGACAATGGTGGAACTGAAGAGCATATAAAATACAGACTTACAATTGCAAGAAATGTTTTTTTTTTCTGAAGAAGACAATTATATTAACATTCAATACAAATTTAAGCATTAGAAAGTCTTTTCTGAAAGTATTAGTCTGGTGTTTAATATTGGTGATAAATAGCACAGACAAGAAGAGACTAGACATTTTTGATATGTGGCCCTACAAGATAATGCTGAAGATTACGTGAGTGAATGAGTGGTTTGGGTGACTAATGAAGTAGCTCTGAATCAAATTGAGGAGCCCTAACCCAGGTGAGATCATTATCGAAGGCAGTATTAGCATAATGTTCTGTGAAGGGGGGGAGGGAGAAGTGGGGGTAGGGGGGGGGGGGGTTATGATATTTTGGCTGATGTGCTTATACAATCCCACATAATGAAATGGAATTGGGGAGATCTGAACGTAACATGCAAATATATAAGTTCACCAGCACCATTTGTAGATGCTTGAAATTCTATAGCCATACTTACTGAACCGACAACAAATAACTAATGAAAGTCTGCTGAACATTAGCCTTTGTAACACGTGTAATGTAGCACAGATTTGTGAAGATTTTGAAAAGAGAACTGGCAAGAAATGAGTACAGGAGAGATGAAAGGAGGAAACTCAAGGGGGGGGGGGGACACCAGAAAGTTTTTACAAAGATGCAGATAAAATAAGTGAGAGAGTTAGATGTCTTTGGACAAGCCAGTCAAAGTAATAAAACGAAGAACACGAGCAGCTGCTCGAGAATCATCAGCTAAAATATCCTGTAAAGTAGATGGCAGACAGGACAACACAAGATTGACTAAAACGGGGACACGACAATAAAACATGGCGCACTGTCAATGCATGGCCACAAGCACACTGCGGGGCTGGGTCACCGGAGAGCAGGTAGCCGTGGCTAAACCAGCAATGCCCAATCCGCAACCTGGTCAGAAGGTCCTCTTCTCGCCGAGATGGTCGAGAGGAGGTTGTCCAAGCAGTTGGGAACGGTTTTACGGCCCGGAGCTTGTTTCCTTGAAGTGATGACCAAGCATCCCACGACAATGGGACAAGCCTCTTACAAACAACCCCACTAATGCCAGATGACGGGACACAATGGGAGGCCGGCCGAGGCAGCAGCCTCAATCCCAGGCACTCCTACACAGCTGGGAACCCACAGAAAGCTGACAGGAGAGCCATCATCAGCAATAGAATGGAGGGACTGCTGGATCCGTTGCACCAAGGGATGGACCGGATATCGAGCTTCCAGGCTCTGAAGGGCACTGAGTGAATCAGAGCAGAGTACATACGATGAATGGCGGTGGTGGCGGGCATACTGAACAGCCTGATGGAGAGCAAAAAGCTCGGCCGTAAAGCTGGAACACTGGTCGAGGAGCCAGTATTTAAAGGTGACGGCCCCGACGACAAAGGCACAGCCAACACCATCGTCAGTCGAGGAGCCATCAGTGTAAATAAAGGTGTGACTGGCAAGTCGCGCATGAAGTTCGACAAACCGTGAGCAATACACTGCAGCTGGAGTACCCTCCTTTGGGAGCGAGCTGAGGTCGAGATGAATATAAACCGGAGCCTGGAACCAAGGTGGTGTCGGGCTCTCACCTTCTCTGAAGGTGGTAGGGAGTGCCAAATCCAATTATTGAAGCAGGTGACGAAAGCAGACTCCAGGGGGCAGCAGGGCAGACACGTACAACCCATACTGACGGTCGAGAGAATAGGCGAAGAAGGACTGATAAGAGGGTATGTCTGACATTGACAACAGCCAGCAGGCATACCGACAAAGCAGTACCCCACGCCGGTAGGCCAATGGTAATTCGGCAGCTTCAGCATAAAGACTCTCAACAGGACTAGTGTAGAATGCTCCGGTTGCAGGACGTAACCCCTGATGGTGGATGGAGTTGAGACGGCGTAAGAGGGATGGCCGAGCAGACGAGTAGACAAGGCTCCCATAATTCAGCTTTGATCAGACTATGGACCAATACAAGTGAAGCAGGACAGTGTGGTCTGCTCCCCTAGATGAACCACGAAGAACTCTGAGGACATTAAGGGAACGTGTACAACGGGATGCCAAATAAGAGACGTGTGGAGACCAACAAAGTTTCCTGTCCAATGTGAGCCCTAGAAACTTGTTTCCACGAATGGGAGAGCAATGGGACCAAGATGTAAGGGTGGCGGAAGGAACGCTTTATATCACCAAAAGTTGAAGCAAACCATCTTCTCTTCAGAGAAACGGAAGCCATTAGCCATGGGCATAGGCTGTCAAGACAACGGTGAAAGCAGCGCTCCAGGAGGCATGTTCTCTGGGCATTGCAGTAGATTGCGAAGTCATCAACAAAAAGGGAGCCTGAGACATTAGGTGGAATGCAATCCATAATTGGATTGATCGCTATGGCTAAAAGGGCTACGCTCAAGACGGAGCCCTGAGGCACTCCATTCTCCTGGAGGAAGACGTCGGACAATAAGGAATCCACACGTATCCTAAACTTTCAATCTGTTAAAAAGGAATCAATAAAAAGGGGCAGGCGACCGCATAGACCCCACCTGTGCATAGTGCGGAGGGTACCACCTCTCCAACTGGTATCATAAGCCTTCTCCAAATCGAAGAACACGGCTACCATTTGGCGCTTTCACAAAAAGTTAGTCATGATGAATGTCGACAAGGTCACCAGGTGGTCAACAGCGGAGCGGCGGCGACGAAAGCCGCATTGAACATTGGTAAGTAGCCGTCGAGATTCAAGTCTCCAAACTAACCGAGCGTTAACCATGCACTCCATCACCTTACAGACACAGCTTGTAAGAGAAATGGGGCAGTAACTGGAAGGAAGGTGTCTATCCTGCCTGGGTTTGGGTATAGGACCGACGACGGCGTCACGCCAATGCATGGGGACTTGACATTCGGTACAGACGCGATTGTAGGCACAAAGAAGAAAGCTTTTGCCTGCCAGAGAAAGGTGTGTCAGCATCTGAACGTGAAAGGCCTCTGGACCCGGAGCAGAGGACCAGAACAGTGCAAGTGCATGTTCTAGTTCCTGCATAGTAAAGGGGGCCTTATAATTTTCCAGATTCAGCGAGTGGAAGAAAGGTCGCCGAGCCTCTTTTGCCTCTTTCCTGGGAAAAAAGACATGGTGATAATGGGCGGAGCTTGAAACCTCCGCGAAAAAGCAGCCAAAGGCGTTGGAGACATCCACAGGATCAACAAGTACCTCATTACCTGAAGTCAGGCCAGGTACCGAGGAGTGGGCCTTAATGCCTGACAGCCGGTGCAGGCCACCCCAGACGACAGAAGAGGGAGAAAAACTGTTAAAGGAGCTGGTGAAAGAGGCCCAACAAGTTTTTTGCTGTCTTTGATGACTCTACGGCATTGCGCTCGGAGTTGTTTGTATCCAATACAATTCGCCAACGTAGGATGGCGGCAAAAGGTGCGTAAAGCACGTCGTCGAGCATGGATAGCATCTCTACAAGCCTCATTCCATCTGGGGATGCAAACGCGACATGAAGAAGGGGTAGTACGAGGAATGGAACGTTCAGCAGCATTGATGATAACAGCCGTGAGGTATTCGACCTGACTGTCACAACTGAGAAAATCGTGTTACAGAAAGGTCACCAGGGAGGAGTAAAGTGCCCAGTCAGCTTTCGGTAGGTTCCAGCTCCAAGGACATGGGGATGGGGTGTGGTGCAGGAGACGAACGACACAGGGGAAATGGTCGCTCGAATAGGTGTCAGAAAGGACATACCACTCGAACTGATGGGCTAGAGTGGTAGAACAGATCGAGAGGTCCAAGTGGGAGTAGGTATGAGTAGAGTCCGAGAGGAAAGTCGGGGCGCCAGTATTGAGGCAGACAAGATTGAGATGGTTGAAGACATCCGCCAAGAGGGAGCCTGTCTGACAGGATGCAGGAGAGCCCCAAAGGGGATGATGGGCACTGAAGTTGCCAAACAATAAAAACGGCGGAGGAAGCTGAACAATCAAGTGCATCATGTCAGCCCGACTAACTGCGGATGACGATGGAGTGTAGACAGTACAAACAGAAAAAGTAAAGGCAGAAAGAGTAATACGGACAGCTATTGCTTGGAGTGGGGTGGACAATGGGATGGGATGGTAATAGACATCCTCCTGAATGAGCAACATGACCCCACCATGAACTGGAATACCGTCCACAGGGGTGAGGTAAGACTGCTCTGAGGTATAAGGGTAAAAGCAATATGGTCAGTTGGGCACAACGTGATTTCCTGGAGACCAAGAACGAGCAGACAGTGCAGGCGGAGGAGCAGTATTAATTCCTCCTGATTAGATTGAATACCTCTTATGTTCCAATGTAACAAGGCCATCGCTAGTGAGAAAAAAGGGGGAACGAAACAGCTGAAGAGCTGGTCACCTCGATGGCCGCGGAGGGACAGGTTTCGAGGGAACAACGCTACAACCGGCGGCAGGCGGATCCTGTTCCATCGTGTCATCGCCAGCTGCGGCCACATTCCTAAATTGCGTAGGAGGGGCAGCATCATTCGCCGACGACAGGCTAGCTGAGCGCCTGGCAGCAGAGCGTTCCGGTGAAACTGAGGACGGCCAGGAGCAGCGACTCACAGATGGAGCATCAGACGAATTGCGCCGGGGTGGAGAGGGGGATAAAGACTACTTCTTGGAGGCCTTCTTGGAAGTCTGATGAGGCATGGGGATGGTGGGCTGGACCCGAAGGTCCTCACGTGTGGGGTCCATTTTGGAATGCCGGACCTCGGAAGCCGGGGTCCGGAACATTTCCCCGATGGACGCCTGAGAAGAGGATCACTTCTCAGGTGGCAGAGGGGGAGGAGGAGGAAGGGTGGCCCCTGGGGCAGAGGGGGCAGGGCCCGCGAGGTAGGATGATTTGGAAGGGAAGGATTTGGGAGGCAGAGGCATAGACCCCGGATGGTGTGAGGAGGTGGAGGGGGGACAGGATAGGGGTGAGGATACTGTGGAAGGAGTGGACATGACTGAGGCAAATGAAGTTGTCAACGTCACAGGATGGAGGCGGTCATACTTCTTCCTGGCCTCAGAATAAGAGAGACAGTCCAAAGTTTTTAATTATTGAATCATCTTCTCCTTCTGATACGCGGGGCAGTCTAAAGATCTAGGCGAGTGGAGGCCAGGACAAATGACGCACCGAGGTGGTGGGGTGCATGTATGTTCCTCATGAAGAGGACGTCCACAATCGCCACAAAGGGGCTCAGCCTCACACCGTGACGACATGTGCCCAAAGCGCAAACACCGAAAGCAGTGCATAGGAGGCGGGACGTAAGGTCGCACGTCGCATCGGAAGCACATCACCTTTACCTTATCTGGGAGAACGTCCCCCTCGAAGGCAAGGATAAAGGCCCCGGTGTCGATGTGGCAGTCTTTGGGGCCGCGCTGGACTCGCCGGATGAAATGCACACCTCGGCGCTCCAGGTTGGCCCTGAGCTCCTCATCAGATTGCAGCAGGAGGTCCCGATGAAAAATAATCCCCTGCGTCCTATTCAGTGCCAGACGCAGGACAATGGACACTGGGATGTCCCCTAGTCGGTCGCATGCCCGGTGCGCCGCCAACTGTGTGGCGGAGGTGGTCTTTATAAGAACGGACCCTGAACGCATTTTACTGAGAGCCTCAATTTCCCCGAATATGTCCTTGATGTGCTGCACAAAGAACATGGACTTGGAGGTGGCGAACGTCCCCCCATCGGTCCGAGAACAGACTAAATAGCCGGGGAAGTATTCCCCCCAAGCCGGCGGGCCTGTCCTTCATCCCAGGGAGTGGCCAAGGGGGAAAGGGCAAGAGAACCAGAACCAGAGAAAGTACCTTTCTTTTTAAAAGACTCGGCCACAGATCAACCTGATACATGTTGACATTTCGTCTGCGAAACATCCACCCCGATACCACCCACTCCCACCAGGGGCTCTCCCCACGAGAGCCACCCAGCCTCAGCAAGGGCCACCTGGCAGGATGATCGTTGCCAGGAGTCCTGATGCTCCAAGAAGACGGGCATCTACTCCTTGGCTGACATGGGGAGGGTGCAGCTCAGGTATCGACAGTACGATCCCTGTGTTGTCAGGTGGCTACAACCTAGGGGGTACATGACGACCCCACCACAACGGGCTGGCTACCGTGCTGGATTTCGGGTGCCATGGAAAGTCCATGATGATCGTAGGTGCAGATGGAGATGCACTATGGGCGTAACTTGTGCAACCCATCTGGCGTTTAGGCCCAATTTGAGGAATAGTGGGTGCGGTTACAACGCCGTTACAATGCTGAGTGCCAAGGTCTTAGTGCACTGAGGACCAGTGATACACCATGTAAGGTGTCCTTCCCCAAAAGGCTCATACTTCTGTAGAATTTTGAAAAATGGAGGTCAAATCCCCAAGGGGGACCATCACATGGAAGGCCGAAACCGTTGAAACTCCTTTTTGTCACCTCTTACGACAGGCAGGAATACCTCGGGCCTATTCTTACCCCAGACCTGCAGGGGGGTCTGCAGCAACTTATGTCTCTGTAACTACCAAACTAATTAACTTCCAAAACTCAGTTTTATGCAAACAAAGTGTTCTACTGACAAGTGACCTTAATGGGTGGTAGAATTCATACTTCTTTACTGTACATATACAATGTCTGACAAAGGGTGATGCAGTCAGAAGAGGAGGATAAAATAAAATGAAATATGTCAGTTTGAGATGGTACTGATGCTATTTCAGTGATTACAAAATAGAATCAAATTTACTGTTTACTGGCAAGCCTACTTATCAGTGTAGTGTTGTGCTATCTACTAGGTGCATGCACTGATATGGTTGGGAAAGGATCCATCAGGCCATTCTACTCTCTCTTGACACTGACTGCCCCACAACTGTTGTAAATGATATCCTGGATACTGGCAAAAGAACAGTGTTGAAGCATAAATCTTTCCAGTGGAGACTGACCTTGTACTCTTCCTCAGCTCAGAAATGTATCAATAACACTCAAAAGCTCCTAGGTGCATACATTGTGTGGGTGAGCACTGTCTCGAAAAATGGCACCATGTTAGTGTCATATAAGACATAACACACAAATATACAGGATGTCTCTAACTTACTGTTGTGCCATCAGAGTCCCTTCAGTCACTACAAGCCTTCACCTGCAGTCATACCATGGTTCCCCACACCACGATTCCCTTAGTAACACACCTCTGCCACTCTCCAGAATATTGGAAGAATGGGACCTCTCCCAGGTCATCACCATACTCACCCAAAATGGTCATCTGGGGTGATGCAGAACCTTCAGATGGCAGGCATAGATCTGAATGAATTATGATGAGCTTGGTGGACAATACTGTGATCCTCCCTTGTGGTGGTCTGACATGGCCGACTTACACCTTGCCAGGAGTATGTCTGCCCTGACATTCGTATATAGTCTAATATCAGTCTACTACCAGATCCAAATACTCCAAAAATCTGGGTAGTGTATGTCTTGACCAGCATGCCAAATGAAGACCCACAGTCAGACCCCTTTCGAACTACATCTTGTATTGCTAATTCTGTCCAAAAAAAAAGTACATAATATCCCCTTGTACTTCACAGTGATCACTTAACACCTGATTCTGTTCATGCCCCTTGTATACCATTCCAGCCATGATAACAACATTATACATGAATAACACTAATGCACTCAGGTGATTATTCTATCTGTTGTAGCAAATTGCAACTCTAACTATTTACATACCTGCCAATTACGTATATGTGTACGTGCACAAAATGACACTGACATTCAACTGTATATTATGGGTGCTTCACGTTTCTTACTAGGAAATGTAAAGTCTCTATCCATTCTATTTGCAGATAATACACCCGTATTAATTAAAGATAGCGACACAGAAAAAATCTTGTTGTAAACACATTAAGTGTCTTAGAATATTGATTTTAGTTAGATAATTTGTACCAAATATTGAAGTCACACTTGTCCATTTAGAAACTGACTCAGGCTTCCTTATGAGCAAATTATCTCTCAAATTTTTATAAGTTTATTTTTGTGTCGTCGTCACCACTGTAGAGTCTCGTACCAAGGGAAGCAAGGACAGGATGTTGTTTGCTGGCCGGTATCCTCTTTCTACAACACAAGCAACACTCAAGTGTTAACAGGGTTACTTATTCACAAGAACAAGAAAGCTGCTTATTTTTAATCTAGTCTACGTGTTGTGGTAGAAGCTCTTCTGAAATAGTCCACATTAGCCTCATGCAGGCGAAGTGTAAGTCCCGCTATGAATAGTACACTCTCGTAGCCAGTAAAATAAAATGAAGAGATGCCAACTAGAATAGTGACTGAGCTAGTAACTGTAACTGTGAATGACTGTCTACGACTGGGCTGACTGTGAGTGACTCGGCCCTCTGGCCTGCAGTGTTGATCTAAATACTGGCAGTCAAGAGGGTGTTGGCGACACATTTCTTGTGAGTCTGTCTTTGGCCTCTCTCCTGAAAGGCACATTTGATTCAGTGCGTATTATCAACCTTCTTGCAACCTCTTTGCCGACCGGTGAACTGGCAGCAGCCCCCCCTGCCCCCCAAGCCCTCTGAAATGCTGCACCATTGTTGTATAGGCAGATTGCAAACAACAAAGGTGAGGAAGGCAGAATCCTGGACATAGAGATGAACTGTGACCTGTGACTATGGAGTAAGGTGTACTCCTGACCATACCCCACCATCTGGCTTGCGAGGCAACGGGAACACTCTCTGGAAAACTGCTGCCACGGAACACATCCATGGTTGAGGGTGTGTCATGGGGTCATTATGGTGACAGAGATGGTGATGGGAAGTCCAGGTCCATGAGGACAGTGAGCGGGGATAGCGCGGGTAAGTGTGCATCATCCATCTGCTCCTCCTGGTGTGCCATTGTAACTGCAAAGATCATGCAGTCCTATGAGGCCATAAATCTGGGGGAATAAAAACAGCAGAATCATGGAGCAAATGACATGTGTGAAGTTGGTTCTAGAGGCAGTGCTGCAAACCATTGGGATCTGCAATCAAATACATAGAAGCCAATGCAGTTTTGGATCACGCCTCTTTGCCAGTGCCCACGGTCACCATAAACCCTGAAAAGAACAAGATTGTGTGGCACAAAGACTTGCAGACCATTGGTGGTTTCAGATGCTGCAGTGGGTGTAGAAAGTGTAGCAGTGTCTGATGGTGGCAGCCATGCAAAAGTTCTGCCTGTGATGGTCCATCTCGTGGGTGGGAGCGATAGGAGGCGAGAAAGGGCTGTAGCACCTGTTCCTATGTGTGGGTGGTGTGAAGCTTGGCCATCAGTTTCTTGAAAGTATGTACAAAGTGTTCTGCTTTTTTGTTGGACTGGGGCTGAAATGGAGCACTATTTGGATGACAAATGCCACTGCGTTCACAAAACAGTTCAGAGTCATGTGAAGTGAACTGTGGTCCATTGTCCGACACAAGTACTTCTGGCAAACCTTCTATGCAAAATATGGGGGACAATGCTTGAGTTGTGCTATGTGATGTGGTAGAGCACATAGGCACTGAAAATAGAAACTTGCTAAAATGGTCTACTACTATGAGCCAACTACAGTTAAAAAAATGGTTCTGCAAAGGCTATGTGCACACATTGCCATAGTGATTGAGCCTTAGGCCAAGCTGAAAATGTCTGTGGTGGAGCGGATTGATTTTATTCGGATGCACAACACTGTGACATCATCTGTTCAATATGGCCGTCCATGCCCTGCCAAGTACAGTGCCTACATGCTAATTATTTAGTGCAAATATTCCCCTAAGTCGTTGGTGGCGAAATTATAACACATCTTAGTGCAACACTTTGGGCATAAGCACACACGATTGTCCACTGTCGTTTTGAACTAGAATCACACCCCATTGAACTGAATGGTTGTGCCGATGTACAAAATATTGGTTCACAGCTAAGTTCTGGGTACTGTTCAATGAATGATGCCAAGACATGCAAACATAATGCAACAAAATCTTGAGATCTGGGTCTGCTTCTGTGGCCTGCCCAATTTGTCAGTAGGGTAAAGGAAAAAATTCCAATGATATAGAGGCCTGCGCATTGATTTGGCAACAAGATACAGCAGATGCATCAAAATCAGAGTCTGGGCCAATCGGAAGGTGAGATAGGGTGTATGCATTGCCAATTTCATACTGATACTGTGAAAGCAACAAAGCCCATTGTTGCAATTTTTGGACGAATCATGCAGGAACTGGTTTTGATAGATGAAACAAGAAATGCAAAGGCTTGTGATTTCTCAGTAAATAGAAATTGTGACCATACAAATAGTTATGGAATTTGGTCACACCATACACAATAGTGAGAGCCTCTTTTTCAATTTGAGAATAACTCCACTGAGTTGGAGTTAACAACTTTGAGGCAAACACAATGGGCCTGTCTTGTGCACCAATTCTGTGTAAAAGCACAGCACCAATTCTGTAGGAAGAAGCATCAACTTGAAAAACTACCAGCTTAGCAGGGTCAAAATGCACTTAACATCTGTCACTAAGGAAGGCATTTTTGAGTTTCTGCAATGCATCTTGATGCTTTTTAGTACCCACAAAAGGTACATTTTTGCAATACAATCGAACCACATTCTGAGTGGCATTCAGTATGAAACGAATGTAGTATTTTATCTTTCCTAGTAGTGGTGGTAGTTCAGGCACATTTCAAGGAAGAGGCAGGTCATGGCTTGCAAGCAAATGAGATTGGATGGGGTGCACATGACTGTTTATCACATGACCTAAGTACTGTAGTTTAGTTTAAAAGAAGTCACACTTTTCAAGGTGACACTCGAGTCCTGCCTCTGACATCACTTGAAAAAGAATACGCAAATTGGCAGTGGGTTCCTCTGCTATACGAACAGAGACAACAACATCAAGGTAGTTTTAACAAAGTGACACTTTTGCAGTCGATTTTTCCAAGTAACATTGAAAAATGTAGGTTATAGAAGCAATCCTAAGTGTCTATTTACAACAAACACTTTCTGTAATCTGCAGCCAATGGAATTTGCAAGTAGGCATCAGATAAATCTATCTTAGAAAAGTGATGTCCTGCTCCAAGCCTGTCATGAGTTCCTCAGGGCTAGGTAACAGGTAAGTGTCAACTACTGTCTGTGGGTGGATTGGAGACTTGAAGTCAATACAAATGTGAATGTGACCAAAGGCTTAGGCAACAAAATGCCAGGACTTGCCCACTGACTAGCTTGAATGAGAACAAGTACACCATTATCTTGCAATTCTTCCAAGTCACTGTCCACTTTGCCTCTTACAGCAATTGGAACGGGACAGGCTCAGAAGAACTTCGGCTGTACATTGTCTTTCATTTTAATATGCACTACAAAGTTCTTAGCTTTTTCCACTCCTTCTAAAAATAGTTCAGGAAATTCTTTAAGCAAGGTTGCCACACTGTCTTTTGGAGTAACAGCAGTCACTAAAAGTACAGTGTCTTGAATGCTATGTCCTAACAAATCAAAGGAATCTAAACCGAAAATGTATTGACTGTATCTCGATTTCAACACAGTAAAATTCACTGTCCTGGTGCGAGATTTGTAAGTAGCAAGCATACAACACTGTCCAAGCACTGGAATTTCCTGACCATTGTAAGCAGTGAGGTACATGCTTAGAAAGGTGTGGTGAGCCTCAGCAGTGAGGTGCTTGCTAGATTTAGAAAGGTATTTAATTCTGTGTACCACTGATGGTATGTCTTTTCTGGCTTTTTCTGCAAGCAAAAATACTTATATCTGGTTGCAGATACTTGAACTTGCTGATCATAATATTGAGTTAATGCAGTGATTACTCAGTCATAACTAAGTTCAACGGGAGATGCAGTTGGGAATAGTTTTTGTATTAACCTGAACACAGGGACCCATCGGCTTCTACAGCCAGTAGCTTTTTACTGTTTCTAGCAAGGCAGCAATTTGTTGAGTCTGAAACTGGAAAGCCTGTGTTAGATACACGTCATTGACTGTCTGCAGGTGAGGTATGGGGGCAGAGGATGGAGGGGGTGGGGTAGGTATGGTTTACACAAATACATTGTGGCAAAAAGCAAGTAAAGCCTCTGAAAAGAGAAATTTGTTTTGTTCTGAGGCTGCCCTCCTGGAATACATGCAAGAATGCAACTAAAAATTAGCAAAATAATCACCCCTGCAAGCTAAAACATAAGAGAAGCAAGCAAAATCATCTTCTGCACTGAATTATCCCATCCTCATTGACACTTACGTGTCGTTGTTGCTGTAGAACCTTGTGCCAAGGAAAGCAAAGAGAGGATTTGTTTGGCGGCCTTTATTGTCTTTCTACAACACAAATTGCACACATGTATTAACAGGGTTCTTTATTCACAAGAACAACAAAGCTATTTATCTTTAAGCTAGTCCATGTGTTGCAGTAAAAGCTTTTCTGTAATAGTCCATGTTTGCCTCACTGCTGGTAAAGTACAAGTCACACTATGAACACTACACTCTTATAGCCAGTAATGTAAACTGGCAGAATAGTGACTGAGCTAGCAACTGAAACAGCAACTGACTTTGTCTGCAACTGGGCTGACTGTGACTGACTAGGCCCTCTGGTCTGTGGTGGAGATCTAAATACTGACAGTTGAGATGGCATTGGTGGCGTGTTGCTTGCAATTCAGTCTTTGGCCTCTCTCCTGATAGGGACGCTTGATTCTGTGCCTAGTATCGATCTTCTGGCAACCTCTTTGCCAACTGGTGTGCTGGTGACAGCTTAAGCCAGCACAATTATGAATAATACCAACATTTACCAGAAATTTTGTAATGTCATACATAAAAAAGTTCCTATGTATATTCATATAATATTAACATTTAAAGTAATTTCTGTAATTACTTTACATCTGTGAAATGTGAAAGGCAAAACAAATTTCTTTTTCACAATGTGGTGGTATAATTTATTGTTTGCTACAACCAAGATGGGCAAGTTTCACTTAATTTTTTTGTACTATCTTCTACTGTGATTATCAATGATCATCTCATATTTATCTTACTTATAGTGCTAAAATTATGAATGACATCAACGATTTCAGTGTGGTAGAATGTATTGTAGTAACGTGCAGAAGGGTTCTCTGATACTGTGGTGTGCGTACTGTAAGACCTTCGGTACACACACAATCAGATTATTTGACTTGTCGCTCTAACGAAGTAGGCGAGTGTCAGCAATATGTCTCGTGGTCTTATCGTGGTGTGTTTATCTTCTGCTGTTAGTCAGATGGTAGAAATGCCACTTGCACGCTTAGAGCAGCAGAGTGACGGTGACCAACTTTAAACAGAACTTGATTAATTTTCACATACATTTATTAAAATAATGAAAATCATAAACCTTACTTAACTTGATTCTGGATGCTATTTACAACTGACAATCTGAAGTTCCTTTGGTCTTGGTACGTTAATCTTATTCTCACATATCTCTGATACTTGACAAAGTGTCTATACATTTCTCTTCATGGCTATGTACAGGAATATGACAATCTTATTAAGCGCAAACTGAAACTTGACTGCAGACTAATGCTGACTGACTGATCAGAGGTCTGTACACTCGTTATAATACCTCGCGCGTTCAGGTATCACTGCGCGAGTGTGGTCCACAAGGAGAAAAGGTTCTACATTAGCAGCAATCTCATTGGCTGCATTACATATTAATACGCAGATCGGCAGAAGCAGAATTTGGTCCATATTTATGGCAATGCAGATCGGCGAAAGCAGAATTTGGTCCATATTTATGGCAGGCCATCTCGTAGAGCTGAGATGGACGAGTGCTGCACCTGCGCTGTTGTGATTAGCAGGGCTTGCTCTAGTGGGAAAGTTGTGTACGTGCTGACTACGCTGGACTATGTACACAACAGATACAAATATTGTTTTAATATGTGGAAAGGAGAACATCTCATTTACAATAAAATTATCTCCTAGATCACCTGCCTCCCTTTGAAATTAAAAATTCATTTATTAGTTAATACTCGGGATGAAAATTTTTCTCTCTCTCTCTCTGTCTCTCTCAAGAATTATGAGACATTATTGAGAACTTCATAATGTATATCAAGAGAAAGTCTAAATCAGTGCTGCATTCCCAAACAAAAATATGAATTACAGCATAATGTTAGTCTTAAAATATCTCTTTCAAAATGTAGCAGCAGATAAATTTTAAATGGCCAATTTTTATTACCTGATCTGCCAAGTGAAAAATTTGCTTTGGCTCTGTATTTCATTTATTATAAGAAATAATACCTATTTAGAAAAAGGAACAACAAATAACTATTTCAGTTTGAAGGAAGGTTTTACTCTGTCCTTGAATTACCCTAGAATTTAGTTTTTCTTCATTCCATAGTTGCATTTACATTTATTACATCTTAATCAAAAATTAAAACCAAGGCTAACAGTGTGCAGTTTATTTTACAAACGAAACGTAATGAAGTTACTCTACCTACAATACTACTTGTATTTACATATGGAGAAAAAATTATTGAATCCTCTATGATACTCCAGTTTATTTCCTATTGCCCACAGTTTTCTTGGTAACAATCAGTATGTACCATACTGTACACTGCAAAAATAAATTATTTATTAAATGTGACAGTCACAATGATTAAGATACTTGAAGTGGTAGTTCATGTAGCAATCTTCAAATTTAAGAGTTTTTTTATTCTTAACTCAATAATCTTTGCTCATTGAAAGTAATTATGTTCAGATAAGTAAACTGCTACAGATTTCACTGTGTGCAAGAGTTATTCTATTCCAAGACATTAGCCTTGTGCTTGTAGTAGAAGCTACTGCAGTTGTGACTGATCTCAATATGATCACCACTGATTTAAATTAATTATCAAATTGTTGGGACATGGTTTGACAATAGAAGTATCACATATAGTTACAGAACAACTTCATTCATAGTTCCCTGGATGGTGAGTAACACAGAACTACTAACAACTGGCTTGAAAATATGCACACAACAGCATCCATACACACCAAAGATATTAAATGGTGGTAAAATTTTGATATCAACAGATGCCTACAATTTCCGCAGACAGTTATAATTTAAGAACTAAGTCTTAAAAAGACCACCTACAATAATGTATTGTATTTGGTCTTTGTCTTAAGGTGGTAGTTTAGGACTGAAGTCCAAGTCCTTCAATATTCTAAGCAAGATGGCGCCTACTGAAAAGTGTAGTGACACAATGCTCGTAAATAGGCAAAGAGTGTCAGAAACGGGTTGTAAAAGGAATCTTCTGTGTTAAATCCAACTTTTGGCTGCATGAAATGAGTGTGGAAATATGTTTAAAATTTGTTAGTGACCATATTCACTGAGTAGACTGTTTGCAAGATGAAAAAGCAAAACTAGCTTCCACTGTGAGCTCATAGGAAGCAAATAATCAAAATCCTAAATAGCGACATTAACACTTTAAAAGCAGAACTGGGACCTGAAAAGCAGAAGAAAATGTTTTTTGTGAAATAGCCAAGGCGATTGATGAAAATAATATCAAAAACATGCAGATTGATACATCTGTTCAAAACAATGTGCCTGCAACACCTACAGAAGAAACTAGCACAGAAATCACAAAAACTCCAAATAAATGTAAGTAGACAGTTGTAACATACAGAAAAAAGAACTCAAAGCGTCTTTGTAATGTAAAACAGAATGAAAACAGTGATTTCCTTGTTATAGACGATTCTCTGCTCAAAAATGTGGCAGTGCCAAATTACACAATAGACATTTGCCCAGGTATCAAGACCCATCCATTGAAGAAACATTAACAACATATATAACTTGCAAGATGGTTGAGCAGAAGCATCTCAGAAGGATTACAAGGGGATCTTCATCTGTGTAAGTACAAATTCCCTTAGAAATAACACTGAAGAGGAAATTGTAAATGAAACAAACAACAATGATGCATTGCCAGTCCCGTGGTGTGAAGATCGGATGGGAATTAATCAGAGCCAGGTCCTTTTTGGAGACGGTGTTGAGCAGATTTGCGGCTGCCCAACCAAAGTCATATGGCTGGTGGGGAATCGGGGTTTGGGAACAATAGGAGAAGTAAAGGAGTATGGATGGTAAAGGTACGGACATGTATCACCTTGCAGTGACTCTGCTAGCATGTCCATCACCAGTTTAGGCACTCACAGTTTGTCTGGCAGGGACAGGTGGTCGTATTTGCCATGCTTGGTAGCCTCAGCAGTGACTATGGCTGCCTCTTCGTCATTCTCTACTTCCAGCTGCTGTACCACATCCTCCTTTTCCTTAGCGACCTCTCCAGCAGCCTGTCTGGTTTGCTGTATTGCTACAGGTTCCGGAGGGATGTCCGTTTGAGTTGCCACATCCACCCCTGCTTGTCGTCAGGGGCGGGTGTCTTCTTCTGCATCATCCTAAGTTCCTCCTGTAGCTTTTGAAGCTGCTGGTGAACAGCAATAAGTTCCTTCTGTATAGCTGCCCTCCATTGCAGCTTTCAGAGCAGCTACTGTGTCATTGGTGGTGATGCTGGGCGAAACTACAGCCACTTTGTCTTCTTGGTGGCGTGGTCTGTTTCACCCTATAGTGTGGGGTGGCGGGGAACAACCTTTTCTCCTTGTGCCACATTCTTCCTTGTGCCGGTGGATGTTTGCTGCTTCAAGTATGTGCAGCAGTGAGAATTTGCAGTGTACGCACCACCGTAGTTCACACACGTAGGCATGATGTGTCGCGGTTTGTCACAGTCACGTATATCATGTGCTTTGTCACATTTTCTATTATCGTGATATATGAGAGAGAGTGCCACTGAAATGATATAGGATTTGGGCAGGACATCATTAAAAGAAAGACATGCTTTGTTGTGACGGAATCTTCTCACAAAGTTCCAATCACCAATTTTCTCCTCTGAATGCGAAAATATTTTTTTTCACTGACCTACATAGGGAGGAACGATCACCACAACAAAATAAGGGAAATTGGAGCTCGTACGGTAAGATATCTTTTCTAAATTGTTTTGCAATTTGTTTTGATCTTCTGATGACTTTAGTAGTCGATAAATGACAGTGTCATCTGCAAACAACCAAAGACGACTGCTCAGATTGTCTCCCAAATCATTTGTATAGATAAGGGACAGCAAAGGGCGTATAACACTACCTACGGGAATGCCAGAAATCATTTCTGCTTTACTCGATGACTTTCCATCAGTTACTATCAACTGTGACCTCTCTGACAGGAAATCACAATTCCAGTCACATAAGTCAGACAATATTCCATAAGCACCCAAATTCACTATGAGCCGCTTGTGCGTTTCAGTGTCAAAAAACTTCTGGAAATCCAGAAATATGGAATTGATCTGAAATCCCTTGTCCACAACACTCAACACTTTATGTGAATAAAGAGCTAGTTGTATTTCACAGGAACAATGTTTCTCAAACCCATGTCAACTGTATGTCAATAGACCATTTCCTTTGAGGTAATTCACAATTTGGAACATATATGTTCCAAAATCCTCCTGCATATTGACGTTAATGATATGGGCCTGTAATTTAGTGGATTACTCCTACTACCTTTCTTGAATATTGGGGTGACCTGTGCAACTGTCCAGTCTTTGGGTACCGATCTTTCGTCAGTCTAGCCCAGAAGACTTGCTTTGTTAAGCGATTTAAGTTGCTTCACTACTACGAGGACATTTATTTCTATGTTACTCATGTTGGCAGATGTTCTCGATTCGAATTTTGGAATATTTACTTTGTCTTCTTTTATGAAGGCATTTTGGAAGGCTGTGTTTAGTAACTCAGCTTTGGCAGCACTGTCTTTGATAGTATCTCCATTACTACAGTGCACAGAAGGCACTGATTGTTTCCTGCCGCTAACATACTTCACATATGACCAGAATATCTTTGGATTTTCTGCCAGGTTTTGAGACAAAGTTTTGTTGTGGAAACTGTTATTAGCATCTCGCATTGAAGTCCATGCTAAATTTCTAGCGTCTGTAAAAGACCGCCAATTTTGGGGATTTTGCGTCTGTTTAAATTTGTCATGTTCATTTTGTTGTTTTTGAAACAGTGTTCTAGCCAGTTTTGTGTACCGAGGAGGATCAGCTCTATCGTTTGTTAATGTATTTGGTATAAATCTCACAATTGCTGCTGATACTAATTCTTTGAATTTACGCCACATCTGGTCTACACTTATATTGTTAATTTGGAATGAGTGTTTGTCTCTCAGGAAGGCATCAAGCGAATTTTTATCTGCTTTCTTGAATAGGTATATTTTTCGCTTATTTTTCAAGAATTTGGGATTACAGTATTCAATCTTGCTACGACAACCCTTTGTTCATAATCCCTGAATCAGTTATTAACTCAGGATTATTTGTAGCTAAGGGGTCAAGTGTGTTTTCACAACCATTTACTATTTGCGTGGTCTCATGAAGTAGCTGCTCGAAATAATTTTCAAAGAATGCATTTACCACAATTTTGGATGATATTTTATGCATACCTCCAGAATTAAACATGTATTTTTGCCAACATATTGAGGGTGAATTAAAGTCCCCACCAACTAGTATCGTTTGAGTTGGGTACATGTTTGAAATCAAACTCAAGTTTCCTTTGAACCTTTCAGCAACTGTATCATCTAAATTGGAAGGTTGGTAAAAGGACCTGATTATTATTTTATTCCAGTTGACAATAATGACCTCTGCCCATACTAACTGACAGGAAGTATGTACTTCGATTTCGCGAACTGTTAAAATACTTCTGACAGCAACAAACACGCCACCGCCAACCGTGCTTAGCCTATCCTTTCGGAACATCGTTAGGTTCTTAGTAAAAATTTCGGCTGAGCTTATATTTGGCCTGAGCTAACTTACAGTGCCTATAGTGATTTGAGCATCAGTGCTTCCTATTAGCGCTTGGAGCTCTGGTACTTTCCCAACACAGCTACGATACTTTACAACTGTTATAACAATGGTTCCTGTATCTACGTTCTTCCTGTGTTCAGCCTGCATCCTCTGTGATTGAAGCCCTTCTTGTGTTTTCCTGAGACCCTCTAACCTAAAAAAAAAAAAAAAAAAAAAAAAAACTGCCCAGTACATGCCACACAGTCCCTGCTATGCCTCTTGCATATAGTGGACACCTCACCTATTCAGCGAAACCTGAAACCCAAACATCCTTTGGCGCAAGTCGAGGAATCTGAGCCTCTGATTCAGACCCTTCACTTGTCTCTTTACCAGAGGTCCGCAATTGGTCCTGTCAACTATGCTGCAAATAGTCAGTTCTGCTTTCATCTTGCGAGAAGACTGGCAGCCTTTGTCACTTTGCTGATGGAAACCAGAGAGAATCTCTTCTGATCCAAAGTGACAAACATCATTGGTACCGATGTGAGCAATCACCTGCAGTTGGCTGCACCATGGGCTCTTCATGGCATCTGGGATGACCCTTTCCACATCTGGAATCACTCTACCCGGTATGCACACAGAGTGCACATTGCTTTTCTTACCCTTCTTATCAGCCTAGTCCCTAAGGGGACCAATAATGTGCCTAGTGTTGGAGCTCCCAACTACCAGTAATCCCACAATCTGTGGTTGACCGGATCTTGCAGGTTGAGTGGTTTCCTCTGAAACAGGACATGAGACAGCATCTGGCTCTGCGACAGTGTCAGCCACATACAGCACCTGGAACCTGTTTGTCAGACATACCGGGAAGGCCTTATGTGTAGCTGCCTGGAAAGTCTTTCGCTGCCTGCTTCACCCCGGGGTGTCCTCCCACTCAACCACAGGTGAAGGGTCAGCCTCAGTGTAAGCAGTAACTGGACTGGCCACCGGTGTGGACTGATTGGAGGATTCGGATGTGCTGGACATCTGCTTGATCCGCACAGCTGGCCCACAACAGTGGTGCCCATCCACTACAGCCTCAAGCTGTGTAACTGAAGCCACCACAGCCTGAGGCTGAGAGCAAAGTGTCACCAGCTCATCACGAATCTGCATACAACAATTGCAGTCTCTGTCTGTACTAAAGACTGTGGAAAATTAAACTATGCAGATAAATGGATTATCTACACATGCTGCGCAACTCTACTGTAGACCCTGATAAAAAGGCAGGAACTGTGTCTGATAGTATACAGATATTCGAAATCCTAATTACCGAAGCACTCAGATGAAACTAAGTAATTTGCCCCTAATTAGGAACTTGAAATATGTCACAAAATTGGTTTATTTTCTGATGCAAACAAAAACGAGAGAACTGTGGCTATTAGATATTAAATTTACACACAGAAACTCAGCAAACTAAACTATTAAAGCACACAGATGATATAATAAAATTCGCTCCTGGTTAGGAACTCATTTATGTCACAAAAGTGGTTACTTCCCTGTTGCTGCATCTGTCTCAGTCGGCTACTACTTCCTTACTTACATGTGATAATATTAGAATTTTTAACAAAATCAAAAATTTTAAAGTAGAAAACAGCTTTTGTAGATGTGAGAAATCATGTAGAGGCTCTTGCACACATACTCATTCTGATATAAAATATGTAATATGAAATGATTTAATCATTTGAATGAAGGTAGTATATTTGAGAGCTACTGTATTGAGTTAAAGGACCTAAATATCATAGCAGTTTCTATTTACACAGTACCAGAGAAAGCTGGAAATTGAAGCTTTTCTGGCCAAATTTCAGTTCCAACTTATATTGTGAGCACACTGGAAACCCTATAAAACTGGTTCCACTTAAATGGGTTGAAACTGAACATTGCAAAAACCCATATGGTACATTTCCAAACCTAAAATGTGCAGAGCTTAAAATACAATGTAATAATCAACTGATGGAAGAAGTTGACACTGTCAAATTCCTAGAACTAAATATGGACAAGAACTTGAACACACATTTTGACTCCTTATCAAATAAACTAATCAGTTTTGTGTTTACAATGCAGATACTTGCAAATTCCACAAACATGAGTACACAAAAAATAGCATACACTAGTTATTTTGAATCTGTCATTAGGCGTGGTGTAATTTTCTGGGGAAGTTCAGTTACAGTATCTCGTATACTGAAACTTGAGAAAAAAAATTTTCAGGTAAATGTGTATCACACAGAAAACTGAATCATGTCACCCATTATTTCGACAACTGCAAATCCTAATTGTACCCTCCATGTACATTTATGAAATTATCATCTTCCTATGCAGCAGGCAAAAATTATTTGAGGAAAATCATTTTAACCACACATACAACACTAGAAATAAAAATTATTTAATGCTTGCCACACACAAATTGAAATTATATGATCGGGCTCCAAAGTATATGGGGATGACAATATATAACAAATTAATGGGCAGAAATATATTTAATGTTAAGCCAGAGATCCTAGAAATAAGGCTACATCAGATTCTGGGGGAGAAATGCTACTATTTGATAGAAGAATTTTTAGAGGATGACGTGATAATTTGAGCTCGGGTAATTTACTGTTAGATTTTTAGATACTATTTTCAATATTGCCATTATTATTATTATTATTATTATTATTATTATTATTATTATTAACTCTGCCTTTTGTGTATATAAAACAAAATTGTATTATTACTATAATGCTGTATGTAAACATCAGCTTACTATGCTTATGGTAAATTTTACCAATCTTTTGACGTGTCTCCTGTACCCAAATCAAATTATTTTGATTATGTATGTTATGAGACTAATAAACCACAATTCACAAGAAAACAATTCACAATTCTCATGTTTTGGTGCTGGGATGGCCTTTGTCTGTGCATCTGTCATCACATCTTCTGCTGGCTGATCTTCCAATTTCAGTGCATACTCTTTGTAGAGACTGACATATGAACTGATATTTTATATGAATATGCTTCACGTTTGAGTGAAAAATTAGGTTATGTGCCAAATGATTTGGTTGCTATATTGCTCTCTGATTATGTCAACACTGTGAGATTGCTGATCTGGATGAGGTGACGCTGTGGCATGTGTATGAATTCCTCAATTAGCATATATGAAACTTCTTTATCCTTAGTGTGGGTCAATTTCTTTTCTATGGTTCCTTTGAGGTATCTGGTATCTAAGAATTCACTAAGCCAGTTGCCAGTGAATAAAATGAATATGTGTGTGTGTCGTGGAGGGGTGGGGGGGGGGGGGGGGGGAGGGAGGGGGGCAGTACTGATTGTGATTTACAACAATGGTCTATCAAGTTCTCTGAATGGATAGTGAGTATTCTTCTATATTTATAGTTATTGCATCCAATTTGGTCCCAGTTGCCAATGGCATCCTTACTGGCTTGGGGTCATCCATTCAGCGGTATTGTGGTACTGACCAAAGATCACAGTCCACACCACAGTTGGCAATGCGAATCGCTACCACAGACATCAGTGAGGGTTGGCAGCAATCCACAACAACCAATGCAAGACACTGTAGAAGAATAGCAGCACCCTCATGCTGAGATCAGTATACTGTTGAGCATGCAAGAGTTCAGCTCAGTTCATGACATCAGCTACAGTAGTCAACATCATTGATTAGGCCCAACAAGTATTTTCAGATAAGCTTATACTGTTGCAAATGTGTAACATTTTACCTGAAAAGGATAGTTTGTGGCTTAGTGCATCAAGTGATGTTTACATAGACAGTGGCAATTGTAAATTATCCAGCAATCCTGTGGCAAGAAATGTGTCAAAGTTAAGTAAATCTCTTATTCATTTGTATAATAAAGTGAACTAATATATCCTTCTCCCAGACCAGAAAAGAACAGTTACGGCCAGATGAAAGTAACTTTGTCTGATCAGAACACCTTCTGTATTGGTGTAAAACTTCTCTGATCACTTTGAAATAATGTAATATTCTCAACAGATTGATTTATATTTATGACCAGATAGCATCTTATGACACCAATGTGACTGACATCAAATCTGACTGATAACTCATCTCTGATTTGCTTTGTCCTTTCTGGATCTGCTGAAGTTGGAACTGATGACCTTTCTGTTTGGTACACTCCCCCAAACAAACCAACCAATCTGTTGAAGTGAGTAGGAAGATTGGACATTTCACCACACTCTCTGCAGACAAGTATGGATCTGAATTTGGGGGTTGCATTCCTACTGATTTTAGGGTTGCAATCAACTAGAGATACCACCACTCACCAGATTGGTGCAGCCCATAATGGATTTCCTGAGTTTACACACTTTATCACTTGATTTCAGTGTTTGGAGCGTATCACTTGCCTTCTTGATTATCAGATTATCTTTCATCTTCTGTAAGAATTTAAGCAGTGAGTCTGGTTGTTCCATGAATATATCTATGTCAGTTTTACCATAGAGAAACACAGTCATAATATCCAGTTGAGTGACATACAAGTTGAATTTAACTGATAAAGCCATGAGTGGTCTTGCAACTAGAGAGAATTTTCTACTCAACTTCAGACCATTGGTTGAATCCCTGTGCAACACTTCTTGCCTTTCTTCTTAACAAGGTCCCATAATTTTTGTATTTCTTCTTCGAAACAGACTCACAGTCAATTACCCTTTCGTTTGTTGGCCTGTCTACAATGTCACAAATATAATTTTTCACCAGTTACCAGATTTCCTCACATATAGCCTCAAACCACTCTTGATGAGCTGCATCACTTAATGCATCATTGACACTTACCGATGTTACCTTTGCACTGAAGTTATTACCATGAATTGAAAGATCTGATTTACCTGCACATGGTGCAAACAGTTCAGCAGAGGTGACTCTTGGAGAGCTATTGCCTTCATTACATAATAAGTCATGACTGGAACTGAACTCATGGCCTGTAGTGGCTGAAGCCCATCTTCTTCTAAGTCATAGAATGGTTCATGATCTGATGATGGCTCTGATTCATTGTTTGTATAACCATTGAAATCTCTTCCAATGAAATTCATGTCCATATAAGTTCTTTTGGGGTAAAAATGTCATGATAATGGAACTTCATGTCTCTTGACATGTGAATCCTGTGATCACTCAGTATCCACACAAAACAGACTTTCAAGCAGTCATAATAGCCTACAAAAATCCCTTTTTTACCTTTAGGATCAAACTTCCCTTTGTTTCAAGATTTATCCAGGATGACAACCTTTTGACCATATGAACAAGTATGAGATAGGTCATGTTTTCTCTTCAGCCATTTTTCATGTGGTTTTCCATCATGCAGTCCTTCAGTTAAGGAACAATTCTGGATGTAGTTTGCTGTGTTGATGGCTTTGGCACAAGGTAATTGTAGTAGTACTGACTCATGCAGTATGCATTGAACCACTTCAACCAACTAACAGTTTTTTCTTTTGGTGACACCCTTCTGTTGTGATGTGTATGGAACTGTTAGTGCTGCTGTGTTCCTTCTATACTGAGAATTGAGTCTATTCTCTCACTATGGTACTCCTTACCATTTCCTGACTGAAAGAATTTAATTTTATGGCCTGTTATAAACTCCTGAAGTTCATTTGTGTTCCTTTCTCATTTAATGAAGGGCGTAGACATGATTTTTTCCTTTATAACATACAGTGCTTCTAGTGAGATTGACATCACTGAATTACAAACCAACCACATACAAGTTTTGAGCTATTTTCAAAATCATATCTCGTGAGTTCAAGAGGCCTAACTGAGCATGTCAGATTTGTGTATCATTTTTCATAAATTTAAACTCAGTAATGATCTAGACCTTTGGTCATTTTCCTTGTAAATAAAGAAAAGTTACCAACTCTGTTTGAAGTAACTTTGACTTTACTATTATCATCTCATATAACTGCACGAGTTTTCTCCAATGACACTTTCTGGTGGTTGTCCACAACCTCTGCTACTGAAATGAGACTGGTTACAAGTTTTGGCACATATAAAGTATTTTGCACTGTCCAGAGTTGATACCACTAGCTGTGGTTGTAATGTGTACACCACCTGTAGGTGTTAATTGTACAGCATTGTTTCTGCAAGCATTAAATTCTCTTGCATTTCTGTCACATGTGTGCACACTTTTGGACTGTTGCATAAATGTGATGTGTGACCACTGTGTATGCACCAAAAAATGTTGGAATCACAACACTTTGAAGCATGTTCGTTTACAGCAAAATAGCGATGAGTTTTGTTGACATTGCTCACAACTTGCTTACTTAGTTTCTTCTCGGAAAAGCGCTCATCTTGTTTGTTTCCCTTCTTGTGGGAATTGTTCTAACTGGTTCTGGACATACTGGATAGTAGCATTAGGATTGGAACTGATGCCTGCTCTGGTCCCACATGTTCTATTATGGATAGAGCTGTGGATCTTGCTGGCCATGAGAGTAAAACAACTTTGGCTCAAATTAAATGATGGATTTTGATTTATTCGTTGTAGCCTTCTTACTATAGTGTCTCAAGACAAATAATGTTGATTTTTACTGGTATTTTTTTTGTTTTGATTTCTCAATGTCACTCAAAGCATGGCAGAGGGTGCCCTGTACCACTACTAGTCATTTCCTTTCCTGTTCCACTCACAAACAGAATGAGGGAAAAACAACTGTCTATTGCCTCCGTATGAGCCGTAACTTTTCACATCTTATATTTGTCATCCCTATGTACAATGTATGTTGGAGGCAGTAGAACCATTCTGCAGTCAGCTTCAGAGGCCAGTTCTCTGAATTTTCTCAATAGTGTTCCTTGAAAAGACTGTTGCTTTCCCTCCAGGGATTCCCATTTGAGTTCCTAAAGCATTTCCATAACACTTGCATGTTGTTCAAATTAATCAGTAACAAATCTAGCACACCACCTCTGAATTGCTCTGATGCATTCCTTTAACTTGAGCCTGGAATAGATTCCAAACACTTGAGTAATACTCAAGAATAGGTAACACTAGTTTCCTATATGCAGCCTCATTTATAGACAAATCACTTTCCTAGAATTCTCCCAATAAATGTCTACCATATGAGTTTACTTCTACAATCCTCACATCTCATTCCATTTCATATCAGTCTGTAACATTATGCCCAATATTTAAATGACATGACTGTGTCACACAGGACACTACTAAAGCTGTATCTGAACATTATGGATTTGTCTTTCCTACTCATGTACATTAACATACATTTTTCTACATTTAGAGCTAGTTGATATTCATCACTCAAACTAGAAGTTTTGTCCAAGGCATCTTGGAAACCTCTTTGGTCACTCAGTTATGACACCTTCCAGTACACCACAGAAAACTGCTGCCTGCTCTGTCTGCAAATCTGCCAAATCATTTACTTTTGTAGAGAATAACAGTGGTCCTACCACATGTCCTTGGGGCACTCCTGATGATACCCTTGCCTGTGATGAACATTTGCTATCAAGGACAACAAACTGGGTTCAGTTTCTTAAGAAGTCTTTGAGCCACTCACATATCCGTGAACCTATTCCATAGGCTCGTAGCTTCTTTAATACCCTGCAGTGGGGCACCATCTCAAACACTTTCCTAAATCTAGAACTATGGGATTTGCATGGTGCCTTTCATCCGTAGTTCACAGTACATCATATGAGAAATGGGCAAGCTGAGTTTTGCACAGGTGATGCTCTCTAAAACATGGACATAAGCTTCTGAGTCTCAACAAGATTTATTATATTCAAATGGAGGACGTGTTCAAGGATTCTGCAGCAAACTGATGTTAGGGATAATTTTGTGAGTCTGTTCTTTTGCCCTTCTTATACACAGAAGTCACCTACACTTTTTCCAGTCACTTGAGATGGCATACTGGGAGACAGATTAGTCATAAATACAAGCTAAGTAAGTGGCCAGTGCTGTAAGTACTCTTTATAAACCTGAATTGGGATTCCATCAGGCTCTGGCAACATATTTGTTTTTAACTCCTTCAGTTGTTCCTCTCTGTCAGGAATGCTTATTACTATGTCATCCATACAGGAGTCTGTTCTATGCTCAAACAACAGTACGTTTGTATAATTCTCTTGCATGAATGATTCTCATGTGTGAACAATTTCTTGGATGTGAAATTCAATATTTCAGCTTTCATTTTGCTTCCTTCAACTGCCATAACAGACTTGTCAACAAGTGACTGATGGAAGCTTTAAACCTACTTAGCTTGTTCAAAAAACTTTTATCCAGTTTCACAAACATTGTGGCAATCACATTTCACTGCATTTCTGAATCCTCATGTACTTCCAAAGAATTTTACTTATAGAGGGCTGACATCTATTGTAACAGGATTCAGCAGCACATCTAAAATACTCTGCTGTCTGCAAGGTATAGAGTTGCATTATCGATAATAAAGCACCATTTATATTGACATCCACTCCTAACTTTTCAACAGTATCCAAGAAATCAGTAACATGTTGTCATGCATAATATCTAGGCTCCATTTCATGAAGATGGAGGCATTTGAGCAGCATTGCTATGAAGGTAGGTCCTTTGGATGCATAGACTGATTCAAGTTTTAGCCATGTCCAATGTGATGTAGTGCAGTTCTTTACTTCCTTCAGCTCCGGGGGACTGACAGATAAAATTGACTATGTCTTGTTTCTCTGTCTGCCACTACTCATTGTATGTAGCAAGTTCTGCAGCAGACTGCACTTCACCTTCACCAGTCATTGCACATTACAGTATGTCTTGAGATACAAATCGTCAAGCACTGTTTTTGAAGAGTAGTGCATCAACTTATATTCTCAATGTGTTGTAATTATTCTGTGACAATGTTTCTAGTGCGTGTGTGTGTGTGTGTGTGTGTGTGTGTGTGTGTGTGTGTGTGTGTAGCAAACATATGCGCCACATTTGTTATGTTAAAAACTTATTTAATTTTTGATGTATTCAAGAACTGTCATTTTGCCAATCATGTAACTTAGGCCTATAAACTGTTGGGATGTGGCTTGATAATACAGGCACTATACATAATTACAGAACAACTTGATTCATTATTCACTGTTTGGAGAACACAGAATTACAAATAGTTGACTTCAAAACCACAGATAGCAGCATTTATGAAATCCTGCAAAAATGAATTACTCTCAGCATCCTGCATGGTGAAAACATTTTGATTTTATGTCTCTTCTGTGGCTTTCAAGCATATTTTCATTCATATTTTCTTCAAAGGATTCCTATATTGGATCTTGTGGCTGAGTTAATCCTTTTTGAAACTTTACCATAAACAAACAAAAATCAAGTGTAAGTACCATGAATCAAAGTAAGACTTCTGCGTCAGGAACGAGAGTTTGAAATAACTGTACCATAGAATCTTCCTACAGCTTTTACACAGAATTTTCCTGTCAAAATCTGTAAAACATTATAGGTCAAATAAAGTGTTGGATTTTAATTGACAGACACTAGACCTCTAACAAGAGTGTCTGAAGACAGAAGTAACCAAATTCTTGAGAATCTCAAAACTTCTTCAGGGAAAGTGATTACAGTGTTACATATCTTGATCACATAAAAAACTGATATTAAATTATTAGAGTTAGAAATGTTCTGTGTAAGTATAATAATCAGATTGTTTTAAAGACTTGTGCTTTCCATTGATTGCCATGACATGTAGAATATCTGCTTTAGGTCCGATTTAATTGGCTATACTTTTTTCCATAGCTACACTGTGATGAATTCCTAAAGTATGTAGAACATGAAACTTCCTGGCGGATTAAAACTGTGTGCCGGACCGAGACTCGAACTCGGGACCTTTGCCTTTTGTGGGCAAGTGCTCTACCAACTGAGCTACACCACGTCCTCACAGCTTTACTTCTGCCAGTACCTCGTCTCCTACCTTCCAAACTTAACAGAAGCTCTCCTGCAAACCTTGCAGAATTAGCACTCCTGAAAGAAAGGATATTGCGAAGACATGGCTTAGCCACAGCCTGGGGGATGTTTCCAGAATGAGATTTTCACTCTGCAGCGGAGTGTGCGCTGATATGAGACTTCCTGGCAGATTAAAACTGTGTGCTGGACAGAGACTCGACAACAAAACAAGTAAATTACTTTCCCATATGTAGGCTGGTGGTAACACAATACTGGGAGCTGCATTTGGAGTGAAGCTTTGACCAGTAAGTACGGACTATTGGGAGCAGCTTTGCATTGTGTTCAGTGTTGAATCATGGTTGTGCACTACCCTGGATGACCACCATTGGTGAGTACAATTGGAACAAGGGGAGAGGTCTTACTGTACCAATGTTTTTGGAGATGCACATCACTGTTAGTTCTGGGATCCTGGTGTGAGGAGACATCATGTATTGTGACTTCAGGCCACAGATGGAAGTGACCAAGGGAATTATGATGGCACAACAATATGCCACATGTATCTTGCATCCTCATGTTACCTCATGCAACAGTATCATTGGTGCCATTTTTCAGCAAGTCAGTGCTCATCCACACAATGCAGATGTGTTTTAGAACTGTCTACATGATATTGTCATTCTCTTATGGTCAACAGGGTCCCATACACCATGTGTGGGACCATCTTAAACATCCATTCCTACATTAGTGCCAGTCTCCAGGATATCAAGGACCAGTTACAGCAATTGTGGGCCAGCTTGCCTCAGGATATGATACAGTGGCTTTATGACACCCATCTCAACAACATCAGTGCACATATCTAGGCAAGAGTGGGTGTAACATTGTACTTCTAAGTGGGCTCATACTGCCAAGTCATTCATAAATTTGACTTAATATTGTAATAAGTGAAATAACAGCCTGTGTCCTCTCAACCCTTAAAGTTTCGTTCCATTTCCTCCTCCCCTTCTACATGCTTGACATTTTCCATCAGGAAACATGCTTTTAAACAACTCTTCTTTGTTAATTGCCCCATCTGCTCCAGCTCGATATCCTCCTCCTATACATGAATTCACAGACATCTGAAATTAATCCTTCTCTCTATTTATTAAAACTTTTGTTAAGATATTGAGAAATGCACCTCATTATGCTGATGAAATGGAATCACCTGATTTACAAACACCATTTCTGTAAAACATTTGATACTCTGAAAACTGGTATGTAATTAGATTTTCAAAATCATATCACACTTGGTAAATAACCATGAAAGTCAAAACAGATGTCCTTTCTCTTAAAACATAGAGACCTGTCCTAACTACTCAAGACATGTGATGATGTTCCCCATTTCACAGGGTTCTAAATGTAAATGATTACAGATGCAGAGTAAGTACAAGCTTGGGTTCTACAATGCTCTCAGTCAATCATACAAAGTATAAACAGATGGACATTATTAAACTACATGAACAGTACACCCTCACATCAAGCAGTGGCAATGAAAAAGAACGTTTTACGGTGATATTATTATTCATGTAGGGAATGATGTAATGATTGTATTGTGTGTGTGAAATCAGATGAATGAATATACTGTCACAGAAAAACCTGAGCAGCACAGTCACTGTAGTGTAATGCTTTTGATACTAGACTGTTGCATGGAGGGTCGCGAGTTAAAAACCCACCTAAACTGTAAAATTTTAATTTCTATGTTTGCTTCAAATACATTCTAGAAGTATCCACAATTGTCAAGAATCATTGTACTGGAATGTTCTGTAACTGTATATATACCGTATGTGTTCTGGCCAGAGGCAGTTCACTCCACACATTTGTATGTGCAAGTGCTGAATGAACCTTTGTCAAGTGAAGTCAGTGTTCGCCATTCACCTAATTACAACTTCTTCTTTGTGGCATTATTCTGGTGGAGACACAGAGTATTGGAACTTGTGATAGTGCACATTATCAACGACACAGTGACTCCCATCAGGCCATGACAGAGCCATCGTTTATGTGGCGAGAAACCCGACTTCAAGCCATATTCAACAGATCACAATCTATCAGAGACAGAAGAAGAAGAGGACATAACAATGAAAGCAACTGTGTGCCACCACATGAGACATCCTTCTGGGTTCTCTGGTGGTGATGGCCAAGATCCAAACAAGTGGCTGAAGGTATATGAGCGTATAGCCAAATTTAACAAATGGGATGACAGCGCGTGTTTGGATAATGTACTTTTCTACTTGGAGGACACTGTCAAGCAATGGTATGAGAACAATGAGAAGTTCACAAGCTGGGAAGTATTCCAGGTGGATCTGCCTCAGTATTTCGGCAACACACAAGACAGAAGTGCAAGCTGAAAATAAATTAAAATGCACGGCACAGAGTCCAGGAGAAATGATGGCATCTTACATTCAAGACATCTTGGAGCTGAGTAAAATAGTGGATCATAGAATGAAGGAGGAAGATAAGGTTGCACATCTCATGAAGGGTCTTGCTGAGGAGCCCTACACCTGAAGGAGGTTTCAACAGCAGACGACTTCATAAAATAGTGCCAATATATCGACAGTTTGCATCAAAAAAGAATTACATGCAAGAAGTTTTAACAGCTTTGAAATGTTGTATTGATGTCTGTGATGGAGGAAGAGACTGATTTCACAAGTGTTCTTTGTCAGATAGTGAGAGGGGAGGTTCAGAAGGCACCTGAATTGCATGGCGAGCAAAAAATTGAGATGCTTCAAGGGTCATAAGGGAGGAAGTGGAACAGACATTGAACCCAATATCTCGTCCTTCATCTCCATTTAAAACAGTAAAAAAATTGAGATCCAGGCAAAGTTACATTCCTACAATGCCACATGAGGAACCTGTTTGGGCAGCAAGGAAGGCTGACATCTGGAGGATCCTGAATAACCAACCAATAGGTTTCCACTGCGGATGACCAGGACATGTGGTGCGCTATTGTTGAGAAAGGCAGTGAGTATTTGACGAAGCCCGCACCAGAAAACAGCAGACTGATCTTAGCTGATGCCAACTTCGGGACAACGAAGATGAACAGGAAGATGTGGGTGCAGAACGACATAGGTTACCATCGCCGCAAGCTAGCCACTGGAGAGAACGCTCCCTAACACGCCGCTCAAGGTACTCATCACCGTTATAGCTGATCACCCAGCTGCTGCAACCTGGAAAACTAAAGGGTGCGACCTTCCTTGTAGCTGGGGCCACTGAAGAGAAAAATCCTCTGCTGTCAATCACTACAAACAAAACTGATAGGAAACTATGTCGATATCCTCATGGAAGGCTGACCAGCCCAAGCTCTTGTGGACTCTGGAGCATCATATTCATTCATTGTGGAGGAGTACTGTCACCAGTTGCAGAAAACCGTATTCATCGACAACAAAACATCTCTGCTGAAGGTGGTTAATGTGAAATATGTAAAGCCTACTGGAAGATGTCTCATTCGTGTGGGTACAAGTGGCCACACACAGCCCTTAGAATTCATCATTTTACAAGACTGTAGTTATGACGTCATTCTTGGATGGGACTTTTTGAAACCTTCTCAGGCAATTATAGATTGAGGTCGCTCGAAGATTATGTGAGACGAGATGAGATACTGTGGACAGGAAGATACTCATCCGCGCAGACAGTGGTACAAAGGTACCTGTCGTGTTATGCTATGCATCAACCCATGGCTCTTGTAGTGGAAAGTAAGAGAACCACTGAAGAATAACTTGGTCATCCCAGCCTCTGCCATCTTGTTTATGAGTGGCTTCAGTGAATTGTGGACAATTAACTGTCACAGGGAAACACAGATCCTCCCAAGATGCATGTGCATAGCGAAAGCTGAGCCATTAATTGCAGAGCAGCTCAGTGTCATAGAAATCTCCCACGCTGAGTCTCTGGGTGAAATTATTGCTACCACTACAAGACAAGATATTCTAGCTCGACTATCACCAGATCTCACTAAGGAACAACAGAAGAAGCTACTTGCCATTCTTCCAGAGTTCTCTGAATGCTTCAACCCATAGGTGATGAGCAAATTAGACAAATCGAGGGTGATGCACCAGATTAGCACTGTAGATCCTCAACCAATAAGCTAAAGATCATACTGTGTGTCAGCAATGGAACGTCAAATAATTCACGATGAGGTAGAAAAATGATGAAGAATTGCATCATTCAGCCTTTGCAGAGCCCATGGTCGTCACCAGTGGTTCTCGTCAGCAAGAAGGATGGCAGTTGGCGCTTTTGTGATGATTACAGGAAGCTTAATAAGATAACTTATAAGGATGTTTACCATCCACTAAAAATTGATAATACACTAGATTTTCTGAAGGGGGCAAAGTTTTTCTCAACCTTGGACATGTACTCGGGTTATTGGCAAATCAAGGTATATGACACTGATTGTGAGCAAACTGCATTCATTACCCCTGAAGACCTGTATGAGTTTAAAATAATGCTGTTTGGTTTGTGTAATGCACAAGCAACTTTTGAATGGATGATGGATAATTTTCTATGTCACCTGAAGTGGACAATGTGTCTTGGTTAGTTAGATGACATTATAGTGTTCTCAGAGACATTTGATGAACATATAAAAAGATTGAGGGACATTCTTGAGTGTCTACAACAAGGCAGAGTGAAACTTAATCCAAGGAAATGTCTCTTTAGATCAAAAGAAATCTAAATACTTGGACGCGTTGTGTCAAAGAAAGCTGTTCGGCCAGACTCAGAAAAGGTGAAATCTATAACAGAATTTCCTATTCCTAAGAGTATTTGAGATGTGAAAAGCTTTCTTGGATTATGTTCTTATTACTATCGTTTTATCTAAGACTTTTATATCAAAGTCTTTAATATCAAAGCCAGGCCACTCAAAGTGTTGATAAAAGGCAATGCTAAATTTATCTGAGGTGGTGCTCAACAAGAGTCTTTCAATATGCTGTGAAAAGCTCTGACGACTGACCCTGTACTCGGTCTGTATGATGCGAGAGCATCTGCAAAACTACACACAGGTGTCAGTGGGTATGGGATCAGTGCTGTTCTGGTGCAAATTTCGGATGGAAAAGAGAAGGTTATTGCCTATTTTTCTAGGACACTTACAAATGCTTAGAGAAATTACTCAACCACAGAAAGAGTGTGTCTTGCTGTGATCTGGACCATATGAAAATTTTGACAGTATCTCTATGGAAGGCCATTCACAGTTGTTACAGACCATCATTCACTTTGTTGGTTGACAGGTCTTAAGGATCCAACAGGATGATTCGCCAGGTGGGCACTACATCTTCTTGAGTATGACATTACTATAGTATACAAAAGTGGAAGAAAACGCCAAGATTCTGACTGTCTCTCAAGAAACCCTGTACCAGGCAGAACTTCGATGAAGATAGTGACTGTCTCGCTGCACTCCATGATCTCTCTGCTGAGCAGAAGGAGGACGCCAAGATATCTCAAATTACATTTGCCTTAAATCAGTCAGAGGATGTGAAAGGACAACTTAATGTAGTTAATAGTTTACTTTGCAAGAGAAACTTTGATCTGTTTGGAAAGAGGTGGCTACCAGTGATTCCTAAACACATGTGCTTATATGTTCTTCAGAAATTCCATGACACATTAAGACATATGATAGGATCAGCAAGATATTTTTCTGGCCAGGTTTATTTAGGAGTGTTTGTCACTATGCGTTGCACTGTTGAGAGTGCCAGAGGAGAAAGGCAGTTCCTCAGAAACCACCTGACCGACTCATATCAATTCCATTAACTGAAACTCCTTTGCAGCATGTTGGGATTGACCTCCTTGGACAATTTCAAATGTCTACAAGTGGCAATAGATGGATTATTATTTGCACTAATTATCTGACATGCAATGTCATTACAAAAGCAGGGAAAACAGCTGAAGCATTCAAGGTAGCCAACTTCATCATAGAAGAAATTGTATTAAAACACGGTGCCCCAAAGTCATTAATTACAGATTGAGGGAAAGTTTTCAATTGATCTTGTGACAGAGAGAAACTGTCAGTGCAACATTACTCATCACATGATGACTGCCTACCATCTGCAAACTAACGGGCTTACTGAACACCTTAGCAAGATCTTGGCCGACATACTATCAACGTCCCTCAATGTTGAGCAGAGCAACTGAGATGAGGTGCTACCTTTAATGATGTTTGCGTACACCACCACCAAACAAGGCACCACAGGATCTACACAATTTTTCCTGGTGCATGGGCATGAGGCGACGACGATGATGGACACTGTGTTTCCATTACATCCTGATGACATGGATAACAACATTGGCCAGGTGTTAATCAGAGCTGAGAAAGCTTGGCAGTTAGCTCAACTCTGAATGCTGCAGGCTCAAGAAAACGATTGCCAAAGGTATGACACGAGCCACCTCCCTGTTGTCTACCAGCCTGGTGACCTTGTCTGGATCTTCACTCCTGTTTGGAAGGTTGGTCTCTCTGAGAATCTCCTCAGGCGCTACTTTTGACCTTATAAGGTCGGAAGGCAGTTGTCTAATGTTACTTATGAAGTTGAAGATTTTGACCCCGACACAAGACGACAAAAGATCAGAGATATGGTCCACATCCCTCAAATGAAACCCTATAAGGATCCTGCAACCCTGGGTAAATTCAAAGCTGCAGCGACAGTCAACAAGCGGAAAGGTGACGTGGAGCATAGGGGCAAGGGAAGTTCTAAGAAGATCACTGCCAGGGCGAACATCAGTCATTGTCAGAGTATCCGGGACTGATGACTCATTCCCGAACTAGTAGGATGGAACACCGAGATGCTGTTCTCTTAAGGAGGGAGCAATTTCGCAGAAGAACCTGACTGTAGTGTAGTGGTTATGATACTAGACTGTTGCATGGAGGGCCGCGAGTTCAAAACTCGCGGTTATTGCATCAATGATTTCAACCGTAAATAGAAATGTTAAAAAAGGCAGGAAGATTTTTCTGTTTAGCAAAAGTAACAAAAAGCTGATTTCAGAGTACCTGATGGCTCAACACAAAAGTTTTTCCTCAAGTACAGATAGTGTTGAGGATCAGTGGACAAAGTTCAAACCATTGTACAATAAGCGTTAGATGAGTATGTGCCAAACAAGATCGTAAGAGATGGAAAAGAGCTACAACAACCGAGTTAGAAAACTGCTGCGGAAGCAAAGGGAACTTCACAGCAAACATAAACATAGCCAAAGACTTGCAGACAAACCAAAATTACACAAAGTGAAATGTAGTGTGAGAAGGGCTATGTGAGAGGTCTTCAATGAATTCAAAAGTAAAGTTCTATGTACTGACTTGGCAGAAAATCCTGAGAAATTTTGGTCTTATGAGAAAGCAGTAGGTGAATCAAAACAAAATGTCCACACACTCAAATGATACTGAAACAGAGGATGACAGACTAAAGCCCAAAATACTAAATGTCTTTTTCCAAAGCTGTTTCACAGAGGAAGACTGCACTGCAGCTCCTTCTCTAGATTGTCGCACAGATGACAAAATGGTAGATATTGAAATAGATGACAGAGGGATAGAGAAACAATTAACATCACTCAAAAGAGGAAAGGCCACTGGACCTGATGGGATACCAGTTCGATTTCACATAGAGTACGCGAAGGAACTTGCCCCCCTTCTTGCAGGCGTGTACTGTAGGTCTCTAGAAGAGTGCAACATTCCAAAGGATTGGAAAACGGCACAGGTCATCCCCATTTTCAAGAAGGGACATCAAACAGATGTGCAGAACTATAGACCTATATCTCTAATGTCAATCAGTTGTAGAGTTTTGGAACATGTATTATGCTCGAGTATAAGGACTTTTCTGGAGACTAGAAATTAGGAGTCTACTCTGTAGGAATTGGCAAGGGTTTCGAAAAAGACAGTCGTGTGAAACCCAGCTCGTGCTATTCGTCCACAAGACAAAATGGGTTCACAGGTAGATGCCGTGTTTCTTGACTTCTGCAAGGCATTCGATACAGTTCCCCACAGTCGTTTAATGAACATGGTAAGAGCATATGGACTGTCAGAACAATAGTGTGATTGGATTGAAGAGTTCCTAGATAACAGAACGCAGCACGTCATTCTCAATGGAGAGAAGTCTTCCGAAGTAAGAGTGATTTCAGGTGTGCCGCAGGGAAGTGTCATAAGACTGTTGCTATTCACAATATACATAAATGACCTTGTGAATGACGTCCAAAGTTCACTGAGGCTTTTTGCAGATGATGCTGTGGTATATCAAGAAGTTGTAATAATGGAAAATTGTACTGAAATGCAAGAGGATCTGCAGTGAATTGACACATGGTGCAAGGAATGGCAATTGAATCTCAATGTAGACAAGCGTAATGTGCTGTGAATACATAGGAAGAAAGATCCCTTATCATTTAGCTACAAAATAGCAGGTCAGCAACTGGAAGCAGTTAATTCCATAAATTATCTGGGGGTACACATTAGGAGTGATTTAAAATGGAATGATCATATAAAGTTGATCGTCGGTAAAGCAGATGCCAGACTGAGATTCATTGGAAGAGTCCTAAGGAAATGCAATTTGAAAACAAAGGAAGTAGGTTACAGTACACTTGTTTGCCCACTGCTTGAGTACTGCTCACTGGTGTGGGATCTGTACCAGATAGGGTTGATAGAAGAGATAGAGAAGATCCAATGCAGAGCAGCATGCTTCATTACAGGATCATTTAGTAATCGCGAAAGCGTTATGGAGATGATAGATAAACTTCAGTGGACGACTCTGCAAGAGAGATGCTCATTACGGACTTTTGTTGAAGTTTCGAGAACATACCTTCACCTAAGAGTCAAGCAGTATATTGCTCCCTCCTACGTATATCTCACAAAGAGACCATGAGGATAAAATCAGAGAGATTAGAGCCCACACAGAGACGTACCGACAATCCTTCTTTTCACAAACAATACGAGATTGGAATATAAGTGAGAACCGATAGAATTACTCAAGGTACCCTCCACCATACACCATCAGGTGGCTTGCGGAGTATGGATGTGGATGTGGATGTGGATGAACTGCAGAATTTTAATTTCTATATTTGGTTTGAGTACATTCTGGAAAAGTCCACAATTGTCAACAATCATTGTACTAGGATGATCTGTAACTGTATATATACTGTATGCGTTCTGGCTGGATGCATTTCGCTCTGCACTCTTGTATGTGCAAGTGCTGAATAAACCTTCATTAAGGGAAGTTAGTGTTCATCATTCATCTATTTACAACTTCTTATGTGTGACAATATTTTGTCTATTTGATAATCAGAAAACTGACATGCAGTGATGCAACATCACAAAATAGCAGAATTTTTGTCCTGTTGGTACCAATGAACATTGTTAGTTTCTTTTAACATAACTCAGGGCCAATATTATTGATTTTCACTGTCTGTATGTGTGTTTCAGTCATATTTTTGTATTTGCTTTATGGCTATCAGTATGAAATCATATTCATGTTCACTGTTTTGCTACAAAGCACGTTTGCTCCAACCTTTTAGCATACTACAGGCACTCCTTATTATCTAATTATCATACATGAATTTGTCATCTTTCTCATTTGATAAAGAAATTCATATTCTTATTATTACAAATATTTTGTGTCCGACCAGCAGCATTGTGGTGTAATTGTGTTTACTGAAAGTTTATTAACCCAGGGCTGTATCAGGATTTGAAGATATCACATTGTCGTTTCCATACAAAAGTAAATGTGTGAAAACTGAAACCTAAGAACTTACGAACTAATTAACTTTGTAGACCAGTTGATCAAATTCCCAGAATATGGTAATTTAGTTTAAATGTCCCTAATTCAAAGGTTTTAATTAATTAAGATACAATCTCAAGTCACCAATCACTTTAGTATCTTACAGTATTTCTAAATTTGGTTCTGATAATATGGAAGCCCAAAATTTTGTGAACAAAGTGATGTTCATAGATTTCCCATATTTTGATTTTTAAAAGAAATATTCAAAGTTTATACTTTTGTTAAGTATGCTATAAGTGGCAGCTCTCTTAGAAATCATGAAAATTTTTTTGAGCACAATGGAATGGTTATCACAAAATAAAAAAAGGTAGTGCCTTGTGTTTTTGTAAAAGACAAGGATCCAAAACAGCAGGTGCATGAAGTAAATGACCCTAAAAATCTGGGCTTGTTACCTTTATAATTACTCTCTTTTGCATCATTTATTGCTGTATCTTTTCTCATAAATTACTACATAAATTACTAAAAAACAAAATGATGCATTGCCAGCAAAGGACGAGACTATAAATGGTTTACAGAAGGCAAGAAGAGCTAGCTGTGAGTCAGCTGCAGTTAGTGGAAGTCCAGTTTGCAGGTGAGTTACAGTTAAGATAAGCCAAGAGTGTGGACTATGCTGAAAACCTATGTCAAGTGTACCACATAGCAAAAATATCAGAATTATTGAGAACTATGTTAATGTCATGATAATTGTGGATGAGCAAACCTTCAACAATACACCTGTGTGTGAATGAGCTGTGAAAAATTATTATGGTATATGTATTTTAAGAATGTGTTAGTGATTAGCATCTGGCACATTATCTACAACAATACATTGTGTGGGAAGAAATTAATTATAATGCTGTGCAACTGTAATTTTTTTAAATTAATACACTTCACAATCCAAATTCCACGATTGAGATTGTAGATTCTCAGTTCACAGCGATCACTGAACAAGAAAGCTTGACGCAGTAAGAAACACACATAATAAATGAAAATGTTACAAATTTTCACGGCCATAATTCCCAAGGCACCATACTTAATATTTTGGATAAGTACTGTTAACAAGCATCAAAATGAGATTATCGAAGGAGAGGTAAGATTCTAAAATTTCCATTTTTTGTGTAACTTATTCAAGGAAAACACGTCATACCTCAAGAACTCTATTTGGCTGGATGTATACAAAACTTATTTATCTCAGATGCTTGACATGTATCCACTTAGTACTTTTAAATGAAGATTATGTTTATAATTAAATAGTAAGCATATTTAAATAATGTATGCTAAGTAAATATTCCTAAATTATTGAACTCAATTGAGAATCCTAAATTATTTCCTCATATGATTAAGTCCAAGGTATCCAACAAATTACAAGCTATAGCTAGAAAACATCCTAAAAAATTGTTCATATTCCAGTAAACTTGGGTTGACAATGAAAATCAAAACTTGGAAAAGTGGAAGTGTCAAAATGATTGAAAAAATCCTGTTGAATATTAATAAATATAACTAAGTGCTAAATTGATGCTCATTGATGCAGAGCTCGTGGAATATACTTTAAAAACTTCAAGTTTGGTAAAATATGTAACTTTTTATTCTCATCTGACCACATTAATGGATTTCTTACATTGTATTCAGGGTTCACTAAAACTGAGCAAAATATGTTTTTGGTTGGTTGAGTAAAGTGTGACTGAGAGCCAGCACACAGCTATATGAATGTGGGAACTCTACCAAGCCACTCTCAAATTGGCCAGCAATATCACCTTTTAACAGCCTAGACTGAACCAAGGCAGTCCCTGCCTTTTGTTTATCACATTATTATGAAGCCATGCCACCCAGACTGCAGAATTTTAACCTTATGATTGCATGTGGCACTGTGTTACATCCCATGGAGTTTAAGGAGGTCACAATTCTGCTATGTAAAACTGTGCAGCAGGGGGTAGGGGTGTACATAGATGAAGTGACGTAAATGACAGGCATATTGTGAAGATTATGTTGAGCTGGGAGCTAGCATTGTTAAGACCTGGATCAGGAAGTACAGAGAAAACTTGAGGACACTATGTTGGCATGGTTCTGTAAAGATTTGCACCAATCATGATTCCAGGATAGCACCAAAAGCAATATCACTGTTTGCATAATATCCCTCAAAAGTATGTAAAGAAAAAAAATAGTAATTGCTGAAATCAAAGTATTTCCTGCCATGTTCGACAATATTAACTCTACAGCCAAATAAGTCACAGAAAAACTTTAATTCTTTGCTAGAAATTTGTGAGAATTCTGTAATGAACAAAAAGTGTGTAAGCTTTCACAGATATATAATTAAATAGTCCATTAAATTTCAGGCATGCAGCTGTGCAAATAAAATTTCGTCCACTGTATTTTGGCCGCGTATCGTCCAGCCATCCTCAGAGTTAGGCACAGATACCAAGCACGGCCTTATATGCTCCACCGTGGTGGTACTGTGCATGCGGCTCACAGACTCTGGTTGTTGGCAAAGAAATACGTTTGCACATGCGCCGCCTGTGGTTAAGATGTACAGACATTCGATTTGCTGGTCGATGTATAATCGGCAGTGGTGACTCCATGATGATTTCTCTGCAGTTTTATTACCCCAAGAGCCAGATTCCAAGCTTTGTCCAAATTAAAATCATTATCTTTATGTATTACATTATTAGCTAATCTAATGTCTATAGCTTCCTTGAAGACAGATTCCCAAAAGGAAGAGGTGAATATTAAAATCTTTACATCACTGTAATTCGTGGAATGCCCTCTATCAATAAAATGTTTGGCCACAGCTGACTTGTCTGGCTGTAATAGGCATGTGTATCTTTGATTCTCTATACATCTCTCATGAATGGTGCATTTTGTTTGACCTATGTATGACTTCTCACAATTTCTGCAAGAAAGCTGTAAATCATCCTTCACAGAGCCAAGTAAGGCTGCAATCTTTGTGAGATAGCAGAAGATCATCTTAACACAGTGTTTCTCAAGAATATGGCCTATCCCCACATAGGGCAAAAATCTGAAGGAATTACGGTCTTCTTCCCCATTACATACGTGGATTCTAGGTTTTGAATTGAATGCTCTACAAATTTGTTGTAGGGAAAATCCATCCAATTTAAAAATGTTCTTGAGGTAGGTGAGCTTTCTTGCAATTTATCTTTGTCAGATATACAGTGCACCCTATGCATTTAGGTCTTAAGGACACCTATGATCTGTGAAGGGTGATGGCAGCTACTGGCATGTAGGTATAGATTTGTGTGTGTTGGTTTCCAATATACGGCATGTCCTAATGTGCCATCAACTTTACAGCAAATGACAACATCCAAAAAGGGGAGGCAGCTGTCTTTTCATATTTCCATAGTAAATTTGATACTAGCATGAATAGAATTCAAATGCTCAGGAATTCAATGTAATTCATCCATCCCATGTGGCCATACCACAAATGTGTCGCCCACGTAGCTCCACAAGACCATTGATGTAAAACTTGCTGAGTCCAGTGTCCTGTCCTCAAAGTCTTCCATGAATAAATTAGCTACTGGAGGAGAGAGGTGGTTTCCCAAAGCAACACCATTAATCTGCTCATAAAACTCACCATTAAACTGGAAATAAGATGACAAAAGCACATGTTCAAATAAGGCCACAATGGTCTTATCAAAATGTACAAATGTGGTGACTACATTTTCCTACCGATGATTTTAATAAGGAAGCTAAAAATTTGGCAGAAAATTACGTTGGTGAACCAATAGTGCTCGTTATAGGTCTCATATAAAAGTCCTCTAGACACTCATTCTAATCCATCATGTGAACTTGGGAAAGACCATAAAATCTTGGTCGTACTGCACCTTGCACTTTTAAACTTTTTATGGCTTCCTTTGGTAGTGATGAAGCATTCAGCAAGGCAGCAGTCCTTATTTTCACCTTGTTAGTAGGATCTTTGTTGATCTTCCGGTATGTACCTGAACTAAGTAGACCACATTTATTTTCCTTCCTGAGGCAAAAGGCTGGTAGCATTACCTTTATTAGCACACAGGATGACTGTGTCAGCATCCTCATGCAGATTTTGTAACACACATCTTTCTTCCTTGGAAACATTGCTTCTTTGTGGATGATGTTTCGTAATTACTCAACAGGTTCCTCATCTGATTTCTTCAGCAGAATCCTCTGATAGTGATCGAACAGCTTTTTCAATGGCTCTGATGGAAGACAATATTGGCAAAGTCTTTAGAGTAGGGGCAAAATTTAGCCCTTTAATTAAGTCAGGTTACTTAGCTTTGTCCAGATTCTTACCCGTGAAATTTATGACAGGATGCCAAATAACAGAGTCCACCTGAGAAGGCTGGTCCAATCAGCTGTACTTGGCAATATGTCTTTTTGTAGCCACTTCATGAACCAAGTCAGACTTAGCCCATGATTCAGTGCCATGAGTCAGGGGATAAAACAGCTGCTACCTTCAAATGCGGGTGATACAGCTGTTCATAAACATCTTCTGATGAGTAAAACGAATTCTTTCTCTGACAATAGCAGAACCAGCCCTATGTAAAATTCTGTTTACTGCGGTGTTCTTAACAAAATGAATAAAATTTGCAAATTCTGTGACCCGCATGCACAGTACTGCCATAGTGGCTGGATGATATGCAGCTGAAATATCAGTGGAGGAAATTTTATTTGCACAAGTACAGTCCTGAAATTTAATGGACTATTTCATTACGCTGCGAGAAGTTGAAAATGCACATATAATTAAATATTTATGACAATTGCAAGTAGTAGAAATAGCTCAAAAGCCTAGATCACTTAAATACTGTTCACTGGATAATCGATTTCAACACACTAAAACTGCCATCATTGGATCTGAATGTAGCTTAACATTTATAAACCATTTGGATATACACAAAAAATAAAAATAAAAAAACTGCTCTCATAGTCATTCTTTTCCATCGGATATGCAGTGTGATGCCAACCATTGTTAATCGAGCAGCGGTCATGTACCAAATAGTTTTATCTTGTGACTTCGGTTTTACATATCTGATGGAAAAGAATGACCACAAGAGCAGTTGATTTTTTTAACGTTTTGTGATGGTGATTTTATATCAGCTGGTCTGCTTCATGTACCGTTACTTCCAAGTGGTTTATAAATGTTAAGCTACATTCAGATCCGATGATGGCAGCTTTAGTGTGTTGAAACCAATTATCTGTAAACAGTATTTAAGCAATCTTGGCTTTTGAATTATTTCTACAACTGAGTGATCACCCCACTACACACTACATATTCACTGCAAAATTACAGGTAGTATTTACTTAAGAAAAGTACCTACTTTTTTAATTATACAGGGATTCTTTGCTTTGTATGCCTTAATTGTTCTCTCCTTAGCATCAATAGAAGCCTCAAGTTCCTGTACTTCAACTCTTTTTTGGAATTCACTTTGTTCAGCACTTTTAACCTCATTTTGCATAGAAGTAATATGGTTCTCCAGGTCTGTTATTGATTCCTAAAATCATACATCATAGCACATATATCACACTTTTTTCAGTTGTTAGGCAATTGAAGAAATATTTTCACACACACACACACACACACACACACACACACACACACACACACACACACACACACACACACACACACGTGTCAACTATCATATTTGAAAGTGATGTAATGAAATATTTTTACAAGTTGTTGCTTGGTCATGGATCCAAATGAATCACAACTGAAACTTTAGTTCCTCCATTAACATTTATAAACTTCCTTCTCTCACATGAGGCTGAGTGGAAATGATTTACTTAACTTTATTTGTGGCTGGTGCTGTGCAACGCACAACAAAAGTTATCCAGTTATCTTTATTTCTTTGAGTCAAAAATTACCGAATACACTTTCAGTTGTAACCAGAATATATGTTACGAAAGCACAATGTAGGGACATGAGATACTCAAACAATGCAAACTTCAGGTAGGAGTAACAACTATATTAGGAACAGGATAGATTATGTCTCACCTTAAAGATAACCTTTTAAGTTGTAGACAGGCACAACTAAGAGACTACACACACAGGGGGACTTTGGCCAATAGTTAGATTAGTAACAGTAATTTCATTGTGCCTGTATTTAACTCAATGGGTCATCTTTATGATGGATGGCAATCTAACCTATTCCTAATATTGTTGACATTATTGGACAGGAAACGCTTTTAGTTAAGAAAATATTAGTTTACATCTATAACTATTCTGCAAGTCACTACAAGGTACTCCATTTTATGAATGGTATCACCATTTTAATAGCTTAAATATATTAATTCTCTCCCATTTGCAAAAGACAGAAAAACGTGTTAGAAAAACACACATTTAAATTTTGCTTCCTTATTATTTACTTTTAGTTAAATTTTGTTTAGCACTGAGTATCTGAAGTGTTAGGAAAAAATAATGGTAGTTCAGTAATAGCTTACTGGATGTATTAGTAACACACTAATGCAATTTTTGAAAATCGAACCATAAAACTTATACATCTCTGTACCTTATAAAAATGTATGTATGTACATATGAATGTTCATCATGTCTCCTAAAATACTAGATCAAATTCAACCACATGTGGTATACGTATCACTTGCTATTTGGAAAAAAGCACAGTGGGAATAATAAGCACCTACCTCTCATTGGGGTGAGGGTGGGGATGAAAAAGAAGCATAATGCAATGTGTGGATACACCCAGATTGCATTCATCCAGAACTTCAGAATAAGAGAAGCTGGTGGCTTGCAACAAACTTTTAACATAATTTTGAACCTCTAGAAACTTTTTCTCACTGACATGCCACAAAATGATGAAAGGCAAAAAATTTATCAGTTATTACATTTTTGATGCTTATGCAAGTAAAACTGCAGCACCAGGCATGACATTTTAACTTATTTCTCTTTACTGCTAAATGTATTCACAACTCATTATTCAGATAGTATCCTCACATACTGCTGAATGTATCTACAAAATTTTATCATTGCATGACACATAGGTCAGAATACATGTTGTCAAACACTGAGATTAGTGAAAACTGCTGCATGAGACACAATATTTTAATTTACCATTTAGTATTTGACAGTGATTTTGATTCGCTGCTAAGCCAAAGAATCAAATGGGGAAGAGGTTAGGGTTATTCAGGCTACATAATCCAGCTGCAACTTGCTCCCACATGAGGTGCCATCACAGCAACCTTGTCACATGGAACTGTCCACTGACATGTCACTTCCTGAAAATACAGTGGCCCAACATTTGTCAGTCAGTGTCACTAGCAGACAAGTATTAGGTATACGCCATTGATCAGTGGAGTTTTGACCTTACCTGTAGTAAGTTTTTGATTTGGGTTGCTCCCTGGACTGTTGGTACGTATTTAAGATGACTTTTCTACACTCTGGACTTGTTTTGGTTTGTTGTTCACTTTGTGAATGCCACCATCATTGGCCTCAGGAATCCCTTGTTTGCTCTACAGGTCTCTGTATTACTGCCAGTGCAAGTGATCATAAACAGTGTTCTACCTATACAGAGTAGGGTAGGAAAGTGGGTACGAGAACTTTCTCATGGTGCAACTATTTCAGTGCAGTGTGGATCCTGAATTTATAAAATTGTTGCAGCTGTTTCAGCTGCAGCAGTAACAACTGCAGCAACAGCATGGAAAATAGTGGAAACGCCAGCAGCAGCAGCAGCAGCAAGACAATTCAAGTAACTGACTCAGACCATCAGAATGCAGTTTTACTGTCGTCTAATAATAAACTGCACAAAGTGCTTCAAAAACTATGCCCACTCTTGGAGACCAGTAGTTTGAGGTTTTCTGATGTTTGTGGTTTGCTGACTGACTACAATGGTCATGAAACCCACATAGTTGCAACTAGACTAAAATTTTTGAACAGTATGTTAAGCTGTGTAACTAAACATACATGGTATAGGCTGCTGACTTGCAAAAATTAGCATACATATGGGATGTTTCTTGTAAACAGTGTGGCTCTCTGTGATGATGTTATACATCTTTCTCCTGATAGATAAGTTAGTGCAAAGGCCTTAAGTCCTTCTGATCCAAACCTGAACAATGAGTTAAAACATGCAAAAATCATGAAGTAAATGTGTCAGGGCAAGCTATGTTTCACAGTTCTACTAGTGTCAATGTTGTTGGTAATATTAGGCATGGTTGTGCTCTATGATCAACAGATGAATTTCAGTCAATGTCATTATACAATTTACTGAGCACATTTTCGTCTGGCGACATGACAGTCAGTAGTTAGCGCCCTCATCAGAAATGCTGAAACAGAAGTTCCTTGTTCCCTGTTGGTGTATCCAAAAGCAAGTGTTGGTTCACAAAACAGTTTCTCACCTCCATTTTTTCAAAGGGTCAAAGAGAAGTTCATGCCATCAAATCTTGTTGAAATTGTGGCTCATGGCATCAATGGCATCACTGCCATTTCCATTCTGTCAACTGTTGTAGACAGGATGCTGAGGTTCTTGTTGCTACTGGACATTAATGGAGAGATAGTGGATCTCCAGTTGGACACAGGTGTAGTTGTGTCTCTGATTAATAAGGACACATACCAGTTCATTGACTTCCCACATCTGATTTAATCACAGTGCAGAGTGGTGATGTGTAAGGGCCATCACTCCAACTGTGGGGCCAGATCATACCTGAAGCTAAGTATTAAAATGTAGCTGGGAAACTAACCAAGCTACTAGTCAACTCTTGGACAACAACTAAAATAACTGGCCTGCACATATTCGTGCCCTTTGGTTTTCAAATTCAGGACCAGGTAAATTTAGTTTCAACTGCAGTACCATTCACAGAACTTGATACGTTATATGTGGAATACAAACAACTGTTGGAACTACATTATTTTGTGCAACATGATAACAGGCCCATGTAGGCATAAAACAATTGACAGTGCCTAAGTTTTGTAGAATTCTTTCTATTACTTTTGCCATGTACAAGTAAGCTAAATCTGAATTAGCTAGGTTGTAGAGTATGAGAGTGATATGTCCAGTATTGTTCAGCCAGTGGGAAATGCCCATGGTCTTAGTTAAGAAACTAAATAGACCACTTCAAATTTGTGGCCATTTTAGGTCTACTGTTTATGTTCAAGGAAATTTCAATCTGTATCCAAATCTAGGCCTGAGAAATTGTTAGAAAAATTTTCTGCCATTATTTTTCAAAGACATACCTTGCTAATGTCTACTTCATGATACCCATAGATGATTAGAAGAAAGAGTTTTTAGTGATTAATATAGCTTATGGTACATACTGTTATAAAAGGTTGCCGGTTGGAGTTGTAAGCACTCCTGTGATATATCAGAGATATCTTGAGTGACTCATGCAAGGTATCCCCAACTGAGTTAACTATTTAGATGACTAGCTAATTAATGGAGCCACATGGGAGCAGCACCTGCACAACCTACAGTAGTAGTTTGAATGACTCCAAGACCATGGTCTGAACTGATTTTCATGTACCTAGGGCTTACATTAAGTAAAAAGAGGACTCATGTCCACATATGATCATGTGGATACAATCACTAACTTACAGGTTCCAAAGGACCTCACAAGAACTACAATTATTCCTTGACAAAGTAAAATATTATGCCAAGTTTATTTCCAATATAGCCCAGATTTTCCACCTGCTTCATCTTTTGTCAAAAGAAAGTGTCAAATTCATGTGGTCAGAGACATGCCAGAAAACTTTCATGTAACATGAAAAGCACCTTGGGCCAGCCCCTTGTTTAACAATGTTCTATTCTGCCAAATGTTTAACACTTTCCACTAATGTGTTAGATTTTGTTACTGGAGGAGTGCTGTCACATAAATATGCTGATGACATGGAACAGGGCATTGTGTTTCCATTTAAAACTCTAAATGCAACACAGATGAATTATTTGCCAACTGTAAAAGAAGTGTTGGTTATCATATAATGCATCAGAAAGTTCAAATATCTCTCTATAGTACCAAGTTTCACCTCATCATCGTTCACAAGTCCCATATTTTACCGTTTGGCCACTCTTGCCTTCCTTAACTACAGTGTCTACAACGGCATGCATTGTTCCTGAGCAATTATACCTATGCATTCATTGTCACCCCACCATGCAGCACAATGCTGAAGCACTTTCTCAATTGCTATGTGACTCAGAGACAGAGTTTAAAAAGCATGAAGTGCTTTGTTTTGTCTTAGGTGCCAACCAGTGACACATCCTCAAAAATTCTCAATTAATTACAGCATGTGAACAACCTGTTATCAATTACTGGACAGGGTACTGTGTATCATGAGGTTGGTTAGAGCCCCCATCTAAGGCCACCAACCTGGCATGTTGCACTTATTTTTTTATTACAACACAGTCTTAATGTCACTGACAGTGTCAATTTGTTGGCTATGGATGCTTCTGAATGTCAGATGGCAGTTCCTCTCATGCTCTGCTCCTCCACTCTGTAGCATGAGGAATGTGTATAATGAAGGCAATAGTGTAGTGTAATGTGTCCTGGCCTAGTATTCACACCATCATAAAACACTCCATCTGGAACTGACTGAGCTGCAGCCACACTCAATCAGCTCCACCTCAGCATTTCAACCCTCGACTGCACCAACAAAGAATGCATATTGATTTTGCTTTATGTTTACGAGGATAATATGGTTGGGAATTGTTGATGTCCATTCTGACTCTACCTATGTGACATGAATGTTTACCACCACCACCACAGCAGTTACCACCTGTGCCCTATTCATCATATTTGCAGTAGATGGTGCACCTTTGACTCTGGTTTCTCACAATGGATCTCAGTGTACTGCATTTGCATTTTAAGATTTTTATCAAAGCAATGGCATTGAGCGTCTGATAAACATTCCTTTCCACCCCACTTCCAATTTGGAAGCTGAGCAAATGGTCAGGACCTTCAAAATACTTATGTGCAACTCTGGGGGCACATGCAGCAGCTTCCTCATCAGCTACTGGTCCACTGCTGTTAATGGCTGTATCCTGACCAAAATTTTGCATTGGTGCACCCTCTTTGACCTGCTGTGCCTGGCTCAGTTGGCTCTCCAGCAGTGCACTCAGCCACTTTACTGCACAAGGTCCGAAGTCTGGGCCATACTTTCAGACAGAACCTGGGTTATCTCAAGGCATTGTCACTGGTGAAAAGGGCTGGCAAATGTTTGGGATTGCAATGAGCTAGAAGCATCCAGTCAGGCATCAAAACCAACTCTCATCATATTGAGTCACCCACTTTCCCCTCAGCTGGCAAATGGATGACATCTATGTAACTGGACCTAGGACATACCTGTCCAACAGCCTGCCTGCTTCTGCTAAAACCTCTGACCTCATATTTAGCATTGATAGGATGTCAAGAAGGATCAGTAATAATAGCCAACTGAGATGGAATCACTTCCATCACCTAGGCCACTTTCTGCTGCCACAAACACCAGTGACCCCCTCACCACATAATCAACAGAGGTGGAAAGTCTTCAGACTCAGGTGCCGATGGAGGCCAAATTATTGTTCCCATCTTCTACATAGCTGGTACCCACTCCCCTGCAGACAGGACCAATCTGTGCCCAGACTGGGTGGTGGTATCACTGCCTGCACAGGCATTGGACTTGGCCAGTCTTGTTGATGGCCTTTGAGGGGAATCTTTATCAGAGCTCTCAACTTCATCTACAAAGTTAGCACAGGTCAGGCCATTTCCAGCACAATGTGATGATTATTGGGGGGGTTAGTATTTTACAGTGATTTGGATTCCCCAACAAGCCTGAGTATAAATTTGGAGAATGGGTTGGAGATACTTAGGCTGCATACTCCAGTGGCAGATCTGTCCCACATGAGGCATCACAACAACAAGCACGCCATGTGGAGCCATCCACTGATGCAAGACTGCCTGTAAATACCATTTCCCAAAACTTGCCATTCAGTCTTGGTACTTAACTGAAGCATTACATACATGCCATTGATCAGCACAGCTTTGACCTTGCCTCAAATTACATTTTTGATTTGGACTGTTTCCTGGACTACACATATACGGTTAAGATAACTTTGCTATGCTCTGGACTTGTTTTCTGCTAGCTGTTCACTTCATGAACTACACCATTTTCGACCTCAGGAACCATTTGTTTGTTACATCAATCTCTGTGTTACCACCAATTTAAGTTATCAATCATAAACTGTTTTCTACCTGCCCAAAATAGAATGGAAAATATTACTTCCTTACTAATTAACTATTCATGAAATATTTCGCAGGCAGTATCTACATATAACACTGAAAGGATCTTCAAACTTATTCCACCATATGCATCACCTTTTAGGAGATATGATGACATAAACACTGAGTTACATGAAAAACTAACTCTTCCTTAAATGGAGTGCAAATTACTCGGACTGTAATTATCCAGTATTTGATAATGAAAGCAGCTAGTGACTTCCTAGTGGCATCCAGCAACCTTTAAACATAATTTCAAACCATTTCTAAACTTTTTCTTGTGTACATATCCAATTTCAAATATCTGACACATTAAGAAGTTGAAAGCTGCTTTATGCAGGGGAGCTCAATTGCCTACAGATCTGGGAGTTAACTGGTTACTCCCTACCTGTAAAGAAGCACTGTTGGGTTAAGAGGTAGCCAAATTTGAAAGGGATACAAATGAAAGCAGGGAGACATTTAATCAAAACTCAGGAACACCAGAAGTAATTTCAACCAAATTTGTTGGGTAAATGGCTTCTTGTTTACTCAAAAATACTGTTTCAGTAAGATTTTCTGCTATCACGAGGGGTGGGTGAAGAGGTAACAAATGTTCGAAAGTGGACAGTTAGTATTTATTTCCTGTATTCAGTTGACTTGGAATGCTTTTAAAAGTATGAACTGCAATAAGTCTCTTATTTTTGCTGCTGAGTGTGTCAACCAGGTCTGGAGACTGAGCACTGCAGAAAAGTATTAGTTTTGCCAATGTGTTTTGGGACCAAATATCAAACCACATGGCTGGTAGATAAATTTAACATTCCCCATGGTGTTTTATAGTGTAAAATAGCAGAAAATTTAACACATATGTGTGCCGTATATATGACATATGCATAAATTCAAAATCTCCACCCAAGCTCCTAGATCAGTTTCAACTGAGTTGATACACATGTAGTTCACCATATGGAAAAAAGTACTGTATGGGTAAAAACAAACAAACTCCCACAGGAGTGAGGATGGGGCAAACACTGAGGTGATGGATAGAGAAAGGGAGCAGGACAGGGGTGGACATGAGGGGGATGAAGAAATGGACAGGCTGGAAGCAGGGGGGGGGGCGACAGGGCAGGGCGTGTGGGGGGGCGACAGACCGAGGGGCGGGGGGGGGGGGCCACAGACCGAGGCGGGGGGGGGGGGCGACAGACCGAGGCGGGGGGGCGGGGCGACAGACCGAGGCGGGGGGGCGGGGCGACAGACCGAGGCGGGGGGGCGGGGCGACAGACCGAGGCGGGGGGCGGGGCGACAGACCGAGGCGGGGGGGCGGGGCGACAGACCGAGGCGGGGGGGCGGGGCGACAGACCGAGGCGGGGGGGCGGGGCGACCGACCGAGGCGGGGGGGCGGGGCGACCGACCGAGGCGGGGGGGCGGGGCGACCGACCGAGGCGGGGGGGCGGGGCGAACCGACCGAGGCGGGGGGGCGGGGCGACCGACCGAGGCGGGGGGGCGGGGCGACCGACCGAGGCGGGGGGCGGGGCGACGCGAGGCGGGGGGGGGGCGACCGACCGAGGCGGGGGGGGGCGACCGACCGAGGCGGGGGGGGGGGGCGACCGACAGAGGCGGGGGGGGGCGACCGACCGAGGCGGGGGGGGGCAGAGTAAGGCAGGACGACTGAGGGAGGCAGGATGGAGGTTGAGGGTAGGGATTAGGAGTGAAGCTTAAGGGGGAGGTGGTTTGGGTAGGGAAGGTGAACACAGTGAGGAGGAGGATGAGGAGGAGGAGGAGGAGGAGGAGGACGACAGAGGAGGAGGAGGAGGGGGAGGAGGAGGAGGAGGAGGAGGAGGAGGAGGAGGAGGAGGAGGAGGACAGAGGGAGGAGGAGGAGGACAGAGGGAGGAGGAGGAGGAGGACAGAGGGAGGAGGAGGAGGTGGACAGAGGGAGGAGGAGGAGGAGGACAGAGGGAGGAGGAGGAGGTGGACAGAGGGAGGAGGAGGAGGTGGACAGAGGGAGGAGGAGGAGGTGGACAGAGGGAGGAGGAGGAGGAGGAGGAGGAGGAGGAGGAGGAGGGGGACAGAGGGAGGAGGAGGAGGAGGAGGAGGTGGACAGAGGGAGGAGGAGGAGGAGGAGGAGGTGGACAGAGGGAGGAGGAGGAGGAGGAGGAGGAGGAGGTGGACAGAGGGAGGAGGAGGAGGAGGAGGAGGAGGAGGAGGAGGTGGACAGAGGGAGGAGGAGGAGGAGGAGGAGGAGGAGGTGGACAGAGGGAGGAGGAGGAGGAGGAGGAGGAGGTGGACAGAGGGAGGAGGAGGAGGAGGAGGAGGAGGTGGACAGAGGGAGGAGGAGGAGGAGGAAGTGGACAGAGGGAGGAGGAGGAGGAGGTGGACAGAGGGAGGAGGAGGAGGAGGTGGACAGAGGGAGGAGGAGGACGAGGAGGTGGTGGATAGAGGGAGGAGGAGGAGGAGGAGGTGGACAGAGGGAGGAGGAGGAGGAGGAGGAGGAGGAGGAGGTGGACAGAGGGAGGAGGAGGAGGAGGAGGTGGACAGAGGCAGGAGGAGGAGGAGGAGGAGGAGGAGGAGGTGGACAGAGGCAGGAGGAGGAGGAGGAGGAGGAGGAGGAGGTGGACAGAGGCAGGAGGAGGAGGAGGAGGAGGAGGTGGACAGAGGCAGGAGGAGGAGGAGGAGGAGGAGGAGGAGGTGGACAGAGGCAGGAGGAGGAGGAGGAGGAGGAGGAGGAGGTGGACAGAGGCAGGAGGAGGAGGAGGAGGAGGAGGAGGAGGTGGACAGAGGCAGGAGGAGGAGGAGGAGGAGGTGGACAGAGGGAGGAGGAGGAGGAGGAGGAGGTGGACAGAGGGAGGAGGAGGAGGAGGAGGAGGTGGACAGAGGGAGGAGGAGGAGGAGGAGGAGGTGGACAGAGGGAGGAGGAGGAGGAGGAGGAGGTGGACAGAGGGAGGAGGAGGAGGAGGAGGTGGACAGAGGGAGGAGGAGGAGGACGTGGACAGAGGGAGGAGGAGGAGGAGGTGGACAGAGGGAGGAGGAGGAGGAGGTGGACAGAGGGAGGAGGAGGAGGACGTGGACAGAGGGAGGAGGAGGAGGACGTGGACAGAGGGAGGAGGAGGAGGAGGAGGAGGAGGTGGACAGAGGGAGGAGGAGGAGGACGTGGACAGAGGGAGGAGGAGGAGGAGGTGGACAGAGGGAGGAGGAGGAGGAGGAGGAGGAGGTGGACAGAGGGAGGAGGAGGAGGAGGAGGAGGAGGTGGACAGAGGGAGGAGGAGGAGGAGGAGGAGGTGGACAGAGGGAGGAGGAGAACACGCGATCTAGTGT